>NC_138960.1:32957500-33557500 GCF_965226115.1 Aulonocara stuartgranti
CTGGTAGACAGAACAGTCAGCCGAGACTGCAAGACCAGACTGACCAACCTGTGCACTGCCTGGATTGATTACAAGAAGGCCTATGACTCAATGCCCCACAGCTGGATACTGGAATGCCTAGAATTGTACAAGATCAATGGGAATGGCAAATCAGTTTGCCTTTTTTATTACTTTCCCCTGCCAGCAAATAAAGCTGAGTTTGTTTGTATTTAAACCTGATGCCTGAGTGCCTTCATTTTGCGTCCAACTCCTGCCTGCCACACAGCGACTCATGACAGAATGACGCGACCAGTACATGGACCCAGCAGCACTTGCCCCGTCTGAAGAGCTCAGGGAGGATATAATTTATTCAGTGGATAAATTATGTGACCTGTGGCTGAATCATCCTGGGGAGGAATTTCAGCGTGCTGTAGCGAACCGGCTACAGCGACTGGTTTCTGGTCTCCCCTGGCTTTTGGACTCACTTCACCCACTCATACAGGAGTTTTTCCTTAATGAGCTTCTTCTGCATCCCCCTGTTGCTACCGCTCACCTACCCAACTCGGAGAAAGATGTGCTGCCCAGCCCGCCGGACTTGGAGTTGCCCGGCCCATTGGAGCCATCACCGAGGAGGAAGCGGCGGCCACGCCACCGGCGTGTCACCCCACAGCCGGACGTGTCACCCCACAGCCGGATGTCAAAACAGCCGGCTGTGGTGAGCGAAAAGGACACTTTTTCTCTTTCTTCGGGCCATGGGACTATTTATTCTGGGGCTATATTTTTTGCATCAGCTGCTCAGCCACAGGGTCACTTGGCTGCTCAGCCGTTTGTTCCCGCTGGAGGGTCCGAGGGGCCCGTCCAGCAACCTGCTTCCGCTTGAGGGTCCGAGGAACCGCTTCAGCCGTCTGTTCCCGCTGGAGGGTCCGAGGGACCGCTTCAGCCGTCTGTTCCCGCTGGAGGGTCCGAGGGGCCCGTCCAGCAACCACTTGCGGCTCCCACGCCGTCGCCTGCAGCGCCACCACCTTCGCCTGGTCCAGCCTCCGTGTCTTCAGCTCCGCCTGGTCCAGCCTCCGTGTCTTCGCCTTCGGCGTCGCCTGGTCCTGCCTCCGTGTCTTCGCCTTTGGTGTCGCCTGGTCCTGCCTCGCTCCGTCTAGCTTCGTCTGCGCCTGAGGTCCCCATGCCGTCTGGTCCTGTTCGTCCTGCATGTCCGGTCCGGCCAGCACGTCCTGTCCGGCCTGCTCGTCCTGCATGTCCTGTTCGGCCGATGACTGGACGTCGTTGCCATCATGGACAGCTCCCTGAACTACGCCGCCATCATGGATGGCCCCCTGAACTACGTCGCCGCCGGTGCCTCCTGCCCGGCCACCCTCCTGATCTGTTCCGTCGCCGCCGGTGCTTCCCGCCTCCCCGGCCTCCTGAATTATTTTCTGGGCTCTTGGGCCGTCAGCCTCCGGGCCGCCCCCCTGAACTTTTCGAGACTGTTGCCTGGGCCTCTGCGCCTTTCGTGGGCTCTTTTGTTTGTTTGCTTTTGGACTGTTCCTGGGCCTCAGTGCTGTTGTTTTGGACTTTGTTCCCTGTGTTTTGGTTTCTGGCTCGTTGTGTTTCATTTGTTTCGTGTCTGCCCTGGTCCCACGTCTCTGTTCCCTCTGTAGTGCCTGTCTGTGTGTCTAAGTTCAGTCTGTGTTATGTTTCCTGTTTTACTTTGAAAGTCCGTGTCTCATGTAAATGCGTCTGGTTGTGTTTCCTTTGTCTCGTTAGGCCTGATTTGCCCAGCTGTGTTTCCCCCCTGTTACTCATTCCCTGATTGCTCCCTCTGTGTATTTAAGCCTTGTGTTTCTCTGTGTCCGTGTCGCGTCGTCCCTCATGCTGTGTGGATCTCCCTGTGTCTCACTGAGTTTTGTTTATGAGTTTCCAGTTTAGTTTAGTTTAGTTTGCCTTTTTTATGACTTTCCCCTGCCAGCAAATAAAGCTGAGTTTGTTTGTGTTTAAACCTCATGCCTGAGTGCCTGCATTTTGCGTCCAACTCCTGCCTGCCACACAGCGACTCATGACAGGCGTAAACACAACATTCAAGATAACAGTTAAAAGTAACGTAACCATAAACAATAGAACAAGAACATCTAAACAGCAACACATGTCCCAAGGCATGATGGGAGACATTTCTGGATGCATTTTTACAATCTAAATATGCATATGTACAAAAAAGTATATTTAAAAAACAAGTAAATTGTTTTTTATTACATTTACAGTGATGTTATGTTATTTTACATTTGACGTGTCAGATCAGTCTACTTATGTAAATGTAATGATATTCTAGAAAAACAGTACACGACTGTAAACTACACAGTAAAATAATTTGACATTACTATTTTTTGGAACAGTGTATAGTAAATAACATTTTTATTAATTCACTTTATTCCATTATTAATGTGCAACTGACTGGTTGACATAAAGTCTGTAGTTACACCTGGACTTGCTGTAGAGGGCAGTCATAAGGAAGAGCTCACTTTGTTATGATCCAGATGCAGTGTGATGTTGTTGGGAATCTTTTTAATTTTCCTAACCTCTGACTTTTAGGTATTTTCATATTTTTAGTTCCAAAACTTTAATTTCATTCACATTTCTCAGTTATTGGGAAACTGTAGAAAATACTCTATTCTGAAAATGGCTACTGAAGGGATTCAAAAATACATCAAATAAACTGGGAACACATACTCGGCCCATGTCTGAGTTAAAAAGTAAGGAAACCAAATACAGCTTTACTGTTTACTGACCAACATTATTTGTCTGCATTCTGATAAATACAACCCCAGTACTATACTCACTGTACATACAGTACATGACGATATTAGTAAGTAATGTAATAACTGAGTAAATGACATATGACACACAAAAAAACCAACACATTGCACGAAACAGGAAGAAGGCAGCTTATTTCCATATATTTTTATACATATGCATAAAATAGCATCATTAAGAAAAAAACATACATGGGCAATTTTGATAGCCATGGTTATGTAGACTGGAAACACCAGGGTCTGGGTGCAGTTCCCCCCTCCAGGGGCAAGAGTACCTAGACCCGGTTCGTAGAGTATGCTTGGGGAGTGTGATAGTGTGTACAGCGTCTCTTTATGTCTGTCTCCACGTTGGTTGAGTGTGGAGTAAGTGCATATGAGAGCATGAGGGTGGGAATGGATGTTTGTGTCTGTGTGTGCCTGTATGTCTGTGTCTATATGTCAGGTTGGGTATCAGACGCCACCTCTCTGGGGACATCTCAGGCCCTCCAAGGTTTGGAGGCCTATCTCCACCCACCACCACTTCCCCTGCCAGTGGCGGACCCCCTCAGACATCGGTGCGTTGGTGGTTCTTTGTGTCTGGGGGTGGGCGTCCGGGTACACACCGGCTCACTCCTTGGCGGCCGCTTATCGGGGCCTGGAGCCTGGGGCTCGCTCGGGCCACTTCGGAGGTGGGGTGCCCCCGGCCTCTCGGCCTGGGGCTCGGTCACTCAGGCACAGCTGGCTGCCGGCGGAGCTCACGGGCACGTCACTGCAACTAACCCTGGCTTCTGCTCCGCGGCTGCTGAGTGAGCCCTCATCTGGGACTCTCCTCAGCTCTTACTGGGACAGTGGCGCAGCTGCCCCTCTGTGGGTCTTCCTTGGTCTCTTGTGTTCTGGGGGCCTCTAGATGTCTGGAGTTTTGATCTCCTCCATACCTTTTTTTTTTTTTTTGTTTGTTTTTTTTTTTTCTCTCTTCCCCCCCTTCTCACCGTCTCTTCTCCCCTTTGGTTTTCTTTCTTTCTCTCCCCCTCTTTCTTTCATTCTTTCCCCCTGTCCTATCCCACAGTTATGTCCGTCCCGTTTGCAACTGAAAATAAAATAAATTCATAATTATAATAAAGGTCAATCAAATGGACCAATATGGCAAGGCCATGATGATCCACTTGGTAAAATAAATCCGCTTGGCATCTTTCTTGGCCTCAAGACAACAATTCTGATGGCTAAAGATCCAAACGGGACACAAAAAAAAAAAAAAAAAAAAGAAAAGAAAGCAGTGTTTTAGAATTAGAAAGAAATGATGACAGCGATGCATTGAAATTATTTATTGAGATATAACATTTAAAAGAATTACACTGAAGCAACAATAAACAATCATTGACAAAATTAAATGCTTTTCACAATATTTTCAGACAAAAATGGCAAAGAAAAGAAAATACATTTCAAACTTCATGCCATCATTTAAAAACAAGTCATTGACTGAAAATATGCATAAAACACACTATTTAAAATAAATTTAACACCAAACCATCAGGGTTGCAAACTCACTACAAATTGGAGCAGATGCAGTAGAGAAAAGCTCGTACTATGATTATTATTTCACTTTATAATGCTTTCCTCTTGAATACCAAAAGATAAAGTTAAATAATGTAGACAGCTGTCTACACTGTAAGTCTGTGTCAGACTAGACTTACAAATGGGTACAGAAACTGTCCTGTTTAGACTAGATTCATCACTATTTATTACAATAATTTAATCTCCATGAAGAACAGTACGAAACATTTTGATACGCTGAAACAGCGACTCAGTGAATTTACACTCATCCACGGCCAATCCCTTACTGTGTGCTTCCTCCACCTGTCTATACATGGCGTTTGTGTAGCGTATGCCTCCATTTGCTGCCACCATGTCATCAATCTTCTTGACCAGCTGCTCCACCTGCTTTCTGTCACTGCTGGTGTTGTCAAAGACGTGGAACCTGTTTCCACAGCTTTCAATGATGTGCTGAAGTCCAAGATCAGCTTCATTTACATACTCCTCTATGGTCATGTCTTCAAGATCGCCGCCACGGGTGACCAGCACAATCATGTGCTGGTTTATCTCTGGGCCAAACAGCTCCTGCAGGGCTTTCACTGAGTTTTTCTCCTCCTTAGTGAATCGACCCACTTGGAAGACCAACAGGAACACATGAGGACCGGGAGAGGAGTCTTCAACACATTTCTTGATTTCTTTTTTGATGAACTCATCTGAATTCGCAACGTCCATGATCCCTGGTGTGTCTACAACACTAACTGACCTGTTACCCATCTGTGCCACACCTTTTTCACAGACCTCGGTCACTGACCCCAGTAAGGGACAAGAGCTGAAATTTGTTTTTCCCAGGATGGTGTTTCCAACAGCGCTCTTACCCACACCAGTTTTCCCAATCATCACAATGCTCAAATCAGGACCTGAAACACAATTCACAATTCACAATTCACTTCACAGGACCTCAAACACAATTCACTACTTTTATTTGATGAAGATTAACTATAAATCTTACATAGTGGAAATGAAGCCATCTTAACTTCACTGTTGTCACTGCGCAGGTGAGAGAGATGAATGTTAAAGCCTCTGTTCAACACAGTGCTTTTATAGCTTTACAGCTGGCATGCCTCTGGCATTTGACAGTGACAGAGCTGTGGGTTCAAACTGGTTCTTCCAGTTTTGGATTTCTGTTTTACCTTTTGGACATTGTTTGAGGGTAAAAGGAAATAATAACTAGTCTTTCCATGGGTAAAGTGATACAGAAGAAGAGTT
Source organism: Aulonocara stuartgranti (assembly GCF_965226115.1). Lineage (NCBI taxonomy): Eukaryota > Metazoa > Chordata > Actinopteri > Cichliformes > Cichlidae > Aulonocara > Aulonocara stuartgranti. The sequence continues at coordinate 32,963,053 of NC_138960.1, forward strand.
TATTTATGTGTGCTTTTGCTAATACTAAATCATTTTTAATTCTTCGTTAAAAATATAAATATTTATCAAAATATATTTTTGATCAACACATTCCTACATTATGTAACTGAGTGAAAAAAATCATGTTGAAATCAATATTTGTGTGATGGAGCTGCTGATAAATCATATTAAAGTAAAACATAGAAAAAAGAAGAAAATGCAGCTTATCTCTTCTGCATGAAACTTTTGTACCTGGTCACCATTTCCCCCCCCCTCTTTTTCTTCAACATTACATCTGAGGTGATGTCTAGTCCTACCCATTGTAACATATAATGGGAAATGCCTGCAATACCTCACCCAGGAGGCATCCTTGTCAGATGCCGGAACCACCCCAACTGGTTCCTTATAATGTGGAGGAGTAGCGGCTCGACTCTGAGCCATTCATGGACGGCCGAACTCTTCAACCTATCTCTAAGTTAGAGACCCGCCACCCTTTGGAGAAAGTTCATTTCTGCCATTATTCATTATCTTGAATGTTGTGTTTACGCCGTGGTGCAGCGTCACTGACAGTTGTTGTTTTGTAGAGAGAGTGCTGTACCATGAGTGACTTCTGTTGTGCTGTTGTTGAACCTTGAGGCACATTGTAGCACAGCAAGTGTTTTAATAAAGACCTCCCCCTACCAGCTTGGGGTTAAACAACAAGCTCAATCTCTCTCTGTGAGCTTCGTTGTTAAGATTTCTCTGCATGCCACAATGTAAAACATTGCACGGACACACTGTGCTAATTATATATTTTGAAAAAGAAATGTAGAGGTAGGAATTGCAATTAATATAAATAACATGACGCTAAGCATCGGCCAATGAATGTGAACTAACAACACGGTCGCGGGTATGGCTGCGACTGTAGGAAAAAACCCTAATATGAAGGTATTTTACTGTGCATTTTACAGTAATGTTCTGTTCTTCTAGAATATCATTAAAGTTACGTAAATAGACTTTGACTTCACATTTTGAATGTAAATTAACGTTAAATCACTGTAATCACTGTAACCTAAAAAAATCAGTCAGACAACTACAGCTCATTCAGAACTCTGCTGCTCGAGTCCTCACTAAGACCAAAAAAGTGGACCACATCAGTCCAGCTCTGAGGTCCTTACACTGGCTGCCTGTCCGTCAGAGGATAGACTTTAAAGTTCTGATGCTGGCCTATAAAGCTCTGAATGGTTTAGGACCAAAATACATCAGCGACCTCCTGACCCAGCATGAACCATCCAGATCCCTCAGGTCATCTGGATCCGGTCTTTTATCAGTTCCCAGAGTCAGAACCAGACACGGAGAAGCTGCATTCAGCTTTTATGCTCCTTATATCTGGAACAAACTCCCAGAAAGCCTCAGATCAGCTGAAACACTCAGTTTATTTAAATCCAGGTTGAAGACTCACCTGTTCTCAGCAGCATTTGAATAAAGCACCAAATCCACACTTTTAAGCTTAAATTTCAAAACTAACATTTTAACTACTGATTTTATCTGTTTTGATTTTATATACTGTTTTGTTTGTTTGTTTGTTTGTTAATTAGTTAGTTTGTTTTATTTGCTTGTTTTAATCAATTTTAAATCATGCTTTTTATTTGTTTTTGTTTCTAATGTCTCTGTAAAGCACTTTGAATCACCTTGTTGTTGAATTGTGCTATACAAATAAACTTGCCTTGCCTTGCCTTGCCTTGCCTAATGTAATACAACATAATTAAATTAAATTAAAATGTATCTGTCTGTACATATGCATATTTAGATTGTTAAAATACAAATGATACAAATGTATCATGATCTCACAAATATCTGTCCGTTATTTGAAAGATCGAATTCAAATGTAATGCTATGGAAAAGTATATAACATGATCCCTATAAGCTTGAGTTGCATCACATAAGTATTATTATCATTGCTAGTTAGGCCGTTCGTGGCTCAAGGGTTGGCAGTTCGCCTTGTGATCAAAAGATTGCCGGTTCGCACCCCGGCTCGGACACTCTCCGTCGTTGTGTCCGTGGTCAAGACTCTTCATCTACCGCCTACTAGTGATGGCCAAAGGGGCCGATGGTGCGATATGGCAGCCTCGCCTCTGTCCCTGGACGTCCAATCAATTATTATTCGAACCAACTGTTAACTGTATATTTCTGCACATTTACGTATTATGATTCATATTTCCACATTCAGTGACCTTGTTTATAGGTAATTTCATTGTTTGATCGCGTAAAAATGTTCCTAATTTAATGTCTAAAAGCACTTGGAAAAGGCAGAATCCCATGTCAAATTAGCGCAACAAACTCTATTTTCATTACTGAAAATAACCGTATTTTTATGGGACAGTTATTTTCTGTTATTTCACGGTCGTATTTTGGCGCCCCAGCTGCCGGAAGATTACCGTTGTTTTACGATGTTTTTTGTAACAGTGCAGTTATTTATCAAGTGCATTCATTGCTGGTGAATTTAAAGGACAGCGTGTGGTTGAAGAATTTGTCACTTCTAAAATATTCTTTTTACATTTCACCTTCTGGTTTCATCTAAGGCTGTGAACGACAGAATGATCCCAGCATAATGAAGCATATCTGGAATGCATCCAAACAAACTAGTCAATTGTAAATCACTATTAATGAAACTTTTTTGTATGGATAATATCAAGCCAAAACATGCAACCTAAATTCCAGAAAAAATGCGTCGTTCTTAAAGTTTGAGCAACTAAAATACTTGAAAATCACATTATGAATCACATGAATGTTCAAACTAAGAATTTTTTATGCACAAAAATTAAATAAAATTGTATAAAAAAGTAAAATTTCATGGTTTAATCATTTGTTGTGTCATTTACATTCTGTTATAGAGAAAATATTAGGTCATGTGATTTGAAAGTCTTTTAGTTTACATTTTGTTAAAATTCAAAGAATGTCCCAACTTTTCTGGAATTCGTGTTTCACATGATCACATTTGATAGTCATGTTTTGAATGACTATCACTGTGATAAATCATGTTTGTCACAGTGTTTTGTTCTGTTTTTATATAATGGTCTGTAAGACACACATCTGTAGTAATCTGAATGTACATTGTATCACTAATGAGAGTTTCACAACTACAATTGTAAGAGCCAGATAAGAATTATTTGATTGTCTTTAGCTATAAGCCAAAAACACAAAAAATAAAAACAGAAAGTAATCAAAATAGAATATATAAAAAGTTACCTTTTTTAATGAAACTACAAAAAAGTGATTTTTCATGGTAGTTTTTTTATGATAGTTTCACAGACTGCCTATATTTTATTAAATTAAATGAAGACATTAACACACATATTTCAAAACAATACATCGTCTTTCTTACAAACACACATTGCGCCGTGATTCTCTTGTGAGTCATAAAGTTTTGCCACAGGGTGGCAGAACTTCAATACAACCAGAGCACGAATGTCGGTTTTTAGAAAAGAGAACATGATTTTGAATTTTATTTGATGTAAAATTTTAACAAAAAAGTTCTAACGTTTTTTACTTTGTGTCAAGTTTTTAGAAATTTAGACACAGTTTTTGGGAATGTATTTAAATATTTTCAGAAATACCCATACATTCAAAAATATATCACTCTGAAGCTGGTTCCAGTTGTAGATTGTTTTATATTCATAGGTCATGTTAATCAGTTATTTCTGTGAACGTTCAAATTGGGTGGTGTATCACATTTATAGTTAGTAGACATGCTTCAACACATTGGATTTTTCTTCAGGTTTCTAAGATTGTCTTCATCTGAATGGGTAAAGAATATTTAGGGTACAAAAAAAACAGTCTACACTGCAAAAACTCAAAATCTTAAAACATATATTTGTCTTATTTCTAGTCAAAATAATCTCATTTCACTTAAACTAAGACACATTCAGCTACAGAGTAACATTTTAGTGACATGGGTTATAAGCTGTGTCCAAATTCAGAGGCTGCATCCCCCTGAGGACCCGGCCTTCGCAGTCTATGTGGGCCGAGTCCTCCGAAGGCCGGGTAGGCCGGAAGTGAGCAGCTGTGAAATTGGCCTTCAGATTTGCGTCACCAGCTGTCTCGGTGGAGTTTAATAAACCTCGCCACCGTGTCCTGGAGGAACGTTTCCTCCAGGACACAATGGATGGATTTCCTTGTTTTTCTTTACGCAACCTCTTCTGACCGTTCTCCCTGATGTGATGTTTGTGTAATGTATGTATGGTCAGAAAACGTTCAATTTCGCTGCAGGCAACTGCAAGTGACAAATAAAGGCTCATAACTGCCTGAGAGAACAAGATAAACATCAGCTGAAACCAGGCAATGACAGTTTTGCTGATTAATATGTATACAAGGAACATCCTGCTTTTCTTCCTCATGGCATGGCTTTAAGGAAGTGATTTCCTCACAGCAAACCTTCCTGAATGTTTGTGTTTCATTATGAGCTTCTTCAGGTGTCAGTGAAAACACTCTGGGTGGAATCCAACAGGTGTTACAGGTTTTTCCACATCATTATCAAACTTTCTGTCACATTTGTTCAGGTCCTACAACAACATCCCTGTTTTTTTCTAAGAAGCCTTGAACAATTTATTACTTGTAGATAGGCCAGTAGTTTCTTAATGAAAAGTAACAGCTGTGGTTTCCACTGTACTTCCTACATAGTAATCTAGCCACATTACAGATTTTATCTGAATTTCTATAAAACTAAATCCCTTTCTAAACCTAATTCTAAGTAAATAACAGTAATCATACTCATGAGAAAAACATATATGACAAAAGGATTCATTTCGTGTTTTTTTTTTTCATTTTTCTTATTTGAAAATAACTGGACGGTTCCCTTTTTTTCCTTGTTAGATTTGTTTTGAGGAAACAAATAAAGCACATAGACATATATTTTAAGTACAGAAAGCAACTGGCCAGTCTCTGTCACTAGCATAAAGTCAGATTAGATGTTAGCTAGAAAGCACTAAGATGTAGAAAAAAAAGTGCTTATATGAATTACTGAATGAGGATTTTTTTTAAGCACTACTCAAATAGAGTAGAAAAGTGCATTAAGGCAACCAGTGAATTTATCAGCACACTGGATGTATGATGGTAGAGCGCAATAGTAATCATCTGAAGATGTAGTTCTGTCTCCTTATAAAGATGACTTGGCTGAGCACAAACCACATTTTTGTGATTACTAATGATTCTCTGTTAGAAAATCAGAAAATGTCGTCATAGTGGCTTCAACTGTAACTACTTTAAAAGACACAAATCTTTCTTCCAGCTCCTGAAAACAATAGAATAATTGCTTATTTGTTTTCTGAGTGCTGATGATTGCATTGTTTTCTTTTTGGTGCCTTTTTTTAAAATTTACATGTTACAAGGAACTTCCTGGTTTTCTCTCTGACCACATGTCTTTAAGAAAAGTATTTCCTCACGAAAACCTTCCTGAATCTTTCCGTATGATTATGAGATTGTCTGTGGGTTTGCACCTACAGTTTACAAGTTTTTGTTTCACATCACCAACTTCTGTGACAACTTCCTGTCAAATTTGTTCCATCCTCTCACCAAAATCCTTGTTCCTTTTCAAGAGGCTATGAACGCCCATTAATGATTTTAATCATAGGAAAGTAGTGTTGGACCAAATGTTAAAAGATCACAGCACAACTTCGTGTTGGCTCATTGTGTCCAACAAAAATATCCAGAACACCTCAGATAGATTATTCTCTGAATGAAAAGTATGACAGCGATACTTTTGACTTCTAAAAAGTGGAAAAACTGTTCATAATAGATGATGTTCTTAAGAATCTCAGAATGGTGGCTGTAAAGAAGCCATTCTTAATGAAGGGACACTGGGAGAAAAGGCTGAGGGACAACAAGAAATTAGGTCTTAAAGAGTAATTAACCTGAATTTGAAAATTTTGGTTCAAATCATCAACATGTACCGAGGAGCTCTGGAGAGAGGTACTATAGAGAGTTTTTACAGCCATCTGTAAAACAGGGTGTAGGCTCTGTCATGGTTTGGTGTTGGAGATCTTGTCAAATCTGATAAAAAATTTGAAAACAAGAAAAGTAAGTATCTTGATGCATGCTCATTCATCCAAGTAAGGGCATCCCAAAATTCACTTCATCCGGAGGTAACGAAACGTTTCTCCCGCTGAAAACATTACGTCCAGATATACTGAATCAGCTTTTGAGGCAGAAAAGTAAGGTTAGATTTCGATGCACAATGTGATATCATCTGGAAAGAATGTGACTGGCAGTGGCTTAATTCTCTTCATGAGAATGATCTCAAACACACTGACACTGCAATAAAATCATACCTGGCTGGAAAAACACCATGAGTCAAGGTTTGGCCTTCCCAGAGTTTTCTAAATAAAAACATGACATGCTTAGCTTCTAGATCTAATCTGTGGTAAACACAATGACGCAAATCATTAATAAGCAGAGGAAATGTAACAACAGACAAACAGAGACTGCAGCGTGTTGTGCGCTCTGCTGAGAAGGTGATTGGCTGCAGACTCCCATCTCTGCAGGACCTGTACACCTCCAGGACATTGCGGCGTGCAGCTCGGATCTCAGCTGACCCTTCTCACCCTGGACACAGTCTGTTTGACCTGCTCCCCTCAGGCAGGAGGCTCCGGTCCATTCGCACCAGAACCTCTCGCCATAAGAACAGTTTCTTCCCCTCTGCTGTCGGACACATGAACAATAACCGTATGACTGTTCCCGCCACTAACACATGACCCTACGCTGTGTTCACTGCATCATTCCATGTTTGGCACTGATCACCACCTGCACTCATGTATATATCATGTATATATTTATCTATTTAGCACTTTTAATTCTTATTCTTATTTTTATTTCATGTCTATTTAAGCGTAATTTATGACAGTATGTTTGCACTGAAGCACCGCAGCAATTTCCTAATGTTGTAAACCTGCTCAACATTTGGCAATAAAACCCTTTCTGATTCTGATTCTGATTCTGATTCTGATACAAAAGTTACTGACGTACATAGATCCAAAAACTCACAGTCTTCCCAAAAAAGAAGATAACTGGGTCAATGCTGGTCAAATACGTAAATGGACAGATAAATATTATCTGTAAGAGACTTTATTCCAGACACAAGTGGATACCCCAGTATAGGTTTCAAATATTTTTTATTGATCTTATACAGTGTATGTTCTGTTTAGAGAGAAGAGGACGATACAACTTACCCACATATGTCTTTTATATATTTCTGGAAAATTATACGTTGTGAATGCCATTAAATATAATTTAACTTCTACATTACCATTACTCACAGTGAGAAAGCTTTGTGGATTTGTTAAAAGTACAATCAACAAAATCAGCGTACATTCTTGTGAAAGGTGAAACTGTTTAAACATAAATGGAGTGAACTCACTTCAGTGGATATTTCATTTAAACCATTTTTTTATTCATACTCACATTTACTTAAAGAAATTAACACTCAAAAAAAAAGCATTTGGACAGTATTACCGTTGGTGAGAGTAGTCTAAGGTCAGAATACATCAGTAGGATGTCCTTGAGACTATGCCAGTGTGACTTAGTTAACCAGGATCCTTTCCAACACAAAGCTACACTATCATGCCATCTGTGTGCTGTCATGAGACAAACAAAGATGACATAAAATTGGATATGCAATGTGACGTGGAAATACCTGGATGTTAAAACATATATTTAGTAAATAAAGCTGATTCTGATTCAGATTGTGAAAGTGGGGTTTTATACTTAGACATGACTGATGACAGTGATGTATTTAAATTATTTATTTAGGTAAAACATCAAAATGGACAATGTTGAAGCAACAATTAACAATCATGAACCCAAAGGAAATTTTTCTTCACAATAATTTCATTTAAACAACCAGAAAACAGACAAAAAAAAACAAACAAATAAAATTCAAACTTCTCCTCTTAGAAGTCATAATTCATCATTTCAAAATCACACAAAAATACAAAATACAGTTCAGTTCAGATATCACAAACCACCCTGATTATAAACTCGCTACAAGCTGGAGCAGATGAAGCAGAGACAAGAAACACTTTGAAAGCACAGCTTGTATTATGATTAGTATTTCACTTTAATACAATGTCAAACAATCAGCAACCGATATCTTCATTATTTTTTGTAATAACTCAAATAAAATGATCCTAAACAGCTTTCTACACTGTGTCATTCTAAACAGACTTCATGCTTTCATGTGTATGTACAAAAACTGTCCAGTTCAGTCTAGATCGTGTACTATTTATCACAACAGTTTAATCTCTCCCAAGAAGAATACGAAAAAGTCTGACACGCTTAAGCAGCGGCTCAGTGAACCTATACTGCTGCAGTGTCAATCCCAGTCTGTGTGCTTCCTCCACCTCCTTGTACATGGCGTCTGTGTAGTGTGTGCCTCTATTTTCTGCCATCATGTCATCAATCTTCTTGACCAGCTCCACCACCTGCTTTTTGTCGCTGCTGGTGTTGTCAAAGACGTGGTACCTGTCTCCACAGCTTTGGATGATGCGTTTAAGCCCAGGCTCAGCTTCACGTACGTACTGCTCTATGGTCATGCCTCCAAGATCACCACCACGGGTGAAGAGCACAATCATGTACTTGTTTGCCTCGGGGCCAAACAGCTCCTGCAGGGCTTCCACTGAGTTTTTCTCTTCTTTGGTGAATCGACCCACTTGGATGACCAACAGGAACACATGAGGACCGGGACACGAGACTTCAACACAACGCACAATTTCTCTTTTGATGAGCTCATCTGATTTTGCAGTGTCCAGGATCCCTGGTGTGTCTACAACACTAACTACTCTATTACCCCACTGAGTCACACCTTTTTGACAGACCTCAGTCACTGACCCAGATAAAGGGCAAGATCTGAAACGTTTGTTTCCCAGGATGGTGTTCCCAACAGCACTCTTGCCCACACCAGTTTTTCCAATCATCACAATCCTCAAATCAGAACCTGAAACACAATTGACTAATTTGATTTAACTCATATACACAAGGGTGTAATAAGAACCTTAGTGAAAACTTTCCAAGGTAACAAACCAACCTAAAGATTAACCTTAGGTCTTACCTGCTGGAAACAAATCCATCTTAATGTCACTGTTGTCACTGCACAGGTGAGAGGGATGAATGATAAAGCTTCTGTTAAACACATCTTTTATTTATAGCTCCACAGAGGACACACCTCCTGTAGCTGACAGGTATAGAGGGCAGCACAGTCTGCACTCACTGCACAGACTGTGCTGCACCTGATTGAAGAGCCACCACTCACAGTGAGTTTTGCTTGTAAGCTTTTCTTTGCTTTGTAGCAATAAAATAAAAGGACAGTTATTAAAGGTATTGCAGATAAAAAGAGAAAGAAAACCTTTCTGATTTCATATCACATCACGCTTTATTTTCACAATCTCTCAAGTCCTGCAGTCTATGATTTATAATTTAAAAATACTTAATGAATGTACTTCAGCAAAAGTGAAGAGTTCAGAGTTTTGCTGCTTCTGACTTATGAACCCACAGATCACTCATTCAGTTTCTGCAGTATGGGTTGCCGGCAGAGCAGTAATTCAAGGAGATGTGAACCACAACAACTCATAACAACCAATGCCAGGTAAAGCTGAAAGTGCAGAACTGTTGAGCTAGCATTAGGGCTTACCTTATTTAAATAAAAATGAAAAACATATTCTCTTTAACCATGTGCACATATGCTATGAAAAACTCTGGTAATGTATTTTACAAGGGGCTCTGATTTTTTTTATATATATATTGTTAGAAACAACAAATAAGTGTTTATAAAACAAAAAAAAGAGTTTTTGAGCTGAGGTGGGTTTATTTTTTCTCTGTTATTAAATTGTAGGCCTGACTATGGATCACAAACTGGACCGTACACTACTGAGCCACAAGCAGGTGAACCCCAATGCTTCTAAGCAGCATTTTAGAAGTTCATATTAAAAAAATGGGTTATTAAATAGGGATTATGCAGACGGTTGTTATAAGCAAAGAGTCCTTCATGATCCAAGAAAGACTTCAAATAGTAAGACTGGATTTACTAATGTTAAATAAGCTCTTTTGTGTATTTTAGTGCAACTGTGGGAGTTTACGTTTTCATTATTTATAGATTTTGAATGTAATGCAATGAGGGATTTCGCTGACATTATCATCATTATAAACTTATTCAGGAAGACGCACTCCAGCCATATGGAACATTGTCCTTTTGGGAATGTCTGGGAGTGGAAAGAGTGCGAGTGGGAACAGCATCCTCAGAGAGAAACGCTTCATATCTAGACCCAGCTCCAAGCCGATCACCTCAGAGTGCCAAGTGGCAGAAACTAAAGTGAATGATTTCCATGTATGTGTGATCGATACTCCTGACATCTTTGATGATGACATTGCACCGTCAGTTAGGGACAAACATGTAAAAAAGTGCAAACAGCTTTGTGAGTCAGGACCTTGTGTGTATGTACTTGTATTACATGTGAGCAGATTTACAAATGGTGAGAGAGATATCTTTAAAAAGTTGGAAAAAGCGTTTGGGAGCAAAGTTAAAGAACAAACAATTATCCTGTTCACCAGAGGAGACGACCTGCAGCAGGCAGAAATGAAGTTTGAGGATTTCCTACGTACCTGTCAACCTGAGCTGAAAGCAATAATTCAGAAATGTGACAACAGGTGTGTTCTCTTTGAGAACAGCAGGCAAAATGACAGTCAGGTACAGAAGCTACTGGAGACAGGGATGAACCTAATCCAAAACCAGCAGACGTTGCTGTATTAGGTCAGGAAATAAAGTAATTGGAAGTGGGATTTTTTATTTTGGTGTGTGCAAAGACACACATAAGGGCATGAACACAGTTATAAACTGCATTTTTTTGTGTGTTTTCTTCTTGATTTCATATTAATCAGCATTCAAACAAGGAAACAAGGAATTATTTCTGAACTATTTAAACGTTTTTATACACTTTTATCTAACAAATCAGTGAAAGTTTGTCATCTTTTGTAAACTGCAAAATAATAATCCGAAATTCAATAAAAATAAACTTGTCAGTACATAAATTGTCTCTGTTTTCCACCACACTGATTCAGACAAACACAGAGAAAAGACAAAGCAGCTGGATGTTCAAAAAAATCTCAAAGATAACAACATAACAGCTGAATACATATTTCTGTGATGTTCTGAAAATGAATTTGTGTTCTGTCGTATAACAGTATAAAGTGCAATGTGGTCAGGAGTTGCATCCAAAGGGAGGGCATGAGCTGTTCACTAAACTCTAATTTTAAATAACTTTACATAATACACATAAAAGCCAGTTCAGAGTGAAGAGCCAGTGACAGCAATTTGTTACCAAGAACTAAGTAAGTAAGTAAGTAAGTAAAATTTATTTTTATAGCACTTTTCACAGTTAGAAAAAATCACAAAGTGCTTTACAACACAGAAAATGGAAATATAAAACAATATGACAGTAAATAAAACAGCAAATAAAACAATGTAATATAATAAAACTATAAAAACAGCATAAGAGGAAATTAATCAAATGCTTTTCTAAATAAAAATGTCTTCAGCTGTTTCTTAAAAGAATCAATGGAGTCCGTGCAGCGAAGATACAGTGGAAGAGAAATACACAACCGTGGTGCGTCTGAAAGGCCCGATCACCACGAGTTTTAAAACGAGTGCGCGGTACCACCAGCAGTCTCTGATCTAATGACCTTAAAGCCCGAGAAGATGTATGTGGTTTCAGCAGGTCAGATAAATATTGAGGAGCCTGACCATGTAGGGCCCTAAAGGTTAGAGCTAAAATTTTAAAATGAAACCTAAAACTTACAGGCAACCAGTGAAGGGAGGCTAAAACTGGAGTGATATGCGATCTTCTCTTGGTGCCTGTTAAGAGATGTGCTGCAGCGTTCTGCACAGTCTGAAGACGATTTAAGGCTGATTTGTTAAAACAAGTAAAAAGGCCATTAGAGTAGTCTAAACGAGAAGAAATAAAAGCATGAATAATCATCTGAAGTTCAAGCTTTGATACCGTTAGTCTGAGTTTAGAAATATTCCGTAAATGATAAAAACAGTTTCGGACCAGCTGCTTAGAGTGCTGCTCGAGCAACACCGAGGTTTCTAAGGCTCGATTTTACATAGGGGTCTAAGAAGCTGATATGCTGCCTGATTTCTGGGACCATGTGGTCTGGAGCAATAATTAGAGTTTCTGTTTTATCAGAGTTTAGTTGGAGAAAATTGTCATTTAACCATTGGTTGATTTCTGTCAGGCAATTACTTAAATTAGACAATTTATAAAACTCAGACATTTTGAAGGAACAGTATAGTTGGATGTCATCAGCATAGCGATGATAGGAGATATATTTATAGTGCTTAATAATTTGGCCTAGGGGAAATACATAAAGTAGAAATAGAATTGGACCCAGGACAGATCCCTGAGGTACCCCACACGGCAAAACTGTTGATTCTGATGTGACATGATTCATGCAAACAGTAAAAGATCTCTCAGACAGATATGATATAAACCATTTTAAAACAACACCAGTAATCCCAAACAAGTTCTCGAGTCTGTTTATCATGATACTGTGATCTACAGTGTCAAAAGCAGAGCTGAGATCCAACAGGACCAGCACGGTGTTCTCCAGAGTCTGCTGCCATCAAGATATCACTAGATACTCTAAGTAAGGCCGTTTCAGTGGAATGCAATTTACGAAAACCAGACTGGAAAGTATCCATAACAGCATTTTTATCCAGGAGATAGTTAAGTTGTTCTACTACTACTTTTTCTAAAATTTTCGATATAAAAGACAATTTGGATATTTTCCTATAACTGTTAGGAAGAGATGGATCCAGCTGGGGTTTCTTTAATATTGGCTCAACAATAGCTTGTTTTTATAGAAGCTGGGAACTGAGCCAGTATGAAGAGAAGTATTTATCATTTCCACAATACGGGGGCCAATGGAATCAAACACACTAGTGAAAAGTGAAGATGGAAGGACATCAAGGGGGCTTGAAGTCTGTTTTATATGACAAAGCAGGCCTCTGATGTCTTGTAATGTAACAGGAGTAAAAGAGGACCAAGTATCAGAGGAGGGCAAGTTGAAAGTCTGATATTGAGAAGATGATGGACAGATATTAGACCTGATGGCAATGACCTTATTTCTGAAATAGTTCATAAACTCATTGCATTCGGACGTTGAGTGAACTGGTGCACAAGGAGCATCAGGAGAAACAATGCTCTTAATTGTTTTAAACAAGAATTTGGGGTATTTCTTTTTTGAAGCTATGAAGTGTGAAAAATACTCTGTTCTAGCATTTTTCCACATGTCATTTAGTAAGACGATAGATTCTTTAAGGTGTAACTTATAAACCTCAAGCTTGGAAGCCTTCCACAAACGTTCCAGCTTGCGACAGTATCTCCTGAAATTACGAATGTTTTCATTTATCCAAGGATGAGATTTCAAACGTATGACAGTACTTTTTTTCAGAGGTGCCACTATGTTTAAAATAGAATTACACTGGTTATTAAAGGATGAGACAAGAGAGTCCAAATCATTGTAAGTCATTTCAGCGTCAAACATGACAGAGAACCTTTTGCCGGCGTTCAGGTTTATGATTCGCCTTTCAATCGTTATTTTGGGTTAAAGTTAAGTTAAAATATATGCAGCTATGGTCACTCACATGAACATCTTCCACACGAATGTCATTTATATTAAACCCAAGGAGAAAACAAGGTCCAATGTGTGACCCTTTACATGTGTAGGGCCAGAAACATGCTGCATAAAATTAAAAGACTCTGTGATAGTCATGAAGTCAGCAGCCATATTACAGGATGTATCATCAATATGAAGGTTAAAATCTCCCAACATTACCACCTTCTCTAATTTAATAATGGATGACAGGAGGTCATTAAATTCAGTTAAAAAGACTCCGGCAGGGCCAGGAGGTCAGTAGATTAAAATACAATAAAAGGTGAGCAAAGAGCCGACCTTGATCATCTGCAGTTCAGATGAGGTAAAGGAATCCGAGTTCATCAGTCTGCATGTGAATCTGTCCTGGTGCACAACAGCGAGACCTCCGCCACGTCCCGAAAGACGTGGAGTTCCGATGACGGAGCAGCCAGTCGAACAAATTTCCTTCAGATGTATATAATCCACGTTTTGTTGCCACGTCTCAGTTAAACACAAGAAGTTGAGAGATTCCTTTATAAAAAGATCGTTTAAAATAAACGATTTGTTTGTGATTGAGCGAGTGTTGAGCAGGGCAAACCTGATTGATGACGTTTGGTTGGTGCACTCAACAGCTGACTGCAGTGGCACTTGAATTAAACACCTGTGTGCACCTGTTACACCAGGCGGTGACTTCAGGGCTAGCTGAAGCTAATATCCTTAGTGGTACGTCACATCTGCCATCAAAACTGCGGTCGAACGAGGGACGCAAGGTGAACATGGGGCCATCGGACCATAGATTCCGGGTTGGGAACTGAAGTGTAGCGTCGGCACCAGGTGACAGTAGATGAATTGGTCGTAGGCACCGGGAATCTTCCCAAATCCAAGAAGCTAATCTTCGGTACCTTCTCAGTCATATCATTAAACTATAATGAAGGTAATGGGAAAGAGTTGTTGAAGTGGATGATCAGTGAGCAGCATTATTGTTTCATGCCAAGAAAGAGCAAAAGAGATGTGATACACTGACTATTTGTTCTTCAGTCACTTTTCTCACTCATTGTGTGTCCATGCACCTCTCTGCATTGAATCATACTTGTGATTAATCTCTGGCTCGCTCCACAGCATGTCTTTTATCTTGTCTTCCTTCTCTAACCAGTGGTGGCAGATGGCCGTTCCTCCCTGAATTGAAATTGAAAATTAAATATTTTCTTTGAGAGTGTTGATGGAGAAGTATAGAGGCCAGAAGGACCTGCACTGTGCCTTTGTGGATCTAAAAACACATATGATAAGGTACCAGGAAAGGGACTGTGGTATGTATGAGGAAGTTAATAGTGACAGAGAAGTATGTGAGGGTGGAGCAGGATGTGTATGAGAACAACGCAGCAATGGTGAGGTTTAGGAATGACAGATGGGTTCAAGGTGGGGTAGGATTACATCAGAGATATGTTTTGAGCCCCATCATGTTTACAATGGTGATACGTTGACAGATGAGGTCAGGAAGAAGTCTCCAAGGATTGTGTTTGCAAATGCCCTAGTCTGGGACCAACTCTGTTCATTGGCTCCTTCACTACATCCATCACTTTTCTATGTGGTCTTCCATTTTCCTCCTGCCTGGGAGATTGACATTAAGCTCCACAGTTACCATCCTTGTCCAGAATAAACCCAATCCCTCCTCTGCACATGTCCAGTCCATCTCAGCCCTGCCTCTTCAACTTTGTCTCCAAACTGTTTAACCTGAGCTGTCCCTCTGATGTCCTCATTTCTAATCCTGTACATTCTGTTCCTCCCAATGAGAATATAAACATCTTCAGCCCTATCACCTCTAGCTTGTCCTACAGTCTATTATCAGAAACTAAAAGCCATGCCCTTAAGACACAATAACCACACAGAGAATGTCAGAGATGCATCTGACCCTTGAGTTGATTAATCTACTGGTTTGTGATGCCTCATCAGAAGTGGAAGGAAACTATTAGAAAGGCTGAGGTAAAACAAAGTAAACAAAAACTGAACTGAAAATCTGTGAATCAGAAAATCTCTGATTCCAGTCATCAGTATGTCAGGGGTCAGGAGCGAGGTACAACAGTGAGTATCTGCAAACAATTTGTGAAACATGATAGAGAATCATCATGTTTCAGAGCTTTATTTCAGCCAGTGGTGTTGGAGATCTTGTGGGATCATTTTGACGATGAATTGAACAAATGGCAGCAAAACAATCAGTTTTTGCATTATATAACGTGTTCTATTTGTGTTTGTACATTTCATTACTTCAAAATACAAAAATGAGGCTGGATCTGTACTCTTGCACAGTACTGTATGTGTTTTCATGTCTCTCAGTAGTTTACAGAGGTGGAAAAAGTACAGACATACTGCACTTAAGTAGAAGTAAGAATACCATTGTTAAAAAATAGTCCAATAAAAGTTGAAGTACTGATTCAAATTGTGATTCCTGGCTAAAGTAAAAATAAAAAAGTAAAGGCTTCATAAATGTGCTCAGAATAAGAAAGCAAAAAGTAGGTCGTTGGAGGACTTTTCTATTTTTGTGCAAAGCTAACTGAACCTCGTACTATATTGACATTGTGGAAGTAAACACAGACGACACGAGAGCTCTCGATTAACACTCCTCGTTTATTACTCGTCACCACACAACTGAATACATTTCCCTCCAAAACATAGCAACAACACTTCCTGAGAACTGGGTGTGAGTGGAGCCCTCCAGTGGTCAACCACACATGCCCCCCCCCGAACACCCAGTAGGGTCATCCCCTAGTCCAGAACCCTTGCTTTAATCAAGCGTCCAGAACGGCTGAACCGGGGAGGTGGAGAGCTGGCTGAGGAGAAACGAGCCTGAGGACCAGGTTGGCATGGGCGGTCAGGAAAACCTGAAGATAGCTCGGGCCCCGCCAGGTGGGGGGCGCTCCCAGAGGAAGAAGCAGAGTTGTCCAGTCCAGTGGAAGGCGGACGGCCACAGCAGGGGGCCTGAGCCGGCACCACCTGATCATCCAGAAGCACATGTGCTGGTTTAAGTCTGTCAATAGAAACAGCCTCCTGCTGACTCCCAAAGTCCAAAAGGAAATGCTTCCGGCCGGTTGAATAACCCTAAAGGGGCCGTCATACAGTGGACGCAGCGGAGGCCTATGAGCGTCATGCCTGACGAAAACAAACTGCAGAGTCCAACGACCTCGGAACAAAGGTGTCGGGCAGACAATGGTGCACTGGGCCAGGAACAGAAAACGAGTCTCTTGGGGGACGGAGAGACAGCACAGAGGGAGCGAAGCACGGGGGGTGCACTCTCGGGCAAGAATTCCTCGGGGACCCGGGGAGGCTGACCGAGGACAAGTTCAGCCAGGAAACCCCGAGGTCTTCTTTAACCGCGCAGCGCAACCCCAGTAAAACCCATGGAAGGCGGTCAACCCAGTTGGCATCTGTGAGAGAATCACGGAACACAGCCTTAAGCGAACGGTGGAAACGCTTGCACATCCCGTTGGCCTGCGGGTGGTACGCAGTGGTTGGGTGGACCTTGACCCCTAGGCCGTCAGTTTCATCAGCTTTTTCTCCAATCAATATTATGTCTATTCATAGTCTTGTCTCCTCTTTACTGAGAAATCTGTTTATTTTCTCTCATGTTCTTCCCTGAGTTACTCTTTTTGAGTTCCTCAAGAAAATGAAAACACGCGTTTCCTGGGACTTTACATTTCTGTTCCTCGTGCTCTGGATTTCTCTTTTGCACTTTGTTTGGTTTTGGATCTACATCAGCAGTAAAATATTGCTTTTCATCAAGTCCTTTCCTTCTGAGAGGCCTGCATTTACATCTTTGCCAAACCCTGGCATCTAAAACATTCCTTTTATATTTATGGTTTCAAGGGTGTGAGAGACAGAAAAAATTCCCCTTAAAAAGGCACATTTGGAATGCATCCAATTAAACTAGACATGGAAGATAGAGAGAATTTTGTTTTGATCTTATCAGATCCTAAAAATTCATACATCCTGTTCTCTGTTGGAACTGACAGGACTACATTTCCTTGTCATTATTTTGCATATCTAATTCATGTAAAAAAGAAAATGCAACCGGAACATCTTACAGAACCTGATAGAGATCTCAGAAATCTCTGGAAACTTTGGTTTCCTTGTTTACAGAAACGTGTTCAAGTGTGAAAACCTTGTTGTTTGGTTTAAAAGGTGTCTTACTTCCTTCTTGTGTGAAGGAAGTAAATACTTTTTATATAACAGATCTCAGATTTGTCTCCTTTAAAATATATTAAGCTCAAGATTGACAAATGTGATCAATCAACGAACCTCAACTGACCTATTCAGGTCCAACACTAAAATACAGAACAAAATCGCATTTCTTCAAATTAAAATAAGCCCTCAAAAAGTGAAAACTTTGCACTGACATCATTATACTGCTAGTGCCAGCTGTTTGGTCAAGTAAGACTAGGTTTTGCATTCTTTCACACATGTACTTAAGTAACCAAAATCCAGCTCTGCTTTTTACATTAAGCTTATTTACTGACTTTAGAATAGCTGACCTATTTTAACATTAATGTTAATTTTTGCACATCAGGTTATCTCACATATCAAACCAGCATATTAAGCTCATAACTCTTTTGCAATTGAATCTATTTAACACTTCAATTTCTTTTCTTTTTTTTGTTTCCACTTATTTATTAATCCTATTTGTATTTTATCCATTTGTACATATTAACGGGCATCTGCATGTGGACAGCAGGGAAAGAATTTCATTAGAGAAAAGCTTTTTCTTTGCACACATGACAATAAACGCTTTGAATCTTGAATCTTATTTCTAAACTTTTGTGTGAATGAGGAAAACGGTCCCTATTCAGTTCAGTTGAATTCATTTTTATTTATACAGTGCCAAATCATAACAGCAGTTACCTCAAGGAGCTTTATATTTTAAGGTAGAGACTCTACAATACAAAGAAGACTGAGAAGACAGAAAAAAAACTCAACAAACATATGACCCCAATGAACAACCACTTTGGCAACAGTGGGAATGAAGGGAAGCCAGTATAATCACTCTTCCTGAAGACTTTTCAGTGAATTTTTAGGACATCCTGATAATAAAGAATTACAGTGGTCCAGTCTAGAAATAATAAATACATGAACTAGTTTTTCAGTGTCATCTGAGCCAGGATGTTTCTAAAATTAAAAACGATGTAAGGAAATTATTTCTCAGGAGAGAAATTTTAAATGATTAAGATTCAAACACTAAATGACCAAACCATTAAATTATAAATGTCACCTCTTTTATTTACATAGAATATTGAGTCATTTTGTCAGTTCAAAATAGATCAACTAAATACTGAATAATAGAAAAACCTAATTCTGAACTACACTTTGAGAAATCCACATTTGACTTTTACAGTCAGTAATATCTTCTCTTTGAGTTCATTAGTTTTTTCTCCTTTTTATTAACACAGTGGTATTGTCTTTTTGGCATTTAAAAATATGTACATAGCCCAATGAATAATTTAAATTAAAATCTAAATAACTAAACATCCCAAATATATAAATGTAGTAAAATAAAGAATTTTTGAGGAAAAACTCACTCATAAGTTGCACCTTATCTCTCATGGAAAATGAAATGTTGATTTTGAGCTGTTCAATTCAACATTGTTTAACTAACAGAGCTCCAGTTAAAGGAACTAAATGAATAGAATTTGCATGTATTTGTACATGTATATATTTTGAAAAATGTGTTTGTCCATGTTGTAATGTGAAAAATAGAAAAATAGAAAAAAATATTAAGAGAAAAAGATATCAATTTTATCAATTTTATTATTGACATAATCATGATGATGTTGTCCAAAACCTAACCCTTAACCCTATATTTTCAAAACATTTATAAATGGTTAATTGTATAACTTAATGAAAAGTCAACATTAAATATATGCACTATATTTCTAATGAAGTTTACAGTGATAATGAATACACACAATTCACATTTAATGCATAATACATTAATTAATGAATTTACATAGTGCAAAGTTTTAAATACACAATAAACTGTCATGATCACACATCCACTACAAATTGGACCAGATCCACCTAAGACAAAATATACTTTAGAAGCAGAGCTCATATTGTGATTATTATTTATTTTAAAATGCTTTTGTCTGTACCAAAACACCAAGAAGCAAAACAACATCATCAAAATATTTTTTTTACATTTTTTTCATACATCCAAGTTTATTGATGCTACACAGCAATATACATCGTAGGTCTGTGTCAGAGACTCCTAATCGATACATGCTGAGCCTAGATTCTTCATTACAATAGTTTAATCTCTGTGAAGAATGAGAAAAAAATTTTGAATACGCTTCAGTAGGGCCTCAAGGAACTCATACTGAACAGCCTTAAGTCCCATGATACCTGCAGCCTCCACCTCCTTGTACATGGCATCTGTGTAGTGCTTGCCCCCATTTGCTGCCACCATGTCATCAATCTTGTTGACCAGCTCCACCACCTGCGTTCTGTCTTTGCTGGTGTTTTCAAAGATGTGGAACCTGTTTCCACAGCTTTGGATGATGCGACGAAGTCCTTCCTCAGCTTCACGTACGTACTCCTGTATGGTCATGTCACCAAGATCACCACCGCGAGTGAACAGCACGATCATGTGCTGATTTGCAGCCTGGCCAAACAGCTCCTGCAGGGCTTCTACTGAGTTTTTCTCTTCTTTGGTGAATCGACCCACTTGGATGACCAACAGGAACACATGAGGACCGGGACAGGAGACTTCAACACAACGCACAATTTCTCTTTTGATGAACTCATTTGATTTTGCAGTGTCCAGGATCCCTGGTGTGTCTACAACACTAACTACCCTGTTACCCCACTGAGTCACACCTTTCTGACAGACCTCAGTCACTGAC
The DNA here is from genome assembly GCF_965226115.1 of Aulonocara stuartgranti. Classification (NCBI taxonomy): domain Eukaryota; kingdom Metazoa; phylum Chordata; class Actinopteri; order Cichliformes; family Cichlidae; genus Aulonocara; species Aulonocara stuartgranti. The sequence continues at coordinate 32,983,578 of NC_138960.1, forward strand.
CGTGATAAAGGAGAAGATCTGAAATATCTGTCTCCCAGAATGGTGTTTCCAACAGCACTCTTACCCACACCGGTCTTTCCAAGCATCACAATCCTCAAATCAGGACCTGAAACACAAATTACAACCTTGATTTAACCTGTATACACAACAAAAAACAATCATACAGACAGAAGATTAACTTTGAGTCTTACCTGCTGGAAATTTAGCCATCTTAATGTCACTGTTTTCACTGCACGTGTGAGCGAGAAGAATGTTAAAGCTTCTTTTCAACACATGGTTTATTTATAGCTCCACAGCTGACACACCTCCAGCATTTGCATAACAGGTACATATAATAAAGAGAGAGTGCAGCACAGCCTGCAGAAGACACCGTGCAGAGTTTTGACACACCAGACTAATGAAATATGTCTGAAGGTAAGTTTATTTGAAAAGGTTTCTTTGCTTTATAGCTGTTTTTTTTAACAGTTTTAATGATTGAATTTTGTAGCAGTAGAGAGAAAATGTTGCTCTTAAACAGTGTCAGAGAAAAAGGATTTTGTGTTTGTTCACAGACAAAATTTCAGTCGTCATCCTGGGAAATGGGAAGTCTTTGAAGAAAGCGTTAATAACCAACATCCTGGAAGATGACATATCTGTGCTATCCACAAGAAAGATTCTAACAAAAACCAAGATATATGAAAACGAGACATATGTTTTCACATGCATGCCAGATTTGGACGTGCAATGTGATGACATAAAACAACAATTTGCTATGAATCCAGACCCTGACATGTGTTTGTTGGTGGTAAGATGTGACTTTTCAGTAGAAAATGTGTGGAATCAGATAGAATATCTGAGCAAGAAAAGTGGAACACCTACAGATACATTCACAGTTGTGCTGCCTTTGAGTTCTAAACCTACAGAGTACCCATTCAAGAATATGACCATGGAGCAGCTTTACAGAGAACTGCCTTACAAACAGCGGGGGTTAAGTCATAAGAGGTAAACCTAAAAAATCAGTAACATATAATGAATATTTATGATATCACATAAGTTTGCATAAGAAGAACAGTGTTTTATTTAATCTGAGTAATCATATTAATTCATTAGTTATTAGGTTTATTATTATATATATATATATATATATATTGTAATGTTTCAAACATAATAGATCTTTTGCCCAAAAAACAAAGTTTCCTGGTGAGTTAATTTAGTTCTGTTATATTACAGGTCTGCTGCAGATCCCCAATCTATGACAGCTTTGGGAGACCTCAGCTTAAATTCATGTTTAAGAAGCAAACATGAATGGATGGAAGGCAAGACTCAGCTTTATCAGCAGTATCTCACAATATTGTCGTGTTCTGTGTGTGGATGTGTATGTCAAAAACATTTCTTTAGCCTTTTTATAAAAGTGGCAGATGTAACAAAGAGCCCTACACTATCCCCGTACATAGTTTCAAATGTGGGACATTTTTTGAAATTTTTATCTCTATTATTAACATTTTTTTTTTTACTTTTTATCTAATCAGGAAGTTAAAATATTGAGATAAAGAGTCTCTTGTGCAGGAATAGCATGGTGTAATTATGCGAACTGCATGCAGATATAATTATGTGTATACTTAAATGCGTATTTAACTGTTCAGATAAAAGTCTTGTAAGTGTTTTAGCTGTAGATGATTATTCTTCAGATCTGGAAAGAATATTTATTTCTATTTCACTGTCACTTATTTTTGTTCTTCATTGACACAGAAAATCACTTTGATACCAAAGTGAACCTAGTTCTTCTGGGAATGACCGGTACGGGAAAGAGTGCCAGTGGAAACACCATCCTCGGAAAGAAATTCTTCAAGTGTAAGCCGAGTACAAAGCCGGTCACCACAGAGTGCCAAGTGGCAGAATCAAAGATAAATGGCATACATGTACGTGTCATTGATAACCCAGACATCTTTGATGATGACATCAACCCACGAGTTTGGGACACACATGTAAAAAAGTGCAAACAGCTTTGTGAGTCAGAACCATGTGTGTATTTACTTGTGATGCAAGCAAGCAGATTTACAGATGGTGAGAGAAACATAATAGAAAAGCTAGAAAAAGCTTTTGCAAGCAAAGTTAGAAAACAAACAATCATCCTGTTCACCAGAGGAGACGACCTGCACTGTGCAAACATTAAGCTGGAGGATTTTCTTCACTCCTGCCAACCTGGTCTGAAAGAAATAATTCAGAAGTGTGACAACAGGTGTGTTGTTTTTGAGAACAGCAGGCCAACATCACATCAAGTGGCAATTTTAATGGAGAAAGTGATCAGGATGATCCAAGAACAGCAGCAATGATAACACTATGAAGTGCTTGGATATGATAAGTTGTTAAACAGAAAGATATAAACAGAGCATGAAATACTAGCCTGAACTGTTCAGTTAGAAATGTTTTCTTTTGTTTCCCTTTTTATTTGCCTTCGTCAAAATCAGCCTTTAATCAGCGACTGATTATGAATTCGGTTGTTATTGAAACTGGTGCATGGAGTTTGTCTCTTATTGTGTTTCTGTTTATAGCCTGTTGATGTAAATCATTCATGTTAAATTCACCAATAAAATGAAGTTTGGTAAATATTCATTGTTGACCAAAGGTTTTTCAAGTAACAGAGACCCTTTGATGATTCAAACATACCTTTGAAAAAACCTATATCTAACAATAATAGCACTAGTAATAAGAATACATACAGTAATCATAGCAAAAAAAAAATGAGCATTTGATGTTTGTGGATTGAACACTTGCAAAGACTCAGTGAAAATTTAAATAATTAAAATATGCAGATGTTAAACAAATATGTAGGACTTCTTTCTACTATTTGCAAAATATCTCTAAAATATGAGATATCCTGACTCAGAGTGACACCCAAAATCTAGTTCATGCACTTCTTGCTTCTAGGCTGGACGACCGTAATTCATTATTATCAGCATGCTCTAAAAACTTCCTAAAAGCCTTCAGTTAATCCAAAATGCTGCAGCAAGAGTACTGGCAGAGACTAGAAATGTTAGGATTTTGAGTTTATTATATTATTTATAATTTCTAGTCTTTGGTTTCTTTGAGTTCTGTCTTATGGTTTTTGTCTCTGTCTTCTCTAGTTGCTCTGTCTCCCCTGTCAGCTGTATCCCCTTGTCTAGTTCGCGTCTCTGTGTATCCTCAGTTGCTATATCCCCGTGTCCAGTCAGTGTCTGTGTCTGCACTGGTCCCACGTCTCTGTTCCCTCTGTTACAGTGCGTGCGAGTCTGTGTCTTTAGTTCAGTCTGTGTCATGTTTCCTGTTTTATTTTGAAAGTCCATGTCTGATGTTAATGTATCTGGTTTCGCTTCCCCTTGTCTCGTTAGGCCTGATTTGCCCCAGCTGTGTTTCCCTCCTGTTACTCATTCCCTGATTGCTCCCTCTGTGTATTAAAGCCCTGTGTTTCTCTGTGTCTGGGTTGCGATCTACCGTTTACCTAGCTGTGTGTTCTGTCAGTCCTCCGGTTTAAGTTTATTTAGATTTTTTCCAGTTATGTTATATTTTGAGTTTTACATTAAAGCTGTTTTGAGTTCACGACTGTCTCCTGAGTCTGCACCTTGGGTCCTATTCCTGTCTGCACACAGCCACTCATAACAAGAAAGAGAGAGCATGTTTCTCCTATTGGCTTCCCTTCATTGGCTCCCTGTTAAAACCAGCATATCCAGCTAGCATGGGCTAAAATAAAAATCAGCTGGAAAACCATCCGGACCTGGGGCTTTATTGTCTCGGTGATGCTGTATGGCTTCATGGAAGTCAGACATTGACACAGGTGGATCCAGAGCTACAATCTGTTCATCATTTAAATTCTGTAGATTTATATTGCTAAGAAATTCTTCAAAAGCAATGATGGAGGGAATAATCTGTGATGCTGTGAAGCTTTATAAAACTCATAAAAAGATGTATTTATTTGTTGTGGATCATGAGTAATGTTCCCAGTTGACTCTTTAATAGAATAAACAGTTGTGTTTTTATTTATTGATCATTACCCATTAGCAAGGAATTTCCTAAATTTATTACCACGTTCAAAGCTCTCCAATTGCAGATTTGCAACAATAACCATGTTCTTCTGTTAATTATTTCATTTCATTTAATTCTAGCTTTAGTTTTCTCATGGTGTTAATTATATGTTCTTGTGGCGAGGAAGCAGATTCTAAAGATTACATTTTTGTTTTTAGTACAAGTGTTTGTTCTTTTTCTTATGAGAAGAGTAAGGTATTATTTTGACTCTTTTCTGTCTCAGAGAGTTCGACTCAGTGAATGATTGCTGATAGTGTCTGTAATATCTCTTGTAATCCATCTGTTAACTAAAAAGTAGTCTATACAAGAATGTGTAATCCCTGAGAGGCGACATGAACACCAAGCATCACAAAGACCTAAATCACTCACATGTTGTTTAAGAATGTCTGCAGTCTGGCACTTCTTTTGACTCACTGAACCTGTCAATTTCTAGATTCAATACCAGATTGAAGTCTCCTCCTATTATAAGTGTGGTTTCAGAGTGATCCAAAAGTGAAGAAAAGAAGTGATGAAAAAAGGACGAGTCGTTGTCAATTTGGTCCATACAGTTCAATCAATCAATCAATCAATCTTTATTTATAAAGCACTTTTCATACAGAGAAAATGTAGCACAAAGTGCTTTACATAGTTAAAAGCAGCCGTCTGCACCGGGAGCCGGTCACAGACCGCAGCCTCCAGGCTGGGCACACAGCAGGAGGGAGGCAAAGGAGCCCCCCAGCCAGGCTGAGAGGACCCCAGAGACCCAGCAGCCACGGTCAATAACAGCCCCGGTGGAGAGAGCGCCCTCCGAGGAAACACTGGAGATATGACGCAATACAATATATATAGGGTAAAATGATAAAATAAATAAGAACAGGATACAATATAAATATAAATATAAATAGAATAAGAAGATTAAAAAATGAATAAGAATAAAATCAAACAAATATTAGGTAAATCCTAAATTAATAATAAAATAGCAGGATAGAATAAATAAGCATAAAATAAATAAACGCTAAGTAAAAGCTAAATTAAAAAGGTGGGTCTTGAGCCTGTTCTTGAAAACATGTACGTTCTCTGCGGCCCTGAGCTCCTCCGGCAGGCTGTTCCACAGACGAGGACCATACCACTGAAAAGCTGCCTCTCCGTGAGTATGTGTCCTGACTTTAGGGACAATCAAAAGGCCAGCACCAGAGGACCTCAGGGTCCGCGAGGGTTCGTATGGTAAAAGCAGATCTGAGAGATAGGAAGGCCCAAGACCATTAAGACATTTAAAAACCAATAAAAGAACTTTAAAATCGATCCTGAAACACACGGGGAGCCAGTGCAGCGATTCTAAAACCGGTGTAATGTGGGCCCGCCCTCTGGTCTTCGTCAGCACACGAGCTGCCGAGTTTTGCAAGAGTTGTAAAGTTGAAATATTCTTCTTAGGAAGACCAGAGAGCAGGGCATTACAGTAATCAATGCGACTGGTAATAAAAGCATGCATCAGCATCTCCGTGTTGGCCCGAGAGAGAATAGGGCGGACTCTGGCTATATTTTTTAGATGATAAAATCCAATTTTAGTTACATGTTTAATATGTGGGATAAAACCAAGCTCAGAGTCAAAAATAACACCCAGGTTTTTCACTTGTAGCGAAGGACATAGTGAAAATGCCTCTAATTTAGACAAGAGTTTCTCTCTCTGAGCCTCAGGACCGACAATTAAAACTTCAGTTTTGTCCTGGTTAAGTTGTAAAAAGTTTTCTGCCATCCAAGATCTTATATCCAAGATACAGTTAAAGAGGGCATCCATTTGTCTGGTGTCATCAGGAGACACGGAGATGTACAGCTGCGTGTCATCAGCGTAACTGTGGAAGTTCACTCCATGCCTCCTGATGACACCGCCGAGAGGGAGCATATACAAATTAAAAAGTACAGGGCCTAGAACCGACCCTTGAGGCACACCACATGTCATTTTATGGATCTTAGAGGAGCATGTATCCATACTCACCATAAAAGTTCTGTCAGAGAGATAGGAAGTGAACCAGTTGTGTACAGCACCAGAGAGGCCCACCATGTGTTTCAGTCTGTTTAAAAGAATAGCGTGGTCTACTGTATCAAAGGCTGCGCTTAGATCCAGTAGCACCAGGACTGAGAGCTTTTGGGAGTCCCAGTTACATCTAAGATCATTTAAAACCTTTATGAGAGCCGTCTCTGTGCTGTGGTTCACCCTAAATCCAGACTGGAATATCTCCAGGATCTGTCTATCATTGAGAAAATCAGTAATCTGAGTAAAAACAAGTTTTTCTAAGATTTTACTTAAAAATGGTAAGTTGGATACAGGTCTGTAGTTATTAAAATCATTACAATCCAAATTGCTCTTCTTCAGAAGGGGCCTCACCACCGCCGTTTTAAAGGCAGCAGGGAAGACACCCAACTGAAGAGAGCAATTCATCATGCATAAAAGCTCAGCCTCAAAAAATCCATAAAGTGTTTTAAAGAGTGAAGAAGGAATTGGATCTAAAAGACATGTGGTGGGTCTCACTGTGGAGAAAACCTTCTGAAAGTTCTCAGCATTAACCAGGACAAAGCTGTCCAGTGTCTCCTCAGGTACAATCGAGCCCTCAGATGTATTTAAAATCATATCACGATTAGATAAAATATCAGATCTGATGGCGCTGATTTTTCCCCTGAAGTGGTCTGCAAACTGCTCACAGAGTGAGTCTGTGGGGGTTCTTTGGGAGCTGTTAAAATCAGGGTTAAATAAATGATCTATGGTGGAAAAGAGGACCTTGGGATTATTTTTGTTAATACTGATTATTTTGGCGAAGTATGAATTTCTTGACTTCCTTAATGTATTATTGTACACTTTAAGTTGCTCGCAAAATATTTGATGGTTGATATTATTTTTAGTTTTCCTCCATCTCCTTTCTGCTGCCCTGCAATTTCTTTTGAGTTTTTTGACTTCTTCGTTTCTCCAAGGTGATGCATGTTTTACGTTAATCTTTTTGGTGGTGAGTGGAGCAACGGAGTCAAGGCTTTTCTTCAGTTTGCTGTTGAAATAACTAAAAATCAAATCGTAGGATGCAGGTAAAATCACAGGGGGGCATTCGTCTAAAACCCTGGTAAAATTTGCAGCCACTTCAGAGGTTAGATAGCGCCTCCTCACAGTTCGCACCGAGGTCTCCCGCTGAATAAAACCGGTGATGTTAAAAAACACACAGTAGTGGTCAGAGACAGCCAAGTCAACAACAGAGGACACGCTGGTGGACAGCCCATGGGTGATGACCAGGTCCAGAGTGTGTCCTCTGTTGTGAGTCGGCTGCGTGACGTGCTGGATAAAATCCAAACAGTGAAGAATGTTTAAGAATTCTTTTGTTGCAGGGTCAGAAGGATTATCTATGTGCAGGTTAAAATCACCGGTTAAAATTATCATGTTATATTTTGAATGTATGTTTGTTAAAAATTCTGAGAATTCCTTGATAAAAGCAGCGCTGTCTTTAGGTGGTCTATAAACTGTGACAGATAAAACTGGAGGGCTGCTGAAAACAATAGCATGGAATTCAAAAGTGGTAAAATGATCAAATAAAATTTGTTTGGTGGTGAGTGTGTTGTTGGCTAAAGATGCAGTCCCACCACCTCTCTTACCACTTCTAATAGAAAAAGAGAAATTAAAATTTGGTGGGGAGGCCTCAGTGAGAACAACTGGTGCATCCGAACCCAGCCATGTTTCAGTTAAAAATAAACAGTCAAGTTTATTATCTAAAATTAAATCATTAATAATAAAAGACTTGTTCGACAGAGAGCGTACATTTAAAAGTTAGTTCCATATGTATTTGGAAATACATATTTAGTTATTTATTTTTAATCTTTTTTACCTGTCTACTTAAACCTACTTAAACCTATTCCATTTGTAGTTATATAATGGACATGGATATAATGTAGAGTCTCAGCTTTCATATAGAAAATTCTATGTATAGAAAACTATTCCGCGCATAATTAAAACAGGTCCGCGGCTCCCAACCGTAGTAAAGGGACCTCTGGCTATTACGTCGGGTTCATGTCGGGCTCGTAACCAAAAACTAGCTTTACTTTGTTGTCTGGGTCAACTTTGCTAGCGAGAGACAGAGAGAGGCGTTGAAAGACTGCTCCAACGGAACTTATTGTTTCAGAGGAAAACACGAACACGGTGTACGGTCGAGTCTCAATAGATTACTTACAACTGGGCTACACTGCCCATGAGGCTACATTCTTTAGGGCTATGCCTGTAACACTCTGCCTGTTGCCTTTATATTGAATAATGTTTTGAACAATAATTTTTAAAAATATTTCTTCACGTCACTAGGCGGGCTGCAAGTAGAGGTCGCGAGATTGAGACCCAGGCTTTAGAGCCTCTTAATGTGTGTTTTATTTGGGTTTCCACCAGTGTGGAATTACCAAAAATAGATAGCAGACAACCTAGGGTGACCAACCGTCGTCTTTTCCCCGGACATGTCCTCTTTTCATGTTTTGATAAAAATGCCCAGGTTTCCCTATATTCCGACAGATATTTGTGACGTCATCCCCGAGTTGATGCTTTGTGAGTGCTTGTTTTGCGCTCACAAACGGGACAGACAGCATGCAGCAACGCGCCTAATGATGTTTAAAAGATCTCTAAAAGAAAGTCCATCTTTTCAGACGAACTGGAAAATAAATTTCCCTCGTACCAACCCAGTACTGGTAATTTTTCTTCTGCAGATGAGGCATTATTTCTGTAACATTATTTAATTCCAGAGGCTTTTAAGTTATTTTTTGCAATTGTTGACTTGTAAAAGGCTATATGACATATTTTATTTCACAATTCATTAACCGCACAGAGAAGACATCGTTGAAATATGTTAAATATGTTTCTTTAGGCAAGTTAAAACAGTAACTGTAACAGTTACTCATATTTTGTATTTTAAATACATAACGCCAGAACGTGTATTCTGTTACTCCCCAACACTGTCAATATAGCTACACCTCCTTGAGCTATACTGTAAAAGGTGTGAGGGAACTTTGGTAAGGTGGATGTGTGTGCAGATGATTTGGACATATGAGCTTCCTGTAGAAAGACAATGTCATTTAATCAATAAGTCTTTTAATGAAACCAACTCCATGTATTCCATGTAACAAACCTCAGGGTAATGAAAATAGACACGTCATTGTTTCCAGGGCCTTTTATGCCTTCTTTGGGATGCCTGGAAACACTACTCCATGAACTCACTAAGAACTTTAAAGTCTTTGTGTAGAATTTGTGCAGAACCTCTGTACAGAAGTCTCGACTGGCTCTCTGTTTAAAGGATCTGAGTCTTTGACCTATGGGGTTTTACCACAACTGATTAACAGAAACTGATGGTAGCTCCCCCCCTAATGATCTATGGCACTTGGAAATGTTTTGAAGGATTAATTTTTTTGGCCTGGGAAATAAGCCCCAGGGACCTGAATTTTTAGAAGCTATAATAACCTATTAGAACCTCAATAAGGTGGTTGCAAATAGTCATACCAAAAACAGGAAATGTCCACAAAATAAACTTTTAATTGTGACTTTAATTAATTGAAGATAGGACACTTTATTAAGTAAATTTTAAATAATTAAATCTAAACTGTTGCTAAATACCTACAGATGGTTTCTATTAGGTTTTAGTGAGACAGAGAGAGAACCACAGTGGGTTGGAAAAACAAGACCAAATCCACTGTTTCTTGCTGCAAAAATGCACTGTGTGAACCAGTCCTTGACTCGTCTGCGATGACCCAATGAAACTAATTTTTATCTGCAGAGGGTCTCTGTTCATCCTCTGACACAACCAACATCCAGCGTTACCAGTATCCAATCATCTATTGTGACATCATCTGATTTGAGCTTATCTTACTGTTCCCTCCCCCCCCTCCTCCCTTCATCGCTGTAGCAAAAGGTTTTTTTTTTATTACAATAGTCACATTTATACAACATAATTCACTTCACTTTTCATAATTTCAACTTTGACTTCTTCTTATCACGTTGAACAGAATTACACTCTTTTCCCCTGTTACAAACAAGTAAATACTTCCATTGTCACAGAGTGCTTGCTCATAGGGCGTCATGTAACTGGGGTTTTCTCCCCACAATATCACAGATGTTGTCATCTCAAGGCTGTGTTAATTTTTTTTCAGTCTTGTTGCTGCACTGCTAAGAAAGTATTTGCAGACTTTGACACACCTCCAGCATTTGCATAACTGGTTCATATAAAACAAACAGAGAGTGTCACAGCCTGCAGACATCCACACAGCCTCTGCCTGCAGCATGTCTCATAGTAAGTTTACTGTCACTGTTTCTGTAATGTTATATTTTTAAAAAGCATAATCCAAGTCAAAGCAACACTTTTATATCTACTAAATATTTATTGAAATCACATGTTTACATTTTATATATAGTGTTGTTACTATCAAAAAATAAAACTGTGATTCACTATTTTTACAGACAAGATTTCAGTTGTTGTCTTTGGAAAAACAGAGTCTTTGAAGAAAGCCCTAATAACCAACATCCTGGGGAAAGATTTGTCTGTGCTACCCACGAGAAAGATTCTCAAAAACATCGAGATATATGAGAATTATACATATGAGATCACATGTACACCTGACTTGTACTTATTCTGTGATGACATACAGGAACTATTTTCTGAGAATTCCCACAGTGACATGTGCTTGTTGGTGGTAGAGGATGGGTTTTCACCAGAAGATGTGGGGAAGCAAATAGAAGATTTGAGTAAGAAAACTGGAAAACCAAGAGAAGAGTTCACAGTCGTGCTGCCACTGACATGTGAACCCTCAGGTTACTGTTTCACATCCTGCACCATCCAGCAGCTTTTCAGTGAACTGGACAAACTGGCTAAACACAGACTACTGGTGCCAGGCTCTAAGAGGCAAAGGTGAAATTTGAGACTTGTTGAACTGTGACTGTTAACTTCATGCAAACACAATTTGAAGTATTTTCTTTATTTTAGCTCTGTACACAGATACTATAAAATGTTTGTATTTTATAGAGAAGGTTTGCATTTTTATTATTGTTATAAAAATAATTAAGTTTTTATAAAACAGTAAACAGCTGCCTGCTGAGTTTATAATTGCTCTGTAACAAAATTACAGGTTTGACTATGAATCACAAACAATGTCCAGATCACACAGTGACATAACAAAGCCAGGTAAACTCACATCTCTCTCAGGAGCGTCTTACCAACAAATACAAAAAGTTGTGCTGTTCCATGAATGAGAATATTTCACATGATCCCAGATATGTCATTAAAAACTGACAAAATTCTTTTATGCCCTTTTAATTCAGTTGGCAGTTTTAGCAAAGAATTATTTACACACACCAAGAAGAGTTTAAAAAGTAAGATGCATGTTTTTACAACGTAGCTGAATTTAAAGAAACCATACATGTTTATTTTGTCATTTATTCATTCTTAAGGTAGGATACCAACTGATTTCTTTCCATTATTATTTGTACATATCAATACAGGAAAGCGTGCTATCACCACAGTGAACCTTGTTCTACTGGGAATGGCTGGAACTGGAAAGAGTGCAAGTGGAAACACCATCCTCGGAAAGAAGAGCTTCATGTCTAAACCCAGTTCAAAGCCGGTCACCACAGAATTCCAGGTGGCAGAAACTGAGATGAAGGACTTACGTGTACGTGTGATTGATAGCCCAGATATCTTTGATGATGACATTGAAGCATCAGTTTGGGACAAACATGTAAAACAGTGTAAACAGCTCTGTGGGTCAGAACCCTGTGTGTATGTACTCGTGATGCATGTGAGCAGATTTACAGATGGTGAGAGAGACATCATGGAAAAGTTAGAAAAAGATTTTGGGAGTAAAGTTAAAGAAAAAACAATCATCCTGTTCACACGAGGAGGCGACCTGCAGCAGGCAGAAATCACCTTGAAGGATTTCCTTCACTCCTGCCAACCCGGTCTGAAAGAAATAGTTGAAAAGTGTGGAAACAGGTGTGTTCTCTTTGAGAACAGCAGGTCAAGTTCACAGGAAGTGGAAAAGCTGATTGACACGGTGATCGGGCTGTTAGAATAACAGGCAATATAGATAAAATCATGTGCTTAGACATTTGGCCTTTTTTCTGTAAAGCTATGAATAATTTAGAGGGTGAAAGTTTATTCTGCAAATTGAAGTGACAGATTATAACAAAACAGTTGCCTTCTATATTTTATTTACTACAGTAGCATTTAAACAAGAAGAGTTTCCTTTTTAAAATATGGTTACTTTAAAGAGTTTTTCAATTTTTTGTTAAACAAACTACTGACTTCCTCACATAGTTCTGCTCATTAGAGTGTAATAGAATCAAATAAATGCTGAATTTATTAAACTCAAGTTATTTCATGCACCTAGTGTTTCTTTGTTTTCCGATATTTTTACCAGGCAGATCTATCACACACTAAGATATTGAAATATTACACAAAACTCAGTGCTTTGACACACAATAGGTATTCATGTAAAGAGAGGTAACCAAATATTAAGGAAAAATGTTGTCCTTACAGTTCATACTTAATACTTGAAATAGTTTTCCCAGGATGTTTACCATGGCCGCCCAGGACAGAGAGATTATATATTTTGAAAGCTCAGTTCCTGGTTAAATTTAAATAAATAAATCATTTAATTGATAATAATAATAATCACAAATAATTTGTTGTATGTAAAGTTAGTACCATAAATCTTTCACCTATTTATCGAAACATTTTCCAATTATAGTTATATAATGGACATGGACTAAGTGTGTCCATGTCAGCTTTCATTTGAGGGTATCCACATTCAAACTGTGTTTAGGATTTTCAGCTAATTAACATGTGTCACCCACTTTTTAAAGGGACAAAAGTAATTGGACAATTGACAAAGGCTATTTCATGGGCAGGTGTTTGAAATTCCTTCATTATTAATTGAGCAGACAAAAGGTCGGGAGTAGATCTGAGGTGTAGTGCTTCCATTTGGATGATTTTGCTGTGAACAGACAACATACAGTCAAGAAGGTCTCCATGCAGGTGAAACAAGCCATCCTGAAGCAGAAAAAAACATCAGCGAAATTGCTACAATATTAGGAGAGGCAAAATCTACAGTGTGGAACATCCTGAGAAAGACACACGGCACTGGTAAACTCAGACCTGCACGTCCACGGAAGACAACAGTGGTGGATGATCCCAGACTCATTTCCATGATGAAAAGAAACCCCTTCATGACAGCCAAACAAGTGAACAACACTCTCCAAGAGGTAGGCGTATGGATATGAAAGTCTACCATGAAGACGACACTGCATGAAAGTAAATAAGACGGTTCACTGAAAGGTGAAAGCCACTCATAAAACTCAGGAATAGACAGGCTAGACTGGACTTTGCTAAAAACAAAAAAATCTAAAAAAGCCAGTACAGTTTGGGAAAAACATTCTCATGATAGATAAACGCAAGATCAACCTCTACCAGAAATGTGGCAAGAAAAAAGTACTGAGAAAGTGTGAAACAGCTCATGATCCAAAGCATACCAAATCAACTGTAAAACACAGCACAGGCAGTGTGATGGCTTGGGCGCGCATGGCTGCCAGTTGCACTGGGACGCTAAAGTTTATTCATGATGTGACACATGACAGAAGCAACACAATGAGCTCCTGAGGTGTTCAGAGACATACTGTCTGCTCAAATCCAGCTAAATGCAATCAAATTGATTGGCTGGTATTTCATAAAGCAGATGGAAAACGACCCAAAACATATGGCCAAAGCAACACAGGAGTTTATTAAAGTAAAGAATGACCAAATCAGTCACCTGATCTTAACCCAGCTGAACATTTCACTTGTCGGAGACTAAACTTCAGACATGCACACAGACAAGAAAGCTCCTTACCATGCATGGAGGGTTTCACCCCAAGTCCAGCACCCTGAGGCTGTATGCTAAGCGGAAGGAAGGAGGCCGGGGACTAGTGAGTGTCAGCACCACAGTCCAGGATGAGACAACGAACATCCAAGAATACATCACGAAGATGGCCCCAACTGACCGAGTGCTCAGTGAATACCTCAGGCAGCAGAAACCCAAGAAAGAGGAGGGAGACGAGGAACCATCATGGAAGGACAGGCCCCTGCACGGTATGTACCACCGGCAGATAGAGGAGGTGGCTGATATCCAGAAATCCTACCAGTGGCTGGACAAAGCTGGACTGAAAGACAGCACAGAGGCACTAATCATGGCAGCACAAGAACAAGCTCTGAGTACAAGATCCATAGAGGCTGGGGTCTATCACACCAGGCAAGACCCCAGGTGCAGGCTGTGTAAAGATGCCCCAGAGACAATCCAGCACATAACAGCAGGGTGCAAGATGCTAGCAGGCAAGGCATACATGGAACGCCATAACCAGGTGGCCGGCTTAGTGTACAGGAACATCTGTGCCAAGTATAACCTGGAAGTCCCGAGGTCAAAATGGGAGATGCACCCAAGGGTGGTGGAGAATGACCGAGCTAAGATCCTGTGGGACTTCCAGATACAGACGGACAAAATGGTGGTGGCTAACCAACCGGACATAGTGGTGGTAGACAAACAGAAGAAGACTGCCGTAGTGATCGATGTAGCGGTTCCGAATGACAGCAATATCAGGAAGAAGGAACACGAGAAGCTGGAGAAATACCAAGGGCTCAGAGAAGAGCTCGAGAGGATGTGGAGGGTGAAGGTAACGGTGGTCCCCGTGGTAATCGGAGCACTAGGTGCGGTGACTCCCAAGCTAGGCGAGTGGCTCCAGCAGATCCCGGGAATAACATCGGAGATCTCTGTTCAGAAAAGCGCAGTCCTGGGAACAGCTAAGATACTGCGCAGGACCCTCAAGCTCCCAGGCCTCTGGTAGAGGACCCGAGCTTGAAGGATAAACCGCCCGCAGGGGCGTGCTGGGTGTTTTTTTTTAAATTTTATTTATATATATATATATATATATATATATATATATATATATATATATATATATATATATATATATATATATATATATATATATATATATATATATATATTATAGAATAGAATTCAACTTTATTGTCATTGCACATGCACAGGTACAGGGCAACGAAATGCAGTTTGCATCCATCCAGAAGTGCTTTAGTGATATAGATATATTACAATATATATTAGCAATAATATAGATATGTGAGTATATTACAGAAATGGGTCTATTATGGTATGTTATAATGTACACGGTATGAAGTATGTTGTGAATATTCTATAACTATAAGTATGTACAGGCTGTAGTGAGTACAAGCTATGAACAGGATATAAATATGAAAAACTATACAGAATATGAAATAAATAACTTTACAGAATCTGAGATATACAGCTATACAGAAATGGGAACTATGCAAGTTGTAAACAGTTGTAGGATTAAAGATTATCGAATGTACAGAATGATTATTTACACAGAGCTATACAGTAGTGCAGTTAAGATAAGTGAGGGTGTAGATAGTTTCTACAGAGGCTATATAAAGTGCTAGTGGTTGTGAGTGGTGGTTCAGTCCATGTTATTATTGTGTTTGAGGGTACAGTTGTCCATTGTGGGTGTGTGTATGTTCAGTCCATGAGTTTAACGTGGGTCAGATGTCAGGAGGCAGAGTTCAGGAGTCTGACAGCTGTGGGGAAGAAGCTGTTCCGGTACCTGGTGGTCTTAGTCCGGAGGCTCCTGTGGCGCCTCCCAGAGGGCAGGAGGGTGAAGAGTCCATGTGATGGGTGACTGGGGTCTTTGATGATTTTCCCAGCCCTTTTCAGACACCGCTTCCTGTAGATGTCTTTTATGGCAGGAAGTGGTGCTCCGGCGATGCGCTGGGCAGTTTTCACGACCCTCTGCAACGCCTTCCGGTCCGAGGCAGAGCAGTTCCCGTACCAGACTGTTATACAGTTGGTCAGGATGCTCTCGATGGTGCAGCGATAGAAGTTCACCAGGGTGTATATATATATATATATATATGTGTACATATATATTTTGTCCGTCTGTATCTGGAAGTCCCACAGGATCTTAGCTCGGTCATATATATATATATATATATATATATGAAACACAACGAGCCAGAAACCAAAACACAGGGAACAAAGTCCAAAACAACAGCACTGAGGCCCAGGAACAGTCCAAAAGCAAACAAACAAAAGAGCCCACGAAAGGCGCAGAGGCCCAGGCAACAGTCTCGAAAAGTTCAGGGGGCCGGCCCGGAGGCTGACGGCACAACAGTCCAAACCCGGGCAGTTCAGGGGGGCGGCCCGGAGGCTGACGGCCCAAGAGCCCAGAAAACAATTCAGGAGGCCGGGCAGGCGGGAAGCATCGGCGGCGACGCAACAGATCAGGAGGGTGGCCGGGCAGGAGGCACCGGCGGCGACGTAGTTCAGGGGGCCGTCCATGATGGCGGCGTAGTTCAGGGGGCCGTCCATGATGGCGGCGTAGTTCAGGGAGCCGTCCATGATGGCAACGACGTCCAGTCATCGGCCGAACAGGACATGCAGGACGAGCAGGCCGGACAGGACGTGCTGGCCGGACCGGACATGCAGGACGAACAGGACCAGACGGCATGGGGACCTCAGGCGCAGACGAAGCTAGACGGAGCGAGGCAGGACCAGGCGACACCAAAGGCGAAGACACGGAGGCAGGACCAGACGACGCCGAAGGCGAAGACACGGAGGCTGGACCAGGCGGAGCTGAAGACACGGAGGCTGGACCAGGCGACGCCAAAGGCGAAGACATGGAGGCAGGACCAGGCGACGCCGAAGGCGAAGACACGGAGGCTGGACCAGGCGGAGCTGAAGACACGGAGGCTGGACCAGGCGAAGGTGGTGGCGCTGCAGGCGACGGCGTGGGAGCCGCAAGTGGTTGCTGGACGGGCCCCTCGGACCCTCAAGCGGAAGCAGGTTGCTGGATGGGCCCCTCGGACCCTCCAGCGGGAACAGACGGCTGAAGCGGTCCCTCGGACCCTCCAGCGGGAACAGACGGCTGAAGCGGTTCCTCGGACCCTCAAGCGGAAGCAGGTTGCTGGACGGGCCCCTCGGACCCTCCAGCGGAAACAAACGGCTGAGCAGCCAAGTTAGTTTTTTTTCTCCATACAGGTGACCCAGGTGTTTTTTTTTTTTTTTTGTTGTTGTTTTTCTTTCTTCCCCCCCTTCTCACCGTCTCTTCTCCCCTTTGGTTTTCTTTCTCTCCCTCTCTTTCTTTCATTCTTTCTCCCTGTCCTATCCCCCAGTCATGTCTGTCCTGTTTGTAGCAACTGAAAATAAAATAAATTCATAATTATAATAAAGGTCAATCAAATGGACCAATATGGCAAGGCCATGATGATCCACTTGGTAAAATAAATCCGCTTGGCATCTTTCTTGGCCTTAAGACATCAATTCTGATGGCTAAAGATCCAAACGGGACACAAAAAAAAAAAAAAAAAGACTGGAAACACCAGGTATTGAACATCCAACCATTGGATGAGGTAGACCTGCACTACTTCCTGAGCCACCTCCCCACAGAGCAGACAGGGCTAGCCCGGATCTGCTGGCTGACTTCCGGCATGGTAAGTGGTATGTCATCCAGATATGGGCCAGGACTGGTGTAGATGGCACTGTTTATGTTATGGCATGCCGCATCTGGCCCAATTGTGGCAATTGTGGTTTGGGGTATGTGGCCCAGGCTCATAGACAACAGGTGTGGCCCGGATCTGGCTTCAAACTGGGACTTCTGACTGACTGGTGTCATGGCAGGGTGTATGTCAACCAAATGTGGGCCAGTCTACATTGCTTGAGCAATATACTGGACTTTGATGAACTCCTGATGTGGTCTTTGGAATGTGAATGTTAGCTAAAAGTGCTAAGATGTACAAAAAAATGCTCGGCATATCGTTCTGAAGGTTCAAGATGATCCATTAAAAAACTGTGGGTAATATGCAACCTAAACTGAACAGTCACAAAAAAAAGTAACTAATATGATGTCAACCAGCTGAATCAGAATGATTAAGCAGGAGATGAAGAGAGTGAGCATTATGGAGACTGATATATAACTATAAACCTGTCAATATCAGTTATTTCATATTCTCTCAGTTACACATGGGAGAATTTCAGCTTTAATAAACAATAAACAATCATTGACAAAATTAAATGCTTTTCACAATATTTTCAGACAAAAATGGCAAAGAAAAGAAAATACATTTCAAACTTCATGCCATCATTTAAAAACAAGTCATTGACTGAAAATATGCATAAAACACACTATTTAAAATAAATTTAACACCAAACCATCAGGGTTGCAAACTCACTACAAATTGGAGCAGATGCAGTAGAGAAAAGCTCGTACTATGATTATTATTTCACTTTATAATGCTTTCCTCTTGAATACCAAAAGATAAATAATAATAATAATAATAATAATGGATTGGATTTATATAGCGCTTTTCTAGGCACCCAAAGCGCTTTACAATACCACTATTCATTCACTCTCACATTCATACACTGGTGGAGGCAGCTACAGTTGTAGCCACAGCTGCCCTGGGGCAGACTGACAGAAGCGAGGCTGCCATATTGCGCCATCGGCCCCTCTGGCCAACACCAGTAGGCAAGTAGGGTAAAGTGTCTTGCCCAAGGACACAACGACCAGGACAGAGAGCCCAGGGATCGAACCAGCGACCTTCCGGTTACAGATGCGATTCCCAACCCCCTGAGCCACGGTCGCCCCTGGCTCAGTTAAATAATGTAGACAGCTGTCTACACTGTAAGTCTGTGTCAGACTAGACTTACAAATGGGTACAGAAACTGTCCTGTTTAGACTAGATTCATCACTATTTATTACAATAATTTAATCTCCATGAAGAACAGTACGAAACATTTTGATACGCTGAAACAGCGACTCAGTGAATTTACACTCATCCACGGCCAATCCCTTACTGTGTGCTTCCTCCACCTGTCTATACATGGCGTTTGTGTAGCGTATGCCTCCATTTGCTGCCACCATGTCATCAATCTTCTTGACCAGCTGCTCCACCTGCTTTCTGTCACTGCTGGTGTTGTCAAAGACGTGGAACCTGTTTCCACAGCTCATAAAGGCTCATAACTGCCTGAGAGAACAAGATAAACATCAGCTGAAACCAGGCAATGACAGTTTTGCTGATTAATATGTATACAAGGAACATCCTGCTTTTCTTCCTCATGGCATGGCTTTAAGGAAGTGATTTCCTCACAGCAAACCTTCCTGAATGTTTGTGTTTCATTATGAGCTTCTTCAGGTGTCAGTGAAAACACTCTGGGTGGAATCCAACAGGTGTTACAGGTTTTTCCACATCATTATCAAACTTTCTGTCACATTTGTTCAGGTCCTACAACAACATCCCTGTTTTTTTCTAAGAAGCCTTGAACAATTTATTACTTGTAGATAGGCCAGTAGTTTCTTAATGAAAAGTAACAGCTGTGGTTTCCACTGTACTTCCTACATAGTAATCTAGCCACATTACAGATTTTATCTGAATTTCTATAAAACTAAATCCCTTTCTAAACCTAATTCTAAGTAAATAACAGTAATCATACTCATGAGAAAAACATATATGACAAAAGGATTCATTTCGTGTTTTTTTTTTTTTCATTTTTCTTATTTGAAAATAACTGGACGGTTCTCTTTTTTTCCTTGTTAGATTTGTTTTGAGAAAACAAATAAAGCACATAGACATATATTTTAAGTACAGAAAGCAACTGGCCAGTCTCTGTCACTAGCATAAAGTCAGATTAGATGTTAGCTAGAAAGCACTAAGATGTAGAAAAAAAAGTGCTTATATGAATTACTGAATGAGGATTTTTTTTAAGCACTACTCAAATAGAGTAGAAAAGTGCATTAAGGCAACCAGTGAATTTATCAGCACACTGGATGTATGATGGTAGAGCGCAATAGTAATCATCTGAAGATGTAGTTCTGTCTCCTTATAAAGATGACTTGGCTGAGCACAAACCACATTTTTGTGATTACTAATGATTCTCTGTTAGAAAATCAGAAAATGTCGTCATAGTGGCTTCAACTGTAACTACTTTAAAAGACACAAATCTTTCTTCCAGCTCCTGAAAACAATAGAATAATTGCTTATTTGTTTTCTGAGTGCTGATGATTGCATTGTTTTCTTTTTGGTGCCTTTTTTTAAAATTTACATGTTACAAGGAACTTCCTGGTTTTCTCTCTGACCACATGTCTTTAAGAAAAGTATTTCCTCACGAAAACCTTCCTGAATCTTTCCGTATGATTATGAGATTGTCTGTGGGTTTGCACCTACAGTTTACAAGTTTTTGTTTCACATCACCAACTTCTGTGACAACTTCCTGTCAAATTTGTTCCATCCTCTCACCAAAATCCTTGTTCCTTTTCAAGAGGCTATGAACGCCCATTAATGATTTTAATCATAGGAAAGTAGTGTTGGACCAAATGTTAAAAGATCACAGCACAACTTCGTGTTGGCTCATTGTGTCCAACAAAAATATCCAGAACACCTCAGATAGATTATTCTCTGAATGAAAAGTATGACAGCGATACTTTTGACTTCTAAAAAGTGGAAAAACTGTTCATAATAGATGATGTTCTTAAGAATCTCAGAATGGTGGCTGTAAAGAAGCCATTCTTAATGAAGGGACACTGGGAGAAAAGGCTGAGGGACAACAAGAAATTAGGTCTTAAAGAGTAATTAACCTGAATTTGAAAATTTTGGTTCAAATCATCAACATGTACCGAGGAGCTCTGGAGAGAGGTACTATAGAGAGTTTTTACAGCCATCTGTAAAACAGGGTGTAGGCTCTGTCATGGTTTGGTGTTGGAGATCTTGTCAAATCTGATAAAAAATTTGAAAACAAGAAAAGTAAGTATCTTGATGCATGCTCATTCATCCAAGTAAGGGCATCCCAAAATTCACTTCATCCGGAGGTAACGAAACGTTTCTCCCGCTGAAAACATTACGTCCAGATATACTGAATCAGCTTTTGAGGCAGAAAAGTAAGGTTAGATTTCGATGCACAATGTGATATCATCTGGAAAGAATGTGACTGGCAGTGGCTTAATTCTCTTCATGAGAATGATCTCAAACACACTGACACTGCAATAAAATCATACCTGGCTGGAAAAACACCATGAGTCAAGGTTTGGCCTTCCCAGAGTTTTCTAAATAAAAACATGACATGCTTAGCTTCTAGATCTAATCTGTGGTAAACACAATGACGCAAATCATTAATAAGCAGAGGAAATGTAACAACAGACAAACAGAGACTGCAGCGTGTTGTGCGCTCTGCTGAGAAGGTGATTGGCTGCAGACTCCCATCTCTGCAGGACCTGTACACCTCCAGGACACTGCGGCGTGCAGCTCGGATCTCAGCTGACCCTTCTCACCCTGGACACAGTCTGTTTGACCTGCTCCCCTCAGGCAGGAGGCTCCGGTCCATTCGCACCAGAACCTCTCGCCATAAGAACAGTTTCTTCCCCTCTGCTGTCGGACACATGAACAATAACCGTATGACTGTTCCCATCACTAACACATGACCCTACGCTGTGTTCACTGCATCATTCCATGTTTGGCACTGATCACCACCTGCACTCATGTATATATCATGTATATATTTATCTATTTAGCACTTTTAATTCTTATTCTTATTTTTATTTCATGTCTATTTAAGCGTAATTTATGACAGTATGTTTGCACTGAAGCACCGCAGCAATTTCCTAATGTTGTAAACCTGCTCAACATTTGGCAATAAAACCCTTTCTGATTCTGAATCTGATTCTGATTCTGATACAAAAGTTACTGACGTACATAGATCCAAAAACTCAGTCTTCCCAAAAAAGAAGATAACTGGGTCAATGCTGGTCAAATACGTAAATGGACAGATAAATATTATCTGTAAGAGACTTTATTCCAGACACAAGTGGATACCCCAGTATAGGTTTCAAATATTTTTTATTGATCTTATACAGTGTATGTTCTGTTTAGAGAGAAGAGGACGATACAACTTACCCACATATGTCTTTTATATATTTCTGGAAAATTATACGTTGTGAATGCCATTAAATATAATTTAACTTCTACATTACCATTACTCACAGTGAGAAAGCTTTGTGGATTTGTTAAAAGTACAATCAACAAAATCAGCGTACATTCTTGTGAAAGGTGAAACTGTTTAAACATAAATGGAGTGAACTCACTTCAGTGGATATTTCATTTAAACCATTTTTTTTATTCATACTCACATTTACTTAAAGAAATTAACACTCAAAAAAAAAGCATTTGGACAGTATTACCGTTGGTGAGAGTAGTCTAAGGTCAGAATACATCAGTAGGATGTCCTTGAGACTATGCCAGTGCGACTTAGTTAACCAGGATCCTTTCCAACACAAAGCTACACTATCATGCCATCTGTGTGCTGTCATGAGACAAACAAAGATGACATAAAATTGGATATGCAATGTGACGTGGAAATACCTGGATGTTAAAACATATATTTAGTAAATAAAGCTGATTCTGATTCAGATTGTGAAAGTGGGGTTTTATACTTAGACATGACTGATGACAGTGATGTATTTAAATTATTTATTTAGGTAAAACATCAAAATGGACAATGTTGAAGCAACAATTAACAATCATGAACCCAAAGGAAATTTTTCTTCACAATAATTTCATTTAAACAACCAGAAAACAGACAAAAAAACAAACAAATAAAATTCAAACTTCTCCTCTTAGAAGTCATAATTCATCATTTCAAAATCACACAAAAATACAAAATACAGTTCAGTTCAGATATCACAAACCACCCTGATTATAAACTCGCTACAAGCTGGAGCAGATGAAGCAGAGACAAGAAACACTTTGAAAGCACAGCTTGTATTATGATTAGTATTTCACTTTAATACAATGTCAAACAATCAGCAACCGATATCTTCATTCTTTTTTGTGATAACTCAAATAAAATGATCCTAAACAGCTTTCTACACTGTGTCATTCTAAACAGACTTCATGCTTTCATGTGTATGTACAAAAACTGTCCAGTTCAGTCTAGATCGTGTACTATTTATCACAACAGTTTAATCTCTCCCAAGAAGAATACGAAAAAGTCTGACACGCTTAAGCAGCGGCTCAGTGAACCTATACTGCTGCAGTGTCAATCCCAGTCTGTGTGCTTCCTCCACCTCCTTGAACATGGCGTCTGTGTAGTGTGTGCCTCTATTTTCTGCCATCATGTTATCAATCTTCTTGACCAGCTCCACCACCTGCTTTTTGTCGCTGCTGGTGTTGTCAAAGACGTGGAACCTGTTTCCACAGCTTTCAATGATGTGCTTTAGCCCAGGCTCAGCTTCACGTACGTACTGCTCTATGGTCATGCCTCCAAGATCACCACCACGGGTGAAGAGCACAATCATGTACTTGTTTGCAGCCTGGCCAAACAGCTCCTGCAGGGCTTCCACTGAGTTTTTCTCTTCTTTGGTGAATCGACCCACTTGGATGACCAACAGGAACACATGAGGACCGGGACAGGAGACTTCAACACAACGCACAATTTCTCTTTTGATGAGCTCATCTGATTTTGCAGTGTCCAGGATCCCTGGTGTGTCTACAACACTAACTACTCTATTACCCCACTGAGTCACACCTTTTTGACAGACCTCAGTCACTGACCCAGATAAAGGGCAAGATCTGAAACGTTTGTTTCCCAGGATGGTGTTCCCAACAGCACTCTTGCCCACACCAGTTTTTCCAATCATCACAATCCTCAAATCAGGACCTGAAACACAATTGACTAATTTGATTTAACTCATATACACAAGGGTGTAATAAGAACCTTAGTGAAAACTTTCCAAGGTAACAAACCAACCTAAAGATTAACTTTAGGTCTTACCTGCTGGAAACAAATCCATCTTAATGTCACTGTTGTCACTGCACAGGTGAGAGGGATGAATGATAAAGCTTCTGTTAAACACATCTTTTATTTATAGCTCCACAGAGGACACACCTCCTCCTGTAGCTGACAGGTATAGAGGGCAGCACAGTCTGCACTCACTGCACAGACTGTGCTGCACCTGATTGAAGAGCCACCACTCACAGTGAGTTTTGCTTGTAAACTTTTCTTTGCTTTGTAGCAATAAAATAAAAGGACAGTTATTAAAGGTATTGCAGATAAAAAGAGAAAGAAAACCTTTCTGATTTCATATCACATCACGCTTTATTTTCACAATCTCTCAAGTCCTGCAGTCTATGATTTATAATTTAAAATGTAAAATACTTAATGAGTGTACTTCAGCAAAAGTGAAGAGTTCAGAGTTTTGCTGCTTCTGACTTATGAACCCACAGATCACTCATTCAGTTTCTGCAGTATGGGTTGCCGGCAGAGCAGTAATTCAAGGAGATGTGAACCACAACAACTCATAACAACCAATGCCAGGTAAAGCTGAAAGTGCAGAACTGTTGAGCTAGCATTAGGGCTAACCTTATTTAAATAAAAATGAAAAACATATTCTCTTTAACCATGTGCACATATGCTATGAAAAACTCTGGTAATGTATTTTACAAGGGGCTCTGATTTTTTTTATATATATATTGTTAGAAACAACAAATAAGTGTTTATAAAACAAAAAAAAAAGGTTTTGAGCTGAGGTGGGTTTATTTTTTCTCTGTTATTAAATTGTAGGCCTGACTATGGATCACAAACTGGACCGTACACTACTGAGCCACAAGCAGGTGAACCCCAATGCTTCTAAGCAGCATTTTAGAAGTTCATATTAAAAAATGGGTTATTAAATAGGGATTATGCAGACGGTTGTTATAAGCAAAGAGTCCTTCATGATCCAAGAAAGACTTCAAATAGTAAGACTGGATTTACTAATGTTAAATAAGCTCTTTTGTGTATTTTAGTGCAACTGTGGGAGTTTACGTTTTCATTATTTATAGATTTTGAATGTAATGCAATGAGGGATTTCACTGACATTATCATCATTATAAACTTATTCAGGAAGACGCACTCCAGCCATATGGAACATTGTCCTTTTGGGAATGTCTGGGAGTGGAAAGAGTGCGAGTGGGAACAGCATCCTCAGAGAGAAACGCTTCATATCTAGACCCAGCTCCAAGCCGATCACCTCAGAGTGCCAAGTGGCAGAAACTAAAGTGAATGATTTCCATGTATGTGTGATCGATACTCCTGACATCTTTGATGATGACATTGCACCGTCAGTTAGGGACAAACATGTAAAAAAGTGCAAACAGCTTTGTGAGTCAGGACCTTGTGTGTATGTACTTGTGATGCAAGCAAGCAGATTTACAGATGGTGAGAGAAACATAATAGAAAAGCTAGAAAAAGCTTTTGCAAGCAAAGTTAGAAAACAAACAATTATCCTGTTCACCAGAGGAGACGACCTGCGGCAGGCAGAAATGAAGTTTGAGGATTTCCTACGTACCTGTCAACCTGAGCTGAAAGCAATAATTCAGAAATGTGACAACAGGTGTGTTCTCTTTGAGAACATAGGGCAAAATGACAGTCAGGTACAGAAGCTACTGGAGACAGGGATGAACCTAATCCAAAACCAGCAGACGTTCCTGTATTAGGTCAGGAAATAAAGTAATTGGAAGTGGGATTTTTTATTTTGGTGTGTGCAAAGACACACATAAGGGCATGAACACAGTTATAAACTGCATTTTTTTGTGTGTTTTCTTCTTGATTTCATATTAATCAGCATTCAAACAAGGAAACAAGGAATTATTTCTGAACTATTTAAACGTTTTTATACACTTTTATCTAACAAATCAGTGAAAGTTTGTCATCTTTTGTAAACTGCAAAATAATAATCCGAAATTCAATAAAAATAAACTTGTCAGTACATAAATTGTCTCTGTTTTCCACCACACTGATTCAGACAAACACAGAGAAAAGACAAAGCAGCTGGATGTTCAAAAAAATCTCAAAGATAACAACATAACAGCTGAATACATATTTCTGTGATGTTCTGAAAATGAATTTGTGTTCTGTCGTATAACAGTATAAAGTGCAATGTGGTCAGGAGTTGCATCCAAAGGGAGGGCATGAGCTGTTCACTAAACTCTAATTTTAAATAACTTTACATAATACACATAAAAGCCAGTTCAGAGTGAAGAGCCAGTGACAGCAATTTGTTACCAAGAACTAAGTAAGTAAGTAAGTAAGTAAAATTTATTTTTATAGCACTTTTCACAGATAGAAAAAATCACAAAGTGCTTTACAACACAGAAAATGGAAATATAAAACAATATGACAGTAAATAAAACAGCAAATAAAACAATGTAATATAATAAAACTATCAAAACAGCATAAGAGGAAATTAATCAAATGCTTTTCTCAATAAAAATGTCTTCAGCTGTTTCTTAAAAGAATCAATGGAGTCCGTGCAGCGAAGAGACAGTGGAAGAGAAATACACAACCGTGGTGCCACCGTCTGAAAGGCCCGATCACCACGAGTTTTAAAACGAGTGCGTGGTACCACCAGCAGTCTCTGATCTAATGACCTTAAAGCCCGAGAAGATGAATGTGGTTTCAGCAGGTCAGATAAATATTGAGGAGCCTGACCATGTAGGGCCCTAAAGGTTAGAGCTAAAATTTTAAAATGAAACCTAAAACTTACAGGCAACCAGTGAAGGGAGGCTAAAACTGGAGTGATATGCGATCTTCTCTTGGTGCCTGTTAAGAGATGTGCTGCAGCGTTCTGCACAGTCTGAAGACGATTTAAGGCTGATTTGTTAAAACAAGTAAAAAGGCCATTAGAGTAGTCTAAACGAGAAGAAATAAAAGCATGAATAATCATCTGAAGTTCAAGCTTTGATACCGTTAGTCTGAGTTTAGAAATATTCCGTAAATGATAAAAACAGTTTCGGACCAGCTGCTTAGAGTGCTGCTCGAGCAACACCGAGGTTTCTAAGGCTCGATTTTACATAGGGGTCTAAGAAGCTGATATGCTGCCTGATTTCTGGGACCATGTGGTCTGGAGCAATAATTAGAGTTTCTGTTTTATCAGAGTTTAGTTGGAGAAAATTGTCATTTAACCATTGGTTACGTAGCATCTTTCTACGTAGCACTCTTAATTCTTATTCTCATGTATATATCTCATGTATATCTCATGCACATATCTTTCTTTCTACATAGCACTTTAATTCTTATTGTTTGCACTGAAGCACCGCAGCAAATTCCTAATGTTGTAAACCTCAACATCTGGCAATAAACCCATTCTGATTCTGATTCTGATTCTGGTTGATTTCTGTCAGGCAATTACTTAAATTAGACAATTTATAAAACTCAGACATTTTGAAGGAACAGTATAGTTGGATGTCATCAGCATAGCGATGATAGGAGATATATTTATAGTGCTTAATAATTTGGCCTAGGGGAAATACATAAAGTAGAAATAGAATTGGACCCAGAACAGATCCCTGAGGTACCCCACACGGCAAAACTGTTGATTCTGATGTGACATGATTCATGCAAACAGTAAAAGATCTCTCAGACAGATATGATATAAACCATTTTAAAACAACACCAGTAATCCCAAACAAGTTCTCGAGTCTGTTTATCATGATACTGTGATCTACAGTGTCAAAAGCAGAGCTGAGATCCAACAGGACCAGCACTGTGTATTCTCCAGAGTCTGCTGCCATCAAGATACTCTAAGTAAGGCCGTTTCAGTGGAATGCAATTTACGAAAACCAGACTGGAAAGTATCCATAACAGCATTTTTATCCAGGAGATAGTTAAGTTGTTCTACTACTACTTTTTCTAAAATTTTCGATATAAAAGACAATTTGGATATTTTCCTATAACTGTTAGGAAGAGATGGATCCAGCTGGGGTTTCTTTAATATTGGCTCGACGATAGCTTGTTTTTATAGAAGCTGGGAACTGAGCCAGTATGAAGAGAAGTATTTATCATTTCCACAATACAGGGGCCAATGGAATCAAACACACTAGTGAAAAGTGAAGATGGAAGGACATCAAGGGGGCTTGAAGTCTGTTTTATATGACAAAGCAGGCCTCTGATGTCTTGTAATGTAACAGGAGTAAAAGAGGACCAAGTATCAGAGGAGGGCAAGTTGAAAGTCTGATATTGAGAAGATGATGGACAGATATTAGACCTGATGGCAATGACCTTATTTCTGAAATAGTTCATAAACTCATTGCATTCGGACGTTGAGTGAACTGGTGCACAAGGAGCATCAGGAGAAACAATGCTCTTAATTGTTTTAAACAAGAATTTGGGGTATTTCTTTTTTGAAGCTATGAAGTGTGAAAAATACTCTGTTCTAGCATTTTTCCACATGTCATTTAGTAAGACGATAGATTCTTTAAGGTGTAACTTATAAACCTCAAGCTTGGAAGCCTTCCACAAACGTTCCAGCTTGCGACAGTATCTCCTGAAATTACGAATGTTTTCATTTAGCCAAGGATGAGATTTCAAACGTAGGACAGTACTTTTTTTCAGAGGTGCCACTATGTTTAAAATAGAATTACACTGGTTATTAAAGGATGAGACAAGAGAGTCCAAATCATTGTAAGTCATTTCAGCGTCAAACATGACAGAGAACCTTTTGCCGGCGTTCAGGTTTATGATTCGCCTTTCAATCGTTATTTTGGGTTAAAGTTAAGTTAAAATATATGCAGCTATGGTCACTCACATGAACATCTTCCACACGAATGTCATTTATATTTAAACCCAAGGAGAAAACAAGGTCCAATGTGTGACCCTTTACATGTGTAGGGCCAGAAACATGCTGCATAAAATTAAAAGACTCTGTGATAGTCATGAAGTCAGCAGCCATATTACAGGATGTATCATCAATATGAAGGTTAAAATCTCCCAACATTACCACCTTCTCTAATTTAATAATGGATGACAGGAGGTCATTAAATTCAGTTAAAAAGACTCCGGCAGGGCCAGGAGGTCAGTAGATTAAAATACAATATAAGGTGAGCAAAGAGCCGACCTTGATCATCTGCAGTTCAGATGAGGTAAAGGAATCCGAGTTCATCAGTCTGCATGTGAATCTGTCCTGGTGCACAACAGCGAGACCTCCGCCACGTCCCGAAAGACGTGGAGTTCCGATGACGGAGCAGCCAGTCGAACAAATTTCCTTCAGATGTATATAATCCACGTTTTGTTGCCACGTCTCAGTTAAACACATGACGTTGAGAGATTTCTTTATAAAAAGATCGTTTAAAATAAACGATTTGTTTGTGATTGAGCGAGTGTTGAGCAGGGCAAACCTGATTGATGACGTTTGGTTGGTGCACTCAACAGCTGACTGCAGTGGCACTTGAATTAAACACCTGTGTGCACCTGTTACACCAGGCGGTGACTTCAGGGCTAGCTGAAGCTAATATCCATAGTGGTACGTCACATCTGCCATCAAAACTGCGGTCGAACGAGGGACGCAAGGTGAACATGGGGCCATCGGACCATAGATTCCGGGTTGGGAACTGAAGTGTAGCGTCGGCACCAGGTGACAGTAGATGAATTGGTCGTAGGCACCGGGAATCTTCCCAAATCCAAGAAGCTAATCTTCGGTACCTTCTCAGTCATATCATTAAACTATAATGAAGGTAATGGGAAAGAATTGTTGAAGTGGATGATCAGTGAGCAGCATTATTGTTTCATGCCAAGAAAGAGCAAAAGAGATGTGATACACTGACTATTTGTTCTTCAGTCACTTTTCTCACTCATTGTGTGTCCATGCACCTCTCTGCATTGAATCATACTTGTGATTAATCTCTGGCTCGCTCCACAGCATGTCTTTTATCTTGTCTTCCTTCTCTAACCAGTGGTGGCAGATGGCCGTTCCTCCCTGAATTGAAATTGAAAATTAAATATTTTCTTTGAGAGTGTTGATGGAGAAGTATAGAGGCCAGAAGGACCTGCACTGTGCCTTTGTGGATCTAAAAACACATATGATAAGGTACCAGGAAAGGGACTGTGGTATGTATGAGGAAGTTAATAGTGACAGAGAAGTATGTGAGGGTGGAGCAGGATGTGTATGAGAACAACGCGGCAATGGTGAGGTTTAGGAATGACAGATGGGTTCAAGGTGGGGTAGGATTACATCAGAGATATGTTTTGAGCCCCATCATGTTTACAATGGTGATACGTTGACAGATGAGGTCAGGAAGAAGTCTCCAAGGACTGTGTTTGCAAATGCCCTAGTCTGGGACCAACTCTGTTCATTGGCTCCTTCACTACATCCATCACTTTTCTATGTGGTCTTCCATTTTCCTCCTGCCTGGGAGATTGACATTAAGCTCCACAGTTACCATCCTTGTCCAGAATAAACCCAATCCCTCCTCTGCACATGTCCAGTCCATCTCAGCCCTGCCTCTTCAACTTTGTCTCCAAACTGTTTAACCTGAGCTGTCCCTCTGATGTCCTCATTTCTAATCCTGTACATTCTGTTCCTCCCAATGAGAATATTAACATCTTCAGCCCTATCACCTCTAGCTTGTCCTACAGTCTATTATCAGAAACTAAAAGCCATGCCCTTAAGACACAATAACCACACAGAGAATGTCAGAGATGCATCTGACCCTTGAGTTGATTAATCTACTGGTTTGTGATGCCTCATCAGAAGTGGAAGGAAACTATTAGAAAGGCTGAGGTAAAACAAAGTAAACAAAAACTGAACTGAAAATCTGTGAATCAGAAAATCTCTGATTCCAGTCATCAGTATGTCAGGGGTCAGGAGCGAGGTACAACAGTGAGTATCTGCAAACAATTTGTGAAACATGATAGAGAATCATCATGTTTCAGAGCTTTATTTCAGCCAGTGGTGTTGGAGATCTTGTGGGATCATTTTGACAATGAATTGAACAAATGGCAGCAAAACAATCAGTTTTTGCATTATATAACGTGTTCTATTTGTGTTTGTACATTTCATTACTTCAAAATACAAAAATGAGGCTGGATCTGTACTCTTGCACAGTACTGTATGTGTTTTCATGTCTCTCAGTAGTTTACAGAGGTGGAAAAAGTACAGACATACTGCACTTAAGTAGAAGTAAGAATACCATTGTTAAAAAATAGTCCAATAAAAGTTGAAGTACTGATTCAAATTGTGATTCCTAGCTAAAGTAAAAATAAAAAAGTAAAGGCTTCATAAATGTGCTCAGAATAAGAAAGCAAAAAGTAGGTCGTTGGAGGACTTTTGTGCAAAGCTAACTGAACCTCGTACTATATTGACATTGTGGAAGTAAACACAGACGACACGAGAGCTCTCGATTAACACTCCTCGTTTATTACTCCTCACCACACAACTGAATACCTTTCCTTCCAAAACATAGCAACAACACTTCCTGAGAACTGGGTGTGAGTGGAGCCCTCCAGTGGTCAACCACACATGCCCCCCCCCCCCCGAACACCCAGTAGGGTCATCCCCTAGTCCAGAACCCTTGCTTTAATCAAGCGTCCAGAACGGCTGAACCGGGGAGGTGGAGAGCTGGCTGAGGAGAAACGAGCCTGAGGACCAGGTTGGCATGGGCGGTCAGGAAAACCTGAAGATAGCTCGGGCCCCGCCAGGTGGGGGGCGCTCCCAGAGGAAGAAGCAGAGTTGTCCAGTCCAGTGGAAGGCGGACGGCCACAGCAGGGGGCCTGAGCCGGCACCACCTGATCATCCAGAAGCACATGTGCCGGTTTAAGTCTGTCAATAGAAACAGCCTCCTGCTGACTCCCAAAGTCCAAAAGGAAATGCTTCCGGCCGGTTGAATAACCCTAAAGGGGCCGTCATACAGTGGACGCAGCGGAGGCCTATGAGCGTCATGCCTGACGAAAACAAACTGCAGAGTCCAACGACCTCGGAACAAAGGTGTCGGGCAGACAATGGTGCACTGGGCCAGGAACAGAAAACGAGTCTCTTGGGGGACGGAGAGACAGCACAGAGGGAGCGAAGCACGGGGGGTGCACTCTCGGGCAAGAATTCCTCGGGGACCCGGGGAGGCTGACCGAGGACAAGTTCAGCCAGGAAACCCCGAGGTCTTCTTTAACCGCGCAGCGCAACCCCAGTAAAACCCATGGAAGGCGGTCCACCCAGTTGGCATCTGTGAGAGAATCACGGAACACAGCCTTAAGCGAACGGTGGAAACGCTCGCACATCCCGTTGGCCTGCGGGTGGTACGCAGTGGTTGGGTGGACCTTGACCCCTAGGCCGTCAGTTTCATCAGCTTTTTCTCCAATCAATATTATGTCTATTCATAGTCTTGTCTCCTCTTTACTGAGAAATCTGTTTATTTTCTCTCATGTTCTTCCCTGAGTTACTCTTTTTGAGTTCCTCAAGAAAATGAAAACACGCGTTTCCTGGGACTTTACATTTCTGTTCCTCGTGCTCTGGATTTCTCTTTTGCACTTTGTTTGGTTTTGGATCTACATCAGCAGTAAAATATTGCTTTTCATCAAGTCCTTTCCTTCTGAGAGGCCTGCATTTACATCTTTGCCAAACCCTGGCATCTAAAACATTCCTTTTATATTTATGGTTTCAAGGGTGTGAGAGACAGAAAAAATTCCCCTTAAAAAGGCACATTTGGAATGCATCCAATTAAACTAGACATGGAAGATAGAGAGAATTTTGTTTTGATCTTATCAGATCCTAAAAATTCATACATCCTGTTCTCTGTTGGAACTGACAGGACTACATTTCCTTGTCATTATTTTGCATATCTAATTCATGTAAAAAAGAAAATGCAACCGGAACATCTTACAGAACCTGATAGAGATCTCAGAAATCTCTGGAAACTTTGGTTTCCTTGTTTACAGAAACGTGTTCAAGTGTGAAAACCTTGTTGTTTGGTTTAAAAGGTGTCTTACTTCCTTCTTGTGTGAAGGAAGTAAATACTTTTTATATAACAGATCTCAGATTTGTCTCCTTTAAAATATATTAAGCTCAAGATTGACAAATGTGATCAATCAACGAACCTCAACTGACCTATTCAGGTCCAACACTAAAATACAGAACAAAATCGCATTTCTTCAAATTAAAATAAGCCCTCAAAAAGTGAAAACTTTGCACTGACATCATTATACTGCTAATGCCAGCTGTTTGGTCAAGTAAGACTAGGTTTTGCATTCTTTCACACATGTACTTAAGTAACCAAAATCCAGCTCTGCTTTTTTACATTAAGCTTATTTACTGACTTTAGAATAGCTGACCTATTTTAACATTAATGTTAATTTTTGCACATCAGGTTATCTCACATATCAAACCAGCATATTAAGCTCATAACTCTTTTGCAATTGAATCTATTTAACACTTCAATTTCTTTTCTTTTTTTTGTTTCCACTTATTTATTAATCCTATTTGTATTTTATCCATTTGTACATATTAACGGGCATCTGCATGTGGACAGCAGGGAAAGAATTTCATTAGAGAAAAGCTTTTTCTTTGCACACATGACAATAAACGCTTTGAATCTTGAATCTTATTTCTAAACTTTTGTGTGAATGAGGAAAACGGTCCCTATTCAGTTCAGTTGAATTCATTTTTATTTATACAGTGCCAAATCATAACAGCAGTTACCTCAAGGAGCTTTATATTTTAAGGTAGAGACTCTACAATACAAAGAAGACTGAGAAGACAGAAAAAAAACTCAACAAACATATGACCCCAATGAACAACCACTTTGGCAACAGTGGGAATGAAGGGAAGCCAGTATAATCACTCTTCCTGAAGACTTTTCAGTGAATTTTTAGGACATCCTGATAATAAAGAATTACAGTGGTCCAGTCTAGAAATAATAAATACATGAACTAGTTTTTCAGTGTCATCTGAGCCAGGATGTTTCTAAAATTAAAAACGATGTAAGGAAATTATTTCTCAGGAGAGAAATTTTAAATGATTAAGATTCAAACACTAAACGACCAAACCATTAAATTATAAATGTCACCTCTCTTTTATTTACATAGAATATTGAGTCATTTTGACAGTTCAAAATAGATCAACTAAATACTGAATAATAGAAAAACCTAATTCTGAACTACACTTTGAGAAATCCACATTTGACTTTTACAGTCAGTAATATCTTCTCTTTGAGTTCAT
The DNA here is from genome assembly GCF_965226115.1 of Aulonocara stuartgranti. NCBI lineage: Eukaryota > Metazoa > Chordata > Actinopteri > Cichliformes > Cichlidae > Aulonocara > Aulonocara stuartgranti. Next base: position 33,017,665 of record NC_138960.1, read on the forward strand.
TAGTTTTTTCTCCTTTTTATTAACACAGTGGTATTGTCTTTTTGGCATTTAAAAATATGTACATAGCCCAATGAATAATTTAAATTAAAATCTAAATAACTAAACATCCCAAATATATAAATGTAGTAAAATAAAGAATTTTTGAGGAAAAACTCACTCATAAGTTGCGCCTTATCTCTCATGGAAAATGAAATGTTGATTTTGAGCTGTTCAATTCAACATTGTTTAACTAACAGAGCTCCAGTTAAAGGAACTAAATGAATAGAATTTGCATGTATTTGTACATGCATATATTTTGAAAAATGTGTTTGTCCATGTTGTAATGTGAAAAATAGAAAAATAGAAAAAAATATTAAGAGAAAAAGATATCAATTTTATCAATTTTATTATTGACATAATCATGATGATGTTGTCCAAAACCTAACCCTTAACCCTATATTTTCAAAACATTTATAAATGGTTAATTGTATAACTTAATGAAAAGTCAACATTAAATATATGCACTATATTTCTAATGAAGTTTACAGTGATAATGAATACACACAATTCACATTTAATGCATAATACATTAATTAATGAATTTACATAGTGCAAAGTTTTAAATACACAATAAACTGTCATGATCACACATCCACTACAAATTGGACCAGATCCACCTAAGACAAAATATACTTTAGAAGCAGAGCTCATATTGTGATTATTATTTATTTTAAAATGCTTTTGTCTGTACCAAAACACCAAGAAGCAAAACAACATCATCAAAATATTTTTTTTACATTTTTTTCATACATCCAAGTTTATTGATGCTACACAGCAATATACATCGTAGGTCTGTGTCAGAGACTCCTAATCGATACATGCTGAGCCTAGATTCTTCATTACAATAGTTTAATCTCTGTGAAGAATGAGAAAAAATTTTTGAATACGCTTCAGTAGGGCCTCAAGGAACTCATACTGAACAGCCTTAAGTCCCATGATACCTGCAGCCTCCACCTCCTTGTACATGGCATCTGTGTAGTGCTTGCCCCCATTTGCTGCCACCATGTCATCAATCTTGTTGACCAGCTCCACCACCTGCGTTCTGTCTTTGCTGGTGTTTTCAAAGATGTGGAACCTGTTTCCACAGCTTTGGATGATGCGGCGAAGTCCTTCCTCAGCTTCACGTACGTACTCCTGTATGGTCATGCCTCCAAGATCACCACCGCGAGTGAACAGCACGATCATGTGCTGATTTGCAGCCTGGCCAAACAGCTCCTGCAGGGCTTCTACTGAGTTTTTCTCTTCTTTGGTGAATCGACCCACTTGGATGACCAACAGGAACACATGAGGACCGGGACAGGAGACTTCAACACAACGCACAATTTCTCTTTTGATGAACTCATTTGATTTTGCAGTGTCCAGGATCCCTGGTGTGTCTACAACACTAACTACCCTGTTACCCCACTGAGTCACACCTTTCTGACAGACCTCAGTCACTGACCGTGATAAAGGAGAAGATCTGAAATATCTGTCTCCCAGAATGGTGTTTCCAACAGCACTCTTACCCACACCGGTCTTTCCAAGCATCACAATCCTCAAATCAGGACCTGAAACACAAATTACAACCTTGATTTAACCTGTATACACAACAAAAAACAATCATACAGACAGAAGATTAACTTTGAGTCTTACCTGCTGGAAATTTAGCCATCTTAATGTCACTGTTTTCACTGCACGTGTGAGCGAGAAGAATGTTAAAGCTTCTTTTCAACACATGGTTTATTTATAGCTCCACAGCTGACACACCTCCAGCATTTGCATAACAGGTACATATAATAAAGAGAGAGCGCAGCACAGCCTGCAGAAGACACCGTGCAGAGTTTTGACACACCAGACTAATGAAATATGTCTGAAGGTAAGTTTATTTGAAAAGGTTTCTTTGCTTTATAGCTGTTTTTTTAACAGTTTTAATGATTGAATTTTGTAGCAGTAGAGAGAAAATGTTGCTCTTAAACAGTGTCAGAGAAAAAGGATTTTGTGTTTGTTCACAGACAAAATTTCAGTCGTCATCCTGGGAAATGGGAAGTTTTTGAAGAAAGCGTTAATAACCAACATCCTGGAAGATGACATATCTGTGCTATCCACAAGAAAGATTCTAACAAACACCAAGATATATGAAAACGAGACATATGTTTTCACATGCATGCCAGATTTGGACGTGCAATGTGATGACATAAAACAACAATTTGCTATGAATCCAGACCCTGACATGTGTTTGTTGGTGGTAAGATGTGACTTTTCAGTAGAAAATGTGTGGAATCAGATAGAATATCTGAGCAAGAAAAGTGGAACACCTACAGATACATTCACAGTTGTGCTGCCTTTGAGTTCTAAACCTACAGAGTACCCATTCAAGAATATGACCATGGAGCAGCTTTACAGAGAACTGCCTTACAAACAGCGGGGGTTAAGTCATAAGAGGTAAACCTAAAAAATCAGTAACATATAATGAATATTTATGATATCACATAAGTTTGCATAAGAAGAACAGTGTTTTATTTAATCTGAGTAATCATATTAATTCATTAGTTATTAGGTTTATTATTATATATATATATATATATATATTGTAATGTTTCAAACATAATAGATCTTTTGCCCAAAAAACAAAGTTTCCTGGTGAGTTAATTTAGTTCTGTTATATTACAGGTCTGCTGCAGATCCCCAATCTATGACAGCTTTGGGAGACCTCAGCTTAAATTCATGTTTAAGAAGCAAACATGAATGGATGGAAGGCAAGACTCAGCTTTATCAGCAGTATCTCACAATATTGTCGTGTTCTGTGTGTGGATGTGTATGTCAAAAACATTTCTTTAGCCTTTTTATAAAAGTGGCAGATGTAACAAAGAGCCCTACACTATCCCCGTACATAGTTTCAAATGTGGGACATTTTTTGAAATTTTTATCTCTATTATTAACATTTTTTTTTTACTTTTTATCTAATCAGGAAGTTAAAATATTGAGATAAAGAGTCTCTTGTGCAGGAATAGCATGGTGTAATTATGCGAACTGCATGCAGATATAATTATGTGTATACTTAAATGCGTATTTAACTGTTCAGATAAAAGTCTTGTAAGTGTTTTAGCTGTAGATGATTATTCTTCAGATCTGGAAAGAATATTTATTTCTATTTCACTGTCACTTATTTTTGTTCTTCATTGACACAGAAAATCACTTTGATACCAAAGTGAACCTAGTTCTTCTGGGAATGACCGGTACGGGAAAGAGTGCCAGTGGAAACACCATCCTCGGAAAGAAATTCTTCAAGTGTAAGCCGAGTACAAAGCCGGTCACCACAGAGTGCCAAAGGGCAGAATCAAAGATAAATGGCATACATGTACGTGTCATTGATAACCCAGACATCTTTGATGATGACATCAACCCACGAGTTTGGGACACACATGTAAAAAAGTGCAAACAGCTTTGTGAGTCAGAACCATGTGTGTATTTACTTGTGATGCAAGCAAGCAGATTTACAGATGGTGAGAGAAACATAATAGAAAAGCTAGAAAAAGCTTTTGCAAGCAAAGTTAGAAAACAAACAATCATCCTGTTCACCAGAGGAGACGACCTGCACTGTGCAAACATTAAGCTGGAGGATTTTCTTCACTCCTGCCAACCTGGTCTGAAAGAAATAATTCAGAAGTGTGACAACAGGTGTGTTGTTTTTGAGAACAGCAGGCCAACATCACATCAAGTGGCAATTTTAATGGAGAAAGTGATCAGGATGATCCAAGAACAGCAGCAATGATAACACTATGAAGTGCTTGGATATGATAAGTTGTTAAACAGAAAGATATAAACAGAGCATGAAATACTAGCCTGAACTGTTCAGTTAGAAATGTTTTCTTTTGTTTCCCTTTTTATTTGCCTTCGTCAAAATCAGCCTTTAATCAGCGACTGATTATGAATTCGGTTGTTATTGAAACTGGTGCATGGAGTTTGTCTCTTATTGTGTTTCTGTTTATAGCCTGTTGATGTAAATCATTCATGTTAAATTCACCAATAAAATGAAGTTTGGTAAATATTCAATGTTGACCAAAGGTTTTTCAAGTAACAGAGACCCTTTGATGATTCAAACATACCTTTGAAAAAACCTATATCTAACAATAATAGCACTAGTAATAAGAATACATACAGTAATCATAGCAAAAAAAAAATGAGCATTTGATGTTTGTGGATCGAACACTTGCAAAGACTCAGTGAAAATTAAAATAATTAAAATATGCAGATGTTAAACAAATATGTAGGACTTCTTTCTACTATTTGCAAAATATCTCTAAAATATGAGATATCCTGACTCAGAGTGACACCCAAAATCTAGTTCATGCACTTCTTGCTTCTAGGCTGGACGACCGTAATTCATTATTATCAGCATGCTCTAAAAACTTCCTAAAAGCCTTCAGTTAATCCAAAATGCTGCAGCAAGAGTACTGGCAGAGACTAGAAATGTTAGGATTTTGAGTTTATTATATTATTTATAATTTCTAGTCTTTGGTTTCTTTGAGTTCTGTCTTATGGTTTTTGTCTCTGTCTTCTCTAGTTGCTCTGTCTCCCCTGTCAGCTGTATCCCCTTGTCTAGTTCGCGTCTCTGTGTATCCTCAGTTGCTATATCCCCGTGTCCAGTCAGTGTCTGTGTCTGCACTGGTCCCACGTCTCTGTTCCCTCTGTTACAGTGCGTGCGAGTCTGTGTCTTTAGTTCAGTCTGTGTCATGTTTCCTGTTTTATTTTGAAAGTCCATGTCTGATGTTAATGTATCTGGTTTCGCTTCCCCTTGTCTCGTTAGGCCTGATTTGCCCCAGCTGTGTTTCCCTCCTGTTACTCATTCCCTGATTGCTCCCTCTGTGTATTTAAGCCCTGTGTTTCTCTGTGTCTGGGTTGCGATCTACCGTTTACCTAGCTGTGTGTTCTGTCAGTCCTCCGGTTTAAGTTTATTTAGATTTTTTCCAGTTATGTTATATTTTGAGTTTTACATTAAAGCTGTTTTGAGTTCACGACTGTCTCCTGAGTCTGCACCTTGGGTCCTATTCCTGTCTGCACACAGCCACTCATAACAAGAAAGAGAGAGCATGTTTCTCCTATTGGCTTCCCTTCATTGGCTCCCTGTTAAAACCAGCATATCCAGCTAGCATGGGCTAAAATAAAAATCAGCTGGAAAACCATCCGGACCTGGGGCTTTATTGTCTGGGTGATGCTGTATGGCTTCATGGAAGTCAGACATTGACACAGGTGGATCCAGAGCTACAATCTGTTCATCATTTAAATTCTGTAGATTTATATTGCTAAGAAATTCTTCAAAAGCAATGATGGAGGGAATAATCTGTGATGCTGTGAAGCTTCATAAAACTCATAAAAAGATGTATTTATTTGTTGTGGATCATGGGTAATGTTCCCAGTTGACTCTTTAATAGAATAAACAGTTGTGTTTTTATTTATTGATCATTACCCATTAGCAAGGAATTTCCTAAATTTATTACCACGTTCAAAGCTCTCCAATTGCAGATTTGCAACAATAACCATGTTCTTCTGTTAATTATTTCATTTCATTTAATTCTAGCTTTAGTTTTCTCATGGTGTTAATTATATGTTCTTGTGGCGAGGAAGCAGATTCTAAAGATTACATTTTTGTTTTTAGTACAAGTGTTTGTTCTTTTTCTTATGAGAAGAGTAAGGTATTATTTTGACTCTTTTCTGTCTCAGAGAGTTCGACTCAGTGAATGATTGCTGATAGTGTCTGTAATATCTCTTGTAATCCATCTGTTAACTAAAAAGTAGTCTATACAAGAATGTGTAATCCCTGAGAGGCGACATGAACACCAAGCATCACAAAGACCTAAATCACTCACATGTTGTTTAAGAATGTCTGCAGTCTGGCACTTCTTTTGACTCACTGAACCTGTCAATTTCTAGATTCAATACCAGATTGAAGTCTCCTCCTATTATAAGTGTGGTTTCATAGTGATCCAAAAGTGAAGAAAAGAAGTGATGAAAAAAGGACGAGTCGTTGTCAATTTGGTCCATACAGTTAGTTCCATATGTATTTGGAAATACATATTTAGTTATTTATTTTTAATCTTTTTTACCTGTCTACTTAAACCTACTTAAACCTATTCCATTTGTAGTTATATAATGGACATGGATATAATGTAGAGTCTCAGCTTTCATATAGAAAATTCTATGTATAGAAAACTATTCCGCGCATAATTAAAACAGGTCCGCGGCTCCCAACCGTAGTAAAGGGACCTCTGGCTATTACGTCGGGTTCATGTCGGGCTCGTAACCAAAAACTAGCTTTACTTTGTTGTCTGGGTCAACTTTGCTAGCGAGAGACAGAGAGAGGCGTTGAAAGACTGCTCCAACGGAACTTATTGTTTCAGAGGAAAACACGAACACGGTGTACAGTCGAGTCTCAATAGATTACTTACAACTGGGCTACACTGCCCATGAGGCTACATTCTTTAGGGCTATGCCTGTAACACTCTGCCTGTTGCCTTTATATTGAATAATGTTTTGAACAATAATTTTTAAAAATATTTCTTCACGTCACTAGGCGGGCTGCAAGTAGAGGTCGCGAGATTGAGACCCAGGCTTTAGAGCCTCTTAATGTGTGTTTTATTTGGGTTTCCACCAGTGTGGAATTACCAAAAATAGATAGCAGACAACCTAGGGTGACCAACCGTCGTCTTTTCCCCGGACATGTCCTCTTTTCATGTTTTGATAAAAATGCCCAGGTTTCCCTATATTCCGACAGATATTTGTGACGTCATCCCCGAGTTGATGCTTTGTGAGTGCTTGTTTTGCGCTCACAAACGGGACAGACAGCATGCAGCAACGCGCCTAATGATGTTTAAAAGAGCTCTAAAAGAAAGTCCATCTTTTCAGACGAACTGGAAAATAAATTTCCCTCGTACCAACCCAGTACTGGTAATTTTTCTTCTGCAGATGAGGCATTATTTCTGTAACATTATTTAATTCCAGAGGCTTTTAAGTTATTTTTTGCAATTGTTGACTTGTAAAAGGCTATATGACATATTTTATTTCACAATTCATTAACCGCACAGAGAAGACATCGTTGAAATATGTTAAATATGTTTCTTTAGGCAAGTTAAAACAGTAACTGTAACAGTTACTCATATTTTGTATTTTAAATACATAACGCCAGAACGTGTATTCTGTTACTCCCCAACACTGTCAATATAGCTACACCTCCTTGAGCTATACTGTAAAAGGTGTGAGGGAACTTTGGTAAGGTGGATGTGTGTGCAGATGATTTGGACATATGAGCTTCCTGTAGAAAGACAATGTCATTTAATCAATAAGTCTTTTAATGAAACCAACTCCATGTATTCCATGTAACAAACCTCAGGGTAATGAAAATAGACACGTCATTGTTTCCAGGGCCTTTTATGCCTTCTTTGGGATGCCTGGAAACACTACTCCATGAACTCACTAAGAACTTTAAAGTCTTTGTGTAGAATTTGTGCAGAACCTCTGTACAGAAGTCTCGACCGGCTCTCTGTTTAAAGGATCTGAGTCTTTGATCTATGGGGTTTTACCACGACTGATTAACAGAAACTGATGGTAGCTCCCCCCCTAATGATCTATGGCACTTGGAAATGTTTTGAAGGATTATTTTTTTTGGCCTGGGAAATAAGCCCCAGGGACCTGAATTTTTAGAAGCTATAATAACCTATTAGAACCTCAATAAGGTGGTTGCAAATAGTCATACCAAAAACAGGAAATGTCCACAAAATAAACTTTTAATTGTGACTTTAATTAATTGAAGATAGGACACTTTATTAAGTAAATTTTAAATAATTAAATCTAAACTGTTGCTAAATACCTACACTATTAGGTTTTAGTGAGACAGAGAGAGAACCACAGTGGGTTGGAAAAACAAGACCAAATCCACTGTTTCTTGCTGCAAAAATGCACTGTGTGAACCAGTCCTTGACTCGTCTGCGATGACCCAATGAAACTAATTTTTATCTGCAGAGGGTCTCTGTTCATCCTCTGACACAACCAACATCCAGCGTTACCAGTATCCAATCATCTATTGTGACATCATCTGATTTGAGCTTATCTTACTGTTCCCTCCCCCCCCTCCTCCCTTCATCGCTGTAGCAAAAGGTTTTTTTTTTTTATTACAATAGTCACATTTATACAACATAATTCACTTCACTTTTCATAATTTCAACTTTGACTTCTTCTTATCACGTTGAACAGAATTACACTCTTTTCCCCTGTTACAAACAAGTAAATACTTCCATTGTCACAGAGTGCTTGCTCATAGGGCGTCATGTAACTGGGGTTTTCTCCCCACAATATCACAGATGTTGTCATCTCAAGGCTGTGTTAATTTTTTTTCAGTCTTGTTGCTGCACTGCTAAGAAAGTATTTGCAGACTTTGACACACCTCCAGCATTTGCATAACTGGTTCATATAAAACAAACAGAGTGTCACAGCCTGCAGACATCCACACAGCCTCTGCCTGCAGCATGTCTCATAGTAAGTTTACTGTCACTGTTTCTGTAATGTTATATTTTTAAAAAGCATAATCCAAGTCAAAGCAACACTTTTATATCTACTAAATATTTATTGAAATCACATGTTTAAATTTTATATATAGTGTTGTTACTATCAAAAAATAAAACTGTGATTCACTATTTTTACAGACAAGATTTCAGTTGTTGTCTTTGGAAAAACAGAGTCTTTGAAGAAAGCCCTAATAACCAACATCCTGGGGAAAGATTTGTCTGTGCTACCCACGAGAAAGATTCTCAAAAACATCGAGATATATGAGAATTATACATATGAGATCACATGTACACCTGACTTGTACTTATTCTGTGATGACATACAGGAACTATTTTCTGAGAATTCCCACAGTGACATGTGCTTGTTGGTGGTAGAGGATGGGTTTTCACCAGAAGATGTGGGGAAGCAAATAGAAGATTTGAGTAAGAAAACTGGAAAACCAAGAGAAGAGTTCACAGTCGTGCTGCCACTGACATGTGAACCCTCAGGTTACTGTTTCACATCCTGCACCATCCAGCAGCTTTTCAGTGAACTGGACAAACTGGCTAAACACAGACTACTGGTGCCAGGCTCTAAGAGGCAAAGGTGAAATTTGAGACTTGTTGAACTGTGACTGTTAACTTCATGCAAACACAATTTGAAGTATTTTCTTTATTTTAGCTCTGTACACAGATACTATAAAATGTTTGTATTTTATAGAGAAGGTTTGCATTTTTATTATTGTTATAAAAATAATTAAGTTTTTATAAAACATTAAACAGCTGCCTGCTGAGTTTATAATTGCTCTGTAACAAAATTACAGGTTTGACTATGAATCACAAACAATGTCCAGATCACACAGTGACATAACAAAGCCAGGTAAACTCACATCTCTCTCAGGAGCGTCTTACCAACAAATACAAAAAGTTGTGCTGTTCCATGAATGAGAATATTTCACATGATCCCAGATGTGTCATTAAAAACTGACAAAATTCTTTTATGCCCTTTTAATTCAGTTGGCAGTTTTAGCAAAGAATTATTTACACACACCAAGAAGAGTTTAAAAAGTAAGATGCATGTTTTTACAACGTAGCTGAATTTAAAGAAACCATACATGTTTATTTTGTCATTTATTCATTCTTAAGGTAGGATACCAACTGATTTCTTTCCATTATTATTTGTACATATCAATACAGGAAAGCGTGCTATCACCACAGTGAACCTTGTTCTACTGGGAATGGCTGGAACTGGAAAGAGTGCAAGTGGAAACACCATCCTCGGAAAGAAGAGCTTCATGTCTAAACCCAGTTCAAAGCCGGTCACCACAGAATTCCAGGTGGCAGAAACTGAGATGAAGGACTTACGTGTACGTGTGATTGATAGCCCAGATATCTTTGATGATGACATTGAAGCATCAGTTTGGGACAAACATGTAAAACAGTGTAAACAGCTCTGTGGGTCAGAACCCTGTGTGTATGTACTCGTGATGCATGTGAGCAGATTTACAGATGGTGAGAGAGACATCATGGAAAAGTTAGAAAAAGATTTTGGGAGTAAAGTTAAAGAAAAAACAATCATCCTGTTCACACGAGGAGGCGACCTGCAGCAGGCAGAAATCACCTTGAAGGATTTCCTTCACTCCTGCCAACCCGGTCTGAAAGAAATAGTTGAAAAGTGTGGAAACAGGTGTGTTCTCTTTGAGAACAGCAGGTCAAGTTCACAGGAAGTGGAAAAGCTGATTGACACGGTGATCGGGCTGTTAGAATAACAGGCAATATAGATAAAATCATGTGCTTAGACATTTGGCCTTTTTTCTGTAAAGCTATGAATAATTTAGAGGGTGAAAGTTTATTCTGCAAATTGAAGTGACAGATTATAACAAAACAGTTGCCTTCTATATTTTATTTACTACAGTAGCATTTAAACAAGAAGAGTTTCCTTTTTAAAATATGGTTACTTTAAAGAGTTTTTCAATTTTTTGTTAAACAAACTACTGACTTCCTCACATAGTTCTGCTCATTAGAGTGTAATAGAATCAAATAAATGCTGAATTTATTAAACTCAAGTTATTTCATGCACCTAGTGTTTCTTTGTTTTCCGATATTTTTACCAGGCAGATCTATCACACACTAAGATATTGAAATATTACACAAAACTCAGTGCTTTGACACACAATAGGTATTCATGTAAAGAGAGGTAACCAAATATTAAGGAAAAATGTTGTCCTTACAGTTCATACTTAATACTTGAAATAGTTTTCCCAGGATGTTTACCATGGCCGCCCAGGACAGAGAGATTATATATTTTGAAAGCTCAGTTCCTGGTTAAATTTAAATAAATAAATCATTTAATTGATAATAATAATAATCACAAATAATTTGTTGTATGTAAAGTTAGTACCATAAATCTTTCACCTATTTATCAAAACATTTTCCAATTATAGTTATATAATGGACATGGACTAAGTGTGTCCATGTCAGCTTTCATTTGAGGGTATCCACATTCAAACTGTGTTTAGGATTTTCAGCTAATTAACATGTGTCACCCACTTTTTAAAGGGACAAAAGTAATTGGACAATTGACAAAGGCTATTTCATGGGCAGGTGTTTGAAATTCCTTCCTTCTTTCATTATTAATTGAGCAGACAAAAGGTCGGGAGTAGATCTGAGGTGTAGTGCTTCCATTTGGATGATTTTGCTGTGAACAGACAACATACAGTCAAGAAGCTCTCCATGCAGGTGAAACAAGCCATCCTGAAGCAGAAAAAAAACATCAGCGAAATTGCTACAATATTAGGAGAGGCAAAATCTACAGTGTGGAACATCCTGAGAAAGACACACGGCACTGGTAAACTCAGACCTGCACGTCCACGGAAGACAACAGTGGTGGATGATCCCAGACTCATTTCCATGATGAAAAGAAACCCCTTCATGACAGCCAAACAAGTGAACAACACTCTCCAAGAGGTAGGCGTATGGATATGAAAGTCTACCATGAAGACGACACTGCATGAAAGTAAATAAGACGGTTCACTGAAAGCTGAAAGCCACTCATAAAACTCAGGAATAGACAGGCTAGACTGGACTTTGCTAAAAACAAAAAAATCTAAAAAAGCCAGTACAGTTTGGGAAAAACATTCTCATGATAGATAAACGCAAGATCAACCTCTACCAGAAATGTGGCAAGAAAAAAGTACTGAGAAAGTGTGAAACAGCTCATGATCCAAAGCATACCAAATCAACTGTAAAACACAGCACAGGCAGTGTGATGGCTTGGGCGCGCATGGCTGCCAGTTGCACTGGGACGCTAAAGTTTATTCATGATGTGACACATGACAGAAGCAACACAATGAACTCCTGAGGTGTTCAGAGACATACTGTCTGCTCAAATCCAGCTAAATGCAATCAAATTGATTGGCTGGTATTTCATAAAGCAGATGTAAAAAGACCCAAAACATATGGCCAAAGCAACACAGGAGTTTATTAAAGTAAAGAATGACCAAATCAGTCACCTGATCTTAACCCAGCTGAACATTTCACTTGTCGGAGACTAAACTTCAGACATGCACACAGACAAGAAAGCTCCTTACCATGCATGAAGGGTTTCACCCCAAGTTCAGCACCCTGAGGCTGTATGCTAAGCGGAAGGAAGGAGGCCGGGGACTAGTGAGTGTCAGCACCACAGTCCAGGATGAGACAACGAACATCCAAGAATACATCACGAAGATGGCCCCAAATGACCGAGTGCTCAGTGAATACCTCAGGCAGCAGAAACCCAAGAAAGAGGAGGGAGACGAGGAACCATCATGGAAGGACAGGCCCCTGCACGGTATGTACCACCGGCAGATAGAGGAGGTGGCTGATATCCAGAAATCCTACCAGTGGCTGGACAAAGCTGGACTGAAAGACAGCACAGAGGCACTAATCATGGCAGCACAAGAACAAGCTCTGAGTACAAGATCCATAGAGGCTGGGGTCTATCACACCAGGCAAGACCCCAGGTGCAGGCTGTGTAAAGATGCCCCAGAGACAATCCAGCACATAACAGCAGGGTGCAAGATGCTAGCAGGCAAGGCATACATGGAACGCCATAACCAAGTGGCCGGCATAGTGTACAGGAACATCTGTGCCGAGTATAACCTGGAAGTCCCGAGGTCAAAATGGGAGATGCACCCAAGGGTGGTGGAGAATGACCGAGCTAAGATCCTGTGGGACTTCCAGATACAGACGGACAAAATGGTGGTGGCTAACACACCGGACATAGTGGTGGTAGACAAACAGAAGAAGACTGCCGTAGTGATCGATGTAGTGATACTGAATGACAGCAACATCAGCAAGAAGGAACACGAGAAGCTGGAAAAGTACCAAGGGCTCAGAGAAGAGCTGGAGAAGAATTGGAGGGTGACCCAGAGGTAATTGGAGCGCTCGATGCAGTGACCCCCAAGCTAGGCGAGTGGCTCCAGCAGATCCCGGGAACAACATCTGAGATCTCTGTCCAGAAGAGCGCAGTTCTGGGAACAGCTAAGATACTGTACAGGACCCTCGAGCTCCCAGGCCTCTGGTAGAGGACCCGAGGTTGAAGCTTGAAGGGATTTTGTTTTATACATTATACATTACATTTGAAAATGTTTTTTTTATCTTATCTATTTTAATTCTTTTAATTTGATCATACTATCCCTCTGTTCAGCACTGTGCTATATAAATAAAGTTGACTTGACTTGACACTCTCTTAACGCCATCATGACAGTCCAGAGCTTCCTCAAATGGAATAAGGCTGCTGCCATAAGGCTGGGACAAATGTGACAGAAAGTTGGATACTGATGTTGAAATACCTGTAACACTTGTAGGTGGAAACCCACTAGTGTCTTATGTATATGTTTTCAGTGACGCTTGTGTTGATGAGCACACAATGAATCACAAACATCCAGGAAGGTTCGATAGAAGGAAATACTCTGAAAGAAATGTCAGAAAAGCAGGAAGTACCCTGTAAACGATTTAATCAATAAAACTGTCATTGCTTGGCTTCACTTGATATTTATCTTGTTCTTTGGTCCACACAGTTCAGTACTCCTGAGTCATTCTTTCCCTTCACTAATACTTTAAACTTTCCAACCTCATGTGGCTGCATTACAACTTTGTAATAAAAATAGAAATTGAGCTCCTACCTATGCCACATAAAAGGGTTATAATAAGAGTGTTTCCATTTTTTTAAAAGGTTTCTCATTTCATTTACAACAACATGGTCTACTGTAGTGGCTCATTTTCTTTTCAGAAATTATTGTTCTGAATCTTAGTCCTCTGCTTCTCATATTTTTTCTTCCATTGTTGGCATCAATCTTCAAGGCAGGCTTTAATAAAACTCCAGGTCCAGCTGGTTTTCCAACAGTTTTATAAATAATTTTGGCCTACACTAGAAACCACTATTTTTCAGAATGGTAACTCTTATTCAGAATGTCTGTGAAGGTTCTCAGTCATCCAGGTCATCGTAGTCTAAGGAGATTGGAAAGAAAAGCGTCTGGACTTCTTTAGGTTTCTTGAAGATGCTTTGCGTCTCATCCGAGATGCTTCTTCCGTTCTAACCGCAAATGGTGGAGAGTCCCAGATTTTAAACCCTATGGCAGTGTCCCCAAGAGGGTCATGAACCCCCTAATGATCCTCTATCGAATCAAACGAGTCAAGGTGTAAAAATGGGTGTGGGTCACAAAGAGCAAAGGTTTCCAGTCAATTCATTGTGAAACCTAGCCCCACCATATCGTCATTTACTGAGGTCAAAGGGCCAAGGTTTTAGTGGGCGTTAAGGCGTCTGGAAAGGGATCTCAAAACTGGATTATAAGATTGCAGACAGTTGATGTTGCAGCCCACCGCCTCTGTTCAAAGATGGTCATTCACAGTGGACATATATGGCTTCTTGCACTCCTCTTTCAAACCATCTGTCCTCTCGGTCCAAAATGTAAACATCCTCGAAACATTGACCTTTGTCCTTTAGACACAGATGAACCGCTAAGTCTTGTCCCGTCGAGGTGGCTCTTCTATGTTGTGCATATCTTATATTATACATGTAGTAGTGTGCAATACTCTAATAAAACTATTATTCAAAGTGTAAATGCTTAAATATTAGTCACTACTTTATCACTTTTCTTAATCGATGGCACATCACTTATGATTTTTTGGAGATACTTCAACACTTTAAGATTTCAAGAACTATCTTCACAAAAGTGGGAAAAAAATATTTAAATTAGATTTTAAATAATCTATAAATAATACTGAAGTGAAACTGTACTCAGAAGTACTGAACTGTCTATGGTGAAAAACAAAGTCAACATGAATTGAAAACAAGCAATGGCACCTTTGTTGATTAAAATCTTTGCAGAGAAGTGCCTGCTTCTGGCTGCCAACATTTCTTAAAAAGAAAAAAAAAGAAAGACAGAAAGAAAGAAAGACAGAAAGACAGAAAGAATTTCTGCCTAACAAAGCTTCCTGAATGTTTGTGTTTCATTATGATCATATCAACACAAGTGTCACTAAAAAATATTTGGGGTGAAATCCCCTAGGTGTTACAGGTTTTTCCACATCACTATTCAACTTTCTGTCATATTTGCTAAAGTCCCAGAGCAACATCCTTGTTCCTTTCTAAGATGCTGTGGATTCTTTGTATTTTACTACTTGGAGATAGGATTAAGTACTGATTGGGGCAAATTTTAGATGATCACAGTAGGTTTTACTCAGGGAAGTTGGTTGTTTTTGGTTAACCCCCCGCCCCCAAAAACCAACAACAACAACAACAACAAAAAAACATCCAGAGTATCCAAGGTACGTTCTTCTCTTTATGACAAGTGTGACAGCTGAGCCTCCCAATTTACTTCCTGCATAGTGATTTAACAGCGTTTTTTCTAGTTTCAAAACAAACAACTTTCATTTTCTGAATCCAACATTGAGTAAATTACAGTATGGCACAATAATTACCATGAGATACATAATACATATAGAAACACTACATATTAACATCACTTTGGAAATAGAAAGAAGACTGAAGAGAGGGAACGTTTCTGTTTTTACAACAAAAATTTGTGGGTTTTTTAGAGTTGTAAGACA
The DNA here is from genome assembly GCF_965226115.1 of Aulonocara stuartgranti. NCBI lineage: Eukaryota > Metazoa > Chordata > Actinopteri > Cichliformes > Cichlidae > Aulonocara > Aulonocara stuartgranti. The sequence continues at coordinate 33,033,312 of NC_138960.1, forward strand.
CCCCTGTGGAATTGGACAAGCTAGAGTTGGATGTCATGAACACATCGTTTCCAGTTTTTTAATGTACTGTGTAATTAACTCTCAATATCGTTATTATTTTGACTGTTTTTAAACTGGTATAATATTAGTAAAATAGTGACAATACCAAGTCATGTGATGAACGTGAACATGTCCCTGAAACACAATTCCAAAATTTGGTTGAATATTTCTCAAATGTCATATGAATGAAAATAAAGACAATGTGACTTTTCATATAATATCAGAAACAGAGAAGCTTAAAGATAATGTATACCTGATGTAGATGATGTCATACTTTGTTTTCACTGTTCTAACTACACAGGTGAGAGAGATGAATGTTAGAGCCTCTTTTCAAAACGTTCTTTATGAGCGGTTTTACAATAGGCAAACCTTCAGTATTTGTATAACAGGTTCATATAACAGAGACACAGAGCAGCAGAGCTTGGAGACACCGCACAGGTCTTCCGTCTCTGGATTGAGGAACCATGTCTCAGAGTGAGTTGTAATAAAAAGTTTGTATTCACATTAACATCACAATCTTTGCTTTGTATTAATACGTATGTGAATAGCGGGAAAATATTTTTAAATGTAAAGGTTTATAATTGAATTTCAGATTTTAAAAAAGTAATGTTGAGTTTTAACCTTTGCTCGACTCATGGGTCAAGAATTTCCTGTAAAAAGAAAAAGAAAACCTTTTTCTTAAGGACATGAAAACATCTGCTTACATCCACAGCAGATTTTAAAACACAATGTGATGAGTTTTATCTAAGAATCACACCATAACATGTCTTTAATGATCATAGAGGACGAGTCTTCACCTGAACCTGTGCAGCCACAGAAAGAAGATCTGAGTGAGAACACAGAGAAAGCTTCAGCAGACATGACAGACCACCCTGATCAAGAAGAAAATCAGATCCAGTCCAGCAACACTGATCACAAGACTGACACACCAGAAAACATGGATGAAACTAAAGAAGCAGGACAAAGGAACAACAGGTAAATGTGAACATGGAGACTTCTAGATTCTGGATTTGACAAAACTTTATGTGAAGTTCACACTGAACAGAAATATTCTTTAATGATGTTCACTGATTTAAAAAGATGATCAGCTGATGATATAAACACAGTTTCTAATCACTTCATGAGGTTCAACACTTCTGTTACAGTTCTGATAAAAATCCTGAGTTACAAGATCAACCTGAGACTAAAGGTGAGACACAAACTTATACAGCAGTTTGTCTTCATACTTCGTGTGTGTGTGTGTGTGTGTGTGTGTGTGTGTGTGTGTGTGTGTGTGTGTGTGTGTGTGTGTGTGTGTGTGTGTGTGTGTGTGTGTGGAGTCATAAGTTCAAACTGAGCCAAAAATGTGAAAAGGAGGGCTCCGAAAACCCATATGTGAATAATTTGGACCAGGATGTATGTGTTTGTGTGAGATTTTAAATGTGAACTTTTTGTTCTGCGACATTTAGAACCACAGAAGAAATCCCACACTGAGATCCTTATGTGAAGAAAATGATTCACAAATGTTGAGATTCATAGAAATTGGTTTACACGTGCAGCAGACTTTAAAACACAATGTGATGACAAACGAGGTTTTATCTAAGAATCACACCATAACATGTCTTTAATGATCATAGAGGACGAGTCTTCACCTGAACCTGTGCAGCTACAGAAAGAAGATCTGAGTGAGAACACAGAGAAAGTTTCAGCAGACATGACAGACCACCCTGATCAAGAAGAAAATCAGATCCAGTCCAGCAACACTGATCACAAGACTGACACACCAGAAAACATGGATGAAACTAAAGGAGCAGGACAAAGGAACAACAGGTAAATGTGAACATGGAGACTTCTAGATTCTGGATTTGACAAAACTTTATGTGAAGTTCACACTGAACAGAAATATTCTTTAATGATGTTCACTGATTTAAAAAGATGATCAGCTGATGATATAAACACAGTTTCTAATCACTTCATGAGGTTCAACACTTCTGTTACAGTTCTGATAAAAATCCTGAGTTACAAGATAAACCTGAGACTAAAGGTGAGACACAAACTTATACAGCAGTTTGTCTTCATACTTCAGGTGTGTGTGTGTGTGTGTGTGTGTGTGTGTGTGTGTGTGTGTGTGTGTGTGTGTGTGTGTGTGTGTGTGTGGAGTCATAAGTTCAAACTGAGCCAAAAATGTGAAAAGGAGGGCTCCGAAAACCCATATGTGAATAATTTGGACCAGGATGTATGTGTTTGTGTGAGATTTTAAATGTGAACTTTTTGTTCTGCGACATTTAGAACCACAGAAGAAATCCCACACTGAGATCCTTATGTGAAGAAAATGATTCACAAATGTTGAGATTCATAGAAATTGGTTTACACGTGCAGCAGACTTTAAAACACAATGTGATGACAAACGAGGTTTTATCTAAGAATCACACCATAACATGTCTTTAATGATCATAGAGGACGAGTCTTCACCTGAACCTGTGCAGCTACAGAAAGAAGATCTGAGTGAGAACACAGAGAAAGTTTCAGCAGACATGACAGACCACCCTGATCAAGAAGAAAATCAGATCCAGTCCAGCAACACTGATCACAAGACTGACACACCAGAAAACATGGATGAAACTAAAGGAGCAGGACAAAGGAACAACAGGTAAATGTGAACATGGAGACTTCTAGATTCTGGAGTTAATGTAACTTTGTTTCAAATTCACACTGAACACAAATGTTTTTTATTACTGTGATAACAAAAGATCAGCTGATGATATAAACACAGTTACTGCATCACTTCACGAGGTTCAACTCTTATGTTACAGTTCTGCTGAAAATCCTGAGTTAAAAGATCAACCTGAGACTAAAGGTGAGACACAAACTTTAAACGTAGTTTGTCACCATATTTTCAAAAGTGTATGTGTTTATGTGTGTTTATGCAGTGATTACATCAAACTGTTAGTGTGTGTGTTTGTGTGGGAACAATGCCAAGCTGAGGTCTTTATTTGAAGAACATAATTTACAAAGTAGAAATAAATGAGGTCACATGTGCAGCAGACTTCAGAGAGTTTTTATCAAAGAATAAAACACAACATGTCTTTAATGATCATAGAGGACGAGTCTTCACCTGAACCTGTGCAGCTACAGAAAGAAGATCTGAGTGAGAACACAGAGAAAGTTTCAGCAGACATGACAGACCACCCTGATCAAGAAGAAAATCAGATCCAGTCCAGCAACACTGATCACAAGACTGACACACCAGAAAACATGGATGAAACTAAAGAAGCAGGACAAAGGAACAACAGGTAAATGTGAACATGGAGACTTCTAGATTCTGGATTTGACAAAACTTTATGTGAAGTTCACACTGAACAGAAATATTCTTTAATGATGTTCACTGATTTAAAAAGATGATCAGCTGATGATATAAACACAGTTTCTAATCACTTCATGAGGTTCAACACTTCTGTTACAGTTCTGATAAAAATCCTGAGTTACAAGATAAACCTGAGACTAAAGGTGAGACACAAACTTATACAGCAGTTTGTCTTCATACTTCAGGTGTGTGTGTGTGTGTGTGTGTGTGTGTGTGTGTGTGTGTGTGTGTGTGTGTGTGTGGAGTCATAAGTTCAAACTGAGCCAAAAATGTGAAAAGGAGGGCTCCGAAAACCCATATGTGAATAATTTGGACCAGGATGTATGTGTTTGTGTGAGATTTTAAATGTGAACTTTTTGTTCTGCGACATTTAGAACCACAGAAGAAATCCCACACTGAGATCCTTATGTGAAGAAAATGATTCACAAATGTTGAGATTCATAGAAATTGGTTTACACGTGCAGCAGACTTTAAAACACAATGTGATGACAAACGAGGTTTTATCTAAGAATCACACCATAACATGTCTTTAATGATCATAGAGGACGAGTCTTCACCTGAACCTGTGCAGCTACAGAAAGAAGATCTGAGTGAGAACACAGAGAAAGTTTCAGCAGACATGACAGACCACCCTGATCAAGAAGAAAATCAGATCCAGTCCAGCAACACTGATCACAAGACTGACACACCAGAAAACATGGATGAAACTAAAGAAGCAGGACAAAGGAACAACAGGTAAATGTGAACATGGAGACTTCTAGATTCTGGATTTGACAAAACTTTATGTGAAGTTCACACTGAACAGAAATATTCTTTAATGATGTTCACTGATTTAAAAAGATGATCAGCTGATGATATAAACACAGTTTCTAATCACTTCATGAGGTTCAACACTTCTGTTACAGTTCTGATAAAAATCCTGAGTTACAAGATCAACCTGAGACTAAAGGTGAGACACAAACTTATACAGCAGTTTGTCTTCAGGCCTGTGTCTTTGATTGGTGTAGGTGTAATTCAATAGATTTCTTCCTCTTCAATTCTTGCATCATGCAGCAGGTTTTCAGTGAACTACACAAACTTGCTGAAGAAGAACAAGCTAGGAAAGCATATATGTTAGTTTAAATATAAAGGCTGCTATAAGTGATTACACAGTACTGGGGCAAAAATGACTTTATAATATTTGAAATGGAGTAATTTATGTCATGTCTTTCTCTATAATTTTAATTTTGGTGCTTATTACTGAATATGAAATTTAAGGATACATACAAACTCTGAAAAAGTACTTTTTTCGATTTGTTATTCATCAATGCAGGAAAGCACTCTGAGACCAAAGTGAACGTTGTCCTTCTGGGCATGGCCGGGAGTGGAAAGAGCGCCAGTGGGAACACCATCCTTGGAAAGAAGAGCTTCATTTCTAAACCGAGTTCAAAGCCGATCACCACAGAGTGCCAGGCGGCAGAAACAAGGAGAAATGGCCTACACCTGTTTGTAATTGATACTCCAGATATCTTTGATGATGAAATCAAATCATCAGTTAAGAGCAAACATGTTAAAAAATGCAAACAGCTCTGCAAGTCAGAACCTTGTGTCTATTTAGTTGTGATGCATGTGAGCAGATTTACAGATGGTGAGAGAGACATAGTGGGTAAATTAGAAAAAGCTTTTGGGAGTAAAGTTAAAGAAAAAACAGTGGTACTGTTCACCAGAGGAGACGACCTGCAGCAGGGAGAAATAACCTTTGAGGAGTTTTTGCATAAGGGCCATCCTGGTCTGAGGGAAATTATTAAACAGTGTGGAAACAGGTGTGTTCTCTTTGAGAACAGAAAGTCGAGTTCACAGCAAGTGAAAAATCTGATTGACACAGTGACCGGGCTGTTAGAATAACAGACAACATTACCTCATGTATGAGTTAAAATCACGTGCTTAGACATTTGGCCTTTTTCTGTAGAGCTATGAATAATTTAGAGTCTGGTAGTAATGGGATTCTATATTGTCGAACAATGGATTATACATTAGGGAAGCCAGGGGAAAATTTATTCAATACAAAATTCTTAACAGATATGATTATACTCCTTCAAGGCTGTATAGAATGGGGATTGGTAGAGATGACTTGTGTTGGAAATGCCAACAAGCCAAAGGTACTCTGATACATGCCCTCTGGGAATGTCCGCTGGTTTTTCTAATTTGGAACACTGTACTGAATTATTTGCAGGGGTGGACACTTCGTAACCTACCCAGATCACCTAAATTATGTCTACTAGGAGACAAAAGAGAGGTGCCGCAATTAAATAAACACCAGTTTAGAGTGTTAAGTACTCCATTGGTAACATGTGCCTGTGTCATTTTGGAAATCTGGAAGGACTCCCATACTGCAACGCTTAAAATGTGGAAAGAAAGAATGATTGGGAATGTTGCGTGCGAAAAGATGCTGGGAAAAATACATCATGTGACGGAAGCTGCGGTGGAACAGTGGGACAGTTTTTGCACCTACATGTCTACCTGACTTGGACATTTGAGCTTAATACAACATATGTTAAAACCTCACTGTTTTTGTTTTGTTTGGGGTTTTTTTTTTTCGGTTTTTTTTTTTTTTGTTGTTGGTTTTTGTTTGTTTGTTTTTTTTTGTTTGTTTGCTTCTTCCTTTCGGTTGCTGCATCTTTGTATTTGCTGTTATAAAATGCAAAATCTAATAAATACTTGAATTATAAAATAAAAATAATTTAGAGTCTGAAAGTTATTCTGTATATTGAACTGGAAGATAGTAATAAAATAATTGCCTTCTATATGCCATTTACTACATTATCATTTAAACAAGAAGAAATGCATTTTTAAAATATGGTTACTTGAAGCAGTTTTACATCTTTTTTTTTAAATAAACCACTGACTGGACAAGCTGATTCACACAGTGAAGGTAGCTTTAAACACAACAGAAAAAAAATAATAAAAAAGAATAAAACATTTATTGTTGTAACTCTGGGTAAATATTTTTATATATTAAAGCATGAAAAATCATATTGTTTTATTTTTACATGACGTTGCTTCTTTATAATTATGACTGGACTAACGTTTGCCTTTAATAATAGAAAGACTGTTTTTAATGTTATTTCCTGATGTTGGGGTGATTTTGTTACAAAATCACTGGTCACATGGAGTCATTACCAGCCAGAGATTAAATGTAAATTATTTTCTTAAGCTATGCATAATATGGTTTATTATATTCTGAAACATCAGGTTCATTATCAGCTTCAGTGAACTGTGATAAAAAAAAATCAATCAATCAATCAATCAATCAATCAATCAATCCTTTATTTGTCACATGTAAAGTTGTTACCTGCAGTTATGTATGTGTATGTAAGCGTGTAAAACCTGCAGATAGCCAGATTAACAGTATTTTGTCTCTATCTATCTGAAATTCATCTCATGTAAACAATAACGTGGCGCACAGCGTGACGTGGAAAAAGGCACATACCTTTGACGTTGTGTGACGAACTCTGTATTCCTCGTCCACATGTAAACGCAAAAAAGGATTTTTAAAAAAATCGCAGTTTTCGGTGATTCGAAACGCCGTTTACATGGACGAAACAGCTGCGTTTTCAAAAATACCCGTGTAGGTGTGGACGCAGCGTAAAAGAGTTAGTAGTTTATTTTAATACTACCTGTAATTTATTGCAGATTACTTGTATTTGCTTAATTGTTTACTAAATGTTTGAGGTGTGAAATAAACCGCAATGGAGCAAAATATGGGCGTGTGTGGTTGGAGGATGTGTGTGTGCGTGTGCGTGTGCGCGTGCGCGCGTGCGCGCGGGGGCGTGAACATTTTTCTTGTAAAACATAAGGGGGGCCCAGCAAAAAAAGTTTGGGAACCACTGCTTTACAGTATGTTGTAAATATTGTGTACAAGGGAAGGGTTGCCTCAACACTAGAACTAAATATGGTTTTGTTTGTACTTTACGTGCACTGATCCTGTTACCCATTTTTACACACCGTACACTGAGCTGAGAGGAGCAAGTAAATCATAATCCATACAACACCTTATGTTCAGAGACAGTTCACTAAACGCTCATTGTTCAGAACTGTGTTCATGTATCTGAACTTACACCTAAACTTGTCATCTATTATAATATGTATAACATAATTTTTGTTATTCAAGTAAGCACACTGGCATCAAAGTGAACCTTGTTCTTCTGGGAATGTCTGGGAGTGGAAAGACTGCCAGTGGAAACACAATCCTTGGACAGAAAGATCCCAACCTGATCCTGAAGAAATAATTCAAAGTCGTGGCTGCAGGTGTGTTTTTGAACAGCAGCTCAGGCTCATATGAGGATGGACACAATGACCAGGATGATCCAAGAAGGGCAGAATTTATAATTTCATGTCTCAGATCAGAGCAATAAAGTGGTTAGAAATTATTTACTGTCTAAAGATAGAAATTCATAATCATAAAGCGGTAATAGTCAAAGCTAACGGAATACTTGGCTCAGTAGACCTCTGAGTCAGGGATTGTTCTTTCTTTACAGAGGGTTTTTTTATAGCACTATCCATGCCAACCAAAGTCTTCTAAATGACTTTGCAATTTCAGAAAGACAACCATTGTAATGCAATTTATCCTCCAACGTTGTGTAATCTATTATTATAAATGTAAATGTTAGTAGAAAATGGTCTGGCAAAAATGTAAATGATGAGTCTGCTCACTTACATTGTAAGAAGAGCCAGTTGACTAGTACTTTAAGTTGACTCGTATGATTTTGGGGGAATATAAATAAAGCTGAATTGACCTGAATTTAATGTTTTGAGGTGTTCAACCATTTAAAATGACATGTGGTGATCTTACAGCTCTACACAAGCAGAAAAGTATAAAGTAAAACCAAAATGGATCCACTCAGCAGCTTCAACGATGGATTCTGCATTCAAATAAGAAAATATAATGAGACAAAACATTTAGTAAATGTTTTTTATCTGCACTGCATGTTGTGGGAATTACTGTTTGATTTATTCTGACAATTTACTTTAGTTCAGAAAATTTAAGTAAGAATTCAGAAAAAAATGGTATAGTGTCAAGATCACTGAGCGGGAAGTAAAGCTGTCACACCTTTCAATAAGAAAATATTCCCCTGAGATGCTTTGGATGCCTCTGTTGGACATCAGCCTGTGAGTAAACAGCCAGCTCAGCCAAGTAAGATCTTTAATCTTTGAATACCACTCTCTTATCTCCATCATGAGAGTCCAAAAGGAACAAGGATGCTGCTGTAAGGCTGGAACAAATATGACAGAAAGTTGAATACTGATGTGGAAATACCTGTAACACTTGTAGGTTGAAATCCACTGGTGTCTTCGGTGCATGTTTCCAGTGACACTTGTGTTGATGAGCTTGTAATGAATCACAAACATCCAGGAAGGTTTGATAGAAGGAAATGTTCTTAAAGAAAAGAAAGCAGGAAGTTCCCTGTTTTTAATCAACAGCTCAGTGCTTCTGAGTCATTGCTTCACTTCAAGACTACTTTAAAACAAGTTTATTTGAACGCATTCCAACCTGACGTAGCTGTATTACAACTCTGCATAAAATATGAAATAAAAATAGAAACTCACTTTCTGCATCCACTTAGGCTTCTCCTCTGCTTCTCATATTTTTTCCTTCAGTTGTTGTCGTCAATCTTCAGGCCTGGCTTTAATAAAGTTCCAGGTCCGGATGGTTTTCCAGCACTTTTGTAAAGAATTGTGTCCAACACTAACATCCGCTATTTTTCAGAACAATTGACTGTGTGCACGTTAGCATATGCTACTTCCGGTGCGGAAACTCCTGTGGGGAGCTTTGTTTACGGTGTCCTATTCGCACCTTGTTTACGGTCCAAAACAAGTTAAGCAAATGAATGAATCAAGCGGCGATTTACATTTCTATAGATGTCTCGGGCATTTACCCAATATATCTGTAAATGATGTTCATCGACTTGTCGATATTTTTTCCCCGCGCCTCAGAGCAAAAGAGAAAAGGGATTCAAATGTTATATTTCTCAGCTGTCCCAGTCACAACATACCCTTCGTAAATACTAACGTATAGAAACCGTTACCAGCAATCATTCATTTTTTGTGTGGGTTTTTTAACATGCTAACAGCATGTTAACATGCTGTGTAGGTGTGTACTTGACTAGCTGATCTCGACATAACGGGGAAACATCTGGTTTGACTATTCTTCACCTGTAGTTTGAATGCTGAACATTTGCCTGTTTAGATCATCAGACCAGTCACTATACAGAGATGTGCTTCTGAGTGTGGACGATGTGTCTTCTGCTGCAGTAATGCAGTTCTGCTTGTGTTGAGTGATGTAAACAACTGATCGATCTAAACTCTTTAAATGTCAAAACTGATCATTAGATTTTTTATGACACAACAGTGGTGAGTGTTCCCACCTTCTCTTTGCAACTCAACGCGATCTTTCCGTTTTCGAGTTTTGGACATGATTTTGGAGGATATCTTCGCAGTAGTGATTGACTGCAAAGTAAAGCTACCGGAAATGTACAACCCCACATACAGTCTCAAACCAGGAAGTTAGCATTTTCTCGTGCACAGGGTCAATTACTCAAATTCAGAGTGATCACACAGCAATTCCAAACGTCAACTCTGCCAGCATTACCTAAACCAGCCAAAGACCCTACACTCCCATCCAGCTACTGCTTCACTGACCTAAAAAATAATTAGAAGAGTCCTTACCAGAAAACTAGAAAAAGGGTAGACACTCAGCCAGTAGTACACACAGACTGGTACATGTAATATTACTGTAGTAGTACTCTTCCATCAACAGATTAGAAACCACTGTTATTTCTTTGATAAAACATTTAGGATATTTCCTCCCAACAAACCTTCCTGAACATTTGTGATTCATCGTGATCTTATCAACACAAGTATCAGTGAAAAAAGTCTCACAACAACATCGTTGTTCCTTTCTAAGAAAATGTGAGTAGTAATATGTAGGCACTTTTGTTGCGGTGCGGGTTCATGTGCGTCCGTGTACGCCTGCACCTACCCCTGTACAAGGCACTTTTGCTAGTTCATGTGAGTCCCTGGGTTCACTAGGGTTCATATGGTTTACCCATGTATTAATTTAATCAATCAATCATGTTTTAATTAAACTACTTTTTATGGATTCTGCATGTGTCTCTGCAACAGTTATACAGGCATATGTGCTCTTTTTTTTTTTTTTTTTTTTTTTTTGCCTGTCCCATTTGGTTCTTTAGCCATCAGAATTGTTATCTGAAGACCAACAAGGATACCCAATGGATTTACTTTGCCAAATGGATCTTCGTGGCATTGCCGTATTGGTCCATTTGGTCGATCTTTGTTTTTATTATTTATTATATTTTATTTTCAGATGTTACAGACAGGACAGACATCAGTGAGGGATAGGAAAGGGAGAAAGAAAGAGTAAGGAAAGGAAAAACAGAAGGGGAGAGGGACAGTGAGAAAGGGGGGGAGAAAAAAAATAAAAATCTCCTGGATCACCTGTTGAGAGAAGAATAGAAGACAAAAAAAACAAAGCAACATACTAAACACAACACCATCGCATTAATCTAGCTAAGTGTAAACAGCAGTAAATACTAAATATTCAATGTTGTTGTGCAGCACGCAGGACAGATGTGCTTCGAAGTAGTAGCCAAGAAAGGTGTAATTTAAGTCTACGAGCAGTGAACACCCGTGTGCATACCTGTGTGGATCAGCGTGCTTGTATTCCAAAGGTTTCTCCATGTAACGATCTGCTAGGGAGTGTGGGGGGGGGGGGGGGGGGGGCACAGCCCCGTCCTCCAGGGTATGAAGCAGGTATGGAGGAGATCAAAACTCCAGACATCCAGAGGCCCCCAGAACACAAGAGACCAAGGAAAACCAACAGAGGGGCAGCCGCGCCACTGTCCCAGCAAGAGCTGAGGAGAGTCCCAGATGAGGGTTCACTCAGCAGCCGCGGAGCAGAAGCCAGGGGGAGTTGCAGTGACGCGCCCGTGAGCTCCGCCGGCAGCCAGCTGTGCCTGAGTGACCGAGCCCCAGGCCGAGAGGCCGGGGGCACCCCACCTCCGAAGTGGTCCGAGCGAGCCCCAGGTTCCAGGCCCCGATAAGCGGCCGCCAAGGAGTGAGCCGGTGTGTACCTGGGCGCCCACCCCCAGACACAAAGAACCACCAACGCACCGACACCTGAGGGAGTCCGCCACCGGCAGGGTAAGTGGTGGTGGGTGGAGATAGGCCTCCAAACCTTGGAGGGCCTGAGGTGTCCCCAGAGAGGTGGCGTCTGATACCCAACCTGACATATAGACACAGACATACAGGCACACACAGACACAAACATCCATTCCCCCCCTCATGCTCTCATATGCACTCACTCCACACTCAACCAACGTGGAGACAGACATAAAGAGACGCTGTACACACAATCACACTCCCCAAGCGTACTCTACAAACCGGGTCTAGGTACCCTTGTCCCTGGAGGGGGGAACTGCACCCAGACCCAGGTGGTGTTACCCTTTTCCCTGCGGTGGGGAGAGGCAGACCACCCCGACTCCGTAGCAGCAGGGAGGCCCCACACTCCAGACCGCAGTCGGACGGCCAACTCCTCCTAGCCCTCCCGCTCCAGCAGGCCGCAGAGAATGGGGGTGGGAGAAGACTCCAAACCTCCCTCCACCCGCTCATTGTAGTGTTGATGCATGTGTGTTCTAAGGTGCAATTAAAACCCAGGAGGGCATGGAGCTACCTGCCAGAGAGCAGCAGGTAAGCGCATAGTCCCTCCTGCTAACCCTCAATGTCTAAGTGTATTTAAAATTGAGAGGTGGGCAACGACGCCAGGGGTGAGGTGTACACCCTGATGGTAATATGGACTCCGTGATTGTGCCCACCCCTAAGATCCTATATGTATGTCTAATGAGAGTGTGAATAATGTGAATGTCTAAGTTGTGGGATAAAATTGAGGCAGAGGCAGCCAGAAGGGGACAGAGGGGGGGGGGGGGGTAGCCTCCTCTGCACCCTGGTGACATACCCCCACTCCAAGGCCCTGCATGTGTGGGTGGTTGTGGTGGAGCGGGAAGAGGGAGGCAGCTGGAGATGGGGAGGGAAGGAAGGGAGGGGCAGGTAACCCCTCCCTGGGGCCAGCTCCCCCGCTGACCCCAGTAGGCACTCCCACACTCCGCGACCCGCCAGAGAAAGAGGGCCCAGGCCCATCCAGACCGGGGCCCAGTGCAGCAGCGCCTCCCGGCCCCTCAGAGCCCGGGACAGTTCACCCAACCCCACCACAGAGAAAACTGCACCCACCCCACCATCCACTCATCTTCCAGACTACATAAGACAGTAAACGCCCAGGCTGAGATCTTCCTCCACCTCTCCTGTATCTCCCCCTCCTGCAGAGAGAGTCCCTGAAGAGAGGAAAGCTCCTGCAAGATGTGACCATCTCCCCCACCAGTTGAAGAGCCCCCCAGGTGGCTCGACGCACCGGCGGCACCCTGCTCCAGGGCTGGGCCCCCATGCACCCACCCGCCCACAACCCCGGCAACACACCAACCAGGACCCAAGCCCCCGAGGCCCGGCCCGGGCCCCAGCCCAGAGACAGAGCGCCCCCAGAACCTCACGCCCATCCCGGACCCACCCAGGGGCAGCCAGGCTACCAGGTCAGTAACCCACGTCCGTCAGCACAGACCCTCCCCTAGCCCCGCTGCACGCAGCCGTGAGGAAACAGTCACCTGAGAGCCAACAGAGCCCCCAACCGGACATGACTGCTACCCCGGGTTGAGCCCCCCAAGGAAGATGCCTCCGGGGAACCCCCCGACGCCCTAAGCCTGTCCCTACCCCCACACCAATCACAACAGTGAAGGCGGGACCAAACTATGACCCCCCACCCCCACTAGGTGATGGAGCTGATAAAAGGAGCCCAGAGCAATTGATCTGATGTGGTGGCAGAGGCTGTATCAAGACTAATGTAATCTAATAGATAATTTCTATATTGGTTAGAATTAAGATTATTTTTATTTTTCCAGTTCATGAGGACTGTTGTCTTGGCTATGCATAGGGCAGTGAAAACCATATGGGCTATATTCTTTTCTGAAGTGACATTATCTAAGCTGCCCAACAAACACACTAAGGGGGAAGTTGGAATGTTACATTTCAGACACTTTGATAAGTCTTCACATATCTCGCACCAAAACTTTTGCACTGGTGGACAGAACCAAAGAGCGTGGATGTAATTGTCTGGTGTATTGCCTTGACAGTGTGAGCAGTTGTTGGAAGATGTAAAGCCCATCTTGAACATCCGATGACCTGTATAGTGCACTCTATGAAGTATTTTGTATTGTATTAATTGCAGACTGGGATTTTTAATTAATTTAAAGGTTTTTAAGCAAATCTCAGACCAGACGTTTTGGTCTAAGCTGACTGATAAATCTGCTTCCCACTTTGCAATAGGAAGGGATATTGATTCATCTAATTTAGAAAGTGTTCTGTATATTTTCGATAATAATTTGGGGGATTTAAGAGTAAGAAAATGTGCCGCACTTAGTGGTGTTTGTAATTCAACTTGACTGAGGTTAAATTTCTTTTTTACTATGGATTTAATTTGTTGATATTCTAAAAATCTTGTCTTGTTGATCCCATATTGTGCAACTAGTCTGTCAAATGGAATAAATTCTGTTCCCTCTAATATATGTTCTAAGTATTTAATTCCTTTACAACTCCATTCTGGGAAATTAATCATATTATTGTTTTGTAATATGTCAGGGTTATTCCAGATAGGTGTACGTTTGCATGGAATTAATGAAGACTCCGTTATTTTTAGAAACTCCCACCATGCTGTCAGAGAAAAGCTGATGTTGATACTTTTAAAGCATTCATGTCTTTTGATGTTTGAGCTAATAAATGGTAGGTCTGAAATCTCTAGATCCTTGCATAGTGCCTGTTCAACATCTAGCCAGGGCTCAACTGAGAAGGTATGTTTTAACCATTCTGAGATGAACTGAAGCCTGTTGGCTAAGAAGTATTGGTAAAAATTAGGCAGATCTAATCCTCCTCTATCCTTGGTTCTTTGTAGCGTTTTTAAGCTGATACGCGGGGGTTTATCTTTCCAAAGGAATTTGGAAATATATGAATCCAGAGATCTGAACCAATCTTGTGATGGTTTGTTAGGGATCATCAAAAATAAGTAATTTATTTTTGGCAAGATCATCATTTTTATAGTGGCGACCCTTCCCATGAGTGATATGGGTAAAGATTTCCATCTAGTCAGATCGCCTTCTACTTTCTTTAGAAGTGGGATGTGGTTTAATTTAGTTAAGTCTGAAAGCTTAGGAGAGACATTAATACCTAAATATTTAATATTTCCGGATTGCAGTGGGGCAGAGGAAGAATTATGGAAGGAGCAGTTAATGGGGAGAACTGTAGATTTTGGCCAGTTAATTGAGTAATCTGAAACTCTTGAAAACCAGTTTATTAAAGTAATTACCTCAGAGAGGTTGGTTTGTGTGTTTTGCAGAAAAAGCAACACATCATCCGCATAGAGACTGATTTTATGTTCTATGTTCTTACATTTTATGCCCTTAATTGTTGTAGCCTGTCTAAATGCTGCTGCTAGAGGTTCGATAAAAATTGCAAAAAGTGAAGGGGAGAGTGGGCATCCCTGTCTGGTGCCCCTCAGGAGACAGAAGCTGGAGGATGTCTGGTCATTTGTTCTGATACGAGCTGTTGGGGAATTGTATAATATTCTTATCCAGTTTATGAAAGAGTTTCCAAAACCAAATTTGTGTAAAGTTGCGAATAAAAATTTCCAGTTAACTCTGTCAAACGCTTTTTCTGCATCTAGAGATAATATTATGGTTTCGATGTTTTTATCGTATGAGTAGTCTATTATGTGCTTAAGGCATATGTGCTCTTAAAAGTAATGCGTTGTTTTACCGATGCCTTGACAACCCTGAAATGCTGATATGACTTTTTACATTTATCTACAACTGGTCAAAAAAATTTGTTTCCAAATCCTGGCTGGTAACAATGTCTCACCAGTCATTTAATTTTAAAAATTTAATTGATTTAATTTAACCACACCTCATTTTACAGATCTACGAGGGTTTCCTATCTCTAGGTGATTTGATCATTTTATTTTAAGAAATAAATAAATAAACGGTTCTAATATGACTTTATTCTGTATGGGAAAATTTGTGTTTCATGAATGTTCATAAGAGTTTAAAAATCTGAATTTCGGAATCGTGATCAATAGGTAGACAGAGCACGTCAGTTTTTAAACAGAGTACACATTCAGCCTTTAGAAATAAAACGCTGTTGCGTTGGTGACACAAAAACGTGTGTGTGATATTTTAAAAGATATTAAAAAAAACTCTTAAGGGTGGTGATTCTTACAGTACTTGCTGGTGAAACTTCTAATTGTATATTATATATAAATAGTGTAATAGCATCGCACATTTCACTGAGTATATTCAAATTTTATTTGTCACATACACAGTACAACATACAGTGAACAGCTTGTGTCCTGAACTGCGGACAGGCTGCTACTCTGGGGCTGGTTTTTAGCATAGGGAGTGTAGACAGGACCCTTACTGAATAACAGGTGGGAATTGAACTTGTGATCCCCACTCCCGAGGTGTGTAGTCTTACCACTAAACTATCCAGCTGCAACACTATCCAGCTGTGAGTATTGCACATTAATGAGTGATTTATCCCATTGTACATTCGAAATGAGGTAAAGTCGTACTGTGTTTTTTTAAGTTTTCAGTGTTTTTGTTTTTCCATCAGTCCGACAGCTTTTTTCAGAGGGGTCACAGGGGCCTATGACGGAGTGTCTGTATTCAGCCTGTCAAACCTGGCATAGAAGGTGTTGTGGCTGTTTGTCATCACATTTTCAAAAGTTCATGTGCGTGTGTGTTTGTGTGGGAACAATCAACACAAATCAACATTCATCCCCAAATCTAAATTTGTGTAGAACTGCTGCTGAAAATTTCTAGTTTCAAATGCGCTCTCTGCATCTAAAGAGACAACTGTGGTTTTTAATTTGTTGATGGAACCATAATCTATTACATTAAGTAGTCTGCATGTATTGTTGGTTTAGTGTCTACACACCTGTTCGGTCAGCATGGATTATGTATGGGGTGATTTTTAATAATCTTCTGACAAAGTATTTTAAGGTTTGAATTTATGAGTGAGATTGTGTGGTAACTGCTTGGGTGTAAGATCTTTGCCTGGTTTAAGAAGCAGACTAAAGATTTTTTTTTTGCATATGAAACCGGAGGAGTTGTACTTACATCTTATGCCATCAGCTTGCCCTAGGCCATCAAAGAGCCAGATGTGTATCCAGATGCAGCGTCACTTCATCAGTCAGTAAGTGGAGATATATCGCCATCTACTGGGCCGTTTATGTATAAAATCTGAACTTGGCAAGGGGAATAAGCAATAAGCACTTCTGGAACATCCTCTCTGAGAACATTAATTGGAAGCTGATATAGAGCTAAAATTGGCATTAATAAAATTAGTGAAATATATTTTAAAATCATTTATATATCCAACAAATCAGTAGCTCCCTCTTTACCTGAGGAGATAACCTGATACCAACCTGATCTTAAAGAAATAATTCAAAGTCATGGCTGCAGGTGTGTTTTTTAACAGCAGCTCAAGCTCATATGAGAACAGAGGATGAACTTAATGATTAGGATGATCCAAGAAGTAAGAAAATAAAATAATTTCATGTCTCAGATCAGAGGAGTAAAGTCTTTAGAAGTGATTTCCTTTCTAAAGATAGAAATATGATGAAGCTTGTAGATCACAAATATAGTTTTAAACTGCATCTTTATTTTTCTTATTTCTTATTTCAACTAACAAGTAATGATTTTCTAATATATTGTAACATTCACAAGAACCAGACGGTTGGGGTCTCAGTTTGTCCGTTTATTTGGCACATAAGCAAGCGGGTTGCTAACTCAGGGGAGAGCAGAGATGGGCAGTAACGCGTTATTTGTAACGCGTTACTGTAATCCGATTACTTTTTTCAAGTAACGAGTAAAGTAAGGGATTACTATTGCAAAAACGGTAATTAGATTACCTTTACTTTCCCGTAGGAACGCTGCGTTACTGCGTTACTAAAACCGTGAATCTTTTGCGAGAATGTCTCACGACAGTGACGTAAGCCAGTGCTCCGTTAGTGACAACAGCTGTGTGCAGATCAACAGTGGATCACATATCGAGTGCAGAGAGAGTATGAGCGTGCAGCGTTTAAAGTGTGGAAGTACTGACCTTACTTTGAGTTTGATTCCATAAAAAGTGACAAAAACATTAGTGTCCGCTGTGCGTGGGAAGAAAACTTCTTTTTACAGCGAAAAAAACCCTAAACTTCCAAGCAAGCACCGAGTAGCTACGATGTAATGGGAAACTCACAGAACTGCCATATCCTTCCACTGACCGCAGCACACCTGCACCAGGGTAAACCTCCGCCTACCCAACTCCTGCTTTACAGGTGAAAATAGAGCAACAGGACCGCTGAGTCTTTGACTTTATTTATTTTCTGCTGTGTTTTACTTGCATCTATTTGAAAGACTGAGTGTAAACACACAAAATATTTTATTTTATGTGCTGAAATGTGCAGAAAATAGGTTTAAATGTTAAACTAATTTCTTCCAGTCAGAGAATGTTGCATATAATTAAATTTTTGCTTGATGCATAAAGTTAAAAGATTAAAACTAATAAAACAAGTTAAAAAGAGACTTTTCCATTTGATTACATTTTGTATGATGGATTATGTAGAAAAAGTAGAACTGGGCTGAAAGCTCTATCGCTTTATCACCTCTTCAGGTTGTAAATCGTGTTTTTAAAAAGTAACTAAGTAACTAAGTAATTAATTACTTTTGAAAATAAGTAATCAGTAAAGTAACGGGATTACTTTTTGGGGGAGGTAATCAGTAATTAGTTACTGATTACTTTTTTCAAGTAACTTGACCAACACTGGGGGAGAGCGCCCTCGTATTACACCTCTCTTCAGCCTGGCACACACACAGAACAACCAGGTCCCCCCACCCCTTCCTGTACACCACCCTCACTACTTCCTGCAGCCCAACCAAACATGAATCTTAAAGGAACAACAACAGTGTGCAGAGATAACTAACATGTCACTGTCCAACAACACTTAAACATCGTTACACTGCCCCCCCAGCAATAAGTTCCTCGTCCCCGAGGGAACGACACAGTCTCTGAGGCGGGGTGGTAGCCTACGTTCCCTCCTTGACCTCCTGAGCCCCTGAGGTGGACGCGGAGCTTCGGGGCTTTGGGGTGAAGAGTCCGAGGGAGGGGAACGCAGCCCCGGTCCCTCTGGAAAGGAGGGGAGGGACTGTCCTCTGTAGGGGGCCATCTGGTCTCTGTGCAGCGCTACTATCCTCCCCCTAGGAGGCAACTGCACCCTGTAAACAACTTCCCCCACTCGCTCTAGGACGCTGCAAGGCCCCACCCAGCTGCTATCCAGTTTAGGACACCGTCCCTTCTTCCTCTTTGGGCTGTAGACCCACACCAGCTCCCCAGCACGGAAGTGCCTCCCCGTAGTGGTGATGTCGTAATTCCTCTTTTGGCGCAGGCCTGCCTTCGCCAGCTGCTCTCGGGCGTAGGAATGTGCAGAATCCAGCCGGTCCTGCAGCTTCCTTGCGTAGTCCCGGCCCGGTGGTGCCTCTGGCGCGTCCGGGGATTTCCCAAAAGCCAACTCTGCAGGAGTTCTCAGCCCTCTCCCTAACATGAGCAGGGCAGGCGTACATTGGGTGGAGTCCTGCACTGCCGACCTGTAGGCCATGAGGGTAAGGGGAAGATGGTAATCCCAGTCCCGTTGGTGTTCTGAGGTAAGGATGGCTAGCTGCTGGGCCAGCGTCCTGTTAAACCTTTCCACCAGCCCATCGCTTTGGGGGTGAAGTGGGGTTTTCTTAATCCCAAGGCGTTCACACATGGCAGCAAATACCTTGGACTCAAAGTTACGCCCCTGGTCACTGTGGAGGGTCTCTGCTGTTCCAAAGCGGCTGAACATCCCCTCCACTAATACATCAGCGACAGTCTCAGCCTCCTGATCTGGGATGGCGTATGCTTCCGGCCACTTGGTAAAATAGTCCATGGCCACAAGAACATAGCGGTTTCCTCTGTTTGTGCGAGGAAATGGGCCCATGACGTCCACAGCTACTCGCTCCATTGGGGCTCCTGCTGGTTGCTGCTGAAGCTGAGCCCGGGACTGGTCCTGTGGCCCTTTGTGTGAGGAACATGCATCACAGCTGCGGCAAAAGTCCTCCACATCCCTCCGCTGTTGACCCCAGTAATAGCCCTGGCGGAGGCGGCGGAGAGTCTTGGAGACCCCAAAGTGGCCAGAGCCAGTGCTCCCATGGCAGGCTTCCAGCACAGCTGACCTCAGCGACCTTGGCACCACAACCTGCCACCTCTCCTCCCCCATGGCAGGATCCATCCAGGCACGCTCCAACACCCCCTCCTTCAGCCTGAGAGCTGCAAACTTGGCCCACAGCCCCCTGGTACAGATGGAAAACCCAGTGACCTCATCCCAAAGGGGTTGCTCCCCCTTCTCCAGCCACTGCAGGGCCGGCAGCAGATCTGTGTCTTGTTCCTGCCGTGCCCTCCACTCCGCTGCATCCACCACCAGAAGAGCCCTGCAGGCGAGCTGTGCTGCTCCGTCTATTGTCGTGAGTTCCCGCTCTATTTCCTCTCGCTTCTCACAGTAACGGCAGCCAGCTGCAGCACATGGGCGGCGAGAGAGGGCGTCTGCGTTAGAATGGTGCGTCCCTGCTCTGTGCTCCACAGTGAAATTGAAGGCTTGGAGCTCCTCCAGCCAGCGAGCCACCTGTCCCTCTGGCTCCCTGAAAGACATCAGCCACTGAAGGGCAGCATGATCAGTTCTGATAACAAATGCTGTGCCGCACAGGTAGTACTTAAAGTGTCTCACCCCCGCCACCACAGCCAACAGCTCTCGTCGTGTGACACAGTAGCGCCGCTCACTCTTGTTCAGGACCCGGCTGAAGTACGCCACCACCTTCTCCCCTTCCGGCCCAACCTGCGACAACACCGCTCCCAGCCCCACATTACTTGCGTCAGTGTCCAGGACAAAAGGCAGGGCGGGGTCAGGGGGGGCAAGGACTGGGGACTCTGTCAGCGATCTGCGGAGGGTGTCGAACGCCTGCTGACAGTCCTGGGTCCAGATGAAGTCACAGTCCTTCTGCAGCAGGTGGAAGAGTGGTGCGGCTATGGAGGAAAAGCCCTTCACAAACTTCCTGTAATAAGACGCCAGTCCTAGGAAGCTTTTGAGCTGTTTCTGGTCTGCTGGTGTGGGCCACTCGGTAATGGTGTGAATTTTTTCCTCCAAAGTGCTGATGCCCTCCCGACCCAGCTTGTGGCCCAGAAACTCCACCTCCCTCCTCATGAAGTGGCACTTGTCGGGATGCAGCTTCAGGCCTGCAGCCGCCACCCTCTCCAACACTTGTCTCAGGGCATCCAGGGCAGCATCAAAGGAGCTCCCGTGCACTAGAAGATCATCCAGGTAAACCAGACACCGTTGCCGTGGGACGCCAGCCAGCACACTGTCCATAAGCCTCTCGAAGGTCGCAGGAGCGTTGCAAAGGCCAAAGCTCAGGACTTTGAACTGCCATAGTCCCCTGTTAGTGCAGAAGGCTGTCTTCGGTCTGGATTCCGGGGACAGTGGCACCTGCCAGTAGCCACTCCGCAGGTCCAGGGTGGAAAACCAGGAGGACCCGGCTACTAAGTCGAGAGACTCATCAATCCTGGGAAGGGGGTAAGAGTCTTTCTTCGTCACTTTGTTGAGTGGTCTGTAGTCCACACAGAAACGCATCCTAGGACTTTTTTTCTTAGGCACCATCACCACCGCGGAGGCCCACGGGCTATCAGATGGTTCTATGATGCCCGCCTTCATCATTTCACACAACTCTCTGTCTGCAGCCTCCTGATGAGCCAGGGGCAGGCGGCGGGGGCGCACTTTAATAGGCTGGGCATCCCCGGTCTCAATGACGTGCTCTACCAAGTGTGTCAAGCCAACATCACTGTCTTTCAGGGCAAAAATGTCACTAAACTCTTTTAGTACCTGCCATAGACTCTCTTGCTGCTGTGGAGTCAGCCCCTCACAGTTCTTTGACCAGATACTCCTCACTGCTGAGAGCCTCTCCCCCTCCTCCTCCTCCGCTCGCTGTTCTGCTGGCGGGTCTGCAGGGGTCTCTGCGGTGGAGGTGGATGCCGCGGCAGATGCTGTGCAGACCGGGGGAGGAATAAGCGGCACCTTCTTCCCATCAGGGAGTACGAGGAAGCCTTTGCCTAAGTCCAGTACACCACCAATGGCTCGTAAAAAATCCAGCCCAAGGATGCAGGTGTCCTGCACGTCAGCCACCCAGGCAGCATAAGACACACCGAGGTCCCCCACCTTGAACTGGAACACTCCCCTCCCTCTCATTGGGGCCAGATCACTGGTCACCGTCTTAAGTTGCACGTTAGTCGGTTGTACAGCAGCTCCGGTTGGGACAACATCGGGTCGGACCAGCGTTGCATTGGATCCCGTGTCCAGCAGGGCCGTACAGGACACCCCCGCAATCGTCACTGGAACATGGCAGAAGCCGCCAACCTGGGTCCAGCCCACAGTGATGGGTGGAGGTGGCGGTGGTGTGGGGATGTCGTTCTCCCGGGCCCATGTACTCCCGCCTACACGGGCCCGTGGGCGTTTCCCTGAACCGCTGCAAGCTTGGGGCACTGCCTGATGAGGTGTCCGACTTGTCCACATCCCCAGCAGCTCTGAGGTCGGCGGTGTGGGCCAGCCCGAGGGGAAGGCGACTGCAGCGAAGCTGCCTGCACCAAACTGCACAGGCCCGCTGGCGTCTCCATCTGTTCCACAGGTGCAGACACAGCCCTCACCACGTGTGCGTCATCAGCGCCCCCAGAGGATCCTGCAAGCATCTCCCTCTCCAACGCTAGCTCCAGGGCTGCACTGAGTGTGGCCGGCCGAGCAAGCTGAGTTTGCATACGGAGCTCTTTAGGGCTTAGGGCCTGCAGGAACTGGTCCCGAGCTAACTCTGCCTGCACTGATGGTGGCATGCTGTCATACGCCCTCCGGCAAAGGCACTCGACTTCATGGGCCAAAATGCGGAGGGGCTCACCTGACAATCTGCGTCTGTTGTTGAACTCCGACCTCAGCAGCACTGGTTGGTTATACTGCCCGAAGCGCCTCTGAAGTGCTCCGACCAGAGCATTATAATCTCCCCTCTGTTCCTCGGTCAGCAGCAGCCGGCATGCAGCTGCATCCTCACACAGGCACAAAGCCAGTTGGAGAGCTTTATGTTCCTCAGACCAGCCAGCTGCAACAGCTAACAGCTCGAACTGTGCGATAAACACTTCCCATGGCGTCTTGCCGCTGAACTTAGGCGTTTTTATATTCGCTGCAGCTTGCTGGGTGCCGCCATGTTTGTTTACATCACGTGACGGCGCGCCAAGCGAGGTCGACTCCTTCCCGCCGGAATCGCGGCTGCTGTGTGAACAGTTCCCGAGCCTAGTCAAACCTGGAGAAAATCCAGCTTCGGCAGACAGCCGCAGCGCCGTTTCCCTCACTCCATGGGCGGGCGAGCACGGACGAACCTCCCTCTCCTCCGTCTCCTTCTTAATCCTGCCCGGCAACATCTTCGTCTCGTAACGGCAAGCGTCGCCAGCAACAGGGTGTCGGGCGTTCTGGGGTTCTTTTTTCTTTTTTCACTTCTGACACCAATGTAACATTCACAAGAACCAGACGGTTGGGGTCTCAGTTTGTCCGTTTATTCGGCACATAAGCAAGCGGGTTGCTAACTCAGGGGAGAGCGCCCTCGTATTACACCTCTCTTCAGCCTGGCACACACACAGAACAACCAGGTCCCCCCACCCCTTCCTGTACACCACCCTCACTACTTCCTGCAGCCCAACCAAACATGAATCTTAAAGGAACAACAACAGTGTGCAGAGATAACTAACATGTCACTGTCCAACAACACTTAAACATCGTTACAATATGTTTGTTTGGAATAGTTTTATGGATTTTTGTCAAATAATCCGACTACAGTTTGTCAGGGTTCTTGGGTCGTTGACCCAGTGCTTTCAGTTCTGTCACGGTTAGTTTATGTTGCCACACCAACGTTGTCCTCACTTTCTGTTTTCCCCGTGTCAGCTCGTCTCTTGCGTCATTAGCCAGATTATGTTCAGCTGTGTACTCACCGGTCTCTCATTACCATCCTCATCTGTCAGAGTATTTAAGTCCTCAGTTTCCTTCTGTTTACCGTCGCGTCATTGATGTGGTCACTGCTGTCTGTGCCACATGTTTGCCGTTCAGTTCAGTTCAGTTCAGTTCAGTTCAGATCAGTTCAGTTCAGTTCAGTTCAGTTCAGATCAGTTCAGTCAGTCAGTCAGCCATCTCCTATTCTCGTCATTCGTCTCTCACAATAAACACCCTGAATCTTCACCGTGAGTCCTGTGTTTGAGTCCTCTTCTCCACATCCACTCAGCAACTCCTGACACAGTTAATCCAGAATGTAATTAAAGGTTTTTCAATACACCTACAGTTTGTTCTCTGTATGTTCTTCTGTAATGAAATTAACCACACTTAGTAAACTGTACAGGAAATGCCCTCTACTGGACATCTGATGAATGAGCTCCTAAGAGTCAGCCTAATATTTTAGCTCAATATTTTTTATATTCTTAGACTTTAACAGACTATATAGATCAGAAGACTTGTATCACGGAGACCTTGCAGGACCACAAGTTTCAAAGACTTCTTTGCATTTCAGTTTTGTCTGAACACTTCTTACTCTAGATCAGGCCTACATGTTTTTTTTCCAATACTCTTTCCAAAGTCATTATGGTTTTAATAAAAATATAAAACTGTTTGGTGTCTAAAGGCATTTACACACTGGACACAAAGGGTATGCAGTTATTTCGTATTCGCCCATTCTTAATGTGATCATAAACAGCAGCAGAGTCATTTTGCTGGAAGAATTTGTTACATTTTTCAGACTAAGCTCAAATTTTCTGATTTTTCAGATGGAAATAAACAGATCAGACTGCTGTATTTAGCAACTAGTGTTCTTATAGCACAACACACATACCAGTACTGAATTTACAATAATGAAACAATACTGTTTTACCTGAGAAACAGATATATGCTTCTCCAATTCAAGTGGATGTCTGAAATGATTTCTCTGCCTCCTCAGATGTGGTCCCAACTCTGCCAGCAAGAGTTCAAACTGCTGCACTGACCTCCCAAAATATGAATGAAAGCTTCAACTCCTGCATCAAACCATGAAATTCTCCCTGCTGCTGCCTGCTCATGAGAACTGGATGAACCCAGAATCTCAGTTTCTTAATTTTCTTTTTTAGAAACATCAGGACCAGCTCGTTTTCGCTTGATTTTGACTTGATGTTTTTTGCAGGCATTTCATGAGAACCATTTTTTCACAAAGCACAGCTCTTTCAGTTTGTTTACTAGAAACAACAAGTCTGTGTGCAAAAAATTAGGAATTTCATGTGTTTTGTTTTGTTTTTCACAACACACTCGGTGTGTAATGATCAGACAAGCAATCACTGATTGACTGACATATGTATAAAGGATTCAGATTTTTAAATATCTTTTCACAAGTGAGCCTGTTATGAAATAAAATTTCTTAAATGTATATAGAAGTGCACTGAGAATGATGTTCCTGATGTGAGAACTACAATGTGCGAATAAAACGACTGCTTTTGAGCAGGTTGAGCTGATTTTAAATACTTAATATTCTGTCAGAATCAGAGATCCACTCAGAGTTCATCTGCATTATGTTTTAAATAATCTATGGGTTCAAAAAATATGAATAAATAAATATATAAATAAATTACACTTAAATCAGTTATGTTATTTCGACCAGAGGTGAAGCCAATAGGCCTCAGTGGGGAAAATAATTATTTGATCCCCTGCTGAATTTATACGTTTGCCCACTTTAAAAAAAAATGTAACAGTTTCTAATTTTTAAGGTATTTTTATTTTAATGGAGAAAGACAGAATATCAACCAAACATCCAGAAAATCCATATTAAAATAGTAATAATAATAATAATAATAATAAACTTTATTTATAAAGCACACTTAAAAACCAAGGGTATGCCAAGGTGCTTAACAAGTAACATAGAGAATAGAAGGAAAACAATAGAAATAGGACCAAAGCAAGTACTAAGTATGCAAGCAGATAACTGTCACTGATACATAGGAAAGCAACAGGTACAGAGCAAACAAGAATTTAAATGAGCATAAAAGTGCATCATATAAAATCATAAAAGAAATATTAACTAGAGGGAAAGGTAAGATTGAATAAGTGGGTTTTTAGTCGTGTTATGAACAGTGCAATGGGCGGAGATCGAGAGGAAGGTTATTCCACAGTACCGGGGCAGCCAGAGCAAACGCACGGTCACCCGGAGACTTCAGCCGAGATCTGGGTTGGGTCAGAAGTAGTTGAGTGGCAGATCTGAGTGTTCTAGCAGGAGTATGTGGTTTGAGAAGTTCACTAAGATAACTTGGCACTAATTTATTAATAGTTTTGAATGTAAGGAGTAATATTTTAAATTGAACAATTATATATATATTTGCATGTCACGGAGTGAAATAAGTATCTGATCTCCCATAACCCAGCTGGCATTCTGGTTCCCACAGATTGATTGTGTGTCCATGTGGCACACAGAGTACATTCAATCAAGACTGTATATCTGCGCAATAACTTATCAACATACACAAAAAGGAAACGCGGGTCAAAACAATTGAGAAATTCTGACAAAAAGGAAGTCATACATAAAACATGATGCCAGAGAAAAATGATCAAAACAGGAAACAACCCAAAAATGATTACTGAACACAAACCCAAGAAACTCACACTAAACGAGATAGAGAGGACCACTTGGGAGGCAAGAGCAGTCATGTCAAAATAGAAACTAAAATGTAATAATAGTACAAAACAAATGAATTACAACAATGATAAAGACAAAGTAGGAATTAAAGTCGCGAACATAAAAGTTAAAGAACTTTATTTCCTAAAGGAGACGTAGAAACTGAAAAGGAACAGAAAATATAAACAAGGCTACAGACCTTGGGAACATGAGAACAAAAGTATTTGATGTCTGTAGTAGTGGCATCACTCTGTTATATGTATATGGTTGGTGGATGCTTTTGTATGAGGTCAGTGTAGCATGTACAAGTAATCCCACCTATCTGAAGCTCAGGCACCAGACTGTTCTACATACTAAGTTTCAGTTTTATTTTTTTGTTGTTTTGTATGAGCTCATAGAGAGGGGAAGTCCCTAATATTGTCAAAGCACACAACTCTGATTTTGAAATTTGTTCCTTTTCGTCAAACCTAGGAGCAGCCAATCAGAAGACTCTAGTCTTAAAGTGGAATGGGACAAAACAGTTTGTTTCAAATGCAAGAGGACAGATTGTTATGAAATATGAATCATACAAAACTGCTCTCTTTTAGTTGAAGGCTGCACCACATGAACCTAACGGAAGTGTTTCGTCAAAATACAACCAAAATTAAATAAACAGGAAGCTGACAGAAAGAATCAATAACTCAGTTTTAGTTTTGTGTCTTTATTTTCCTGTATCAGTTTAAGTTTATCACTTTTGTGCTGAAACAATAAGTTTTATGAGCTAGCCACTGTCCCAGTAGTCATAGGCAGAGCACACCTGGACAGATCACCAGTGTGAGGACTAACAGAGAGACAGACATCAGAGTTACAAATCTATTTAAAATGACTGCCAGCTTGCTACAGCTGTATGAATGAACATGTGTTTCTGTGCCCACAGTCCACTTCTCAGGGAGCTGCAGTTCATTTGAGTCCCCTTTATTAAACGGACCTCACAAAAGGCTAATGCGGCTGGTCCAGTAAGTTAAGTATGACAGGTTTGGCCAGGGATTAAATCATACACTCACAACATTAATGTAATGGTCCTGAATGGTGTGTACCCTTAATTATTTTTCCCACACCTGACTAAAAAATATTGGCATTTTTAACATTTGTACTTTGGGTTTTGTTTTTCATCTCTTCAAAGTTGAAGACACCAAATGTTTAGTTTTAACCTGAGTCACTGATCACTGACAACATTTCCCAGAGTCTGACAGTAAACGTATAAGCTTCTAGTTTACTCCGTTTAATCCTTATGATTAAATCCTGGCTCCTTTAGTCCTGCAAGATTTAAGAATCCAGACTTTGTTCAGACAGGTAGAATTTTATTTTACATTGACCCGGGTCAGTATAAGTATCGTACAGTTTAAATGAAGCTCTGGAACTAGTAGAACTATATCGGGATATTTATTGGGAATATTTAACCAGTAATTCAATTTCCAACCAGCCATGTCAGGAGCTAATATTTCTGTAATAGCATTGTTTTAATACCACGCAGACCTTCGCACACCAACTTTAGGTAGCACAATAAAGATGAAAACACGTAATAAAATCATATCAGCACTCGTTTTACACCTCATTGTCATTTATGAACACTCGGTGACTGATGGATGAGAACAAACTTAAAAAAATAAACAAACGCCGGGGATGACTGATGGGGAGGAGCTCCGAGGTCAGGTGGCACATCTGTTTGCTATAGAGCTGAACTGAGCATGTTAAGATTGTGCAGTCAGGGCGCTGGTCAGTGAAATTGGATAAGTGAGACTTTCTTCTTCAGCTCATCAGAGAGTTTTTGGATGTCATCTTTAAGGTCGGTGATGTTTTGGTTTTCTTCCTTGAGCAGCAAATTATCCTCACAAGCGAGCGCCGATGGTTTTGGAAAGCAAAAGCACTTGCGTTTATAATTGTGATAGTTGAAGGTTCAGGCAGAAGTGTGTAGAGAAAAAACAAATAAATAAAATCTAACAGGTTAGAAATAAAAACGTGGTTTCAAAGCAGATAAAAAGATACTTTGTGGCTCCTAACAGCTGGCAGCTTCAACAGGAGAACAAACAAAATAGAAACGTGTAAAAGCCTCCTCAGTATGAGTGTGTTCATAAACGGGTCCAAACTGACATGCCCTGAGTTTGTTGTCTTGTACAAACAGTTAATAATTACACTTTATGATCAGAAATTATTTTCTTTAAATGTTCTTTCACTTTCAGTTTTAAATGATTGTGTCAATGGATGTTGTTATGGATAGGCGTAGCTTTGAGTCACGTGGTGTCAGTAATAGTGATTGCTATATCACCTGTTCACGGCCCGAGGGAAATTTTGTGAATGAGTGGGTGATGGGGGAAGTCGACTTTTGCTGACCGCTCAAGCTTGGAATGTTTTTGATCACTGTTTTTTCTACGGATTTTAAGGATTTGATAACAAATAAAGGAGTTTTAACTTGGAACTTTGACTTACGTTTTAAACAGCGGGCGCGTCAACATTATTCCCCTATTCAGCTGCTCGGCGACTCAAAGGCTTGATAGTCGCCAACATTTGTCAGCAAAAACGTGCGACGGCAATGGAGCCTCCCGCAATCAGCGCTGAATAAACGCCGATGCGAGCCCACACACCGCCGCCACTACACCCGTAAAAGCGGCTAGACCGACAGATAAGGAGAAGACGACGGTGGTATGTAAACTGTGTTTTTGTGCTGCGTATTGTTTGTTTGAACGCAGTTTGGATTCTGACCATACGAAGATGTTTTCGTGACACGCCCACCGCTACGTTGCTGTTGGATTTGGTGTGTGTGAGTTGTGGCTCTGCAGGCATTCAACTGAGTTTGAAGGAATTGCTGTTGCCTTTGTTTTGGATTTTGGCATGCTGCTTATGTTGAATGCTTAAAATGAGTGGATCACAGGCTGCATCTGTTGTTGGAAAAACTGAAAAGGATAAAAGAATAACTTCCCTCACTGAGAAAGCTTTTGCAAACAAAATTGAAACCATCCAAACAGATCGGAAAAGGCATGTAAACAAAATGAAAAGTGTTATTATGTCTCTTAAAGAGCTAATGAAAGATGATAAAAATCATTCACAAGTCAAAAAACAGTTTGATGAGTTAACACACCTGTTTAAGGATGCCAGTGCATTGCATGAATCTTTACTTTCTCTAATCTCATTTGATGAGAAAGATAAACAAAATACATGGTTCTCAAGCATCTCTAAATACAATAAAGGGTTTATGGAGGATGTTAACATATGGCTTTCTGAAACTGATAAACATTCAGGGAGGCCATCATCTGACAAGGCACAGTCACAGGAAACTTCCCTGGGAGGAGAAGTGGAGGTTCGAGAGCACACTGGAAAAGAACCACAATTATCTCTTAATCCTCAGAATGATGTTAATGATGACGTGTTGCCATCCGACAGTGTGTCAAATCAAGGCAGTAGGTCAAGCTCAAGAGTATCATCTACTTCATCTGCATGTCTCAGGGCAGAAGCTGAAATGGCCGCCTTGCTCGCACGTCAACATATGCTGAAAGAAAAACACTCTCTTGAAGAACAAGAGGAACAATTGAGGAGAAAGAAAGAACAACTTCAGCTTGAAGCAGATATAGCTGCAACTGTTGCAAAGGTGAACGTGCTGAGAACTGGATCCACTATGCGGAGCGTCACTTCACGGAAATCTAATGGAATGGAATCATATTTTAAAACAAAGGGAAACAGCCTTGAAATTCTTAATGCGGATGCAGAGACTTTTGTTCCTCAGACGCTTACAAAAGGAAATGCAATCACTGGGAATGCAGAGCTTCAAGTAAAAACAGTGCAACAGAATATCAAAAGGGAAAGGCCTGCACCAGCTCTTATGGGGCCTTCTGATGCTTTTGGATCAATTCCACCTTTGCCTAAGCCACAAGCTGCTCATCCAGTAGCCAATGAAAATCTGTTGTCCATTATGGAAAAACAAAATGAATTAACTTGTATGTTGGTCCATCAGCAAAGTCTTTCTTCACTGCCCAAAAGGGAGATTCAAACCTTTGATGGTGACCCTTTACATTTTCAGGCTTTTATGCGCTCGTTTGAACAGGTCATAGAAGCAAAGACTGGCGATGCTGGCGACTGCCTGCATTATCTTGCACAGTACACCAAGGGGCAGCCCAATGAACTTGTTAAAAGCTGCCAACATATGTCTGGAAGTGCTGGATATGTAAAGGAAAAGACTCTGCTGTATGAGCACTTTGGGAATGGACATGTGATTGCATCTGCCTATTTGAACAAAGTTCACTCATGGCCACTGATTAGATCGGAAGATGGAAAAGCTCTTCAGGCATATTGTTTGTTCTTACGTGGATGCTGCAATGCAATGGAAGAGATTGATGATCTCTCTGAATTAAATACACCTGCCAATATGCTTGATGTGATTAGAAGACTGCCATATAAGTTAAAAGACAAATGGCGAACAGTAGCATATGACATTCAGGAGAGGCAACATCGCAGAGCCGCATTCATTGACATTGTTTCCTTCCTTGAGCGTCAAGTTAAAATTGTAACAGATCCCATCTTTGGAAATCTATGTGACGTTCCAGCAACACATCTAGCAGCCAAGGGCAGCAATGGAGGGAAATGTTCTCCACATCTAAAAGCTAACGGAAGTAGCTTCGCCACAACAGTCTCTGATGTTGAGAGACAGAATCAGACAGGGGCTCAAGATCGTCACAGCACTGTGAAGGCTTGTTTTTTCTGCAAAGGCAGACACACACTGGAGTCATGTGCTCTGCTTGATAAGAAACCTCATAATAAGAAGATTTCTTTTCTTAAAAAGAATAGCATTTGTTTTGGCTGTTTGTGTACTGGGCACATAAACAAAGAATGCAGAAAACGCCTTTCATGTAAAATCTGTGGTCTCTGACATGCAAGTATACTCCATATTCACCACAAAGAGAAGAATGAAATCAAACCTAATAATGAGGCAGATAACATTCCTGTTACGATCCAGACTAGTGGTCTTACTGGGGCCGGTGAACAGGACTGTAAGCTTGCCATTGTGCCAGTTAAAGTAAAATCAAAGAGAGATCAAAGAATAGTGGAAACGTATGCCTTTCTGGACCAAGGGAGTTCAGCATCCTTTTGTACAGTGGGTCTTATGGACAAGCTGAATATTGCTGGGAGGAGGACAAAGATTCTCCTGCGCACCATGGGACAGGAGAAAGTGGTGGACAGTTTCATTGTACCTGAACTTGAAGTTGCTGGATTGGACAGTGACATGTACTGTGATATGCCTAACCTCTTCACTCAGCATAAAATGCCTGTAGATACTGGTAACATCCCAAATCAACAGGACCTGGATGACTGGCCACATTTGAAGCATGTTCATTTGCCAGAAATTAAGGCCAATGTGGAGCTTTTGATTGGCATGAATATGCCCAGAGCTCTAGAACCTTTGGAGGTCATCCGGAGTGTAGGTGATGGACCCTTTGCCATTAGGACTGTGCTTGGCTGGACAGTGAATGGGCCACTTAATCGAGAATGCTGTGGAAGGCCAGGATGTTTGGCAACAGTTACCGCCAACAGAGTTTCTGCTGTCACACTGGACAAGCTATGGAAACAGCAGTTCAAGACGGATTTTCCTGAGAGCAGCAATGATGAACAGATGGGGCTGTCAAAGGAAGACTTGAAGTTCCTGGAATTGGCCAGCAAGACGGTGACTTTGGGGGATTGGCACTACAGCATTGCCCTGCCACTAAAAGACCGAGACATAAGAATGCCTGACAACCGTGCAATTGAGCAACGAGCCTTAGGTTTGAAGAAAAGGTTCATCAGAGATAAAGACTTTCACAAAGACTACACTGCCTTCATGACAGATCTTATATCTAGAGGATATGCAAAGAGAGTCCCAGTCACAGAATTAGAGCGCCAGAAATGGGGAAGGATTAAACGCAACTTCGTTCCCGGAGATGTGGTCCTTATAGTGGATGATTCTGCACCTCGTGGTTCCTGGATCATTGGGAGAGTCACCGGAGCTGCACCAGATGAAAAGGGGCTTGTGCGTCAGGTCTGGATTAAGACCCCAACCAGCCATGTGTGCAGACCCATCACAAAGATATGCCTTCTTCAGGAGACTTCTGACCCATGATTATGACATTTTGACACAGTGTGACATAACTAACTTTGAATTGATTTTAATGTTATGAGATGTACATTACAGACTGACTATATTTAGGCTAAGTGCTGGTAACCTCTGGCCTATGACTGACTGACCATGTGCAGACAGAAGAAAAGAAGAGAAGACATGAGAAAATAACTTTGGTGAACTTTTTGAGTATGTTATGTTGTCTCACTGGGTGTCTGTGATTGATGAAGTGTGTGTTGTGAGTTGTGGTGTTGGATGTGTAATTATTACTGTAAAAATGTAATAATTAGGGGCCGGAATGTTATGGATAGGCGTAGCTTTGAGTCACGTGGTGTCAGTAATAGTGATTGCTATATCACCTGTTCACGGCCCGAGGGAAATTTTGTGAATGAGTGGGTGATGGGGGAAGTCGACTTTTGCTGACCGCTCAAGCTTGGAATGTTTTTGATCACTGTTTTTCTACGGATTTTAAGGATTTGATAACAAATAAAGGAGTTTTAACTTGGAACTTTGACTTACGTTTTAAACAGCGGGCGCGTCAACAATATTCCCCTATTCAGCTGCTCGGCGACTCAAAGGCTTGATAGTCGCCAACAGATGTCATAGCGGAAGAGAACACGTCATGTTCTGTTAACTTTGACTTCAGAGCAGATAAGTTTTATCTTTGGGTTTTTTATAAGGTTTTTTTTTTTCCTACTGTCTAACAGTCGGCCAGATCATGTGCACCTGGTTGAAATGAAAAATGTTGGGTCTGAACGAGAGGCACCCGAGCATCGCTCAGACACCTCTCCAAGACAGGAAGTAAAAATATTCACAGTCAGTTCGTTGAAACTTTAACAGCAGGCGTGTTTCATGCAGGAAGTTTAAGGCTACGTCCAAACATACACGGGTATTTTTAAAAACGGAAATTTTACATTTTTGTTTAAAAAAAACCCGTCTGCACGTGCAGTTTTGAACAAATATCTCCGTCTACATGTAAATCACAAAAAATGCAGTCGAGAACATGTCAAATCCTAACCGTGTAGAAATGCTGGCCAATCAGGAGTCTATATTCCTGGCAGGGAACGAGTAAACAGGACTTTATGTATAAGTACTTCTGAAGTGTTTTTGTGTTTATCTGGACAGCCAGCTAATTGTGGGTAACTTTTCAAGTCCTTTCATCATTTCAAACGTTGATAACTAAAGTCAGTAATTTGGCTGTTGTGTAGACTCACAACTTAGGAACGAACAAAGTGCATACAGCAAACATAAATGTAATTTTATATGTATATATATACATATATATAAAAACACCCAGCACGCCCCTGCGGGCGGTTTATCCTTCAAGCTCGGGTCCTCTACCAGAGGCCTGGGAGCTTGAGGGTCCTGCGCAGTATCTTAGCTGTTCCCAGGACTGCGCTCTTCTGGACAGAGATCTCCGATGTTGTTCCCGGGATCTGCTGGAGCCACTCGCCTAGCTTGGGAGTCACCGCACCTAGTGCTCCGATTACCACGGGGACCACCGTTACCTTCACCCTCCACATCCTCTCCAGCTCTTCTCTGAGCCCTTGGTATTTCTCCAGCTTCTCGTGTTCCTTCTTCCTGATATTGCTGTCATTCGGAACCGCTACATCGATCACTACGGCCGTCTTCTTCTGTTTGTCTACCACCACTATGTCCGGTTGGTTAGCCACCACCATTTTGTCCGTCTGTATCTGGAAGTCCCACAGGATCTTAGCTCGGTCATTCTCCACCACCCTTGGGGGCATCTCCCATTTTGACCTCGGGACTTCCAGGTTATACTCGGCACAGATGTTCCTGTACACTATGCCGGCCACTTGGTTATGGCGTTCCATGTATGCCTTGCCTGCTAGCATCTTGCACCCTGCTGTTATGTGCTGGATTGTCTCTGGGGCATCTTTACACAGCCTGCACCTGGGGTCTTGCCTGGTGTGATAGACCCCAGCCTCTATGGATCTTGTACTCAGAGCTTGTTCTTGTGCTGCCATGATTAGTGCCTCTGTGCTGTCTTTCAGTCCAGCTTTGTCCAGCCACTGGTAGGATTTCTGGATATCAGCCACCTCCTCTATCTGCCGGTGGTACATACCGTGCAGGGGCCTGTCCTTCCATGATGGTTCCTCGTCTCCCTCCTCTTTCTTGGGTTTCTGCTGCCTGAGGTATTCACTGAGCACTCGGTCAGTTGGGGCCATCTGTCCATATATATATATATATATATATATATATATATATATATATATATATATATATATATATATATATTTTTTTTTTTTTTTTTTTTTTTTTTTTTTTTCAACACCGACGTCCGGATTTGTTTGTGACAGCGTCTGTGTTAAATGTAGAAGCCACGTCCGAAGTTCACTCTGACGCCTCTGTCTCTCTAAGTGGAGGGATAGTAACTGCGTCTAGTTTTTACGTTATTCGTTTATTTTCGTTTCACCCAGTGTTTTCACCAAATCCAATGCAGACGGATATATTTGCAGGACTTTGCCTACACCAGCGCAAAATTATCTTTTAGCATCAAAAAGCTGCTGTTCTCCAAGTTCTGCTACATCTGCTAGGACGGCTCACTGAACTGTCTGCTTAAAAGTTGCCTGACTTGAGTAACTAGGTGTGGGATGTTTGCCGGGAATTGTCCTTTGGGTGAAACTGGTACTGTACAGCTCAGGTGGCAGCCTTACTTTGACTGGCTAATGCTGTTTGGCTTGTGTGTTTTTATTTTAGTCTTTTAGTGGATATGTTTGTATACATGTATTTATCATAAAATAAAAAAATATTCTTTGTATTATTGTAGAGTCTTTACAACATAAAGCACTGTTAATGTTATTTGGCGCTTTGTAAATAAAATTTAATATTGAATTGTACTGAATTTGAGTGTTTTTATATGATGTATGATTGTTGAGCATTTTACTTTACAGTTATGACTGAGTATCCATATCTCTGAAGCGCTTGAGTAATTTTCTTATTTCATCTTTTTAGTTGCTGGATTTGGCGACAGAAGGACGAGCCAGTGGGAGTGAGACCTCCCTCGAAGTAGATTCGTCTTTCCACATTTTTTCACAGTACAGTGTGAAGCTGGTGTGTTCTGTTTCTTTTCCTACCTCTTCATTAGGGCCTTTGGATACTACCACCCCAAAATCCTTTTTCTTTTGATTTACTGAAACTGTTCTCTGATCCGTTTGTAGGTTAAAGATGGCGACATGCAGAGATGACGAGTGGGCAAAAAACGTATGTCACTGTATAATTCTTATATAAATCATGTTCACTGAGAGACGCTGTCCTCTCAACATTCTGCATTTAATGTAAATCAGTAATTAGTAGTGGCCTATTGTAGCTGACAGTTTTTCAGCAACATCGTCAATTTTTTTAAGATGTGGTCACTTTCTCAATTATGTAATTTTTTTCTAGGCAACATTTCTTGAGTGGCAGATAGAATAAGCATAGATCTAGGCCTGAGGGTGTAGCCGGGGGAAGGCCTCAGCCGATCCCACTCCACGGTTTGGTACGCACGTGATCCGAAGATTCGAAAAAGAAAAAAAAAGTATTTGTATGGTGCGCGTGATTGGTCTGTCAAGCGATAGTTATGGTCAGCGCTAGCGGTCCAAGTGGCGGAGCAGAGGATTTAAGCAGCCTTTTGCTGCCCGATCCGACCGGGCTAAAGCCATTACAAAAGCTATTGGGGTGTTTAGCTGCAGACGGGAGGCCGTATTCCGTTGTGCAAAACAAGCGGTTTAAACTGTGATGAACGTGCTTGAGCCACGCTATGATATCTCGTTGTGCGTCCACTTCAGTGACAAGATGGTTCCAAGCATGTATGAGCAGGAGAAGTTTAAAGTTATGGCTGAACTGTCCCAGGCATCTTCTGTTGCTCTAACTACAAATGGGTGGACCTCCAGGGCAACGGAAAGCCACGTGACCGTGACCGCTCGTTATATCACAGCGGAGTGGTAGATACAAAGCCCTGCACTGCCCTATAGATTACATTAGATTAGATGAAACTTTATTTATCCCTCGGGTGGGTTCCTCCGGGAAATTCAGTTTCCAGTAGCACAGCACCGACAGAAGTCGCAGAATGTGAGCAGAAATATACCATATTTACACATATATAAATACAGAGAATACAAAAGGGATAAATAGAATAAATAGGAATAAGAATACAAGGGAACGGCACATTATTGTGAGTCTATTACACCGTTGGATATTAACAAAAACTATTGCACAGTGAAAAGGCACTACAGCTTACTTGTTCCCCCCTCCTTTGTCCCCGTTTTCCCCCCGAGGAGTTAAACAGTTTGATGGCGTGTGGGACAAAGGACTTTTTAAGTCTGCTGGTCCTTGACTTTGGGAGAAGCAACCTGTCACTGACTCCTCTGGTTGTTTATGGCCGTGTGCAGAGGATGCAGAGGCTGCCCAGCCTGGTCCATAATGTCCATATTGCACCTTAATTTGTTTT
This sequence comes from Aulonocara stuartgranti, assembly GCF_965226115.1. Classification (NCBI taxonomy): domain Eukaryota; kingdom Metazoa; phylum Chordata; class Actinopteri; order Cichliformes; family Cichlidae; genus Aulonocara; species Aulonocara stuartgranti. The sequence continues at coordinate 33,070,175 of NC_138960.1, forward strand.
TATATAAGTGCGTGGAATGAGTCTTCAGTTGAATGATTTTAAATAGGCAAAAAATACTTAAATAAGTAAATGGCGAGTCAAATTTATGTCTTTTTTTCTGTTTTTGCTGATCCAAAAATTGATCCGATCTGTGATTTAAAACCGTGATCCGATCTGAACCGTGAGATTTTTGATCCGTTGCACCACTAATAACTGATGCTGCTAAAATGAGATTTAATTGCGGGGATTTTGATAAAAAGAGCACTGATTGGATGGGAGGTGTAGTTTGAAGTGGTAATCCATGGAACAAAATGAATTCCAAGTGGTCAGGGTGCTGGTACCAGGGCTGTTAATGATGGCTTCTTGAGATGGGTTGATGCTGGGCTTTAAATTTGTTTAAATATGATGTTGCTGAAAATGGAGCTACTGTTGTAAAATCTGCCTCTGCATGAGGAACCAAGGTTCTGAATGTGTGGAGACGAGAGAAAGAGTCAGGAGCAGTATTGTGGTGGCTTGGATTGTGTCCTGGGGTCCGTTCTTCGTACCTCGCTAAGTAAGTTAGCTGGATGTGATTGTTGACCATTTCGCGTGATCTTGGATCGTTCGGTTCTCCGAAGCTCATCCGGGACTTGCTGTCATAGCAACAGAGCCGTAAGCGTAAACCTGCTCGGGAGCAGGCTTACTTTATGTAAACAGGATTAGATCGCGGCCACGCAGGTATGTCCGCTTCATTTATACGAAAGCAACAGCGATATTCCACCACTGTTTCACCATAAATAAATATTATCAATGTAACTAAAGATAATGCAGTACTTGATCCATTTATTGATTTCACACAGATACATACAGGTCATTTCCTAACAAAAGGGAAATGTACTATTAATCTTTCTATTACATGTATGTGATTATTACAGATGTAATTCATATTTCAGAGTAGTAATTGTAAATTACTTCGTGTAATCAAGATGAGAGACCACGGCTATAAAAGCGAAGGTGGATTTGGGAAGCCTGTCGCAGTCATGTCCTGTCCGTATACGCGAGCCACCCATTGCGGAAGGTGCAAGATTGATAAGGAGAGTTTTCAGAATTCAGCGTATATTGCGGGACAGACAGGATCCTTTAGCTCAGCGCGACAGTGTGCTCATTGAGAGATATCGATATTCCCGTGAGGGTATTATTTACTTAACCAACTTGTTGACGAGGGGGTGCAGGACCACCACCTGTCTTTTTTTGCTCTGCCCTTTTATGGGTTGCTGTTATAAACAAACAGATTATTCCAGGGTCTCTTTGCAAGAGACGACAAGCAATATAAGTGATAAATATTATCATTCTGTAGAATATTCTTATATTTCACTTTTACTTGTTCCCATGTTCTAGTGGGTCCTGTTGTGGCTCTAATGTGAAAGGGGATATAATATAACATATTATAATATAATGTAATATAATATTGGATAATATAGTGTAATATAATAAATCTACCCTACCACCTACTGGTGTTGGCCAGAGGGGCCGATGGCGCGATATGGCAGCCTGGCTTCTGTCAGTCTGCCCCAGGGCAGCTGTGGCTACAACCGTAGCTGCTTCCACCAGTGTGTGAATGTGAGAGTGAATGAATAGTAGCATTGTAAAGCGCTTTGGGTGCCTTGAAAAGCGCTATATAAATTCAATCCATTATTATTGTTATTATTAAATTACTTACGAGTTTAATTTGTCAGCAACTTTCTGCCAGCCCTCTCTCCTTGCTTTTGCAGCCTTTGCAGTGTTCCCTTGCGTTCTGATTAAACTCTGAAACTCCTGAAATCCCTCAATCAAGAGTTCTTGCTCTGCTGCCGAAAAATACTGAGCGCGCTCCTTCGACATTTTCGCCGACCAATCAAAGGGTTGCCGATCAATGTTTCTACTATCGATGCGTAGCCCCTTTTACGACACCCAGTGATCTCACATTACTTCATCCAGCTGTACTAATCGTCAACAGCAGGTGTGTTCGGAGAACCGGAATAGCGAGCTCAGAGTTAGCGCGATGATTTGGTCTTGGATGTAGTAAGCGAGGTACGAAGAACGGACCCCTGCTCTGTGAGGATTGGTGAGTGACCGACTGTCATCTACGACTATGAATGAAGGAGATGAAGGATGGGGAGTTTCTTTGGCTCTTTTAATTATATCAAATTCTGCAAGGATTTCTAAGTGAATAAGAATTGAAATTTTCAATTTTCAGTCAAGTCTCTGTAATAAAAAAAAAGCAATGATTTTGTAGATTTTTATAAATAGCTGAAGATGACTGGAAACACTTTTAGAGGTACTGGTTAAATGTAAAAGTTCATTCATAGTAGTGATGTGTGATACCACTGATTTCCTTTCCGATCTGATACCAAGTAATATTCAGGGTTACTGATGATACTGATCCGATACCGATACTCTGTACAAAAACGTATTTTATTTATTGTATCTTTTATTGTATCTCAAATTAGCTTCATTATGATTACAGGACATCAGATTACTTGTTCTTATCACTTAATAATGCAGAATTCATCATATGAAATAAAAAAAAAACCTTAAGTTGTGCGCTATTTGAACAGCTTGCCTGCCTGCAGCACTTAAGGACTCCGTGAGAGACGTCTGTCTCGCCCTAGCAACACCTGTCCCTGTCCACTCCTCCTCTTCAGTTCGCCTCAACATACGCTCATCATATCCTGTGATATGATTTACTCTGAGGTGTTTGACGAGGTTAGTGGTGTTGCCACAGCACCTCACTTTTTTGCCACATGTATCGCAAACCACGGCTGTTTGTGGATGTAAAATACGTCTGCACATAACTCAGCCATTGTTGTGAGTGCGCACGCCAGTGGCTGCGAGACACTTATACAGCCGTATTCCGCACATGACTATGAAAGGCGGAAGAGGAAGTAGTTTCTTCCAATGTAGACGATCCAAATGTTATAGTTTCTTTCCACTGTGTTCCTGTTAGTGATAAACTACAAATTTACCCCAAAGTACTAAAATATCAATATTTTAATGTGAGAATCGATTCTAGAACATAAATGATTGGTATAGGAGAAATCGATATTTCAGTATCCATCCGCACATCATTAATTCGATCATAACAACCCCTAAAACCGGCAGAAGGAGCAGCATATTATTATTATTATTATTATTATTATTTATTTTATTTTATTTTATTTTTTGGGGGGGGGGGGGGGGGTTTACAGCTGACTGTCATAAACAGAGGTGATGCCATTCCAGCTGGTGAGATGTCATCAGAGCTGTAGTTCAGCTTTGATAGAGCTGTCCAAAAAAACTGTGTCGGTAAGAGAAGGTTTAGACTACATGGGTGAGAGCAGGTGACAAAAGAAAGAAGAGAATTCAGGGTTTGTGCACAGGGTGAAGTTCAGGCGTTCGAAAAATGAGAACAAACAGCCTGTAGTGTGGGAAGTCATATTATAGTTATACACTTGTTATGAGGAGTAACTGGAGTGGTCTTGCTCCCATCGCCAGTTAAATTCCATTCCATTTTCTCTTTCAGATATACCCTGTGACTAAACAATCCAAATCTAATCGCATCGCCCTGATGATCAATAATATAAAGTTTCATAATGACAGCTCGGACAGACATGGAGCTGAGAAAGATGACCGGGTCATGTTCAATCTTCTCCAAAGTCTGGGATACCAGGTGGTACGTTATAATAACTTGACTGGAAAGGTAAATTTTTACTGGCAGACAATGTTTATTCACTTTCACTGTCAGTTTTTAAAATTGATTGAATAATCCGTGATGATATTTTGTTCCCACAGCAGATTGATGATGCTCTTACTCAGTTCTCGCAGCATAAAAAGCTCACCCAGACAGACAGTGTGTTTGTGACCATTATGTCTCATGGAGACATGGGAATTATCTCTGGCACTGACAGTAAGGCGTTTAAAAGTGAGGAAATTTTTCAGCACTTAAACGCAAAGAACTGTCCAGCACTGGTGAACAAACCGAAGATCATCATCATTCAGGCCTGCAGAGGAGGTAATTCTCATCTGTCTTCACATACACAATACAACACATACATATATTTACTGTCCAGCATAACTGCTGATATGGATGCAGACCCCCTGAAGATGAAAAGATCAACTTTTCATCTTTCACAAGTCTGTGTTCCTTGTTTCAGCTGAGAGAGGATCGGTGGATTTACCTCTCCAACAGCCTGTGCACACAGATAATATCAGAGCTCTATCAGAAAACTTTACCAGAGCTGTCAGAGTTCACATCGAAAAGGACTTCATCTGTTTTCATTCCAGCACTCCTCGTAAGTTTTCCTGCTTCCTGTGACAAATAAGTTTTAATAAACTGCAGTTAATAATCTGTTACTGTCTGTTTGTTTGCAGACACAGTTTCATACAGATCAACATCAGATGGTTCTTTTTTTATCCAAACACTCGCTGATGTGTTCAACAAATGGAGCCACGAGTATGACATTGAAGAACTGTTCAGAAAAGTAAGTCTGATGACTGGAAGCTTTTGTTTCTTTAAATGAAACCTGTGACTGGGATCATTTGTCCAATAATAAGTGGTTCCCTATAGTAATCTGATAGACAGCTGTATAATAATCCACAACAAAGACATCACGGCTTTGATCACTGTCATTAACATGGAGATGTCTTTGTCATCCATTAAATATGTCACTGAACTTCAAAAAAAGTTTCTGTTTCTGATAAAGTAACCAATACAGTCAGAGACAAATATCTCTCACTAATAAAGGCAGCAAGATCCTTAAGTTAAACTTTGTTTGGTTAGTGACCAAACTATGACTTACCAGAAAATAATACGCAAGAGAATGATTTCTCCACGTGTATATATAAAATATATGATATAATGTGGTAAAATAAAATACTAATGTAAAGTATCAAGCTATGAAGTCAACAAGCCTCTCAATAGTGAACTGGATATAATAAAACTAATTAGATCTGTTTGAGTTTAGAAGATTTGATTTGCAGTACATACTGTAGGACACAGATAACTGGAGTCAGGGACTTTTTGCCATAATACAGTTTAAACAGTGTAAACTCTTATAGTTGTTTTTTGGGGGAAATCTCTCAATAGAGATTAAAATTGTTTGTATGCTGAGATACAGACAGGACATTCATTTTTGTTATAGCAGACACTTCAACCCACCATCTCTGGAACATGGTTCAACGCCGAATGCCCGGTCAGAGACATGAGATTGTATTGATCACTGGCATGCATTAGGCACACACTCTGGCTGGCGAGTAGGGATGTGGTTCTGAAATTGATACAAGTAGGAAACAACATAAACATCTCTTTCAGTGATTCAGCATCTTTCACTTGAAAGTGTTAAAGTCATTAACAAAATAAAATATAATATTAACTGTGGAACAGAAGTAGATATACAAAGTGTCATAAGCACTTTAATGGAAAATGCCTGCATCTCTGTAGGACTGTAATATTTTCTGTAATATGAATCTGTGTGTCACAGTCTGGCTGAGGCAGACTGTATGAATTGTGAAAAGGACTCAAATGCAGATCAAAACGAACGTGAACTGTGACGTGGATTAACAAAAATGAGCTGTTTATTAAGGCTGGCAAAAATAGATACAAACAAAGGACATGTGTGAAACTAAACAAAAACCTAAACTGGGTGAACTAAAATTAAACATGTAAAAACCTTAAACATGGAGAACTGGCATGGATACCTGGAGACACGACGTGGACTAGCAGACAACCTGACAAGGAATGACTGAAAACACACGAACTAAATACACTCAGGAGGATAATGAGGGACATGGAAACACATGGGGAAACAGCTGACACAGATGAACATAAGAACGTCACAAGGGGAGAGTAAAACTAAACACATTGAACATAGGAACCTCTTGAAATAATACAGGAAACATAATGAAACGCAGACATGAAACACATAAAGGACAAGGGAGGCTTAACACAGGGATTGAAAACGCAAGGGAAATTGAATTAAAAAATGAACTTAATGACCTAATGAACTTAAACATGAACCATAAACATCAAAATAAACTAAAACTCAAAACGCTGGGTCATTTCAGACACTGAGATTCATCCTATAGCTGTCAGCGATCATGCTCCTGTATCTTTAACACTAATGCACAAGAATAATACTACGCCAAGTAAAAACTGGAGATTTAATATATCACTACTTAAAGATGAAGACTTTATTAAATACTTTAAAAAGGAATGGACTTCATATTTAGACTTTAATGACACTCCCGGAATATCTGCTTCTGTTCTATGGGAAGCAGGGAAAGCTGTGATGAGAGGTAAAATAATTTCTTTCTCATCACACAAAAAGAAAGAAGAAAACAAAAATATTCAGGAATTAGAAAAAAACATCAAATCACTAGAAGAAGCCTACGCGTCCCACCAAGATCAGGAAACATTGAACAAAATATGCAAAACAAAACTAGAATTAAATGAAACTATTAATAAAAAAACACAATTCCTTATACAAAGACTTCGCTTGCAGAATTTTGAACACAGTAACAAATCAGGTCGATTTCTAGCTAACCAGCTAAAAATAAATAAAGAAAAAACAACTATATGTGCTGCTAAAGATTTATCGGGGAACACAATATATGATCCTGGAAGAATAAACAACATTTTTAGGGATTTCTATGAAACTTTATACTCACCACAAATAAACCCATCTAAAAATGAAATTGATCTGTTTCTTGACAACGTAACTCTTCCAAAATTACTAGACAGTCAAGCAATGGAATTGGATTCGCCACTGACGCCAAGTGAACTCCAGGAAGCCCTGATAAGTATGCCCAATAATAAGGCTCCAGGTCCAGACGGCTTCCCTGCAGAATTCTACAAAGAATTCTGGACAATTTTGGCACCAGTATTCCACAGCATGTTGCAGGAAATCGAGGAAAAGGGCAGACTACCACCAAATATGAATTCTGCCAACATTAGTCTCCTGCTAAAACCAGGCAAAGACCCTTTATTTCCCTCAAGCTATCGTCCAATTTCTCTTTTAAATGTAGACCTTAAAATAATCTGCAAAGCTCTCTCAAAGAGATTAGAGAAAATGACCCCCCTCTTAATTCATCCTGACCAAACTGGTTTCATAAAAGGTCGGCACTCCTCAACAAACACTCGTAGATTACTTAATTTAATAGACTACTCATACGATAAAAACATCGAAGCCATAATATTATCTCTAGATGCAGAAAAAGCATTTGACAGAGTTAATTGGAAATTTTTATTCGCAACTTTACACAAATTTGGTTTTGGAAACTCTTTCATAAACTGGATAAGAATATTATACAATTCCCCAACGGCTCGTATCAGAACAAATGACCAGACATCCTCCAGCTTCTGTCTCCTGAGGGGCACCAGACAGGGATGCCCACTCTCCCCCTCACTTTTTGCAATTTTTATCGAACCTCTAGCAGCAGCATTTAGACAGGCTACAACAATTAAGGGCATAAAATGTAAGAACATAGAACATAAAATCAGTCTCTATGCGGATGATGTGTTGCTTTTTCTGCAAAACACACAAACCAACCTCTCTGAGGTAATTACTTTAATAAACTGGTTTTCAAGAGTTTCAGATTATTCAATTAACTGGCCAAAATCTACAGTTCTCCCCATTAACTGCTCCTTCCATAATTCTTCCTCTGCCCCACTGCAATCCGGAAACATTAAATATTTAGGTATTAATATCTCTCCTAAGCTTTCAGACTTAACTAAACTAAACCACATCCCACTTCTAAAGAAAGTAGAAGGCGATCTGACTAGATGGAAATCTTTACCCATATCACTCATGGGAAGGGTCGCCACTATAAAAATGATGATCTTGCCAAAAATAAATTACTTATTTTTGATGATCCCTAACAAACCATCACAAGATTGGTTCAGATCTCTGGATTCATATATTTCCAAATTCCTTTGGAAAGATAAACCCCCGCGTATTAGCTTAAAAACGCTACAAAGAACCAAGGATAGAGGAGGATTAGATCTGCCTAATTTTCACCAATACTTCTTAGCCAATAGGCTTCAGTTCATCTCAGAATGGTTAAAACATACCTTCTTAGTTGAGCCCTGGCTAGATGTTGAACAGGCACTATGCAAGGATCTAGAGATTTCAGACCTACCATTTATTAGCTCAAACATCAAAAGACATGAATGCTTTAAAAGTATCAACATCAGCTTTTCTCTAACAGCATGGTGGGAGTTTCTAAAAATAACGGAGTCTTCATTAATCCCATGCAAACGTACACCTATCTGGAATAACCCTGACATATTACAAAACAATAATATGATTAATTTCCCAGAATGGAGTTGTAAAGGAATTAAATACTTAGAACATATATTAGAGGGAACAGAATTTATTCCATTTGACAGACTAGTTGAACAATATGGGATCAACAAGACAAGGTTTTTAGAATATCAACAAATTAAATCCATAGTAAAAAAGAAATTTAACCTCAGTCAAGTTGAATTACAAACACCACTAAGTGCGGCACATTTTCTTACTCTTAAATCCCCCAAATTATTATCTAAAATATACAGAACACTTTCTAAATTAGATGAATCAATATCCCTTCCTACTGCAAAGTGGGAAGCAGATTTATCAGTCAACCTAGACCAAAACTTCTGGTCTCAGATTTGCTTAAAAACTTTTAAATTAATTAAAAATCCCAGTCTGCAATTAATACAATACAAAATACTTCATAGAGTGCACTATACAGGTCATCGGATGTTCAAGATGGGCTTTACATCTTCCAACAACTGCTCACACTGTCAAGGCAATACACCAGACAATTACATCCACGCTCTTTGGTTCTGTCCACCAGTGCAAAAGTTTTGGCGCGAGATATGTGAAGACTTATCAAAATGTCTGAAATGTAACATTCCAACCTCCCCCTTAGTGTGTTTGTTGGGCAGCTTAGATAATGTCACTTCAGAAAAGAATATAGCCCATATGATCTTCACTGCCCTATGCATAGCCAAGAAAACAGTCCTCATGAACTGGAAAAACAAAAATAATCTTAATTCTAACCAATATAGAAATTATCTATTAGATTACATTAGTCTTGACACAGCCTCTGCCACCACATCAGATCAATTGCTCTGGGCCCCTTTTATCAGCTCCATCACCTAGTGGGGGTGGGGGGTCATAGTTTGGTCCCGCCTTCACTGTTGTGATTGGTGAGGGGGTAGGGACAGGCTTAGGGCGTCGGGGGGTTCCCCGGAGGCATCTTCCTTGGGGGGCTCAACCCGGGGTAGCGGTCACGTCCGGTTGAGGGCTCTGTTGGCTCTCAGGTGACTGTTTCCTCGCGGCTGCGTGCAGCGGGGCTAGGGGAGGGTCTGTGCTGACGGACGTGGGTTACTGACCTGGCAACCTGGCTGCCCCTGGGTGGGTCCGGGATGGGCGTGAGGTTCTGGGGGTGCTCCGTCTCTGGGCGGGGGCCCGGGCCGGGCCTCGGGGGCTCGGGTCCTGGTTGGTGTGTTGCCGGGGTTGTGGGCGGGTGGGTGCATGGGGGCCCGGCCCTGGAGCAGGGTGCCGCCGGTGCATCGAGCCGCCTGGGGGGCTCTTCAACTGGTGGGGGGGATGGTCACATCTGGCAGGAGCTTTCTTCTCTCAGGAACTCTCTGCAGGAGGGGGAGATACAGGAGAGGTGGAGGAAGATCTCAGCCTGGGCGTTTACCGTCTTATGTAGTCTGGAAGATGTGTGGTTGGTGGGGTGGGTGCAGTTTTCTCTGTGGTGGGGTTGGGTGGACTGTCCAGGGCTCTGTGGAGCCGGGGGGCGCTACTGCACTGGGCCCCGGTCTGATGGGCCTGGGCCCCCCTTCCCTGGCGGGTCGCGGAGGGTGGGAGTGCCTACTGGGGTCAGCGGGGGAGCTGGCCCCAGGGAGGGGTTACCTGCCCCTCCCTTCCTTCCCTCCCCATCTCCAGCTGCCTCCCTCTTCCCGCTCCTCCACAACCACCCACACATGCAGGGCCTTGGAGTGGGGGTATGTCACCAGGGTGCAGAGGAGGCTACCCCCCCCCCCCCCCCCTGTCCCCTTCTGGCTGCCTCTGCCTCAATTTTATCCCACATCTTAGACATTCACATTATTCACACTCTCATTACACATACATATAGGATCTTGGGGGTGGGCACAATCACGGAGTCCAAATCACCATCAGGGTGTATACCTCACCCCTGACGTCGTTGCCCACCTCTCAATTTTAAATACACTTAGTCATTGAGGGTTAGCAGGAGGGACTATGCGCTTACCTGCTGCTCCTTGGCAGGTAGCTCCATGCCCTCCTGGGTTTTAATTGCACCTTAGAACACATATGCATCAACACTACAATGAGCGGGTGGAGGGAGGTTTGGAGTCTTCTCCCACCCCCATTCTCTGCGGCCTGCTGGAGCGGGAGGGCTAGTAGGAGGAGTTGGCCGTCCGACTGCGGTCTGGGGTGTGGGGCCTCCCTGCTGCTGCGGAGTCGGGGTGGTCTGCCTCTCCCCACCGCAGGGAAAAGGGTAACACCACCTGGGTCTGGGTGCAATTCCCCCCTCCAGGGGCAAGGGTACCTAGACCCGGATTGTAGAGTACGCTTGGGGAGTGTGATTGTGTGTACAGCGTCTCTTTATGTCTGTCTCCACGTTGGTTGAGTGTGGAGTGAGTGCATATGAGAGCATGAGGGTGGGAATGGATGTTTGTGTCTGTGTGTGCCTGTATGTCTGTGTCTATATGTCAGGTTGGGTATCAGACGCCACCTCTCTGGGGACACCTCAGGCCCTCCAAGGTTTGGAGGCCTATCTCCACCCACCACCACTTCCCCTGCCGGTGGCGGACTCCCTCAGGTGTCGGTGTGTTGGTGGTTCTTTGTGTCTGGGGGTGGGCGTCCGGGTACACACCGGCTCACTCCTTGGCGGCTGCTTGTCGGGGCCTGGGGCCTGGGGCTCGCTCGGGCCCCCTTTGGAGGTGGGGTGCCCCCGGCCTCTCGGCCTAGGGCTCGGTCACTCAGGCGCAGCTGGGGGCCGGCGGAGCTCACGGGCGCGTCACTGCAACCCCCCCTGGCTTCTGCTCCGCGGCTGCTGAGTGAGCCCTCATCTGGGACTCTCCTCAGCTCTTACTGGAACAGTGGCGCGGCTGCCCCTCTGTTGGTCTTCCATGGTCTTTTGTGTTCTGGGGGCCTCTGGATGTCTGGAGTTTTGATCTCCTCCATACCCGCTTCACACCCTGGAGGACGGGGCTGAGGCCCCCCCACACTCCCTAGCAGATCATTACATGGAGAAACCTTTGGAATGCAAGCATGCTGATCCACACAGGTATGCACACATGGGTATTCACAGACGCGGACTAAAGCTTTCTTGGCTGCTGCCTCAAAGCACACTGTGCGCTGTCTATCTTGCGTGCTGCACAATATTGTTTATTACTTAGTAAATACTGATATCTATGACTAGCTAGTTTATTGTGATGGTGCTTTGTTTTCTCTATTATTATGTTGCTCTTTGTTGTTTGCTGTCTCCTCTGTTTGTTTGTTTGTTTGTTTTTTCTCCATACAGGTGACCCAGGAGTTTTTTTTTTTTTGTCTCTCTTCCCCCCCTTCTCACCGTCTCTTCTCCCCTTTGGTTTTCTTTCTTTCTCTCCCCCTCTCTCTCTCATTCATTCCCCCTGTCCTATTTATTAAAAAAAAAAAAAAAAAAAAAAATGACAAAGGATGAACTGAAGCTCTGCCATCACGTAATGTCGCATACTGCTGTTTCTGATGTCATTTAAAAAGAAGAAAAAAAAAAAAAAAAAAAAAAAAACGCTGGGTCAAAAGACCCAGGATCGTGACCCTGTGTCTCTTAAATTAAGTGACATGTCTCCCACAGGTCATGCAGCACTTTGAATCTTCCTCCTCTGACTACCTGCAGATGCCAACAAAGGAGAGAAACACTCTGACAAAGCGCTTCTACCTGTTTCCAGGTCAGTTTACATTTTATCTGTAGTTTTATTGCTGTGATGTCTTTTTTTTTAGCATTTTTTTTAGCATTTTTTGGTTGTTTAGTGGAATGCTTTGTCCTGCTTTCTTTCTGTCTTTTCTTTGAGGAGGGGGCCTAAAATTGAGGAACAAAAGAAATAAAGGTGTAGGAACTGGAAGAGATGGGTGGAGAGAGAAGGGGAAGTACTTTTTATAAGAAATCATTTTCTCTTAGTAAATTTGTGAAGACCAGTAGGGATGGGTATCGTTTAGGTTTTATCCGCTACCAGTACCAAACCGTTACTTTTGAAACAGTGCCGGTGCTTAAACGGTGCTCGAACCGGTGCTGAAATGAAATGTAAAGACAAATGAACAGAAGAAAATCCTAATGATTGAATTTGGACATGTGTAGCTGAGAAATCAAATCAAGGTTTATTCAGAGAAGACCAGAGGATATCTGATTTTAATTATGGAGAATTTCAAAATATTTGTGGAGAGCAAGAATCACAAGTATAGGTTTTTTGGATTTTAAAATAGCTTCTCGAATTTAGAGTTCAAATTTTACATTTAATCATATTAAAGACTTTATACATTTAACCATTTCCTCTTTTTTTAAAAAGTGATAGATTAACTTGTTTCGATGACCAGTGTCAGCTTTTGGGAATCCTTCATGAACAGACCACACGTGTATACATTGTCACGCAGAAACAAACTGTCACATGCAAAACTTTAAGTGGAGAATGAGTGTCTCATCTTGTTTGCATGAAACTCAATACGATCAGCATCTTTCAGCATCTGTTGATTGTTTCTGGGGCTCAAAGCTACGCGCATTGCACACGCAGGGTCCTGCAGGACGTCGTTCTGCTTCTCTGATATTTATTTAGTTGGATGATCGAATGGAGAACACAAGAAGATTAAAGGTGGAGGAAAGAGGGAGAGACTTCAAAGAAAAACGGGGCTGCACCCTGGAAAACAATAATTTTCAAATGTACAGTTCAAAAACAAAAACTTTTATTTGCATTTAGATTTTTCTTCTTTTTGATTAACATCTGAGTTTTAAACAAACAAGTGTTTATGTTGTGGTTATTTGTGGCCTGAACATTTCTTTACTTATTTAAACCACGTCCTCTTTTTTGAGGCGATGCCATTTACCCGTTGTGGTGCAGACAGTGTCAGCGTTTGGGAATCCCTGATGAACAGACCACACATGTATACATTGTCACGCAGAAGTACAGACTGTCACCCGCAAAACTTTAAGTAACTCGAGAATGAGCGTCTTGTGATGTTTGCGTGCAGGATGAACCAGAATAAACAGGACAATCAACTGTTGAGGGAGTAGCAGCAGCTGCTGTTTGCTTAGTTGGCACATAACATTGAATAAATGATAGCCTTAAACTTTGCTACGGTACTTTTAGAATGACATGCATTCACCATTGCTCTTCCTAAAACGCTGACTGTGGAAATCTCAGTGTTAAAGCTACATTGTTCTAACCTGCGATTCCATTAGATGAATGCTTATCTGTACGACACAAAACACACAGACTTGGTCTACTACCAAACCTAATAAAAGGTCACCTATATTGATATGTATAAACAATAAATTTGTGAGTATTATGTTGCTTCTAAGAACTGATAATTTTTCCTGATGTTTCTTGGGTGAATACAGAAACTTCTGATGCTCTTAAAAACATTAGACACCATCCACCCACTGAGGTCTGAGGGATCTTGCCTCTCACTAATCCAGGTGATGCTATTTTTTTACAAATTCGATTGGTCCCTGGGCATTTATACGGATCTCTTATTTTGACCATAGGTTACCATGGCAATGTATCCCAGAAAAAACTGAACCACCTTCATAAACATAAAACTCAGGACTGGAGCTCAAGTTAAATCAATAAGGCCTCAATACTGCTTTGTTGGACAGGGATTTAGTGAAGGTGATCAGGACTGACTGCCAGCTACCAAAACCCTGACATGTAATTCTGACCTCCAGCTCTCCTTCACAGCTTCCTGCTTCCTGATTCATTCTCACAGCCTGCCTTCACTGAGCAAAACACCAAAGAGCAACGTAACAGGAGTCTGACAGAAAATAAAATACAGAGTTTGTGAGTAAACTGAACGGAAAGAAACAAACTGGTTATCATATACGGGACATGTGGTCGGTCTGACCCATGATAAATGCGAGCTCTTGCTTCTATATTGCTGCCTGTAGAGGACATTATGGTGGGTCTGAGAAGTGGATGGAAATGGAGTACAACTTAAGAAAAAAACAGCAATGAGAAAAAGATGCAAAAACACACAAAAGACAAACTGAATAAATGCTGCTTACTTTAAAAAAACTGCAGTGTTTGTGGCAACACAAGTATCTGAAGGAACAGCTGCAGAGGTGACAGAAACCAATTTACTGGTGTTTTTCCTAAGTTGCAATCCGTTTGACCTTTCAGGGCCACCATAGCACTGCATGCTTTGAAAAATGGAAAAGCAAACTGAACTCATGGCTCTAAAGAGATTAGTGCTGGGTCCAATCATTTGGACCAGAAAATGTCTGAAATATTCAGTTAATAACAGTTTAGAATAAAACTCAGAAAGACTGTGTGTGCATCAGTTTATTTGAGCTTTCCAAGACATTTTGGATTAATTTAGGTTAATTTAATCAAAATCCTGGAAAAAGTGAAAAACAAGAAAGCAGGAACTGCATTTGTTGTTACATAATTACCGGAGCGGTCAGACAGCTCAGCGTTTGTTTTTATACATTATTTTTTCTTAAACTTTCTTTAACTATAAATCTCTGCCCACTTCTAATCTATGCTTTTTGAAAGCAGCATGTTCCCTTGTTAGAAGCAAAATAGTTTACAAAGGATTTAAATGAGATTTGAAAGTTTATTAAACAAAAAAGCAAAAAAACAATAAATCGAATTAAACTAAAAGGGTGAGATACTGGTGACGTGTACAGGTCGGCCCCGCCGAACATTTTTCAAACATTCAGAGAGGTTTCGGACGCTGATTGTCACGCACAGGTGTAAAAATGAAAGTAGAGACTGTGGCTCTGTCCAGGTCAGGAGCGAAGCTGAAAAGCAGGTCGGACATCGTCTGCTTCGTGTGTCTTGATCGTGGATTTGTAAAACCTGATGTTTCCATACTGAGGTTTTTACTGATGCGCCAAAACATCCCTTCGAAAATGTAGTCACAGTTTTGTCAGCTGTAGTCCTAAACCAGGACTAACAATAACAATATTAGATTAAATGTGTGAAAACACAGGTGAGAGTGAATCATTTACTTAAAAAAAAATAAATGAGAGAGAGAGAGAGAGGCAAGGCAAGTTTATTTGTATAGCACAATTCAACAACAAGGTGATTCAAAGTGCTTTACAGAGACATTAGAAACAAAAACAAATAAAAAGCAGGATTTAAAATTGATTAAAACAAGCAAACAAACAAGAAAGCAGGAACTGCATTTGTTGTTACATAATTACCGGAGCAGTCAGACAGCTCAGCGTTTGTTTTTATACATTACTTTTTGTTTCACTTTCTTTAACTATAAATCTCTGCCCACTTCTAATCTATGCTTTTTGAAAGCAGCATGTTCCTTTCTTACAAGCAAAATAGTTTAGATTGGATTTAAATGAGATTTGAAAGTTTATTAAACACAAAGCAAAAAACAATAAATCAAAATAAACTAAAAGGGTGAGATACTGGTGACGTGTACAGGTCGGCCGCACCCTGCTGGACTTTGAAATGAACAAAAAACATTTCTAATAGCTGAGGTGTACATGGGATCAAGGTCGATAGGTGGTAAAGTGATTTTAAGCCGTTTTCGTTTATATATTCTTAAAACTTACTGGTCGAAGGCAAAGTCAGATCTTGGCAGGTGCAGTCGGTGGATCACACCGAAAAAGGAAATCAAGGCTGAAACGTTAAGGAAGCTTCAGGTAATGTAGAATGTGAACATTTGGGTTATCTGCAGAGAAACATTTTAAAACATTTGTAGAGAACATTTTAAAAATATGAAAGTTAAGAAAAGAAGAGCTTACAGAAACAAATTCTTTCTTACAAACTTTTTAGAACTCCCGTTTGCACCCCGGCGTCAGCGGGCCGTGTTTGTCTGTAACAATTAACATTTCTCTGTTAATTAAAGTGGCGTTTATTTTTATTTTTATTTTTATTTTTAGTTGTGGCATGAACATTTTTATACAGAGCGCACATCCAGAGAGATTTCGGGCCCTGATTGTCACGTACGAGTGTAAAAACGTGGCTCTGTCCAGATCAGGAGCGAAGCTGAAATGCAGGTTGGACATCCTCGGTTTGTTAAACACACTCAGGCTGTTTACAGCGTTGCGTCCTGTTCCAGTTTCACTGAATATGCGCATATTTCTTTTTGCATACTTTTGGATCAAGCTGGAATATAATCATCCAAACAACCGAGATAACTTTGTATCGCTCGCTTAAAAAACAAAACAAAGAAAAATAATTAATTGCTTCGTGTTTCTTGATTATGGATTTGTAAAAACTGATGTCAACAGTAGTTCTCTACAGGAGTAAAATAACAACATCAGTTTAAATGTGTGAAAACACATGAGCCGGAAAAGAAAAATAAATAAGAGAGAGACAAATAAGCTACTTGGCTCAAATAGGACAATATATTCATTGCACTTATTCAATGAAATTCAATGATTAAATAATAAAACTATTAACGAAAAATGAAAATATAGTTTAAGCTGAAATGTCCGAGTGAAACACATCTTGTTCATTGGTTTATGTTATGTTAAATTCTTTCTTGCCTTTTTCTTTTAACGTCACTTAATCAGGCTCTGATGCGTTCTGACACTTTTGTGTTCTTTTTACTTCCTGTATAAACACCAGCTGGTGTGTGGGGAAAACGTGTGCTCATATTTTTTGTCTGGTCACAAGTGTTGGTGACAAAGTGGAGGTTGCTTCAGTGTACTGCTGTGTAGCCTTTGTAAGTAACTTCTCTCTCACTGAACATTTTTTTTCCAGCCAGGTACTTTCATGTGATGCAGCCTCCATGCTGTGCAGAGCCCTACAGATGTTATATGATATTATAATATTTGTATACATTTGTTTAATTAACGAACTCGAATGAACTCTGCTGGAGTAAAAGATGATTATTTAAGACCTTGTATGTGAGGAGCGGGATTTTGAATTCAATTTTGGATTGTTTTATTTATTCAATTCTGTGTTATTTATTTGCAATTCCAAATCTTAACCACACAGGTCCACTACAAACCATCTCAAATCAGCATTTTCAATCCGGGATTGCATCTTGTTTACATTAGACAAGATGCCCCTCCCTGAGCCTGGTTCTGCCGGAGGTTTCTTCCTGTTAAAAGGGAGTTTTTCGTCCCCACTGTCACCAAAGTGCTTGCTCATAGGGGGTCTTATGATTGTTGAGTTTTTCTCTGTATGTATTATTGTAGGGTCTACTTTACAATATAAAGTGCATTGAGGCGACTGTTGTTGTGATTTTGCACTCTATAAATAAAATTGAATGTGTAGGCGTAAATAATGATTTGTATTTATTCTGTATACACACCAGCTACTGAATGATTCTTACAGAATAAAACAAAGTCTACAATTGGTTTTCCAGGTTCAAGAAAGTGACGGATACCATCAGAGCCAAAAAGAAGACTGAAGCAGCTTCTTTAAACAAGAGACATTTAAAGAAGAAAAGATGAAGTGTTTATTTAAGAACAGACACTTAAAGGAGAAAAAGAGAGAAATCACTAAAGTTAGAGATGATCCAATAAGTGAAGGAAAAACAGAAGAAGACACAAATTATGCATTTAAGTCACATGATGAAGAAGGTGAGGAGGATGTAAGAGCAGGTTGGTGCTTCTTTCTCAGAAGGCCCTCCTGTAGGACATACTGCATCAGTGATGAAAACATCAGAACACAGCTGAACACAGACGACGACAATGATGATGATGGTGTCTGCTACAGGAGTATTTCACTACCTAAAGAAAAAACGATTTCAGCTGATAAACGTGGATTCCAGAGTTTACGTTTTAAGTGGAAGAAGTCAGACAGAAAGGAGAACCGTAAACCTTTAAGCCACAATCCTTCCCCATCACGGGAGCCGTTTGTAAGGAGCTCAAAGTGGAAGACAGTGATTTTAGACAGTTTAATTTGTCTGGCTCTTTTCCTGGTGTTTTTCATGAGATGGAAGATTCACAAGAGGAACAAAACACATCTCACCAGTATACTGAAGGTAAATGTGGTGAAATTAAGTTTGGCTCCACAGACCTGATGGGCAAGACTTCATCACCCTGTAAATCCACTGGGTTGCCTAAATATATAAGTGAAGGAACAATTGAAGAAGATGGTTGCAGAGTTTCTTCTCCATGGATAAAAAACAAGTCAAGAGAAGCAGATCCTCCTGTCATGACTAAGAACATGTCATCAACCAATACGCTTTCACAGAGTTCTCATGTACAGCTCTCCTCCACAGATTCCTGCTACTTGACTCGTTCTCACAGCCTGTCTTCACTGACCAAAACACCAATCAAGAACTTGATGCAAGCAGCAAGCTCACCTGACATGAAGTTAAAGGAGTTTTCACCTGCCATCGCTGCTGATGAGTCTGATGATGAAACCTACACGTTCCAGTGCTCCTGTGCAGGCCTGTACCAGTGCAGTGTGACCGGCCTGGTGTTTGTCATGAAGGCAGAAGGAGACGTGGTTTACAGGACTGTCCCTTGGAACAGGAGGCTGCTGGCCCAACACCACAAGAAGCCTGCAGGACCCCTGTTTGACATCAAATGTCAGCAGCAGTCTGTGTGTCAGCTTCATCTCCCACACTGTGAGCTCATCTCCACAGGTGGAGGTCAGTTCTTGCAGGTCGCTCATGTGAATGATGTTGGCATAGAGTTTATTACCCCTCACCAGATAACAGAAACTCATGTTGTTATAAACATCACAGGGTTTTCTGGTTACGGTAATGTCAGGGATGAAAACTCTCCCTGTGACCCAGTCCGAGCGTTGGTTCTGCTCTTCTACAAACCTCCAGTTGATCCTGATCTCACATCCTTCCTCAGCGTGCTGTTGTTGCCTAAAAATGTTGCTCTGAGAGATGTGCTGCACACCAGGAAGAAACTAGTTGGAGATGAGAGGTACATAGAGACATCTCCTCACTGTAAACTGCATCCAAAGCAGGTTTACACTCTGTCCACTGTTCCTGAAGATGACTCAGTTCTAGTTCAGCCAATAGAGGCCGAATTTGATGAAGAGTCCTATGACAACTACTTCCCATCCTTCCAGGTGATTTTGGAAAGAAACATGAACAATATTCAGTTATTTATTAGAGAAAGCATCAGTTCCACCAGCATGTGGCAAAGACAAGTTTATCTTTTGCCTTCTAGAGTAAAATCGTTCTGTGGGCAAATGCCTTTGAATCTCTCTCCCAATGAGAGGCTGTTAAATGTACGGAGCTGCTTCATCGATGGGATATCACCACCTGTTCTCAACAGCCTGCTGGACAGACTGCTGGAGAAAAAGGTGATAACTGATGCTGAGAGGGAGGCAGCAGACGCCATGCAAAACAGAAGCAACAGAGCTCGTTGTGTTATCGACACTGTGAGGAAGAAAGGTGAAGCTGCCAGTTCACAGATGATTGAGTTTCTCAGTGAGCTTGACCTCTTACTCTGTGAACATCTTGGGTTGGTCTGAAGCATCCATGTAAATGTTGCTGCATTTGAGGAGACAGTAAATCACACTTCACTTCAGATTTCATCTGGTTTTCATTGATATAATGAATGATGGAAAACAGTTTAACATAATGAGCTGTTTCACCTGCCATGATTAGCTAGAGATGGAGGAAATGAAACAGGAGAAGGAGGAAGGAAAAAACTCCCATTTTAAAAAATATTCAGAATAAGCCTGATGCTTTTGAAGATATTTATAGTTTTCTTAACACTTCATCCATGTTCAGCGTGACTCTTTGGTAGTAACACAGTAAAACACAAACTGTTTATTTTTCAGACATAATATAAAATGATTAAATTGCTAAATCTGTATTTTGTGCTGTAGTTATGTTGGTTTGTTGTGAAGTCTCGTGTTTGTTAAGGGTAACTGCCAGAGGGTTGAAGGAAGACAACATGGTGATAAAGTCAATCTTCCAAACAACAGAAAATTTACTAATTGTGGTCCTATTAGCAAGTTCTGATAGATTTCATGCATTTTCCAGTGACATGTGTAAGTGACCAAAACTGTGAGGACAGTACGTTTGTATAGTGCAACATATGATATGATAGTATGTGGTTGCATTAATCTGGTGCTTTTGAAAGAAAGGCATCATTGTGGATTTGGATTTGGCTCTGTTTCTGCTCATCATCGTCATTATCATCACAGTGTTGAATTATAACTCCGAGAAAGCTTTGGACTTCCATTATTTCCCAGGTGGCTTGCAGCTCCTTGACACTTCAGATTTTCCCTGTGGATTATAAATATAAGTAAATGTGAGATCTATCAAGGAAGCCTGCTTTCCCGATTATTTCCATTAGCACAGAGCACAGACGTGGAACGCATTTTCAGTGCTGCAAGTGTTTATGTCACCACCAACCTTCTTATCACCACCAAAGATAAGAACACAATCAGCATTAGGTTAGGATGGGTTCATTAAATGAGTAGAATTGATGTGATTTGATTGTTCTTATTTTACTTTTTGCTTTGTTCCTGCCAAACTGCTTTAACAAAATCTGATAATAAAGTGTAAACTGTGGACATTCACTTGTTAACCCTTTGTGAAACAATAAAGGTATAAATCTGAGTATTAATCTTTATCAGTCCAAATTTCTCTAATTGGTTTCTCTAGCCTTTCCAAGCAGTTTCTTCCATTGGAGTCTGCACTCCTGGCTTATAAAATCATCCCTGGTTAACAAGTGACACCATCAAGAGTGGAGCTGAAATGACAGATGTGACTGATAAGATTTGACCTGCAAGACTAGTCAGGTTTCATCACATCAGGGCAGTCAGGCTGGGTGAGTCGCCTCACCTACATCGGCTCCAGATCTTTGCATTATCTATTGGATAAAACTCATAGGATCAGGGGTTAAGATGTCTTCTACAAAGAGCCGAACCAGACTTCCTGTATAGAGGTTTTGTGGCCTTCAGTGTCAGACATAACATCACTAGCTAGAGGTATAGATACATAGATAAAGTGTACAGGATGTCATGTGGGCATTGTGCAATTGATACATCATTACATTTACATATGCATTGGTATGGCGCTCATGTGTATTATCACAGCAGGGCTGCTACACATCAAATGACCAGCAGTTGTCAATACTTCCAAATGAGCTGTTAAACGGGGCATCATGTGATCTGCCTTTTGGCGAAGCAATAGGCCGGAAAGATTCACACACACACACACACACTCAAGGTCTCTTTTGAGTTTGTTTAATGCAACATCAGTTCCTCCCAATACACTATTCTGACATCACTTGATCCAGCTGTTCCCAAATGACTAACAGGCCCAAATGTGGTCCACATCTGCAGCTTCAGTTGGCCACATTTGACCTGCGATAACAACAACAACAACAGTAATGAAAATAGAGTTTGTTGCGCTAATTTGACATGGGATTCTGCCTTTTCCAAGTGCTTTTAGACATTAAATTAGGAACATTTTTACGTGATCAAACAATGAAATTACCTATAAACAAGGTCACTGATTGTGGAAATATGAATCATAATAAGTAAATGTACAGAAATATACAGTTGGTTTAAATACTGACAGAGGCGAGGCTGCCATATCGCACCATCGACCCCTTTGGCCAGAGAGTGTCCGAGCCGGGGCACGAACCGGCAATCTTCTGATGACAAGGCAAGCTGCCAAACCTTGAGCCACGAACGGCCTAACTAGCAATGATAATAATACTTATGTGATGCAACACAAGCTTATAGGGATCATATTATATACTTTTCCATAGCATTACATTTGAATTCAACAGTTCAATCTTTCAAATAACGGACAGATATTTGTGAAATCATGATACATTTGTGAATGTATTTAAATATGCACATGTATGGACAGATACATTTAATAATCATGACAATTATGTTGTATTACATTACAGTGATTTAACGTTAATTTACATTCAAAATGTGAAGTCAAAGTCTATTTACGTAACTTTAATGATATTCTAGAAGAACAGAACATTACTGTAAAATGCACAGTAAAATACCTTCATATTAGGGTTTTTTCCTACAGTCGCAGCCATACCCGCGACCGTGTTGTTAGTTCACATTCATTGGCCGATGCTTAGCGTCATGTTATTTATATTAATTGCAATTCCTACCTCTACATTTCTTTTTCAAAATATATAATTAGCACAGCGTGTCCGTGCAATGTTTTACATTGTGGCATGCAGAGAAATCTTAACAACGAAGCTCACAGAGAGAGATTGAGCTTGTTGTTTAACCCCAAGCTGGTAGGGGGAGCTCTTTATTAAAACACTTGCCGGTGCTACAATGTGCCTCAAGGTTCAACAACAGCACAACAGAAGTCACTCAAGGTCTGTGTCCCAATTCAGGGTCTGCACGCTTGAAGTACGCATTTTAAGTGCGGTTACGTCACCGCCACGCGATGACGGCTGTCCCAATTCGAAGTGTACTTCAAATGCATACTCCAAATGCACCGTCGATTTCCCCAAATATCAAGTGTGGTCCGGTGCACGCTTCGTGGTCCAATATATCCCACAATTGATAGCGAGGCGGTGGGTGTGGATAATTTTGCCGCAAAATACGGCAGAAGGGAGCGGCCGAAGAGGGTTTTTTTTGTTTCCAAACTTTATTGAAAATATAAAGCGAACAGTCAGTCATTCCAGTTCAGTTTGCACAGTAGACATACAAGGCAAATAAGAGTAACAATATACAGTACAATGAAATAAGAAGGATAAATAAATAAAGGGAAAAAAAAGAAAAAAAAGGGGGGAATGTGACAGACTTCATAACAACTTTGTACTTGAAAGTTGTGACAGCTCATTCATTAAACATTTCTGAATGAATTTCAATCAATGATAAACCTTTTTTATTGGAAGTTAATTTAAGAGAGTTTAAGTAATATTCAATTTCAATCAAAAACAAATTAAATGATGGGGTTGAGTTTTGAAATTTACATTTATGTATATGGAATTTCCCTGGAAGCGATGGAGCGGCCGAAGAGTGAACTGTCAAAAGTACTGAATATGACGTCACTTATTTATGTGGGAATGTTTAATAATTAAAGTCAGTCATATATCCACAAACACAAGCTGAAAGTCAGTGATATATGTATATGTGTGTATATATATATGTGTGTACATGTGTATTCTGTCCCTCCTGTTATTTCTAAGGCATGTTTTTTATAAGTTTGTTATATGGCGGGTCATAATCATTCGTTCTGTAATTAACTGTTGCAACATGTCAGAAAATATGTTTATTCCTGATCTTGTCTGGGCAAAGCCTGCCATCTAGTGGGTTGACAGGGTAGCACCATGTTAGAGCGCAAGCAGTGGTTTTCTCCCAGCGCTCGACAGGGAAGGTCCATTTGGCTGTGTCTCTGTAAATTCCTGCATCTGACGCCCTTGAAAAGGCATAATCTGTAAGTGTGGCAAAACGGTTTATTGTTCCCACTTATTAGTACCTTGTTCAGCAAAGTAATGAGCTTCTTGTGTGTTTAGCGAGTTTGTTACATTACTAGCACAAGCTAGCTGTTAGCCCTTTGTTTAGCCTGCTAACATGAAGCATACCAGCATGTGGTGTTAGCTGTATCTCTTACCATCTCTGTATCTCTTGATTGTGTAGTGACTGTTTACATAAGTCAACAATATTTAATGTAATCTTTGTGTATTTGTATGGAGAGTGAATACACTGTATTCTGTTTCTGTTATTACAGTTTTACAAAAAAGGAAAATAAGGATCAGTAAAGCTCCGAAGAATGGCACGCGGTCTCCTGAGTGTTTACTGAAGCCATTTTATGTTTAGCTCACTGCATAAGCTGGATAGAGACATTCAGCTGAGGGCAGAAGAGTAAAAAGATTGTCCACGCATCAAGTGCACTGCCAGGATCCTGAGACACTCCAGCGACAGCAATCATGTCCAACCACGGGGACACCTCGCAGCTTTCACAGCTGGAAGTCAGGTCGGAATGCAGATCAGCAGCTTCACGCCGGTCAAACAGCTCAGCAGCTTCACGCCGGTCAAACAGCTCAGCAGCAAGCCTTGCTGCAGCACGAGCACGAGCTGAAGCCGAAGCTGCTCGAGCAAGAGCAGAATATGCCAAACGCCAAATAGACATGGAGGTCGAAAAGGCCCGGATGGAGGCAGCGCTAAATGCTCTGAAGCAGGAGGGAGAAGCAGAAGCAGCACTTGCAGCTGCAAGGGTCCTAGAGGCTGCAGTTCTGGACCAAGCAGAGTCTGTGAAGCCACCAGACATTCCTGCCACAATAGCTGCGGCTGTCAGCCGCACTCAAGAGTATGTAGATACCCACTTCCACAATAACACTAATATGGAAGGTGAGTCAAAACACAGTAGAGAGCAAAAATGTGACTTAGACAACACCCACACTACAGGGCCGGACATATCAGCAGCAGCTGCGCGTGGGTACCCCCCCAGTTCTCCACCTGTTTGGCAGCCCAAACTTCCACCTCCCCATTGGTCCAACTATGTTGGAGCAGCCAAACCACAACGACAAGCAGATGTATCAGACCTCGCTGCCCTCCTCTCGCGTCGTGACCTACTGACAGCAGGACTGACAGTGTTTGATAACAAGCCAGAGACTTATCTAGCATGGAGATCTACGTTTCACAATGCCACTGAAGATTTAAACCTAAAGTGCAGTGAAGAACTCGATCTGCTCACTAAGTGGCTTAGTGGGGAGTCTCTCCAGCATGCTCTGAGAATCAGGGCTGTCCATGTTAACAATCCAGAAACAGGTCTTAAGCGTTTATGGCAAAGGCTAGACAGGATTTATGGCTCATCAGAAGTTATTGAAGCTTCTCTGTTCAAACGCCTAGAGAGCTTTCCCAGAGTTACTCCGAGAGACAATCACCTTCTACAGGAACTTGCAGATCTCCTCCTGGAACTTGAAGCAGCAAAAAACGAAGGATATCTGCCAGGCCTCAGCTTTCTTGACACTCCAAGAGGCATAAACCCAATTGTGGAAAAACTCCCACATACCCTGCAAGAGTCATGGATCAAACAGGGGTCCAAGTATAAGAAAGAACACAAAGTGCACTATCCGCCTTTCTCCTACTTTGTCCAGTTCGTAAATAGCAATGCTGAAATGAAAACTGACCCCAGCTTTATCCTACAAAATTACAGCACTGGGCACATGAGGATAGAAAGGCCACTGGTGAGACAATCACATTTTAGAGCCCCGCTAACAGCAAACAAAACACCGGTTGGCACACCCAGCAACAAATCTAACACTCACTCTCTTGATCCCGACAAACGGTGTCCAGTACACATGAAGCCCCATTCACTTGCAAAATGTAGAGGGTTTAGGATGAAAACACTGGATGAGCGGAAAAGTCTGCTCAAAGGGCTTTCGATCTGTTACAAGTGTCTCTCATCAACAGAACACAGGGCCAAAGACTGTAAAGCTGATATTCGTTGTCTGGAGTGCAAAAGCGATACCCACATCTCCGCCATGCATGCCGGGCCACCCCCTTGGAGAAGTGGGAGCTTTGATTCTACACCAGAGGCACACGGCGGGGAGCCAGACATCCCGAGCTCCACAGTGACTACATCTAACTGCACTGAGGTATGTGGACAGGGACAACAAGGACGGTCTTGTTCTAAAATTTGCATGGTGAAAGTATATCACAGCACAGCCCCTCAAATGAAAACGAAAATGTACGCAATTTTAGACGACCAAAGTAATGTGTCACTGGCTCGTTCTCCCTTTTTTGACATGTTTAATGTACATGGTGAAGCCTTTCCATACACAATGAAAACATGCTCTGGCACAACGAACAAAACAGGCCGTAGAGCTCACGGCTTTGTCATTGAGGGTGTGGACGGAAAAGTGTCCATACCACTACCAACACTGACAGAGTGTAATCAGATTCCTGACAACAGGAGTGAGATACCCACCCCAGAAGCTGCAGCTGCTCATCATCACCTAGCTCACATAGCTGCACAAATACCCCCTCTTGATCCAGAGGCAGATATTCTCCTCCTCTTAGGCCGTGATGTAATTCAGGCTCACAAGGTTCGACGCCAGGCAAATGGGCCCAATGAAGCACCTTATGCCCAAAAGCTTGATCTTGGATGGGTAATTGTTGGGGATGTTTGCCTCTCGGGAGCTCACAGACCCACATTGAACTCCTACAAGACTAACATACTGGATAATGGCCGCCCCAGTTTTCTCTCTCCCTGTGGCAACAGAATCTACACAAAAGTGAAGATCACAGAAGAATGCCCCCTTTTTGAGAGCACACAGGTCAAAGATGAACTGGGCAAACACATCTTTCAACAAACTACTGATGATGACAAAATGGCACTCTCTGCAGAAGATAAGACGTTTCTGAACATTATGCACAAAGAGTTTGCTAAAGATGATGCAAATAACTGGGTCGCCCCCCTGCCCTTTCGTCATCCCCGACGTCGCTTACCCAACAACAGAGAGCAGGCTCTCAACCGCCTCATGTCCCTACGGAAGACATTAAAGAGAAAGACGGAGATGAAAGATCATTATGTGGAGTTTATGAAAAGGATCTTCGACAAAGGTCATGCAGAAAGGGCACCCCCTCTCAAACCCCACCAAGAATGCTGGTATCTCCCACACTTTGGTGTTTACCACCCCCAAAAGCCAGCAAAAATCAGAATAGTCTTCGATTCAAGCGCCCAGTTCGAAAATGTGTCTCTGAATCAAGTACTGTGTAAAGGCCCAGATCTCAATAACAGCCTTGTGGGCGTGCTTCTCAGATTCCGAGGTGACCCACATGCTGTGATGGCTGACGTGGAGCAGATGTTTCACAACTTCACGGTCAGAGAGGACCATCGTGATTATCTGCGTTTCCTGTGGTTCCGCGATCACGACCTCGATGGAGAAGTGGACGAGTTTCACATGACAGTCCATGTTTTTGGGAATTGCCCGTCCCCCTCAGTTGCCATCTATGGACTCAAGAAGACTGCTGTGGAAGGAGAGAAAGAATATGGCAGTGATGTAAGGGAATTTATTGAGCGCCATTTTTATGTAGATGATGGGCTAAAGTCATTTCCCTCTGAGACCCAGGCGATTGACGTCCTTCACAGAACACAAAGGATGCTGGCTCAGTCTAACATCCGCCTTCACAAGATCTCATCCAACAGCCCTGTAGTCGTCAGTGCCTTCCCAAGTGAAGATCTAGCCACAGGCCCGCAGGAACTCCAACGTGGACAACACGCCCCACTCATGCAACGCAGCCTTGGGTTAGGCTGGGACCTGTCGACAGACCAATTGTCATTTCAAGTTGAAATCAATGACAGGCCTTTCACCAAACGTGGTGTATTGTCAGTCATCAACAGTTTGTATGACCCACTCGGCTTCGCTGTGCCAGTCAGCATCGAAGGCCGCTCCATTCTGAGAGAGATCTCTATGGACATTAGCGAATGGGATGCACCGCTGCCGAGGGAGAAACAGGACAAGTGGCAACAATGGAAAGATTCCCTAAAGCACTTACAACAGCTCAAGATCTCCCGCATGTATACATCCATCTCACTATCTGAATCTCAGAGAAAAGAAATGCATGTTTTTTGTGATGCATCCACAAAAGCTGTTGGAGCCGTCGCTTACCTGAAACTCACAGCAGGCAATGGGCTCAGTGAAGTTGGGTTTCTTCTTGGAAAGGCCAGGCTGGCTCCAAAACCAGACATCACAATTCCAAGACTGGAACTTTGTGCTGCTGTGCTGGCTGTAGAAGTAGCGGAAATGGTCCAGCAGGAGCTTCACACTACTATCGATGAGGTGAACTTCTACACCGACTCGAAGGTGGTCCTTGGATATATTTTCAATGAAAAAAGACGCTTTTATGTGTATGTGCATAACCGTGTGGAGCGCATTAGGCATTCTACCCAGACCCACCAATGGCATTACGTACCCACACAGCTAAACCCAGCTGACCATGCCACACGAGCACTGCCCGCTGAGCATCTGTCTCACTCTACATGGCTTAGCGGACCTGCCTTCCTTACAGATTCAGGCCAACGACAAATACAGAAAGAACCCTTTGACCTTGTTTGCCCTGAAAACGACACTGAGCTGCGCCCAGATATCGTATCCTGTGCCACCTTTCTGTCAAAAAAAGAGCTCGGGACCACAAGGTTCGAGAGATTCTCAAATTGGAGTCGTCTGCTAAAAAACTATTGCCAGACTGCTGCACATTGCCGAGTCGTTTAAAGGTGAAACAGAGAGCACATGTCGTGGATGGCACAAGTGCAACAACTATGCTACAGAAGAACAGCTCCAGTAGGCCAAGGTTACTATCATTCGTGCAGTTCAAAAAGAGGTGTATGCGGATGACATCAAGCGCATGGAGCAGAGTGAGTCCATTCGCACACAAAGTCCACTTAGCAAGCTGAGTCCTTACATAGACGCTGATGCAGTCCTTAGGGTCGGTGGCCGGCTCGCAAGAGCTCAACTGTCAACAGATGAGACACACCCCATGCTCATTCCCAGTAAACACCACATAACCCAGCTCATAATCAGACACTTTCACGCACAAG
The DNA here is from genome assembly GCF_965226115.1 of Aulonocara stuartgranti. Taxonomy (NCBI): domain Eukaryota; kingdom Metazoa; phylum Chordata; class Actinopteri; order Cichliformes; family Cichlidae; genus Aulonocara; species Aulonocara stuartgranti. The sequence goes on from NC_138960.1 coordinate 33,098,797, forward strand.
TATGTCATCAGGGCAGACACTTCACCGAAGGTGCAATCAGAGCTGCAGGTTTTTGGATTGTGGGTGGGAAAAGAGCCGTCAGTAGTGTCATCTTCAACTGTGTCATATGCCGCAGATTAAGGGGCAAGCAACAAGAGCAGATCATGTCAGATCTACCAGAAGACAGAATGTGTACAGACCCTCCTTTCACGTGTGTGGGCCTAGATGTTTTTGGTCCGTGGCCTGTTACAGTCAGAAAGACACGAGGAGGTCAAGCAGAGGCCAAGAGATGGGCAGTGATCTTTACGTGTATGAGCACTCGTGCCATACATATCGAAGTGATAGAAGCAATGGACACTTCATCTTTCATTAATGCTCTGCGCCGTTTCGTTGCCATGCGAGGTGCTGTTAAACTACTCAGATCCGACTGCGGCACAAACTTTGTGAGTGCTTGCAGAGAACTCCAAATCGACAAGAAGGGTTGTCATAACGACAAAATCAACAAGTATCTTGGAGACAGAAGCTGTGAGTGGCAATTTAACCCTCCACATGCATCGCACATGGCTGGATCTTGGGAGCGCATGATTGGCGTCAGTCGGCGGATCCTTGACGTAATGCTGCTGCAGCACGTAAATGCAAAGCTCACACATGAGGTGTTAGTGACATTCATGTCGGAGGTCACTGCAATAGTCAACTCAAGGCCACTTACCACAGTTTCTGCTGACTCAGAGCATCCTGAGATTCTCACTCCTGCCATGCTACTCACACAAAAGGTTGGTGCGCCCCCAGTACCACCAGGTCAGTTCCACGATCAGGACCTGTTTAGAGCGCAATGGAGACGTGTACAGTACCTAGCCAACATCTTCTGGGGACGATGGAGGAGAGAGTACCTCAGCGGACTACAGGGTCGTCGCAAGTGGAGGGCATCAAAGCCCAATCTACAAATTGGAGATGTGGTCCTGCTCAAAGAGGGACAAGAAAACAGGATTGACTGGCCACTAGGGCTAGTCACAAAGACCTTCCCCAGTCAAGATGGCAGAGTAAGGAAGATTGAAGTCAAGATCATCCGCAGTGGCGAATGTAGAGTGTACCTGAGACCCATCAGTGAAGTCGTCTTGTTGGTACCTAAGAGCTAAGTCTGAAAGACTCTTAATATCCTTTGTAATAGTGGGATTCAGCTTTAGTTGGTGTGACGTCCTGCAGACGTCAGGCGGGGAGTATTCTGTCCCTCCTGTTATTTCTAAGGCATGTTTTTTATAAGTTTGTTATATGGCGGGTCATAATCATTCGTTCTGTAATTAACTGTTGCAACATGTCAGAAAATATGTTTATTCCTGATCTTGTCTGGGCAAAGCCTGCCATCTAGTGGGTTGACAGGGTAGCACCATGTTAGAGCGCAAGCAGTGGTTTTCTCCCAGCGCTCGACAGGGAAGGTCCATTTGGCTGTGTCTCTGTAAATTCCTGCATCTGACGCCCTTGAAAAGGCATAATCTGTAAGTGTGGCAAAACGGTTTATTGTTCCCACTTATTAGTACCTTGTTCAGCAAAGTAATGAGCTTCTTGTGTGTTTAGCGAGTTTGTTACATTACTAGCACAAGCTAGCTGTTAGCCCTTTGTTTAGCCTGCTAACATGAAGCATACCAGCATGTGGTGTTAGCTGTATCTCTTACCATCTCTGTATCTCTTGATTGTGTAGTGACTGTTTACATAAGTCAACAATATTTAATGTAATCTTTGTGTATTTGTATGGAGAGTGAATACACTGTATTCTGTTTCTGTTATTACAGTTTTACAAAAAAGGAAAATAAGGATCAGTAAAGCTCCGAAGAATGGCACGCGGTCTCCTGAGTGTTTACTGAAGCCATTTTATGTTTAGCTCACTGCATAAGCTGGATAGAGACATTCAGCTGAGGGCAGAAGAATGTGTATATATGTGTATATGTGTATATATGTGTATATATATATATATGTATGTGTGTGTGTGTATATATATATATATATATATATATGTGTATATATAACACCCAGCACGCCCCTGCGGGCGGTTTATCCTTCAAGCTCGGGTCCTCTACCAGAGGCCTGGGAGCTTGAGGGTCCTGCGCAGTATCTTAGCTGTTCCCAGGACTGCGCTCTTCTGGACAGAGATCTCCGATGTTATTCCCAGGATCTGCTGGAGCCACTCGCCTAGCTTGGGAGTCACCGCACCTAGTGCTCCGATTACCACGGGGACCACCGTTACCTTCACCCTCCACATCCTCTCGAGCTCTTCTCTGAGCCCTTGGTATTTCTCCAGCTTCTCGTGACATCCAAGAATACATTGGGAAGATGGCCCCAACTGACCGAGTGCTCAGTGAATACCTCAGGCAGCAGAAACCCAAGAAAGAGGAGGGAGACGAGGAACCATCATGGAAGGACAGGCCCATGCACGGTATGTAAAACCGGCAGATAGAGGAGGTGGCTGATATCCAGAAATCCTACCAGTGGCTGGACAAAGCTGGACTGAAAGACAGCACAGAGGCACTAATCATGGCAGCACAAGAACAAGCTCTGAGTACAAGATCCATAGAGGCTGGGGTCTATCACACCAGGCAAGACCCCAGGTGCAGGCTGTGTAAAGATGCCCCAGAGACAATCCAGCACATAACAGCAGGGTGCAAGATGCTAGCAGGCAAGGCATACATGGAACGCCATAACCAAGTGGCCGGCATAGTGTACAGGAACATCTGTGCCGAGTATAACCTGGAAGTCCCGAGGTCAAAATGGGAGATGCCCCCAAGGGTGGTGGAGAATGACCGAGCTAAGATCCTGTGGGACTTCCAGATACAGACGGACAAAATGGTGGTGGCTAACCAACCGGACATAGTGGTGGTAGACAAACAGAAGAAGACGGCCGTAGTGATCGATGTAGCGGTTCCGAATGACAGCAATATCAGGAAGAAGGAACACGAGAAGCTGGAGAAATACCAAGGGCTCAGAGAAGAGCTGGAGAGGATGTGGAGGGTGAAGGTAACGGTGGTCCCCGTGGTAATCGGAGCACTAGGTGCGGTGACTCCCAAGCTAGGCGAGTGGCTCCAGCAGATCCCGGGAATAACATCGGAGATCTCTGTCCAGAAGAGCGCAGTCCTGGGAACAGCTAAGATACTGCGCAGGACCCTCAAGCTCCCAGGCCTCTGGTAGAGGACCCGAGCTTGAAGGATAAACCGCCCGCAGGGGCGTGCTGGGTGTTTTTTTTTTTTTTTAATATATATATATATATATATATATATATATGAGCAGCTGGATAGCGTAGTGGTTAGACTACACGCCTTTGGAACAGAGGATCGCAAGTTCGATTCCTGCCTGGGCCGTCTGTATCCAGTAAGGGTCCTAAGGCTAGACCCCCTATGCTAAGCAAGCCTACCGCAGACATGAGCGAGACAGATAAATATGAAGGCATGCCGGCTCGGACGTCGCCCGGATCAACAAGGTCCGCGTCAGGTGTTGAGGAACCAGGGCACCCTGACGAAAAGTGGGCTACTGGAACAAGAAGGCATCGGTGGGCAAGGGACGAAAACAGGGCGTTGTTGGAATGCTACTACGCAAGTAACCCCGGCGGAAGGGGCTACATGAATAGGATGAGGGACCTATGGATTCTTCGATACCCAACATCCACAATGACGGCGAAACAACTAGTAGCTCAGTGTTCCAACATTCGAAAGAAGGGACTGCTCTCACAGCTAGAGATTGACGAGGTACAACACAAATGCTACGGCAAGGAGGAGTCAGGACGCCAGGTCAGGGGGGAGATATCATCACCCCCACCCGAGATTGGGTACATAGCCCCAAGTGTGATAGGAGAAGGATCGTTGAGTGCGAGAGGAACTGACCTGAAAAATAGGATCATGGCCAAGCTTGAAACCTGGATCCCCCGTAGCCGGTTACCAAGATTACGTGAAGTACCCTCAGAAGGTCTGCTAGATGATGTTAATGCAACACTACGGGCAATACCTACAACCACGATTACCGACACTAACAAGCTGATCTACAATACGGCAGCAGTGATCAGTGAGATGCTTGGCTACAAGTTGAACAGCCACAAGGGGCAGTACCCTCCATGGAGAAGGAGGCTAGAGGGCAAGATCAAAGTAGCACGGAGAGAGGTTAGCCAACTAACGGAGTTGCAGAAAGGTGCGACAAATAAGGTGCCTAAGAAATACAGCAAGCTGTCTATACCTGAGGCCTTGGAAACTGCCAAGCAAAGACTCACAGCCTTGGCCAGCCGCTTGAGGAGGTACACCAGAGAGATAGAAGGCAGGAGAATAAACCAGCTGTTCTCCACAGAACCAGCAAAGGTGTACTCTCAGTGGCAAGGGAACAATAAGAGAACAGCACCACCAAGGCTGGAGACGGAGCAATACTGGAAGAGCATATGGGAGAAGGATGCAACCCATAACGGCAATGCTCAGTGGCTAGAGGATCTGAGGGCAGACCACAGCGACCTCCCTGAACAGGGTCCAGTAACCATCACAGTGGCAGATATCCAAGAAAGGGTCTCCAGTATGAAGAGTTGGACAGCACCAGGGCCCGACATGGTTCACGCCTACTGGCTGAAGAAGCTACCTGCACTCCACGAGCGTCTGGCAGCACAAATGAACCAGCTGCTAGTTAACGAGAGACACCCGGAATGGCTAACTGAAGGCCGGACGGTCCTGATCCCCAAGGACCCCAAGAAGGGACCGGTCCCCTCCAACTACCGACCAATAACCTGCCTCAGTACTACATGGAAGCTCCTGTCAGGCATCATATCGGCTAAGATGAACAGGCACATGGGTCAATACATGAGCGGGACACAGAAAGGAATTGGCAAGAATACCAGAGGCGCAAAACACCAGCTACTGGTAGACAGAACAATCAGCCGAGACTGCAAGACCAGACTGACCAACCTGTGCACTGCCTGGATTGATTACAAGAAGGCCTATGACTCAATGCCCCACAGCTGGATACTGGAATGCCTAGAATTGTACAAGATCAATGGGACCCTAAGAGCCTTCATCAGGAACTCAATGGGGATGTGGCGTACAACACTAGAGGCCAACTCCAAGCCCATAGCACAAGTTACCATCAAGTGCGGGATCTACCAAGGAGATGCTCTGTCCCCACTGCTGTTCTGCATAGGCCTGAACCCCCTCAGTGAGATCATTAACAAGACTGGCTACGGATACCGACTACGGAACGGAGCAGTTGTCAGCCACCTCCTGTACATGGATGACATCAAGCTGTATGCCAAGAGTGAACGAGACATCGATTCACTGATCCACACTACCAGGCTATACAGCAATGACATTGGAATGTCGTTCGGACTGGAGAAGTGTAGTCGGATGGTAACAAAGAGAGGGAAGGTAGTCAGAACTGAGGGGATTGAACTACCAGAAGGCAACATTGCAGACATAGAGGACAGTTACAAGTACCTGGGGATCCCGCAGGCAAATGGGAACCATGAAGAGGCCGCTAGAAAGGCTGCAACCACCAAGTACCTGCAGAGGGTCAGGCAAGTCCTGAGGAGTCAGCTGAATGGTAAGAACAAGATCCGGGCCATCAACACATACGCCCTGCCCGTGATCAGATACCCTGCTGGGGTAATAAGCTGGCCAAAGGAGGAGATAGAAACCACTGACATAAAGACAAGAAAGCTCCTTACCATGCATGGAGGGTTTCACCCCAAGTCCAGCACCCTGAGGCTGTACGATAAGCGGAAGGAAGGGGGCCGGGGACTGGTGAGTGTCAGCACCACAGTCCAGGATGAGACAAGGAACATCCAAGAATACATTGGGAAGATGGCCCCAACTGACCGAGTGCTCAGTGAATACCTCAGGCAGCAGAAACCCAAGAAAGAGGAGGGAGACGAGGAACCATCATGGAAGGACAGGCCCCTGCACGGTATGTACCACCGGCAGATAGAGGAGGTGGCTGATATCCAGAAATCCTACCAGTGGCTGGACAAAGCTGGACTGAAAGACAGCACAGAGGCACTAATCATGGCAGCACAAGAACAAGCTCTGAGCACAAGATCCATAGAGGCTGGGGTCTATCACACCAGGCAAGACCCCAGGTGCAGGCTGTGTAAGGATGCCCCAGAGACAATCCAGCACATAACAGCAGGGTGCAAGATGCTAGCAGGCAAGGCATACATGGAACGCCATAACCAAGTGGCCGGCATAGTGTACAGGAACATCTGTGCTGAGTACAACCTGGAAGTCCCGAGGTCAAAATGGGAGATGCCCCCAAGGGTGGTGGAGAATGACCGAGCTAAGATCCTGTGGGACTTCCAGATACAGACGGACAAAATGGTGGTGGCTAACCAACCGGACATAGTGGTGGTAGACAAACAGAAGAAGGCGGCCGTAGTGATCGATGTAGCGGTTCCGAATGACAGCAATATCAGGAAGAAGGAACACGAGAAGCTGGAGAAATACCAAGGGCTCAGAGAAGAGCTGGAGAGGATGTGGAGGGTGAAGGTAACGGTGGTCCCCGTGGTAATCGGAGCACTAGGTGCGGTGACTCCCAAGCTAGGCGAGTGGCTCCAGCAGATCCCGGGAACAACATCGGAAATCTCTGTCCAGAAGAGCGCAGTCCTGGGAACAGCTAAGATACTGCGCAGGACCCTCAAGCTCCCAGGCCTCTGGTAGAGGACCCGAGCTTGAAGGATAAACCGCCCGCAGGGGCGTGCTGGGTGTTTTGTTTTTTTATATATATATATATATATATATATAGATATATGTAGATATATATGTAGATATATATGTACTCTCAGTGGCAAGGGAACAATAATAAGAGAACAGCACCACCAAGGCTGGAGACGGAGCAATACTGGAAGAGCATATGGGAGAAGGACGCAACCCATAACGGCAATGCTCAGTGGCTAGTGGATCTGAGGGCAGACCACAGCGACCTCCCTGAACAGGGTCCAGTAACCATCACAGTGGCAGATATCCAAGAAAGGGTCTCCAGTATGAAGAGTTGGACAGCACCAGGGCCCGACATGGTTCACACCTACTGGCTAAAGAAGCTGACTGCACTCCACGAGCGTCTGGCAGCACAAATGAACCAGCTGCTAATTAACGAGAGACACCCGGAATGGCTAACCGAAGGTCGGACGGTCCTGATCCCCAAGGACCCCAAGAAGGGACCGGTCCCCTCCAACTACCGACCAATAACCTGCCTCAGTACTACATGGAAGCTCCTGTCAGGCATCATATCGGCTAAGATGAACAGGCACATGGGTCAATACATGAGCGGGACACAGAAAGGAATTGGCAAGAATACCAGAGGCGCAAAACACCAGCTACTGGTAGACAGAACAGTCAGCCGAGACTGCAAGACCAGACTGACCAACCTGTGCACTGCCTGGATTGATTACAAGAAGGCCTATGACTCAATGCCCCACAGCTGGATACTGGAATGCCTAGAATTGTACAAGATCAATGGGAATGGCAAATCAGTTTGCCTTTTTTATTACTTTCCCCTGCCAGCAAATAAAGCTGAGTTTGTTTGTATTTAAACCTGATGCCTGAGTGCCTTCATTTTGCGTCCAACTCCTGCCTGCCACACAGCGACTCATGACAGAATGACGCGACCAGTACATGGACCCAGCAGCACTTGCCCCGTCTGAAGAGCTCAGGGAGGATATAATTTATTCAGTGGATAAATTATGTGACCTGTGGCTGAATCATCCTGGGGAGGAATTTCAGCGTGCTGTAGCGAACCGGCTACAGCGACTGGTTTCTGGTCTCCCCTGGCTTTTGGACTCACTTCACCCACTCATACAGGAGTTTTTCCTTAATGAGCTTCTTCTGCATCCCCCTGTTGCTACCGCTCACCTACCCAACTCGGAGAAAGATGTGCTGCCCAGCCCGCCGGACTTGGAGTTGCCCGGCCCATTGGAGCCATCACCGAGGAGGAAGCGGCGGCCACGCCACCGGCGTGTCACCCCACAGCCGGACGTGTCACCCCACAGCCGGATGTCAAAACAGCCGGCTGTGGTGAGCGAAAAGGACACTTTTTCTCTTTCTTCGGGCCATGGGACTATTTATTCTGGGGCTATATTTTTTGCATCAGCTGCTCAGCCACAGGGTCACTTGGCTGCTCAGCCGTTTGTTCCCGCTGGAGGGTCCGAGGGGCCCGTCCAGCAACCTGCTTCCGCTTGAGGGTCCGAGGAACCGCTTCAGCCGTCTGTTCCCGCTGGAGGGTCCGAGGGACCGCTTCAGCCGTCTGTTCCCGCTGGAGGGTCCGAGGGGCCCGTCCAGCAACCACTTGCGGCTCCCACGCCGTCGCCTGCAGCGCCACCACCTTCGCCTGGTCCAGCCTCCGTGTCTTCAGCTCCGCCTGGTCCAGCCTCCGTGTCTTCGCCTTCGGCGTCGCCTGGTCCTGCCTCCGTGTCTTCGCCTTTGGTGTCGCCTGGTCCTGCCTCGCTCCGTCTAGCTTCGTCTGCGCCTGAGGTCCCCATGCCGTCTGGTCCTGTTCGTCCTGCATGTCCGGTCCGGCCAGCACGTCCTGTCCGGCCTGCTCGTCCTGCATGTCCTGTTCGGCCGATGACTGGACGTCGTTGCCATCATGGACAGCTCCCTGAACTACGCCGCCATCATGGATGGCCCCCTGAACTACGTCGCCGCCGGTGCCTCCTGCCCGGCCACCCTCCTGATCTGTTCCGTCGCCGCCGGTGCTTCCCGCCTCCCCGGCCTCCTGAATTATTTTCTGGGCTCTTGGGCCGTCAGCCTCCGGGCCGCCCCCCTGAACTTTTCGAGACTGTTGCCTGGGCCTCTGCGCCTTTCGTGGGCTCTTTTGTTTGTTTGCTTTTGGACTGTTCCTGGGCCTCAGTGCTGTTGTTTTGGACTTTGTTCCCTGTGTTTTGGTTTCTGGCTCGTTGTGTTTCATTTGTTTCGTGTCTGCCCTGGTCCCACGTCTCTGTTCCCTCTGTAGTGCCTGTCTGTGTGTCTAAGTTCAGTCTGTGTTATGTTTCCTGTTTTACTTTGAAAGTCCGTGTCTCATGTAAATGCGTCTGGTTGTGTTTCCTTTGTCTCGTTAGGCCTGATTTGCCCAGCTGTGTTTCCCCCCTGTTACTCATTCCCTGATTGCTCCCTCTGTGTATTTAAGCCTTGTGTTTCTCTGTGTCCGTGTCGCGTCGTCCCTCATGCTGTGTGGATCTCCCTGTGTCTCACTGAGTTTTGTTTATGAGTTTCCAGTTTAGTTTAGTTTAGTTTGCCTTTTTTATGACTTTCCCCTGCCAGCAAATAAAGCTGAGTTTGTTTGTGTTTAAACCTCATGCCTGAGTGCCTGCATTTTGCGTCCAACTCCTGCCTGCCACACAGCGACTCATGACAGGCGTAAACACAACATTCAAGATAACAGTTAAAAGTAACGTAACCATAAACAATAGAACAAGAACATCTAAACAGCAACACATGTCCCAAGGCATGATGGGAGACATTTCTGGATGCATTTTTACAATCTAAATATGCATATGTACAAAAAAGTATATTTAAAAAACAAGTAAATTGTTTTTTATTACATTTACAGTGATGTTATGTTATTTTACATTTGACGTGTCAGATCAGTCTACTTATGTAAATGTAATGATATTCTAGAAAAACAGTACACGACTGTAAACTACACAGTAAAATAATTTGACATTACTATTTTTTGGAACAGTGTATAGTAAATAACATTTTTATTAATTCACTTTATTCCATTATTAATGTGCAACTGACTGGTTGACATAAAGTCTGTAGTTACACCTGGACTTGCTGTAGAGGGCAGTCATAAGGAAGAGCTCACTTTGTTATGATCCAGATGCAGTGTGATGTTGTTGGGAATCTTTTTAATTTTCCTAACCTCTGACTTTTAGGTATTTTCATATTTTTAGTTCCAAAACTTTAATTTCATTCACATTTCTCAGTTATTGGGAAACTGTAGAAAATACTCTATTCTGAAAATGGCTACTGAAGGGATTCAAAAATACATCAAATAAACTGGGAACACATACTCGGCCCATGTCTGAGTTAAAAAGTAAGGAAACCAAATACAGCTTTACTGTTTACTGACCAACATTATTTGTCTGCATTCTGATAAATACAACCCCAGTACTATACTCACTGTACATACAGTACATGACGATATTAGTAAGTAATGTAATAACTGAGTAAATGACATATGACACACACAAAAACCAACACATTGCACGAAACAGGAAGAAGGCAGCTTATTTCCATATATTTTTATACATATGCATAAAATAGCATCATTAAGAAAAAAACATACATGGGCAATTTTGATAGCCATGGTTATGTAGACTGGAAACACCAGGGTCTGGGTGCAGTTCCCCCCTCCAGGGGCAAGAGTACCTAGACCCGGTTCGTAGAGTATGCTTGGGGAGTGTGATAGTGTGTACAGCGTCTCTTTATGTCTGTCTCCACGTTGGTTGAGTGTGGAGTAAGTGCATATGAGAGCATGAGGGTGGGAATGGATGTTTGTGTCTGTGTGTGCCTGTATGTCTGTGTCTATATGTCAGGTTGGGTATCAGACGCCACCTCTCTGGGGACATCTCAGGCCCTCCAAGGTTTGGAGGCCTATCTCCACCCACCACCACTTCCCCTGCCAGTGGCGGACCCCCTCAGACATCGGTGCGTTGGTGGTTCTTTGTGTCTGGGGGTGGGCGTCCGGGTACACACCGGCTCACTCCTTGGCGGCCGCTTATCGGGGCCTGGAGCCTGGGGCTCGCTCGGGCCACTTCGGAGGTGGGGTGCCCCCGGCCTCTCGGCCTGGGGCTCGGTCACTCAGGCACAGCTGGCTGCCGGCGGAGCTCACGGGCACGTCACTGCAACTAACCCTGGCTTCTGCTCCGCGGCTGCTGAGTGAGCCCTCATCTGGGACTCTCCTCAGCTCTTACTGGGACAGTGGCGCAGCTGCCCCTCTGTGGGTCTTCCTTGGTCTCTTGTGTTCTGGGGGCCTCTAGATGTCTGGAGTTTTGATCTCCTCCATACCTTTTTTTTTTTTTTTGTTTGTTTTTTTTTTTTCTCTCTTCCCCCCCTTCTCACCGTCTCTTCTCCCCTTTGGTTTTCTTTCTTTCTCTCCCCCTCTTTCTTTCATTCTTTCCCCCTGTCCTATCCCACAGTTATGTCCGTCCCGTTTGCAACTGAAAATAAAATAAATTCATAATTATAATAAAGGTCAATCAAATGGACCAATATGGCAAGGCCATGATGATCCACTTGGTAAAATAAATCCGCTTGGCATCTTTCTTGGCCTCAAGACAACAATTCTGATGGCTAAAGATCCAAACGGGACACAAAAAAAAAAGAAAAAAAAAGAAAAGAAAGCAGTGTTTTAGAATTAGAAAGAAATGATGACAGCGATGCATTGAAATTATTTATTGAGATATAACATTTAAAAGAATTACACTGAAGCAACAATAAACAATCATTGACAAAATTAAATGCTTTTCACAATATTTTCAGACAAAAATGGCAAAGAAAAGAAAATACATTTCAAACTTCATGCCATCATTTAAAAACAAGTCATTGACTGAAAATATGCATAAAACACACTATTTAAAATAAATTTAACACCAAACCATCAGGGTTGCAAACTCACTACAAATTGGAGCAGATGCAGTAGAGAAAAGCTCGTACTATGATTATTATTTCACTTTATAATGCTTTCCTCTTGAATACCAAAAGATAAAGTTAAATAATGTAGACAGCTGTCTACACTGTAAGTCTGTGTCAGACTAGACTTACAAATGGGTACAGAAACTGTCCTGTTTAGACTAGATTCATCACTATTTATTACAATAATTTAATCTCCATGAAGAACAGTACGAAACATTTTGATACGCTGAAACAGCGACTCAGTGAATTTACACTCATCCACGGCCAATCCCTTACTGTGTGCTTCCTCCACCTGTCTATACATGGCGTTTGTGTAGCGTATGCCTCCATTTGCTGCCACCATGTCATCAATCTTCTTGACCAGCTGCTCCACCTGCTTTCTGTCACTGCTGGTGTTGTCAAAGACGTGGAACCTGTTTCCACAGCTTTCAATGATGTGCTGAAGTCCAAGATCAGCTTCATTTACATACTCCTCTATGGTCATGTCTTCAAGATCGCCGCCACGGGTGAACAGCACAATCATGTGCTGGTTTATCTCTGGGCCAAACAGCTCCTGCAGGGCTTTCACTGAGTTTTTCTCCTCCTTAGTGAATCGACCCACTTGGAAGACCAACAGGAACACATGAGGACCGGGAGAGGAGTCTTCAACACATTTCTTGATTTCTTTTTTGATGAACTCATCTGAATTCGCAACGTCCATGATCCCTGGTGTGTCTACAACACTAACTGACCTGTTACCCATCTGTGCCACACCTTTTTCACAGACCTCGGTCACTGACCCCAGTAAGGGACAAGAGCTGAAATTTGTTTTTCCCAGGATGGTGTTTCCAACAGCGCTCTTACCCACACCAGTTTTCCCAATCATCACAATGCTCAAATCAGGACCTGAAACACAATTCACAATTCACAATTCACTTCACAGGACCTCAAACACAATTCACTACTTTTATTTGATGAAGATTAACTATAAATCTTACATAGTGGAAATGAAGCCATCTTAACTTCACTGTTGTCACTGCGCAGGTGAGAGAGATGAATGTTAAAGCCTCTGTTCAACACAGTGCTTTTATAGCTTTACAGCTGGCATGCCTCTGGCATTTGACAGTGACAGAGCTGTGGGTTCAAACTGGTTCTTCCAGTTTTGGATTTCTGTTTTACCTTTTGGACATTGTTTGAGGGTAAAAGGAAATAATAACTAGTCTTTCCATGGGTAAAGTGATACAGAAGAAGAGTTTATTTATGTGTGCTTTTGCTAATACTAAATCATTTTTAATTCTTCGTTAAAAATATAAATATTTATCAAAATATATTTTTGATCAACACATTCCTACATTATGTAACTGAGTGAAAAAAATCATGTTGAAATCAATATTTGTGTGATGGAGCTGCTGATAAATCATATTAAAGTAAAACATAGAAAAAAGAAGAAAATGCAGCTTATCTCTTCTGCATGAAACTTTTGTACCTGGTCACCATTTCCCCCCCCCTCTTTTTCTTCAACATTACATCTGAGGTGATGTCTAGTCCTACCCATTGTAACATATAATGGGAAATGCCTGCAATACCTCACCCAGGAGGCATCCTTGTCAGATGCCGGAACCACCCCAACTGGTTCCTTATAATGTGGAGGAGTAGCGGCTCGACTCTGAGCCATTCATGGACGGCCGAACTCTTCAACCTATCTCTAAGTTAGAGACCCGCCACCCTTTGGAGAAAGTTCATTTCTGCCATTATTCATTATCTTGAATGTTGTGTTTACGCCGTGGTGCAGCGTCACTGACAGTTGTTGTTTTGTAGAGAGAGTGCTGTACCATGAGTGACTTCTGTTGTGCTGTTGTTGAACCTTGAGGCACATTGTAGCACAGCAAGTGTTTTAATAAAGACCTCCCCCTACCAGCTTGGGGTTAAACAACAAGCTCAATCTCTCTCTGTGAGCTTCGTTGTTAAGATTTCTCTGCATGCCACAATGTAAAACATTGCACGGACACACTGTGCTAATTATATATTTTGAAAAAGAAATGTAGAGGTAGGAATTGCAATTAATATAAATAACATGACGCTAAGCATCGGCCAATGAATGTGAACTAACAACACGGTCGCGGGTATGGCTGCGACTGTAGGAAAAAACCCTAATATGAAGGTATTTTACTGTGCATTTTACAGTAATGTTCTGTTCTTCTAGAATATCATTAAAGTTACGTAAATAGACTTTGACTTCACATTTTGAATGTAAATTAACGTTAAATCACTGTAATCACTGTAACCTAAAAAAATCAGTCAGACAACTACAGCTCATTCAGAACTCTGCTGCTCGAGTCCTCACTAAGACCAAAAAAGTGGACCACATCAGTCCAGCTCTGAGGTCCTTACACTGGCTGCCTGTCCGTCAGAGGATAGACTTTAAAGTTCTGATGCTGGCCTATAAAGCTCTGAATGGTTTAGGACCAAAATACATCAGCGACCTCCTGACCCAGCATGAACCATCCAGATCCCTCAGGTCATCTGGATCCGGTCTTTTATCAGTTCCCAGAGTCAGAACCAGACACGGAGAAGCTGCATTCAGCTTTTATGCTCCTTATATCTGGAACAAACTCCCAGAAAGCCTCAGATCAGCTGAAACACTCAGTTTATTTAAATCCAGGTTGAAGACTCACCTGTTCTCAGCAGCATTTGAATAAAGCACCAAATCCACACTTTTAAGCTTAAATTTCAAAACTAACATTTTAACTACTGATTTTATCTGTTTTGATTTTATCTGTTTTGATTTTATATACTGTTTTGTTTGTTTGTTTGTTTGTTAATTAGTTAGTTTGTTTTATTTGCTTGTTTTAATCAATTTTAAATCATGCTTTTTATTTGTTTTTGTTTCTAATGTCTCTGTAAAGCACTTTGAATCACCTTGTTGTTGAATTGTGCTATACAAATAAACTTGCCTTGCCTTGCCTTGCCTTGCCTAATGTAATACAACATAATTAAATTAAATTAAAATGTATCTGTCTGTACATATGCATATTTAGATTGTTAAAATACAAATGATACAAATGTATCATGATCTCACAAATATCTGTCCGTTATTTGAAAGATCGAATTCAAATGTAATGCTATGGAAAAGTATATAACATGATCCCTATAAGCTTGAGTTGCATCACATAAGTATTATTATCATTGCTAGTTAGGCCGTTCGTGGCTCAAGGGTTGGCAGTTCGCCTTGTGATCAAAAGATTGCCGGTTCGCACCCCGGCTCGGACACTCTCCGTCGTTGTGTCCGTGGTCAAGACTCTTCATCTACCGCCTACTAGTGATGGCCAAAGGGGCCGATGGTGCGATATGGCAGCCTCGCCTCTGTCCCTGGACGTCCAATCAATTATTATTCGAACCAACTGTTAACTGTATATTTCTGCACATTTACGTATTATGATTCATATTTCCACATTCAGTGACCTTGTTTATAGGTAATTTCATTGTTTGATCGCGTAAAAATGTTCCTAATTTAATGTCTAAAAGCACTTGGAAAAGGCAGAATCCCATGTCAAATTAGCGCAACAAACTCTATTTTCATTACTGAAAATAACCGTATTTTTATGGGACAGTTATTTTCTGTTATTTCACGGTCGTATTTTGGCGCCCCAGCTGCCGGAAGATTACCGTTGTTTTACGATGTTTTTTGTAACAGTGCAGTTATTTATCAAGTGCATTCATTGCTGGTGAATTTAAAGGACAGCGTGTGGTTGAAGAATTTGTCACTTCTAAAATATTCTTTTTACATTTCACCTTCTGGTTTCATCTAAGGCTGTGAACGACAGAATGATCCCAGCATAATGAAGCATATCTGGAATGCATCCAAACAAACTAGTCAATTGTAAATCACTATTAATGAAACTTTTTTGTATGGATAATATCAAGCCAAAACATGCAACCTAAATTCCAGAAAAAATGCGTCGTTCTTAAAGTTTGAGCAACTAAAATACTTGAAAATCACATTATGAATCACATGAATGTTCAAACTAAGAATTTTTTATGCACAAAAATTAAATAAAATTGTATAAAAAAGTAAAATTTCATGGTTTAATCATTTGTTGTGTCATTTACATTCTGTTATAGAGAAAATATTAGGTCATGTGATTTGAAAGTCTTTTAGTTTACATTTTGTTAAAATTCAAAGAATGTCCCAACTTTTCTGGAATTCGTGTTTCACATGATCACATTTGATAGTCATGTTTTGAATGACTATCACTGTGATAAATCATGTTTGTCACAGTGTTTTGTTCTGTTTTTATATAATGGTCTGTAAGACACACATCTGTAGTAATCTGAATGTACATTGTATCACTAATGAGAGTTTCACAACTACAATTGTAAGAGCCAGATAAGAATTATTTGATTGTCTTTAGCTATAAGCCAAAAACACAAAAAATAAAAACAGAAAGTAATCAAAATAGAATATATAAAAAGTTACCTTTTTTAATGAAACTACAAAAAAGTGATTTTTCATGGTAGTTTTTTTATGATAGTTTCACAGACTGCCTATATTTTATTAAATTAAATGAAGACATTAACACACATATTTCAAAACAATACATCGTCTTTCTTACAAACACACATTGCGCCGTGATTCTCTTGTGAGTCATAAAGTTTTGCCACAGGGTGGCAGAACTTCAATACAACCAGAGCACGAATGTCGGTTTTTAGAAAAGAGAACATGATTTTGAATTTTATTTGATGTAAAATTTTAACAAAAAAGTTCTAACGTTTTTTACTTTGTGTCAAGTTTTTAGAAATTTAGACACAGTTTTTGGGAATGTATTTAAATATTTTCAGAAATACCCATACATTCAAAAATATATCACTCTGAAGCTGGTTCCAGTTGTAGATTGTTTTATATTCATAGGTCATGTTAATCAGTTATTTCTGTGAACGTTCAAATTGGGTGGTGTATCACATTTATAGTTAGTAGACATGCTTCAACACATTGGATTTTTCTTCAGGTTTCTAAGATTGTCTTCATCTGAATGGGTAAAGAATATTTAGGGTACAAAAAAAACAGTCTACACTGCAAAAACTCAAAATCTTAAAACATATATTTGTCTTATTTCTAGTCAAAATAATCTCATTTCACTTAAACTAAGACACATTCAGCTACAGAGTAACATTTTAGTGACATGGGTTATAAGCTGTGTCCAAATTCAGAGGCTGCATCCCCCTGAGGACCCGGCCTTCGCAGTCTATGTGGGCCGAGTCCTCCGAAGGCCGGGTAGGCCGGAAGTGAGCAGCTGTGAAATTGGCCTTCAGATTTGCGTCACCAGCTGTCTCGGTGGAGTTTAATAAACCTCGCCACCGTGTCCTGGAGGAACGTTTCCTCCAGGACACAATGGATGGATTTCCTTGTTTTTCTTTACGCAACCTCTTCTGACCGTTCTCCCTGATGTGATGTTTGTGTAATGTATGTATGGTCAGAAAACGTTCAATTTCGCTGCAGGCAACTGCAAGTGACAAATAAAGGCTCATAACTGCCTGAGAGAACAAGATAAACATCAGCTGAAACCAGGCAATGACAGTTTTGCTGATTAATATGTATACAAGGAACATCCTGCTTTTCTTCCTCATGGCATGGCTTTAAGGAAGTGATTTCCTCACAGCAAACCTTCCTGAATGTTTGTGTTTCATTATGAGCTTCTTCAGGTGTCAGTGAAAACACTCTGGGTGGAATCCAACAGGTGTTACAGGTTTTTCCACATCATTATCAAACTTTCTGTCACATTTGTTCAGGTCCTACAACAACATCCCTGTTTTTTTCTAAGAAGCCTTGAACAATTTATTACTTGTAGATAGGCCAGTAGTTTCTTAATGAAAAGTAACAGCTGTGGTTTCCACTGTACTTCCTACATAGTAATCTAGCCACATTACAGATTTTATCTGAATTTCTATAAAACTAAATCCCTTTCTAAACCTAATTCTAAGTAAATAACAGTAATCATACTCATGAGAAAAACATATATGACAAAAGGATTCATTTCGTGTTTTTTTTTTTTCATTTTTCTTATTTGAAAATAACTGGACGGTTCCCTTTTTTTCCTTGTTAGATTTGTTTTGAGGAAACAAATAAAGCACATAGACATATATTTTAAGTACAGAAAGCAACTGGCCAGTCTCTGTCACTAGCATAAAGTCAGATTAGATGTTAGCTAGAAAGCACTAAGATGTAGAAAAAAAAGTGCTTATATGAATTACTGAATGAGGATTTTTTTTAAGCACTACTCAAATAGAGTAGAAAAGTGCATTAAGGCAACCAGTGAATTTATCAGCACACTGGATGTATGATGGTAGAGCGCAATAGTAATCATCTGAAGATGTAGTTCTGTCTCCTTATAAAGATGACTTGGCTGAGCACAAACCACATTTTTGTGATTACTAATGATTCTCTGTTAGAAAATCAGAAAATGTCGTCATAGTGGCTTCAACTGTAACTACTTTAAAAGACACAAATCTTTCTTCCAGCTCCTGAAAACAATAGAATAATTGCTTATTTGTTTTCTGAGTGCTGATGATTGCATTGTTTTCTTTTTGGTGCCTTTTTTTAAAATTTACATGTTACAAGGAACTTCCTGGTTTTCTCTCTGACCACATGTCTTTAAGAAAAGTATTTCCTCACGAAAACCTTCCTGAATCTTTCCGTATGATTATGAGATTGTCTGTGGGTTTGCACCTACAGTTTACAAGTTTTTGTTTCACATCACCAACTTCTGTGACAACTTCCTGTCAAATTTGTTCCATCCTCTCACCAAAATCCTTGTTCCTTTTCAAGAGGCTATGAACGCCCATTAATGATTTTAATCATAGGAAAGTAGTGTTGGACCAAATGTTAAAAGATCACAGCACAACTTCGTGTTGGCTCATTGTGTCCAACAAAAATATCCAGAACACCTCAGATAGATTATTCTCTGAATGAAAAGTATGACAGCGATACTTTTGACTTCTAAAAAGTGGAAAAACTGTTCATAATAGATGATGTTCTTAAGAATCTCAGAATGGTGGCTGTAAAGAAGCCATTCTTAATGAAGGGACACTGGGAGAAAAGGCTGAGGGACAACAAGAAATTAGGTCTTAAAGAGTAATTAACCTGAATTTGAAAATTTTGGTTCAAATCATCAACATGTACCGAGGAGCTCTGGAGAGAGGTACTATAGAGAGTTTTTACAGCCATCTGTAAAACAGGGTGTAGGCTCTGTCATGGTTTGGTGTTGGAGATCTTGTCAAATCTGATAAAAAATTTGAAAACAAGAAAAGTAAGTATCTTGATGCATGCTCATTCATCCAAGTAAGGGCATCCCAAAATTCACTTCATCCGGAGGTAACGAAACGTTTCTCCCGCTGAAAACATTACGTCCAGATATACTGAATCAGCTTTTGAGGCAGAAAAGTAAGGTTAGATTTCGATGCACAATGTGATATCATCTGGAAAGAATGTGACTGGCAGTGGCTTAATTCTCTTCATGAGAATGATCTCAAACACACTGACACTGCAATAAAATCATACCTGGCTGGAAAAACACCATGAGTCAAGGTTTGGCCTTCCCAGAGTTTTCTAAATAAAAACATGACATGCTTAGCTTCTAGATCTAATCTGTGGTAAACACAATGACGCAAATCATTAATAAGCAGAGGAAATGTAACAACAGACAAACAGAGACTGCAGCGTGTTGTGCGCTCTGCTGAGAAGGTGATTGGCTGCAGACTCCCATCTCTGCAGGACCTGTACACCTCCAGGACACTGCGGCGTGCAGCTCGGATCTCAGCTGACCCTTCTCACCCTGGACACAGTCTGTTTGACCTGCTCCCCTCAGGCAGGAGGCTCCGGTCCATTCGCACCAGAACCTCTCGCCATAAGAACAGTTTCTTCCCCTCTGCTGTCGGACACATGAACAATAACCGTATGACTGTTCCCGCCACTAACACATGACCCTACGCTGTGTTCACTGCATCATTCCATGTTTGGCACTGATCACCACCTGCACTCATGTATATATCATGTATATATTTATCTATTTAGCACTTTTAATTCTTATTCTTATTTTTATTTCATGTCTATTTAAGCGTAATTTATGACAGTATGTTTGCACTGAAGCACCGCAGCAATTTCCTAATGTTGTAAACCTGCTCAACATTTGGCAATAAAACCCTTTCTGATTCTGATTCTGATTCTGATTCTGATACAAAAGTTACTGACGTACATAGATCCAAAAACTCACAGTCTTCCCAAAAAAGAAGATAACTGGGTCAATGCTGGTCAAATACGTAAATGGACAGATAAATATTATCTGTAAGAGACTTTATTCCAGACACAAGTGGATACCCCAGTATAGGTTTCAAATATTTTTTATTGATCTTATACAGTGTATGTTCTGTTTAGAGAGAAGAGGACGATACAACTTACCCACATATGTCTTTTATATATTTCTGGAAAATTATACGTTGTGAATGCCATTAAATATAATTTAACTTCTACATTACCATTACTCACAGTGAGAAAGCTTTGTGGATTTGTTAAAAGTACAATCAACAAAATCAGCGTACATTCTTGTGAAAGGTGAAACTGTTTAAACATAAATGGAGTGAACTCACTTCAGTGGATATTTCATTTAAACCATTTTTTTTATTCATACTCACATTTACTTAAAGAAATTAACACTCAAAAAAAAAGCATTTGGACAGTATTACCGTTGGTGAGAGTAGTCTAAGGTCAGAATACATCAGTAGGATGTCCTTGAGACTATGCCAGTGTGACTTAGTTAACCAGGATCCTTTCCAACACAAAGCTACACTATCATGCCATCTGTGTGCTGTCATGAGACAAACAAAGATGACATAAAATTGGATATGCAATGTGACGTGGAAATACCTGGATGTTAAAACATATATTTAGTAAATAAAGCTGATTCTGATTCAGATTGTGAAAGTGGGGTTTTATACTTAGACATGACTGATGACAGTGATGTATTTAAATTATTTATTTAGGTAAAACATCAAAATGGACAATGTTGAAGCAACAATTAACAATCATGAACCCAAAGGAAATTTTTCTTCACAATAATTTCATTTAAACAACCAGAAAACAGACAAAAAAAAACAAACAAATAAAATTCAAACTTCTCCTCTTAGAAGTCATAATTCATCATTTCAAAATCACACAAAAATACAAAATACAGTTCAGTTCAGATATCACAAACCACCCTGATTATAAACTCGCTACAAGCTGGAGCAGATGAAGCAGAGACAAGAAACACTTTGAAAGCACAGCTTGTATTATGATTAGTATTTCACTTTAATACAATGTCAAACAATCAGCAACCGATATCTTCATTATTTTTTGTAATAACTCAAATAAAATGATCCTAAACAGCTTTCTACACTGTGTCATTCTAAACAGACTTCATGCTTTCATGTGTATGTACAAAAACTGTCCAGTTCAGTCTAGATCGTGTACTATTTATCACAACAGTTTAATCTCTCCCAAGAAGAATACGAAAAAGTCTGACACGCTTAAGCAGCGGCTCAGTGAACCTATACTGCTGCAGTGTCAATCCCAGTCTGTGTGCTTCCTCCACCTCCTTGTACATGGCGTCTGTGTAGTGTGTGCCTCTATTTTCTGCCATCATGTCATCAATCTTCTTGACCAGCTCCACCACCTGCTTTTTGTCGCTGCTGGTGTTGTCAAAGACGTGGTACCTGTCTCCACAGCTTTGGATGATGCGTTTAAGCCCAGGCTCAGCTTCACGTACGTACTGCTCTATGGTCATGCCTCCAAGATCACCACCACGGGTGAAGAGCACAATCATGTACTTGTTTGCCTCGGGGCCAAACAGCTCCTGCAGGGCTTCCACTGAGTTTTTCTCTTCTTTGGTGAATCGACCCACTTGGATGACCAACAGGAACACATGAGGACCGGGACACGAGACTTCAACACAACGCACAATTTCTCTTTTGATGAGCTCATCTGATTTTGCAGTGTCCAGGATCCCTGGTGTGTCTACAACACTAACTACTCTATTACCCCACTGAGTCACACCTTTTTGACAGACCTCAGTCACTGACCCAGATAAAGGGCAAGATCTGAAACGTTTGTTTCCCAGGATGGTGTTCCCAACAGCACTCTTGCCCACACCAGTTTTTCCAATCATCACAATCCTCAAATCAGAACCTGAAACACAATTGACTAATTTGATTTAACTCATATACACAAGGGTGTAATAAGAACCTTAGTGAAAACTTTCCAAGGTAACAAACCAACCTAAAGATTAACCTTAGGTCTTACCTGCTGGAAACAAATCCATCTTAATGTCACTGTTGTCACTGCACAGGTGAGAGGGATGAATGATAAAGCTTCTGTTAAACACATCTTTTATTTATAGCTCCACAGAGGACACACCTCCTGTAGCTGACAGGTATAGAGGGCAGCACAGTCTGCACTCACTGCACAGACTGTGCTGCACCTGATTGAAGAGCCACCACTCACAGTGAGTTTTGCTTGTAAACTTTTCTTTGCTTTGTAGCAATAAAATAAAAGGACAGTTATTAAAGGTATTGCAGATAAAAAGAGAAAGAAAACCTTTCTGATTTCATATCACATCACGCTTTATTTTCACAATCTCTCAAGTCCTGCAGTCTATGATTTATAATTTAAAATGTAAAATACTTAATGAATGTACTTCAGCAAAAGTGAAGAGTTCAGAGTTTTGCTGCTTCTGACTTATGAACCCACAGATCACTCATTCAGTTTCTGCAGTATGGGTTGCTGGCAGAGCAGTAATTCAAGGAGATGTGAACCACAACAACTCATAACAACCAATGCCAGGTAAAGCTGAAAGTGCAGAACTGTTGAGCTAGCATTAGGGCTTACCTTATTTAAATAAAAATGAAAAACATATTCTCTTTAACCATGTGCACATATGCTATGAAAAACTCTGGTAATGTATTTTACAAGGGGCTTTGATTTTTTTTATATATATATTGTTAGAAACAACAAATAAGTGTTTATAAAACAAAAAAAAGAGTTTTTGAGCTGAGGTGGGTTTATTTTTTCTCTGTTATTAAATTGTAGGCCTGACTATGGATCACAAACTGGACCGTACACTACTGAGCCACAAGCAGGTGAACCCCAATGCTTCTAAGCAGCATTTTAGAAGTTCATATTAAAAAATGGGTTATTAAATAGGGATTATGCAGACGGTTGTTATAAGCAAAGAGTCCTTCATGATCCAAGAAAGACTTCAAATAGTAAGACTGGATTTACTAATGTTAAATAAGCTCTTTTGTGTATTTTAGTGCAACTGTGGGAGTTTACGTTTTCATTATTTATAGATTTTGAATGTAATGCAATGAGGGATTTCGCTGACATTATCATCATTATAAACTTATTCAGGAAGACGCACTCCAGCCATATGGAACATTGTCCTTTTGGGAATGTCTGGGAGTGGAAAGAGTGCGAGTGGGAACAGCATCCTCAGAGAGAAACGCTTCATATCTAGACCCAGCTCCAAGCCGATCACCTCAGAGTGCCAAGTGGCAGAAACTAAAGTGAATGATTTCCATGTATGTGTGATCGATACTCCTGACATCTTTGATGATGACATTGCACCGTCAGTTAGGGACAAACATGTAAAAAAGTGCAAACAGCTTTGTGAGTCAGGACCTTGTGTGTATGTACTTGTATTACATGTGAGCAGATTTACAAATGGTGAGAGAGATATCTTTAAAAAGTTGGAAAAAGCGTTTGGGAGCAAAGTTAAAGAACAAACAATTATCCTGTTCACCAGAGGAGACGACCTGCAGCAGGCAGAAATGAAGTTTGAGGATTTCCTACGTACCTGTCAACCTGAGCTGAAAGCAATAATTCAGAAATGTGACAACAGGTGTGTTCTCTTTGAGAACAGCAGGCAAAATGACAGTCAGGTACAGAAGCTACTGGAGACAGGGATGAACCTAATCCAAAACCAGCAGACGTTGCTGTATTAGGTCAGGAAATAAAGTAATTGGAAGTGGGGTTTTTTATTTTGGTGTGTGCAAAGACACACATAAGGGCATGAACACAGTTATGAACTGCATTTTTTTGTGTGTTTTCTTCTTGATTTCATATTAATCAGCATTCAAACAAGGAAACAAGGAATTATTTCTGAACTATTTAAACGTTTTTATACACTTTTATCTAACAAATCAGTGAAAGTTTGTCATCTTTTGTAAACTGCAAAATAGTAATCCGAAATTCAATAAAAATAAACTTGTCAGTACATAAAGTGTCTCTGTTTTCCACCACACTGATTCAGACAAACACAGAGAAAAGACAAAGCAGCTAGATTGTCACGGTCTGGCTGGGGCAGACCGTAGGTGTTGGCAAAAGGACCCAAACCCAACTCCATAAACTGAACGTGGCGTAGATTTAACAGAAAATAAGCCGTTTATTGAGGCCAGCAAAAAGGGAGTACAACAGCAGGACACAGGTGAACACTAAACCATAGCCTAAACTGGGTGAACTAAAGCTAAACATGAAAAACCTTAAACGTGGTGAACTGACATAGAATGCTGAAGTGAGGGTATGGATGAGCAGACGACCTGACAAATGACATGCAAAAACAGAGGACTTAAATACACACATGAGGTGATCAGGGGAAGTGGAGACACATGAGGAAACAGCTGACTAACATGAACCTAATGACAGGAGCAGTGAAGCTAAATACAAAGAACCAAGAACACACGACTCCTTCCAAAATAAAACAGGAAACATAATGAAACGCAGACATGACAACCAGAACTTGACAACGTAAGACACAGACATGAAACACATGAAGAGCAGGGGAGACTTAACATGGGTTGGAAACACGAGGGGGAATTAATAAGAACTAAAATCACCTAGACATGGTAACAAATGAACTTAGAAAACCTGAAGGGCTTAACATAAACTATAAACATCAAAATGAACTAAAACTCAAAACACTGGGTCATAAGACCCAGGACCGTGACATAGATGTTCAAAAAAATCTCAAAGATAACAACATAACAGCTGAATACATATTTCTGTGATGTTCTGAAAATAAATTTGTGTTCTGTCGTATAACAGTATAAAGTGCAATGTGGTCAGGAGTTGCATCCAAAGGGAGGGCATGAGCTGTTCACTAAACTCTAATTTTAAATAACTTTACATAATACACATGAAAGCCAGTTCAGAGTGAAGAGCCAGTGACAGCAATTTGTTACCAAGAACTAAGTAAGTAAGTAAGTAAGTAAAATTTATTTTTATAGCACTTTTCACAGATAAAAAAATCACAAAGTGCTTTACAACACAGAAAATGGAAATATAAAACAATATAACAGTAAATAAAACAGCAAATAAAACAATGTAATATAATAAAACTATCAAAACAGCATAAGAGGAAATTAATCAAATGCTTTTCTAAATAAAAATGTCTTCAGCTGTTTCTTAAAAGAATCAATGGAGTCCGTGCAGCGAAGAGACAGTGGAAGAGAATTCCACAACCGTGGTGCCACCGTCTGAAAGGCCCGATCACCACGAGTTTTAAAACAAGTGCGCGGTACCACCAGCAGTCTCTGATCTAATGACCTTAAAGCCCGAGAAGATGTATGTGGTTTCAGCAGGTCAGATAAATATTGAGGAGCCTGACCATGTAGGGCCCTAAAGGTTAGAGCTAAAATTTTAAAATGAAACCTAAAACTTACAGGCAACCAGTGAAGGGAGGCTAAAACTGGAGTGATATGCGATCTTCTCTTGATGCCTGTTAAGAGATGTGCTGCAGCGTTCTGCACAGTCTGAAGACGATTTAAGGCTGATTTGTTAAAACAAGTAAAAAGGCCATTAGAGTAGTCTAAACGAGAAGAAATAAAAGCATGAATAATCATCTGAAGTTCAAGCTTTGATACCATTGGTCTGAGTTTAGAAATATTCCGTAAATGATAAAAACAGTTTCGGACCAGCTGCTTAGAGTGCTGCTCGAGCAACACCGAGGTTTCTAAGGCTCGATTTTACATAGGGGTCTAAGAAGCTGATATGCTGCCTGATTTCTGGGACCATGTGGTCTGGAGCAATAATTAGAGTTTCTGTTTTATCAGAGTTTAGTTGGAGAAAATTGTCATTTAACCATTGGTTGATTTCTGTCAGGCAATTACTTAAATTAGACAATTTATAAAACTCAGACATTTTGAAGGAACAGTATAGTTGGATGTCATCAGCATAGCGATGATAGGAGATATATTTATAGTGCTTAATAATTTGGCCTAGGGGAAATACATAAAGTAGAAATAGAATTGGACCCAGAACAGATCCCTGAGGTACCCCACACGGCAAAACTGTTGATTCTGATGTGACATGATTCATGCAAACAGTAAAAGATCTCTCAGACAGATATGATATAAACCATTTTAAAACAACACCAGTAATCCCAAACAAGTTCTCGAGTCTGTTTATCATGATACTGTGATCTACAGTGTCAAAAGCAGAGCTGAGATCCAACAGGACCAGCACGGTGTATTCTCCAGAGTCTGCTGCCATCAAGATACTCTAAGTAAGGCAGTTTCAGTGGAATGCAATTTACGAAAACCAGACTGGAAAGTATCCATAACAGTATTTTTATCCAGGAGATAGTTAAGTTGTTCTACTACTACTTTTTCTAAAATTTTCGATATAAAAGACAATTTGGATATTTTCCTATAACTGTTAGGAAGAGATGGATCCAGCTGGGGTTTCTTTAATATTGGCTCGACGATAGCTTGTTTTTATAGAAGCTGGGGACTGAGCCAGTATGAAGAGAAGTATTTATCATTTCCACAATACGGGGGCCAATGGAATCAAACACACTAGTGAAAAGTGAAGATGGAAGGACATCAAGGGGGCTTGAAGTCTGTTTTATATGACAAAGCAGGCCTCTGATGTCTTGTAATGTAACAGGAGAAAAAGAGGACCAAGTATCAGAGGAGGGCAAGTTGAAAGTCTGATATTGAGAAGATGATGGACAGATATTAGACCTGATGGCAATGACCTTATTTCTGAAATAGTTCATAAACTCATTGCATTCGGACGTTGAGTGAACTGGTGCACAAGGAGCATCAGGAGAAACAATGCTCTTAATTGTTTTAAACAAGAATTTGGGGTATTTCTTTTTTGAAGCTATGAAGTGTGAAAAATACTCTGTTCTAGCATTTTTCCACATGTCATTTAGTAAGACGATAGATTCTTTAAGGTGTAACTTATAAACCTCAAGCTTGGAAGCCTTCCACAAACGTTCCAGCTTGCGACAGTATCTCCTGAAATTACGAATGTTTTCATTTAGCCAAGGATGAGATTTCAAACGTAGGACAGTACTTTTTTTCAGAGGTGCCACTATGTCTAAAATAGAATTACACTGGTTATTAAAGGATGAGACAAGAGAGTCCAAATCATTGTAAGTCATTTCAGCGTCAAACATGACAGAGAACCTTTTGCCGGCGTTCAGGTTTATGATTCGCCTTTCAATCGTTATTTTGGGTTAAAGTTAAGTTAAAATATATGCAGCTATGGTCACTCACATGAACATCTTCCACACGAATGTCATTTATATTTAAACCCAAGGAGAAAACAAGGTCCAATGTGTGACCCTTTACATGTGTAGGGCCAGAAACATGCTGCATAAAATTAAAAGACTCTGTGATAGTCATGAAGTCAGCAGCCATATTACAGGATGTATCATCAATATGAAGGTTAAAATCTCCCAACATTACCACCTTCTCTAATTTAATAATGGATGACAGGAGGTCATTAAATTCAGTTAAAAAGACTCCGGCAGGGCCAGGAGGTCAGTAGATTAAAATACAATAAAAGGTGAGCAAAGAGCCGACCTTGATCATCTGCAGTTCAGATGAGGTAAAGGAATCCGAGTTCATCAGTCTGCATGTGAATCTGTCCTGGTGCACAACAGCGAGACCTCCGCCACGTCCCGAAAGACGTGGAGTTCCGATGACGGAGCAGCCAGTCGAACAAATTTCCTTCAGATGTATATAATCCACGTTTTGTTGCCACGTCTCAGTTAAACACATGACGTTGAGAGATTTCTTTATAAAAAGATCGTTTAAAATAAACGATTTGTTTGTGATTGAGCGAGTGTTGAGCAGGGCAAACCTGATTGATGACGTTTGGTTGGTGCACTCAACAGCTGACTGCAGTGGCACTTGAATTAAACACCTGTGTGCACCTGTTACACCAGGCGGTGACTTCAGGGCTAGCTGAAGCTAATATCCATAGTGGTACGTCACATCTGCCATCAAAACTGCGGTCGAACGAGGGACGCAAGGTGAACATGGGGCCATCGGACCATAGATTCCGGGCTGGGAACTGAAGTGTAGCGTCGGCACCAGGTGACAGTAGATGAATTGGTCGTAGGCACCGGGAATCTTCCCACATCCAAGAAGCTAATCTTCGGTACCTTCTCAGTCATATCATTAAACTATAATGAAGGTAATGGGAAAGAGTTGTTGAAGTGGATGATCAGTGAGCAGCATTATTGTTTCATGCCAAGAAAGAGCAAAAGAGATGTGATACACTGACTATTTGTTCTTCAGTCACTTTTCTCACTCATTGTGTGTCCATGCACCTCTCTGCATTGAATCATACTTGTGATTAATCTCTGGCTCGCTCCACAGCATGTCTTTTATCTTGTCTTCCTTCTCTAACCAGTGGTGGCAGATGGCCGTTCCTCCCTGAATTGAAATTGAAAATTAAATATTTTCATTGAGAGTGTTGATGGAGAAGTATAGAGGCCAGAAGGACCTGCACTGTGCCTTTGTGGATCTAAAAACACATATGATAAGGTACCAGGAAAGGGACTGTGGTATGTATGAGGAAGTTAATAGTGACAGAGAAGTATGTGAGGGTGGAGCAGGATGTGTATGAGAACAACGCGGCAATGGTGAGGTTTAGGAATGACAGATGGGTTCAAGGTGGGGTAGGATTACATCAGAGATATGTTTTGAGCCCCATCATGTTTACAATGGTGATACGTTGACAGATGAGGTCAGGAAGAAGTCTCCAAGGACTGTGTTTGCAAATGCCCTAGTCTGGGACCAACTCTGTTCATTGGCTCCTTCACTACATCCATCACTTTTCTATGTGGTCTTCCATTTTCCTCCTGCCTGGGAGATTGACATTAAGCTCCACAGTTACCATCCTTGTCCAGAATAAACCCAATCCCTCCTCTGCACATGTCCAGTCCATCTCAGCCCTGCCTCTTCAACTTTGTCTCCAAACTGTTTAACCTGAGCTGTCCCTCTGATGTCCTCATTTCTAATCCTGTACATTCTGTTCCTCCCAATGAGAATATTAACATCTTCAGCCCTATCACCTCTAGCTTGTCCTACAGTCTATTATCAGAAACTAAAAGCCATGCCCTTAAGACACAATAACCACACAGAGAATGTCAGAGATGCATCTGACCCTTGAGTTGATTAATCTACTGGTTTGTGATGCCTCATCAGAAGTGGAAGGAAACTATTAGAAAGGCTGAGGTAAAACAAAGTAAACAAAAACTGAACTGAAAATCTGTGAATCAGAAAATCTCTGATTCCAGTCATCAGTATGTCAGGGGTCAGGAGCGAGGTACAACAGTGAGTATCTGCAAACAATTTGTGAAACATGATAGAGAATCATCATGTTTCAGAGCTTTATTTCAGCCAGTGGTGTTGGAGATCTTGTGGGATCATTTTGACAATGAATTGAACAAATGGCAGCAAAACAATCAGTTTTTGCATTATATAACGTGTTCTATTTGTGTTTGTACATTTCATTACTTCAAAATACAAAAATGAGGCTGGATCTGTACTCTTGCACAGTACTGTATGTGTTTTCATGTCTCTCAGTAGTTTACAGAGGTGGAAAAAGTACAGACATACTGCACTTAAGTAGAAGTAAGAATACCATTGTTAAAAAATAGTCCAATAAAAGTTGAAGTACTGATTCAAATTGTGATTCCTGGCTAAAGTAAAAATAAAAATGTAAAGGCTTCATAAATGTGCTCAGAATAAGAAAGCAAAAAGTAGGTCTTTGGAGGACTTTTCTATTTTTGTGCAAAGCTAACTGAACCTCGTACTATATTGACATTGTGGAAGTAAACACAGACGACACGAGAGCTCTCGATTAACACTCCTCGTTTATTACTCGTCACCACACAACTGAATACCTTTCCCTCCAAAACATAGCAACAACCCTTCCTGAGAACTGGGTGTGAGTGGAGCCCTCCAGTGGTCAACCACACATGCCCCCCCCCCCCCCCCCCCGGAACACCCAGTAGGGTCATCCCCTAGTCCAGAACCCTTGCTTTAATCAAGCGTCCAGAACAGCTGAACCGGGGAGGTGGAGAGCTGGCTGAGGAGAAACGAGCCTGAGGACCAGGTTGGCATGGGCGGTCAGGAAAACCTGAAGATAGCTCGGGCCCCGCCAGGTGGGGGGCGCTCCCAGAGGAAGAAGCAGAGTTGTCCAGTCCAGTGGAAGGCGGACGGCCACAGCAGGGGGCCTGAGCCGGCACCACCTGATCATCCAGAAGCACATGTGCTGGTTTAAGTCTGTCAATAGAAACAGCCTCCTGCTGACTCCCAAAGTCCAAAAGGAAATGCTTCCGGCCGGTTGAATAACCCTAAAGGGGCTGTCATACAGTGGACGCAGCGGAGGCCTATGAGCGTCATGCCTGACGAAAACAAACTGCAGAGTCCAACGACCTCGGAACAAAGGTGTCGGGCAGACAATGGTGCACTGTGCCAGGAACAGAAAATGAGTCTCTTGGGGGACGGAGAGACAGCACAGAGGGAGCAAAGCACGGGGGGTGCACTCTCGGGCAAGAATTCCTCGGGGACCCGGGGAGGCTGACCGAGGACAAGTTCAGCCAGGAAACCCCGAGGTCTTCTTTAACCGCGCAGCGCAACCCCAGTAAAACCCATGGAAGGCGGTCCACCCAGTTGGCATCTGTGAGAGAATCACGGAACACAGCCTTAAGCGAACGGTGGAAACGCTCGCACATCCCGTTGGCCTGCGGGTGGTACGCAGTGGTTGGGTGGACCTTGACCCCTAGGCCGTCAGTTTCATCAGCTTTTTCTCCAATCAATATTATGTCTATTCATAGTCTTGTCTCCTCTTTACTGAGAAATCTGTTTATTTTCTCTCATGTTCTTCCCTGAGTTACTCTTTTTGAGTTCCTCAAGAAAATGAAAACACGCGTTTCCTGGGACTTTACATTTCTGTTCCTCGTGCTCTGGATTTCTCTTTTGCACTTTGTTTGGTTTTGGATCTACATCAGCAGTAAAATATTGCTTTTCATCAAGTCCTTTCCTTCTGAGAGGCCTGCATTTACATCTTTGCCAAACCCTGGCATCTAAAACATTCCTTTTATATTTATGGTTTCAAGGGTGTGAGAGACAGAAAAAATTCCCCTTAAAAAGGCACATTTGGAATGCATCCAATTAAACTAGACATGGAAGATAGAGAGAATTTTGTTTTGATCTTATCAGATCCTAAAAATTCATACATCCTGTTCTCTGTTGGAACTGACAGGACTACATTTCCTTGTCATTATTTTGCATATCTAATTCATGTAAAAAAGAAAATGCAACCGGAACATCTTACAGAACCTGATAGAGATCTCAGAAATCTCTGGAAACTTTGGTTTCCTTGTTTACAGAAACGTGTTCAAGTGTGAAAACCTTGTTGTTTGGTTTAAAAGGTGTCTTACTTCCTTCTTGTGTGAAGGAAGTAAATACTTTTTATATAACAGATCTCAGATTTGTCTCCTTTAAAATATATTAAGCTCAAGATTGACAAATGTGATCAATCAACGAACCTCAACTGACCTATTCAGGTCCAACACTAAAATACAGAACAAAATCACATTTCTTCAAATTAAAATAAGCCCTCAAAAAGTGAAAACTTTGCACTGACATCATTATACTGCTAGTGCCAGCTGTTTGGTCAAGTAAGACTAGGTTTTGAATTCTTTCACACATGTACTTAAGTAACCAAAATCCAGCTCTGCTTTTTACATTAAGCTTATTTACTGACTTTAGAATAGCTGACCTATTTTAACATTAATGTTAATTTTTGCACATCAGGTTATCTCACATATCAAACCAGCATATTAAGCTCATAACTCTTTTGCAATTGAATCTATTTAACACTTCAATTTCTTTTCTTTTTTTTGTTTCCACTTATTTATTAATCCTATTTGTATTTTATCCATTTGTACATATTAACGGGCATCTGCATGTGGACAGCAGGGAAAGAATTTCATTAGAGAAAAGCTTTTTCTTTGCACACATGACAATAAACGCTTTGAATCTTGAATCTTATTTCTAAACTTTTGTGTGAATGAGGAAAACGGTCCCTATTCAGTTCAGTTGAATTCATTTTTATTTATACAGTGCCAAATCATAACAGCAGTTACCTCAAGGAGCTTTATATTTTAAGGTAGAGACTCTACAATACAAAGAAGACTGAGAAGACAGAAAAAAAACTCAACAAACATATGACCCCAATGAACAACCACTTTGGCAACAGTGGGAATGAAGGGAAGCCAGTATAATCACTCTTCCTGAAGACTTTTCAGTGAATTTTTAGGACATCCTGATAATAAAGAATTACAGTGGTCCAGTCTAGAAATAATAAATACATGAACTAGTTTTTCAGTGTCATCTGAGCCAGGATGTTTCTAAAATTAAAAACGATGTAAGGAAATTATTTCTCAGGAGAGAAATTTTAAATGATTAAGATTCAAACACTAAATGACCAAACCATTAAATTATAAATGTCACCTCTCTTTTATTTACATAGAATATTGAGTCATTTTGTCAGTTCAAAATAGATCAACTAAATACTGAATAATAGAAAAACCTAATTCTGAACTACACTTTGAGAAATCCACATTTGACTTTTACAGTCAGTAATATCTTCTCTTTGAGTTCATTAGTTTTTTCTCCTTTTTATTAACACAGTGGTATTGTCTTTTTGGCATTTAAAAATATGTACATAGCCCAATGAATAATTTAAATTAAAATCTAAATAACTAAACATCCCAAATATATAAATGTAGTAAAATAAAGAATTTTTGAGGAAAAACTCACTCATAAGTTGCACCTTATCTCTCATGGAAAATGAAATGTTGATTTTGAGCTGTTCAATTCAACATTGTTTAACTAACAGAGCTCCAGTTAAAGGAACTAAATGAATAGAATTTGCATGTATTTGTACATGTATATATTTTGAAAAATGTGTTTGTCCATGTTGTAATGTGAAAAATAGAAAAATAGAAAAAAATATTAAGAGAAAAAGATATCAATTTTATCAATTTTATTATTGACATAATCATGATGATGTTGTCCAAAACCTAACCCTTAACCCTATATTTTCAAAACATTTATAAATGGTTAATTGTATAACTTAATGAAAAGTCAACATTAAATATATGCACTATATTTCTAATGAAGTTTACAGTGATAATGAATACACACAATTCACATTTAATGCATAATACATTAATTAATGAATTTACATAGTGCAAAGTTTTAAATACACAATAAACTGTCATGATCACACATCCACTACAAATTGGACCAGATCCACCTAAGACAAAATATACTTTAGAAGCAGAGCTCATATTGTGATTATTATTTATTTTAAAATGCTTTTGTCTGTACCAAAACACCAAGAAGCAAAACAACATCATCAAAATATTTTTTTTACATTTTTTTCATACATCCAAGTTTATTGATGCTACACAGCAATATACATCGTAGGTCTGTGTCAGAGACTCCTAATCGATACATGCTGAGCCTAGATTCTTCATTACAATAGTTTAATCTCTGTGAAGAATGAGAAAAAATTTTTGAATACGCTTCAGTAGGGCCTCAAGGAACTCATACTGAACAGCCTTAAGTCCCATGATACCTGCAGCCTCCACCTCCTTGTACATGGCATCTGTGTAGTGCTTGCCCCCATTTGCTGCCACCATGTCATCAATCTTGTTGACCAGCTCCACCACCTGCGTTCTGTCTTTGCTGGTGTTTTCAAAGATGTGGAACCTGTTTCCACAGCTTTGGATGATGCGGCGAAGTCCTTCCTCAGCTTCACGTACGTACTCCTGTATGGTCATGCCTCCAAGATCACCACCGCGAGTGAACAGCACGATCATGTGCTGATTTGCAGCCTGGCCAAACAGCTCCTGCAGGGCTTCCACTGAGTTTTTCTCTTCTTTGGTGAATCGACCCACTTGGATGACCAACAGGAACACATGAGGACCGGGACAGGAGACTTCAACACAACGCACAATTTCTCTTTTGATGAACTCATTTGATTTTGCAGTGTCCAGGATCCCTGGTGTGTCTACAACACTAACTACCCTGTTACCCCACTGAGTCACACCTTTCTGACAGACCTCAGTCACTGACCGTGATAAAGGAGAAGATCTGAAATATCTGTCTCCCAGAATGGTGTTTCCAACAGCACTCTTACCCACACCGGTCTTTCCAAGCATCACAATCCTCAAATCAGGACCTGAAACACAAATTACAACCTTGATTTAACCTGTATACACAACAAAAAACAATCATACAGACAGAAGATTAACTTTGAGTCTTACCTGCTGGAAATTTAGCCATCTTAATGTCACTGTTTTCACTGCACGTGTGAGCGAGAAGAATGTTAAAGCTTCTTTTCAACACATGGTTTATTTATAGCTCCACAGCTGACACACCTCCAGCATTTGCATAACAGGTACATATAATAAAGAGAGAGTGCAGCACAGCCTGCAGAAGACACCGTGCAGAGTTTTGACACACCAGACTAATGAAATATGTCTGAAGGTAAGTTTATTTGAAAAGGTTTCTTTGCTTTATAGCTGTTTTTTTTAACAGTTTTAATGATTGAATTTTGTAGCAGTAGAGAGAAAATGTTGCTCTTAAACAGTGTCAGAGAAAAAGGATTTTGTGTTTGTTCACAGACAAAATTTCAGTCGTCATCCTGGGAAATGGGAAGTTTTTGAAGAAAGTGTTAATAGCCAACATCCTGGAAGATGACATATCTGTGCTATCCACAAGAAAGATTCTAACAAAAACCAAGATATATGAAAACGAGACATATGTTTTCACATGCATGCCAGATTTGGACGTGCAATGTGATGACATAAAACAACAATTTGCTATGAATCCAGACCCTGACATGTGTTTGTTGGTGGTAAGATGTGACTTTTCAGTAGAAAATGTGTGGAATCAGATAGAATATCTGAGCAAGAAAAGTGGAACACCTACAGATACATTCACAGTTGTGCTGCCTTTGAGTTCTAAACCTACAGAGTACCCATTCAAGAATATGACCATGGAGCAGCTTTGCAGAGAACTGCCTTACAAACAGCGGGGGTTAAGTCATAAGAGGTAAACCTAAAAAATCAGTAACATATAATGAATATTTATGATATCACATAAGTTTGCATAAGAAGAACAGTGTTTTATTTAATCTGAATAATCATATTAAGTCATTAGTTATTAGGTTTATTATTATTATATATATATATTGTAATGTTTCAAACATAATAGATCTTTTGCCCAAAAAACAAAGTTTCCTGGTGAGTTAATTTAGTTCTGTTATATTACAGGTCTGCTGCAGATCCCCAATCTATGACAGCTTTGGGAGACCTCAGCTTAAATTCATGTTTAAGAAGCAAACATGAATGGATGGAAGGCAAGACTCAGCTTTATCAGCAGTATCTCACAATATTGTCGTGTTCTGTGTGTGGATGTGTATGTCAAAAACATTTATTTAGCCTTTTTATAAAAGTGGCAGATGTAACAAAGAGCCCTACACTATCCCCGTACATAGTTTCAAATGTGGGACATTTTTTGAAATTTTTATCTCTATTATTAACATTTTTTTTTTACTTTTTATCTAATCAGGAAGTTAAAATATTGAGATAAAGAGTCTCTTGTGCAGGAATAGCATGGTGTAATTATGCGAACTGCATGCAGATATAATTATGTGTATACTTAAATGCGTATTTAACTGTTCAGATAAAAGTCTTGTAAGTGTTTTAGCTGTAGATGATTATTCTTCAGATCTGGAAAGAATATTTATTTCTATTTCACTGTCACTTATTTTTGTTCTTCATTGACACAGAAAATCACTTTGATACCAAAGTGAACCTAGTTCTTCTGGGAATGACCGGTACGGGAAAGAGTGCCAGTGGAAACACCATCCTCGGAAAGAAATTCTTCAAGTGTAAGCCGAGTACAAAGCCGGTCACCACAGAGTGCCAAAGGGCAGAATCAAAGATAAATGGCATACATGTACGTGTCATTGATAACCCAGACATCTTTGATGATGACATCAACCCACGAGTTTGGGACACACATGTAAAAAAGTGCAAACAGCTTTGTGAGTCAGAACCATGTGTGTATTTACTTGTGATGCAAGCAAGCAGATTTACAGATGGTGAGAGAAACATAATAGAAAAGCTAGAAAAAGCTTTTGCAAGCAAAGTTAGAAAACAAACAATCATCCTGTTCACCAGAGGAGACGACCTGCACTGTGCAAACATTAAGCTGGAGGATTTTCTTCACTCCTGCCAACCTGGTCTGAAAGAAATAATTCAGAAGTGTGACAACAGGTGTGTTGTTTTTGAGAACAGCAGGCCAACATCACATCAAGTGGCAATTTTAATGGAGAAAGTGATCAGGATGATCCAAGAACAGCAGCAATGATAACACTATGAAGTGCTTGGATATGATAAGTTGTTAAACAGAAAGATATAAACAGAGCATGAAATACTAGCCTGAACTGTTCAGTTAGAAATGTTTTCTTTTGTTTCCCTTTTTATTTGCCTTCGTCAAAATCAGCCTTTAATCAGCGACTGATTATGAATTCGGTTGTTATTGAAACTGGTGCATGGAGTTTGTCTCTTATTGTGTTTCTGTTTATAGCCTGTTGATGTAAATCATTCATGTTAAATTCACCAATAAAATGAAGTTTGGTAAATATTCATTGTTGACCAAAGGTTTTTCAAGTAACAGAGACCCTTTGATGATTCAAACATACCTTTGAAAAAACCTATATCTAACAATAATAGCACTAGTAATAAGAATACATACAGTAATCATAGCAAAAAAAAAATGAGCATTTGATGTTTGTGGATCGAACACTTGCAAAGACTCAGTGAAAATTTTAATAATTAAAATATGCAGATGTTAAACAAATATGTAGGACTTCTTTCTACTATTTGCAAAATATCTCTAAAATATGAGATATCCTGACTCAGAGTGACACCCAAAATCTAGTTCATGCACTTCTTGCTTCTAGGCTGGACGACCGTAATTCATTATTATCAGCATGCTCTAAAAACTTCCTAAAAGCCTTCAGTTAATCCAAAATGCTGCAGCAAGAGTACTGGCAGAGACTAGAAATGTTAGGATTTTGAGTTTATTATATTATTTATAATTTCTAGTCTTTGGTTTCTTTGAGTTCTGTCTTATGGTTTTTGTCTCTGTCTTCTCTAGTTGCTCTGTCTCCCCTGTCAGCTGTATCCCCTTGTCTAGTTCGCGTCTCTGTGTATCCTCAGTTGCTATATCCCCGTGTCCAGTCAGTGTCTGTGTCTGCACTGGTCCCACGTCTCTGTTCCCTCTGTTACAGTGCGTGCGAGTCTGTGTCTTTAGTTCAGTCTGTGTCATGTTTCCTGTTTTATTTTGAAAGTCCATGTCTGATGTTAATGTATCTGGTTTCGCTTCCCCTTGTCTCGTTAGGCCTGATTTGCCCCAGCTGTGTTTCCCTCCTGTTACTCATTCCCTGATTGCTCCCTCTGTGTATTAAAGCCCTGTGTTTCTCTGTGTCTGGGTTGCGATCTACCGTTTACCTAGCTGTGTGTTCTGTCAGTCCTCCGGTTTAAGTTTATTTAGATTTTTTCCAGTTATGTTATATTTTGAGTTTTACATTAAAGCTGTTTTGACTAGTGATGGGCAGATGAAGCCCCATGAAGCACTGAAGCTTTTCATCCAATTGGTTCACCCCAACGCGAAGCTTCATGAAGCTTCATTTGCTCTAGCAGGACACCTACTGGACGTAAAAATAATAGCTGGCATGAATTTGAAGAGTGTGGCATTTTGCACACAGCCTGTAAATGTCAACAACAAAAGGAGTGTGTAAAACATGTATATTGTAGTGATGGCAGTATACTGTGTATATTTATAGTGGCAGTATGGGAAATGATTATTTGGAAATGCTTGAAATGGAAATGATCATTTACTGTGAGGTGAGGTGTGGTTGGGGTGTGGACAGTGGTTGTGCTTTTGTAACGTTGAGGTATGGACAGCTACACACTGAGGCTTTGAGCCTCAGTCCTGCCTGTTCACATTTTATTCTGTAAAAACTAAATTTTCACTGCTTTTATGGCCTTTTTAGTGGGGAGAACATAGCTAGGATTTAATGATTTAACAAATCTTTTGAATCCTTTGTCCTCCACAATGCTAAATAGCTGGGAGTCCTCAATCACCATGCTGACCAGGTCTTCATCTATTTGAGATTGTTCTCCTGAGGAAAGGCAATAAAGATAAAGCACAAATATAAATAGCACACACGTAACTTATAACAGTTGTATAATATTGTTATATCATTTAGTAACATTACTGCATGCTATATTATCATTGCATTTGATGGCTCACCTGGTCTTGCTCCACAATCGGTGTCCCCCTTATTCTCATGCAAAGCTCTGTAGTGCCTAAGCATGGATGAGGTGTTGTTGTTATATCCCAGCTCCCTGGCACATAGCAAACACTTCACCTTGTACAAAAGTCAAGACAGCTCAACATAAATTGTATTGCACCATCAGTATCATGAAAATACATCTTCTGTAGAAATACCTTGTTGGGAGGAATAAGATCAAAATGTTCCCACACAGGGGAGGACATCCTCCTCTTCTTAGCTGGCTCCATTCTCTCCTGACTTTCTCTCCTCACTCTCATAAACCTCCAAACTGTCTCCAAACTCTCACTAACCGCAACTCTCCATCAAACACCCACATTTTTGAATGAAGTCTGAGGGGTTTATATCGCTGTCATATCTCGCGGCAAAGTTCGAACCACTTCATGAACCAGTCACGTGGTACAGCCGGGCAGCGAGGCTTCGGATGTCATCATTTTCAGCTCCTCCCATAAA
Organism: Aulonocara stuartgranti; assembly: GCF_965226115.1. NCBI lineage: Eukaryota > Metazoa > Chordata > Actinopteri > Cichliformes > Cichlidae > Aulonocara > Aulonocara stuartgranti. The sequence continues at coordinate 33,137,623 of NC_138960.1, forward strand.
TGAAGCAAGCCTCGATACGCGCATCACGGAAACGCCCCCTCCATTACTCGACACACGCTCTGAAGCCTCGATACAGAACGTCCCATCACTAGTTTTGAGTTCACGACTGTCTCCTGAGTCTGCACCTTGGGTCCTATTCCTGTCTGCACACAGCCACTCATAACAAGAAAGAGAGAGCATGTTTCTCCTATTGGCTTCCCTTCATTGGCTCCCTGTTAAAACCAGCATATCCAGCTAGCATGGGCTAAAATAAAAATCAGCTGGAAAACCATCCGGACCTGGGGCTTTATTGTCTGGGTGATGCTGTATGGCTTCATGGAAGTCAGACATTGACACAGGTGGATCCAGAGCTACAATCTGTTCATCATTTAAATTCTGTAGATTTATATTGCTAAGAAATTCTTCAAAAGCAATGATGGAGGGAATAATCTGTGATGCTGTGAAGCTTCATAAAACTCATAAAAAGATGTATTTATTTGTTGTGGATCATGAGTAATGTTCCCAGTTGACTCTTTAATAGAATAAACAGTTGCGTTTTTATTTATTGATCATTACCCATTAGCAAGGAATTTCCTAAATTTATTACCACGTTCAAAGCTCTCCAATTGCAGATTTGCAACAATAACCATGTTCTTCTGTTAATTATTTCATTTCATTTAATTCTAGCTTTAGTTTTCTCATGGTGTTAATTATATGTTCTTGTGGCGAGGAAGCAGATTCTAAAGATTACATTTTTGTTTTTAGTACAAGTGTTTGTTCTTTTTCTTATGAGAAGAGTAAGGTATTATTTTGACTCTTTTCTGTCTCAGAGAGTTCGACTCAGTGAATGATTGCTGATAGTGTCTGTAATATCTCTTGTAATCCATCTGTTAACTAAAAAGTAGTCTATACAAGAATGTGTAATCCCTGAGAGGCGACATGAACACCAAGCATCACAAAGACCTAAATCACTCACATGTTGTTTAAGAATGTCTGCAGTCTGGCACTTCTTTTGACTCACTGAACCTGTCAATTTCTAGATTCAATACCAGATTGAAGTCTCCTCCTATTATAAGTGTGGTTTCATAGTGATCCAAAAGTGAAGAAAAGAAGTGATGAAAAAAGGACGAGTCGTTGTCAATTTGGTCCATACAGTTAGTTCCATATGTATTTGGAAATACATATTTAGTTATTTATTTTTAATCTTTTTTACCTGTCTACTTAAACCTACTTAAACCTATTCCATTTGTAGTTATATAATGGACATGGATATAATGTAGAGTCTCAGCTTTCATATAGAAAATTCTATGTATAGAAAACTATTCCGCGCATAATTAAAACAGGTCCGCGGCTCCCAACCGTAGTAAAGGGACCTCTGGCTATTACGTCGGGTTCATGTCGGGCTCGTAACCAAAAACTAGCTTTACTTTGTTGTCTGGGTCAACTTTGCTAGCGAGAGACAGAGAGAGGCGTTGAAAGACTGCTCCAACGGAACTTATTGTTTCAGAGGAAAACACGAACACGGTGTACAGTCGAGTCTCAATAGATTACTTACAACTGGGCTACACTGCCCATGAGGCTACATTCTTTAGGGCTATGCCTGTAACACTCTGCCTGTTGCCTTTATATTGAATAATGTTTTGAACAATAATTTTTAAAAATATTTCTTCACGTCACTAGGCGGGCTGCAAGTAGAGGTCGCGAGATTGAGACCCAGGCTTTAGAGCCTCTTAATGTGTGTTTTATTTGGGTTTCCACCAGTGTGGAATTACCAAAAATAGATAGCAGACAACCTAGGGTGACCAACCGTCGTCTTTTCCCCGGACATGTCCTCTTTTCATGTTTTGATAAAAATGCCCAGGTTTCCCTATATTCCGACAGATATTTGTGACGTCATCCCCGAGTTGATGCTTTGTGAGTGCTTGTTTTGCGCTCACAAACGGGACAGACAGCATGCAGCAACGCGCCTAATGATGTTTAAAAGATCTCTAAAAGAAAGTCCATCTTTTCAGACGAACTGGAAAATAAATTTCCCTCGTACCAACCCAGTACTGGTAATTTTTCTTCTGCAGATGAGGCATTATTTCTGTAACATTATTTAATTCCAGAGGCTTTTAAGTTATTTTTTGCAATTGTTGACTTGTAAAAGGCTATATGACATATTTTATTTCACAATTCATTAACCGCACAGAGAAGACATCGTTGAAATATGTTAAATATGTTTCTTTAGGCAAGTTAAAACAGTAACTGTAACAGTTACTCATATTTTGTATTTTAAATACATAACGCCAGAACGTGTATTCTGTTACTCCCCAACACTGTCAATATAGCTACACCTCCTTGAGCTATACTGTAAAAGGTGTGAGGGAACTTTGGTAAGGTGGATGTGTGTGCAGATGATTTGGACATATGAGCTTCCTGTAGAAAGACAATGTCATTTAATCAATAAGTCTTTTAATGAAACCAACTCCATGTATTCCATGTAACAAACCTCAGGGTAATGAAAATAGACACGTCATTGTTTCCAGGGCCTTTTATGCCTTCTTTGGGATGCCTGGAAACACTACTCCATGAACTCACTAAGAACTTTAAAGTCTTTGTGTAGAATTTGTGCAGAACCTCTGTACAGAAGTCTCGACCGGCTCTCTGCTTAAAGGATCTGAGTCTTTGACCTATGGGGTTTTACCACAACTGATTAACAGAAACTGATGGTAGCTCCCCCCCTAATGATCTATGGCACTTGGAAATGTTTTGAAGGATTAATTTTTTTGGCCTGGGAAATAAGCCCCAGGGACCTGAATTTTTAGAAGCTATAATAACCTATTAGAACCTCAATAAGGTGGTTGCAAATAGTCATACCAAAAACAGGAAATGTCCACAAAATAAACTTTTAATTGTGACTTTAATTAATTGAAGATAGGACACTTTATTAAGTAAATTTTAAATAATTAAATCTAAACTGTTGCTAAATACCTACACTATTAGGTTTTAGTGAGACAGAGAGAGAACCACAGTGGGTTGGAAAAACAAGACCAAATCCACTGTTTCTTGCTGCAAAAATGCACTGTGTGAACCAGTCCTTGACTCGTCTGCGATGACCCAATGAAACTAATTTTTATCTGCAGAGGGTCTCTGTTCATCCTCTGACACAACCAACATCCAGCGTTACCAGTATCCAATCATCTATTGTGACATCATCTGATTTGAGCTTATCTTACTGTTCCCTCCCCCCCCTCCTCCCTTCATCGCTGTAGCAAAAGGTTTTTTTTTTATTACAATAGTCACATTTATACAACATAATTCACTTCACTTTTCATAATTTCAACTTTGACTTCTTCTTATCACGTTGAACAGAATTACACTCTTTTCCCCTGTTACAAACAAGTAAATACTTCCATTGTCACAGAGTGCTTGCTCATAGGGCGTCATGTAACTGGGGTTTTCTCCCCACAATATCACAGATGTTGTCATCTCAAGGCTGTGTTAATTTTTTTTCAGTCTTGTTGCTGCACTGCTAAGAAAGTATTTGCAGACTTTGACACACCTCCAGCATTTGCATAACTGGTTCATATAAAACAAACAGAGAGTGTCACAGCCTGCAGACATCCACACAGCCTCTGCCTGCAGCATGTCTCATAGTAAGTTTACTGTCACTGTTTCTGTAATGTTATATTTTTAAAAAGCATAATCCAAGTCAAAGCAACACTTTTATATCTACTAAATATTTATTGAAATCACATGTTTAAATTTTATATATAGTGTTGTTACTATCAAAAAATAAAACTGTGATTCACTATTTTTACAGACAAGATTTCAGTTGTTGTCTTTGGAAAAACAGAGTCTTTGAAGAAAGCCCTAATAACCAACATCCTGGGGAAAGATTTGTCTGTGCTACCCACGAGAAAGATTCTCAAAAACATCGAGATATATGAGAATTATACATATGAGATCACATGTACACCTGACTTGTACTTATTCTGTGATGACATACAGGAACTATTTTCTGAGAATTCCCACAGTGACATGTGCTTGTTGGTGGTAGAGGATGGGTTTTCACCAGAAGATGTGGGGAAGCAAATAGAAGATTTGAGTAAGAAAACTGGAAAACCAAGAGAAGAGTTCACAGTCGTGCTGCCACTGACATGTGAACCCTCAGGTTACTGTTTCACATCCTGCACCATCCAGCAGCTTTTCAGTGAACTGGACAAACTGGCTAAACACAGACTACTGGTGCCAGGCTCTAAGAGGCAAAGGTGAAATTTGAGACTTGTTGAACTGTGACTGTTAACTTCATGCAAACACAATTTGAAGTATTTTCTTTATTTTAGCTCTGTACACAGATACTATAAAATGTTTGTATTTTATAGAGAAGGTTTGCATTTTTATTATTGTTATAAAAATAATTAAGTTTTTATAAAACATTAAACAGCTGCCTGCTGAGTTTATAATTGCTCTGTAACAAAATTACAGGTTTGACTATGAATCACAAACAATGTCCAGATCACACAGTGACATAACAAAGCCAGGTAAACTCACATCTCTCTCAGGAGCGTCTTACCAACAAATACAAAAAGTTGTGCTGTTCCATGAATGAGAATATTTCACATGATCCCAGATGTGTCATTAAAAACTGACAAAATTCTTTTATGCCCTTTTAATTCAGTTGGCAGTTTTAGCAAAGAATTATTTACACACACCAAGAAGAGTTTAAAAAGTAAGATGCATGTTTTTACAACGTAGCTGAATTTAAAGAAACCATACATGTTTATTTTGTCATTTATTCATTCTTAAGGTAGGATACCAACTGATTTCTTTCCATTATTATTTGTACATATCAATACAGGAAAGCGTGCTATCACCACAGTGAACCTTGTTCTACTGGGAATGGCTGGAACTGGAAAGAGTGCAAGTGGAAACACCATCCTCGGAAAGAAGAGCTTCATGTCTAAACCCAGTTCAAAGCCGGTCACCACAGAATTCCAGGTGGCAGAAACTGAGATGAAGGACTTACGTGTACGTGTGATTGATAGCCCAGATATCTTTGATGATGACATTGAAGCATCAGTTTGGGACAAACATGTAAAACAGTGTAAACAGCTCTGTGGGTCAGAACCCTGTGTGTATGTACTCGTGATGCATGTGAGCAGATTTACAGATGGTGAGAGAGACATCATGGAAAAGTTAGAAAAAGATTTTGGGAGTAAAGTTAAAGAAAAAACAATCATCCTGTTCACACGAGGAGGCGACCTGCAGCAGGCAGAAATCACCTTGAAGGATTTCCTTCACTCCTGCCAACCCGGTCTGAAAGAAATAGTTGAAAAGTGTGGAAACAGGTGTGTTCTCTTTGAGAACAGCAGGTCAAGTTCACAGGAAGTGGAAAAGCTGATTGACACGGTGATCGGGCTGTTAGAATAACAGGCAATATAGATAAAATCATGTGCTTAGACATTTGGCCTTTTTTCTGTAAAGCTATGAATAATTTAGAGGGTGAAAGTTTATTCTGCAAATTGAAGTGACAGATTATAACAAAACAGTTGCCTTCTATATTTTATTTACTACAGTAGCATTTAAACAAGAAGAGTTTCCTTTTTAAAATATGGTTACTTTAAAGAGTTTTTCAATTTTTTGTTAAACAAACTACTGACTTCCTCACATAGTTCTGCTCATTAGAGTGTAATAGAATCAAATAAATGCTGAATTTATTAAACTCAAGTTATTTCATGCACCTAGTGTTTCTTTGTTTTCCGATATTTTTACCAGGCAGATCTATCACACACTAAGATATTGAAATATTACACAAAACTCAGTGCTTTGACACACAATAGGTATTCATGTAAAGAGAGGTAACCAAATATTAAGGAAAAATGTTGTCCTTACAGTTCATACTTAATACTTGAAATAGTTTTCCCAGGATGTTTACCATGGCCGCCCAGGACAGAGAGATTATATATTTTGAAAGCTCAGTTCCTGGTTAAATTTAAATAAATAAATCATTTAATTGATAATAATAATAATCACAAATAATTTGTTGTATGTAAAGTTAGTACCATAAATCTTTCACCTATTTATCAAAACATTTTCCAATTATAGTTATATAATGGACATGGACTAAGTGTGTCCATGTCAGCTTTCATTTGAGGGTATCCACATTCAAACTGTGTTTAGGATTTTCAGCTAATTAACATGTGTCACCCACTTTTTAAAGGGACAAAAGTAATTGGACAATTGACAAAGGCTATTTCATGGGCAGGTGTTTGAAATTCCTTCATTATTAATTGAGCAGACAAAAGGTCGGGAGTAGATCTGAGGTGTAGTGCTTCCATTTGGATGATTTTGCTGTGAACAGACAACATACAGTCAAGAAGCTCTCCATGCAGGTGAAACAAGCCATCCTGAAGCAGAAAAAAAACATCAGCGAAATTGCTACAATATTAGGAGAGGCAAAATCTACAGTGTGGAACATCCTGAGAAAGACACACGGCACTGGTAAACTCAGACCTGCACGTCCACGGAAGACAACAGTGGTGGATGATCCCAGACTCATTTCCATGATGAAAAGAAACCCCTTCATGACAGCCAAACAAGTGAACAACACTCTCCAAGAGGTAGGCGTATGGATATGAAAGTCTACCATGAAGACGACACTGCATGAAAGTAAATAAGACGGTTCACTGAAAGGTGAAAGCCACTCATAAAACTCAGGAATAGACAGGCTAGACTGGACTTTGCTAAAAACAAAAAAATCTAAAAAAGCCAGTACAGTTTGGGAAAAACATTCTCATGATAGATAAACGCAAGATCAACCTCTACCAGAAATGTGGCAAGAAAAAAGTACTGAGAAAGTGTGAAACAGCTCATGATCCAAAGCATACCAAATCAACTGTAAAACACAGCACAGGCAGTGTGATGGCTTGGGCGCACATGGCTGCCAGTTGCACTGGGACGCTAAAGTTTATTCATGATGTGACACATGACAGAAGCAACACAATGAACTCCTGAGGTGTTCAGAGACATACTGTCTGCTCAAATCCAGCTAAATGCAATCAAATTGATTGGCTGGTATTTAATAAAGCAGATGGAAAACGACCCAAAACATATGGCCAAAGCAACACAGGAGTTTATTAAAGTAAAGAATGACTAAATCAGTCACCTGATCTTAACCCAGCTGAACATTTCACTTGTCGGAGACTAAACTTCAGACATGCACACAGACAAGAAAGCTCCTTACCATGCATGGAGGGTTTCACCCCAAGTTCAGCACCCTGAGGCTGTATGCTAAGCGGAAGGAAGGAGGCCGGGGACTAGTGAGTGTCAGCACCACAGTCCAGGATGAGACAACGAACATCCAAGAATACATCACGAAGATGGCCCCAAATGACCGAGTGCTCAGTGAATACCTCAGGCAGCAGAAACCCAAGAAAGAGGAGGGAGACGAGGAACCATCATGGAAGGACAGGCCCCTGCACGGTATGTACCACCGGCAGATAGAGGAGGTGGCTGATATCCAGAAATCCTACCAGTGGCTGGACAAAGCTGGACTGAAAGACAGCACAGAGGCACTAATCATGGCAGCACAAGAACAAGCTCTGAGTACAAGATCCATAGAGGCTGGGGTCTATCACACCAGGCAAGACCCCAGGTGCAGGCTGTGTAAAGATGCCCCAGAGACAATCCAGCACATAACAGCAGGGTGCAAGATGCTAGGAGGCAAGGCATACATGGAACGCCACAACCAAGTGGCCGGCATAGTGTACAGGAACATCTGTGCTGAGTACAACCTGGAAGTCCCGAGTTCAAAATGGGAGACGCCCCCAAGGGTGGTGGAGAATGACCGAGCTAAGATCCTGTGGGACTTCCAGATACAGACGGACAAAATGGTGGTGGCTAACACACCGGACATAGTGGTGGTAGACAAACAGAAGAAGACGGCCGTAGTGATCGATGTAGTGATACTGAATGACAGCAACATCAGCAAGAAGGAACACGAGAAGCTGGAAAAGTACCAAGGGCTCAGAGAAGAGCTGGAGAAGAATTGGAGGGTGACCCAGAGGTAATTGGAGCGCTCGATGCAGTGACCCCCAAGCTCGGCGAGTGGCTCCAGCAGATCCCGGGAACAACATCTGAGATCTCTGTCCAGAAGAGCGCAGTCCTGGGAACAGCTAAGATACTGTACAGGACCCTCGAGCTCCCAGGCCTCTGGTAGAGGACCCGAGCTTGAAGCTTGAAGGGATTTTGTTTTATACATTATACATTACATTTGAAAATGTTTTTTTTATCTTATCTATTTTAATTCTTTTAATTTGATCATACTATCCCTCTGTTCAGCACTGTGCTATATAAATAAAGTTGACTTGACTTGACACTCTCTTAACGCCATCATGACAGTCCAGAGCTTCCTCAAATGGAATAAGGCTGCTGCCATAAGGCTGGGACAAATGTGACAGAAAGTTGGATACTGATGTTGAAATACCTGTAACACTTGTAGGTGGAAACCCACTAGTGTCTTATGTATATGTTTTCAGTGACGCTTGTGTTGATGAGCACACAATGAATCACAAACATCCAGGAAGGTTCGATAGAAGGAAATACTCTGAAAGAAATGTCAGAAAAGCAGGAAGTTCCCTGTAAACGATTTAATCAATAAAACTGTCATTGCTTGGCTTCACTTGATATTTATCTTGTTCTTTGGTCCACACAGTTCAGTACTCCTGAGTCATTCTTTCCCTTCACTAATACTTTAAACTTTCCAACCTCATGTGGCTGCATTACAACTTTGTAATAAAAATAGAAATTGAGCTCCTACCTATGCCACATAAAAGGGTTATAATAAGAGTGTTTCCATTTTTTTAAAAGGTTTCTCATTTCATTTACAACAACATGGTCTACTGTAGTGGCTCATTTTCTTTTCAGAAATTATTGTTCTGAATCTTAGTCCTCTGCTTCTCATATTTTTTCTTCCATTGTTGGCATCAATCTTCAAGGCAGGCTTTAATAAAACTCCAGGTCCAGCTGGTTTTCCAACAGTTTTATAAAGAATTTTGGCCTACACTAGAAACCACTATTTTTCAGAATGGTAACTCTTATTCAGAATGTCTGTGAAGGTTCTCAGTCATCCAGGTCATCGTAGTCTAAGGAGATTGGAAAGAAAAGCGTCTGGACTTCTTTAGGTTTCTTGAAGATGCTTTGCGTCTCATCCGAGATGCTTCTTCCGTTCTAACCGCAAATGGTGGAGAGTCCCAGATTTTAAACCCTATGGCAGTGTCCCCAAGAGGGTCATGAACCCCCTAATGATCCTCTATCGAATCAAACGAGTCAAGGTGTAAAAATGGGTGTGGGTCACAAAGAGCAAAGGTTTCCAGTCAATTCATTGTGAAACCTAGCCCCACCATATCGTCATTTACTGAGGTCAAAGGGCCAAGGTTTTAGTGGGCGTTAAGGCGTCTGGAAAGGGATCTCAAAACTGGATTATAAGATTGCAGACAGTTGATGTTGCAGCCCACCGCCTCTGTTCAAAGATGGTCATTCACAGTGGACATATATGGCTTCTTGCACTCCTCTTTCAAACCATCTGTCTTCTCGGTCCAAAATGTAAACATCCTCGAAACATTGACCTTTGTCCTTTAGACACAGATGAACCGCTAAGTCTTGTCCCGTCGAGGTGGCTCTTCTATGTTGTGCATATCTTACTTACTTTATCACTTTTCTTAATCGATGGCACATCACTTATGATTTTTTGGAGATACTTCAACACTTTAAGATTTCAAGAACTATCTTCACAAAAGTGGGAAAAAAATATTTAAATTAGATTTTAAATAATCTATAAATAATACTGAAGTGAAACTGTACTCAGAAGTACTGAACTGTCTATGGTGAAAAACAAAGTCAACATGAATTGAAAACAAGCAATGGCACCTTTGTTGATTAAAATCTTTGCAGAGAAGTGCCTGCTTCTGGCTGCCAACATTTCTTAAAAAGAAAAAAAAAGAAAGACAGAAAGAAAGAAAGACAGAAAGACAGAAAGAAAGAAAGAAAGAGAATTTCTGCCTAACAAAGCTTCCTGAATGTTTGTGTTTCATTATGATCATATCAACACAAGTGTCACTAAAAAATATTTGGGGTGAAATCCCCTAGGTGTTACAGGTTTTTCCACATCACTAATCAACTTTCTGTCATATTTGCTAAAGTCCCAGAGCAACATCCTTGTTCCTTTCTAAGATGCTGTGGATTCTTTGTATTTTACTACTTGGAGATAGGATTAAGTACTGATTGGGGCAAATTTTAGATGATCACAGTAGGTTTTACTCAGGGAAGTTGGTTGTTTTTGGTTAACCCCCCGCCCCCAAAAACCAACAACAACAACAACAACAACAAAAAAACATCCAGAGTATCCAAGGTACGTTCTTCTCTTTATGACAAGTGTGACAGCTGAGCCTCCCAATTTACTTCCTGCATAGTGATTTAACAGCGTTTTTTCTAGTTTCAAAACAAACAACTTTCATTTTCTGAATCCAACATTGAGTAAATTACAGTATGGCACAATAATTACCATGAGATACATAATACATATAGAAACACTACATATTAACATCACTTTGGAAATAGAAAGAAGACTGAAGAGAGGGAACGTTTCTGTTTTTACAACAAAAATTTGTGGGTTTTTTAGAGTTGTAAGACACCCCTGTGGAATTGGACAAGCTAGAGTTGGATGTCATGAACACATCGTTTCCAGTTTTTTAATGTACTGTGTAATTAACTCTCAATATCGTTATTATTTTGACTGTTTTTAAACTGGTATAATATTAGTAAAATAGTGACAATACCAAGTCATGTGATGAACGTGAACATGTCCCTGAAACACAATTCCAAAATTTGGTTGAATATTTCTCAAATGTCATATGAATGAAAATAAAGACAATGTGACTTTTCATATAATATCAGAAACAGAGAAGCTTAAAGATAATGTATACCTGATGTAGATGATGTCATACTTTGTTTTCACTGTTCTAACTACACAGGTGAGAGAGATGAATGTTAGAGCCTCTTTTCAAAACGTTCTTTATGAGCGGTTTTACAATAGGCAAACCTTCAGTATTTGTATAACAGGTTCATATAACAGAGACACAGAGCAGCAGAGCTTGGAGACACCGCACAGGTCTTCCGTCTCTGGATTGAGGAACCATGTCTCAGAGTGAGTTGTAATAAAAAGTTTGTATTCACATTAACATCACAATCTTTGCTTTGTATTAATACGTATGTGAATAGCGGGAAAATATTTTTAAATGTAAAGGTTTATAATTGAATTTCAGATTTTAAAAAAGTAATGTTGAGTTTTAACCTTTGCTCGACTCATGGGTCAAGAATTTCCTGTAAAAAGAAAAAGAAAACCTTTTTCTTAAGGACATGAAAACATCTGCTTACATCCACAGCAGATTTTAAAACACAATGTGATGAGTTTTATCTAAGAATCACACCATAACATGTCTTTAATGATCATAGAGGACGAGTCTTCACCTGAACCTGTGCAGCCACAGAAAGAAGATCTGAGTGAGAACACAGAGAAAGCTTCAGCAGACATGACAGACCACCCTGATCAAGAAGAAAATCAGATCCAGTCCAGCAACACTGATCACAAGACTGACACACCAGAAAACATGGATGAAACTAAAGGAGCAGGACAAAGGAACAACAGGTAAATGTGAACATGGAGACTTCTAGATTCTGGATTTGACAAAACTTTATGTGAAGTTCACACTGAACAGAAATATTCTTTAATGATGTTCACTGATTTAAAAAGATGATCAGCTGATGATATAAACACAGTTTCTAATCACTTCATGAGGTTCAACACTTCTGTTACAGTTCTGATAAAAATCCTGAGTTACAAGATCAACCTGAGACTAAAGGTGAGACACAAACTTATACAGCAGTTTGTCTTCATACTTCAGGTGTGTGTGTGTGTGTGTGTGTGTGTGTGTGTGTGTGTGTGTGTGTGTGTGTGTGTGTGTGTGTGTGTGTGTGTGTGTGTGTGTGTGGAGTCATAAGTTCAAACTGAGCCAAAAATGTGAAAAGGAGGGCTCCGAAAACCCATATGTGAATAATTTGGACCAGGATGTGTGTGTTTGTGTGAGATTTTAAATGTGAACTTTTTGTTCTGCGACATTTAGAACCACAGAAGAAATCCCACACTGAGATCCTTATGTGAAGAAAATGATTCACAAATGTTGAGATTCAAAGAAATTGGTTTACACGTGCAGCAGACTTTAACACACTATGTGATGACAAACGAGGTTTTATCTAAGAATCACACCATAACATGTCTTTAATGATCATAGAGGACGAGTCTTCACCTGAACCTGTGCAGCTACAGAAAGAAGATCTGAGTGAGAACACAGAGAAAGTTTCAGCAGACATGACAGACCACCCTGATCAAGAAGAAAATCAGATCCAGTCCAGCAACACTGATCACAAGACTGACACACCAGAAAACATGGATGAAACTAAAGGAGCAGGACAAAGGAACAACAGGTAAATGTGAACATGGAGACTTCTAGATTCTGGATTTGACAAAACTTTATGTGAAGTTCACACTGAACAGAAATATTCTTTAATGATGTTCACTGATTTAAAAAGATGATCAGCTGATGATATAAACACAGTTTCTAATCACTTCATGAGGTTCAACACTTCTGTTACAGTTCTGATAAAAATCCTGAGTTACAAGATCAACCTGAGACTAAAGGTGAGACACAAACGTATACAGCAGTTTGTCTTCAGGCCTGTGTCTTTGATTGGTGTAGGTGTAATTCAATAGATTTCTTCCTCTTCAATTCTTGCATCATGCAGCAGGTTTTCAGTGAACTACACAAACTTGCTGAAGAAGAACAAACTAGGGAAGCATATATGTTAGTTTAAATATAAAGGCTGCTATAAGTGATTACACAGTACTGGGGCAAAAATGACTTTATAATATTTGAAATGGAGTAATTTATGTCATGTCTTTCTCTATAATTTTAATTTTGGTGCTTATTACTGAATATGAAATTTAAGGATACATACAAACTCTGAAAAAGTACTTTTTTCGATTTGTTATTCATCAATGCAGGAAAGCACTCTGAGACCAAAGTGAACGTTGTCCTTCTGGGCATGGCCGGGAGTGGAAAGAGCGCCAGTGGGAACACCATCCTTGGAAAGAAGAGCTTCATTTCTAAACCGAGTTCAAAGCCGATCACCACAGAGTGCCAGGCGGCAGAAACAAGGAGAAATGGCCTACACCTGTTTGTAATTGATACTCCAGATATCTTTGATGATGAAATCAAATCATCAGTTAAGAGCAAACATGTTAAAAAATGCAAACAGCTCTGCAAGTCAGAACCTTGTGTCTATTTAGTTGTGATGCATGTGAGCAGATTTACAGATGGTGAGAGAGACATAGTGGGTAAATTAGAAAAAGCTTTTGGGAGTAAAGTTAAAGAAAAAACAGTGGTACTGTTCACCAGAGGAGACGACCTGCAGCAGGGAGAAATAACCTTTGAGGAGTTTTTGCATAAGGGCCATCCTGGTCTGAGGGAAATTATTAAACAGTGTGGAAACAGGTGTGTTCTCTTTGAGAACAGAAAGTCGAGTTCACAGCAAGTGAAAAATCTGATTGACACAGTGACCGGGCTGTTAGAATAACAGACAACATTACCTCATGTATGAGTTAAAATCACGTGCTTAGACATTTGGCCTTTTTCTGTAGAGCTATGAATAATTTAGAGTCTGGTAGTAATGGGATTCTATATTGTCGAACAATGGATTATACATTAGGGAAGCCAGGGGAAAATTTATTCAATACAAAATTCTTAACAGATATGATTATACTCCTTCAAGGCTGTATAGAATGGGGATTGGTAGAGATGACTTGTGTTGGAAATGCCAACAAGCCAAAGGTACTCTGATACATGCCCTCTGGGAATGTCCGCTGGTTTTTCTAGTTTGGAACACTGTACTGAATTATTTGCAGGGGTGGACACTTCGTAACCTACCCAGATCACCTAAATTATGTCTACTAGGAGACAAAAGAGAGGTGCCGCAATTAAATAAACACCAGTTTAGAGTGTTAAGTACTCCATTGGTAACATGTGCCTGTGTCATTTTGGAAATCTGGAAGGACTCCCATACTGCAACGCTTAAAATGTGGAAAGAAAGAATGATTGGGAATGTTGCGTGCGAAAAGATGCTGGGAAAAATACATCATGTGACGGAAGCTGCGGTGGAACAGTGGGACAGTTTTTGCACCTACATGTCTACCTGACTTGGACATTTGAGCTTAATACAACATATGTTAAAACCTCACTGTTTTTGTTTTGTTTGGGGTTTTTTTTTTCGTTTTTTTTTTTTTTGGGGGGGGGGGGGGGGGGTGTTGTTGGTTTTTGTTTGTTTGTTTTTTTTTTGTTTGTTTGCTTCTTCCTTTCGGTTGCTGCATCTTTGTATTTGCTGTTATAAAATGCAAAATCTAATAAATACTTGAATTATAAAAAAATAATAATTTAGAGTCTGAAAGTTATTCTGTATATTGAACTGGAAGATAGTAAAATAATTGCCTTCTATATGCCATTTACTACATTATCATTTAAACAAGAAGAAATGCATTTTTAAAATATGGTTACTTGAAGCAGTTTTACATCTTTTTTTTTAAATAAACCACTGACTGGACAAGCTGATTCACACAGTGAAGGTAGCTTTAAACACAACAGAAAAAAAATAATAAAAAAGAATAAAACATTTATTGTTGTAACTCTGGGTAAATATTTTTATATATTAAAGCATGAAAAATCATATTGTTTTATTTTTACATGACGTTGCTTCTTTATAATTATGACTGGACTAACGTTTGCCTTTAATAATAGAAAGACTGTTTTTAATGTTATTTCCTGATGTTGGGGTGATTTTGTTACAAAATCACTGGTCACATGGAGTCATTACCAGCCAGAGATTAAATGTAAATTATTTTCTTAAACTATGCATAATATGGTTTATTATATTCTGAAACATCAGGTTCATTATCAGCTTCAGTGAACTGTGATAAAAAAAAATCAATCAATCAATCAATCAATCAATCAATCAATCAATCAATCCTTTATTTGTCACATGTAAAGTTGTTACCTGCAGTTATGTATGTGTATGTAAGCGTGTAAAACCTGCAGATAGCCAGATTAACAGTATTTTGTCTCTATCTATCTGCAATTCATCTCATGTAAACAATAACGTGGCGCACAGCGTGACGTGGAAAAAGGCACATACCTTTGACGTTGTGTGACGAACTCTGTATTCCTCGTCCACATGTAAACGCAAAAAAGGATTTTTAAAAAAATCTCAGTTTTCGGTGATTCGAAACGCCGTTTACATGGACGAAACAGCTGCGTTTTCAAAAATACCCGTGTAGGTGTGGACGCAGCGTAAAAGAGTTAGTAGTTTATTTTAATACTACCTGTAATTTATTGCAGATTACTTGTATTTGCTTAATTGTTTACTAAATGTTTGAGGTGTGAAATAAACCGCAATGGAGCAAAATATGGGCGTGTGTGGTTGGAGGGTGTGTGTGCGCGTGCGCGCGGGGGCGTGAACATTTTTCTTGTAAAACATAAGGGGGGCCCAGCAAAAAAAGTTTGGGAACCACTGCTTTACAGTATGTTGTAAATATTGTGTACAAGGGAAGGGTTGCCTCAACACTAGAACTAAATATGGTTTTGTTTGTACTTTAGGTGCACTGATCCTGTTACCCATTTTTACACACCGTACACTGAGCTGAGAGGAGCAAGTAAATCATAATCCATACAACACCTTATGTTCAGAGACAGTTCACTAAACGCTCATTGTTCAGAACTGTGTTCATGTATCTGAACTTACACCTAAACTTGTCATCTATTATAATATGTATAACATAATTTTTGTTATTCAAGTAAGCACACTGGCATCAAAGTGAACCTTGTTCTTCTGGGAATGTCTGGGAGTGGAAAGACTGCCAGTGGAAACACAATCCTTGGACAGAAAGATCCCAACCTGATCCTGAAGAAATAATTCAAAGTCGTGGCTGCAGGTGTGTTTTTGAACAGCAGCTCAGGCTCATATGAGGATGGACACAATGACCAGGATGATCCAAGAAGGGCAGAATTTATAATTTCATGTCTCAGATCAGAGCAATAAAGTGGTTAGAAATTATTTACTGTCTAAAGATAGAAATTCATAATCATAAAGCGGTAATAGTCAAAGCTAACGGAATACTTGGCTCAGTAGACCTCTGAGTCAGGGATTGTTCTTTCTTTACAGAGGGTTTTTTTATAGCACTATCCATGCCAACCAAAGTCTTCTAAATGACTTCGCAATTTCAGAAAGACAACCATTGTAATGCAATTTATCCTCCAACGTTGTGTAATCTATTATTATAAATGTAAATGTTAGTAGAAAATGGTCTGGCAAAAATGTAAATGATGAGTCTGCTCACTTACATTGTAAGAAGAGCCAGTTGACTAGTACTTTAAGTTGACTCGTATGATTTTGGGGGAATATAAATAAAGCTGAATTGACCTGAATTTAATGTTTTGAGGTGTTCAACCATTTAAAATGACATGTGGTGATCTTACAGCTCTACACAAGCAGAAAAGTATAAAGTAAAACCAAAATGGATCCACTCAGCAGCTTCAACGATGGATTCTGCATTCAAATAAGAAAATATAATGAGACAAAACATTTAGTAAATGTTTTTTATCTGCACTGCATGTTGTGGGAATTACTGTTTGATTTATTCTGACAATTTACTTTAGTTCAGAAAATTTAAGTAAGAATTCAGAAAAAAATGGTATAGTGTCAAGATCACTGAGCGGGAAGTAAAGCTGTCACACCTTTCAATAAGAAAATATTCCCCTGAGATGCTTTGGATGCCTCTGTTGGACATCAGCCTGTGAGTAAACAGCCAGCTCAGCCAAGTAAGATCTTTAATCTTTGAATACCACTCTCTTATCTCCATCATGAGAGTCCAAAAGGAACAAGGATGCTGCTGTAAGGCTGGAACAAATATGACAGAAAGTTGAATACTGATGTGGAAATACCTGTAACACTTGTAGGTTGAAATCCACTGGTGTCTTCGGTGCATGTTTCCAGTGACACTTGTGTTGATGAGCTTGTAATGAATCACAAACATCCAGGAAGGTTTGATAGAAGGAAATGTTCTTAAAGAAAAGAAAGCAGGAAGTTCCCTGTTTTTAATCAACAGCTCAGTGCTTCTGAGTCATTGCTTCACTTCAAGACTACTTTAAAACAAGTTTATTTGAACGCATTCCAACCTGACGTAGCTGTATTACAACTCTGCATAAAATATGAAATAAAAATAGAAACTCACTTTCTGCATCCACTTAGGCTTCTCCTCTGCTTCTCATATTCTTTCCTTCAGTTGTTGTCGTCAATCTTCAGGCCTGGCTTTAATAAAGTTCCAGGTCCGGATGGTTTTCCAGCACTTTTGTAAAGAATTGTGTCCAACACTAACATCCGCTATTTTTCAGAACAATTGACTGTGTGCACGTTAGCATATGCTACTTCCGGTGCGGAAACTCCTGTGGGGAGCTTTGTTTACGGTGTCCTATTCGCACCTTGTTTACGGTCCAAAACAAGTTAAGCAAATGAATGAATCAAGCGGCGATTTACATTTCTATAGATGTCTCGGGCATTTACCCAATATATCTGTAAATGATGTCCATCGACTTGTCGATATTTTTTCCCCGCGCCTCAGAGCAAAAGAGAAAAAGGATTCAAATGTTATATTTCTCAGCTGTCCCAGTCACAACATACCCTTCGTAAATACTAACGTATAGAAACCGTTACCAGCAATCATTCATTTTTTGTGTGGGTTTTTTAACATGCTAACAGCATGTTAACATGCTGTGTAGGTGTGTACTTGACTAGCTGATCTCGACATAACGGGGAAACATCTGGTTTGACTATTCTTCACCTGTAGTTTGAATGCTGAACATTTGCCTGTTTAGATCATCAGACCAGTCACTATACAGAGATGTGCTTCTGAGTGTGGACGATGTGTCTTCTGCTGCAGTAATGCAGTTCTGCTTGTGTTGAGTGATGTAAACAACTGATCGATCTAAACTCTTTAAATGTCAAAACTGATCATTAGATTTTTTATGACACAACAGCGGTGAGTGTTCCCACCTTCTCTTTGCAACTCAACGCGATCTTTCCGTTTTCGAGTTTTGGACATGATTTTGGAGGATATCTTCGCAGTAGTGATTGACTGCAAAGTAAAGCTACCGGAAATGTACAACCCCACATACAGTCTCAAACCAGGAAGTTAGCATTTTCTCGTGCACAGGGTCAATTACTCAAATTCAGAGTGATCACACAGCAATTCCAAACGTCAACTCTGCCAGCATTACCTAAACCAGCCAAAGACCCTACACTCCCATCCAGCTACTGCTTCACTGACCTAAAAAATAATTAGAAGAGTCCTTACCAGAAAACTAGAAAAAGGGTAGACACTCAGCCAGTAGTACACACAGACTGGTACATGTAATATTACTGTAGTAGTACTCTTCCATCAACAGATTAGAAACCACTGTTATTTCTTTGATAAAACATTTAGGATATTTCCTCCCAACAAACCTTCCTGAACATTTGTGATTCATCGTGATCTTATCAACACAAGTATCAGTGAAAAAAGTCTCACAACAACATCGTTGTTCCTTTCTAAGAAAATGTGAGTAGTAATATGTAGGCACTTTTGTTGCGGTGCGGGTTCATGTGCGTCCGTGTACGCCTGCACCTACCCCTGTACAAGGCACTTTTGCTAGTTCATGTGAGTCCCTGGGTTCACTAGGGTTCATATGGTTTACCCATGTATTAATTTAATCAATCAATCATGTTTTAATGAAACTACTTTTTATGGATTCTGCATGTGTCTCTGCAACAGTTATACAGGCATATGTGCTCTTTTTTTTCTTTTTTTCTTTTTTTTTTTGCCTGTCCCATTTGGTTCTTTAGCCATCAGAATTGTTGTCTGAAGACCAACAAGGATACCCAATGGATTTACTTTGCCAAATGGATCTTCGTGGCATTGCCGTATTGGTCCATTTGGTCGATCTTTGTTTTTATTATTTATTATATTTTATTTTCAGATGTTACAGACGGGACAGACATCAGTGAGGGATAGGAAAGGGAGAAAGAAAGAGGAAGGAAAGGAAAAACAGAAGGGGAGAGGGACAGTGAGAAAGGGGGAGAGAAAAAAAATAAAAATCTCCTGGATCACCTGTTGAGAGAAGAATAGAAGACAAAAAAAACAAAGCAACATACTAAACACAACACCATCGCATTAATCTAGCTAAGTGTAAACAGCAGTAAATACTAAATATTCAATGTTGTTGTGCAGCACGCAGGACAGATGTGCTTCGAAGTAGCAGCCAAGAAAGGTGTAATTTAAGTCTACGAGCAGTGAACACCCGTGTGCATACCTGTGTGGATCAGCGTGCTTGTATTCCAAAGGTTTCTCCATGTAACGATCTGCTAGGGAGTGTGGGGGGGCCACAGCCCCGTCCTCCAGGGTATGAAGCAGGTGTGGAGGAGATCAAAACTCCAGACATCCAGAGGCCCCCAGAACACAAGAGACCATGGAAAACCAACAGAGGGGCAGCCGCGCCACTGTCCCAGAAAGAGCTGAGGAGAGT
This sequence comes from Aulonocara stuartgranti, assembly GCF_965226115.1. Classification (NCBI taxonomy): domain Eukaryota; kingdom Metazoa; phylum Chordata; class Actinopteri; order Cichliformes; family Cichlidae; genus Aulonocara; species Aulonocara stuartgranti. The sequence goes on from NC_138960.1 coordinate 33,157,305, forward strand.
CCCAGATGAGGGTTCACTCAGCAGCCGCGGAGCAGAAGCCAGGGGGAGTTGCAGTGACGCGCCCGTGAGCTCCGCCGGCAGCCAGCTGTGCCTGAGTGACCGAGCCCCAGGCCGAGAGGCCGGGGGCACCCCACCTCCGAAGTGGTCCGAGCGAGCCCCAGGTTCCAGGCCCCGATAAGCGGCCGCCAAGGAGTGAGCCGGTGTGTACCTGGGCGCCCACCCCCAGACACAAAGAACCACCAACGCACCGACACCTGAGGGAGTCCGCCACCAGCAGGGGAAGTGGTGGTGGGTGGAGATAGGCCTCCAAACCTTGGAGGGCCTGAGGTGTCCCCAGAGAGGTGGTGTCTGATACCCAACCTGACATATAGACACAGACATACAGGCACACACAGATACAAACATCCATTCCCACCCTCATGCTCTCATATGCACTCACTCCACACTCAACCAACGTGGAGACAGACATAAAGAGACGCTGTACACACGATCACACTCCCCAAGCGTACTCTACAAACCGGGTCTAGGTACCCTTGCCCCTGGAGGGGGGAACTGCACCCAGACCCAGGTGGTGTTACCCTTTTCCCTGCGGTGGGGAGAGGCAGACCACCCCGACTCCGTAGCAGCAGGGAGGCCCCACACTCCAGACCGCAGTCGGACGGCCAACTCCTCCTAGCCCTCCCGCTCCAGCAGGCCGCAGAGAATGGGGGTGGGAGAAGACTCCAAACCTCCCTCCACCCGCTCATTGTAGTGTTGATGCATGTGTGTTCTAAGGTGCAATTAAAACCCAGGAGGGCATGGAGCTACCTGCCAGAGAGCAGCAGGTAAGCGCATAGTCCCTCCTGATAGCCCTCAATGTCTAAGTGTATTTAAAATTGAGAGGTGGGCAACGACGCCAGGGGTGAGGTGTACACCCTGATGGTAATATGGACTCCGTGATTGTGCCCACCCCTAAGATCCTATATGTATGTGTAATGAGAGTGTGAGTAATGTGAATGTCTAAGTTGTGGGATAAAATTGAGGCAGAGGCAGCCAGAAGGGGACAGAGGGGGGGGTAGCCTCCTCTGTACCCTGGTGACATACCCCTACTCCAAGGCCCTGCATGTGTGGGTGGTTGTGGTGGAGCGGGAAGAGGGAGGCAGCTGGAGATGGGGAGGGAAGGAAGGGAGGGGCAGGTAACCCCTCCCTGGGGCCAGCTCCCCCGCTGACCCCAGTAGGCACTCCCACACTCCGCGACCCGCCAGAGAAAGAGGGCCCAGGCCCATCCAGACCGGGGCCCAGTGCAGCAGCGCCTCCCGGCCCCTCAGAGCTCGGGACAGTTCACCCAACCCCACCACAGAGAAAACTGCACCCACCCCACCATCCACTCATCTTCCAGACTACATAAGACAGTAAACGCCCAGGCTGAGATCTTCCTCCACCTCTCCTGTATCTCCCCCTCCTGCAGAGAGAGTCCCTGAAGAGAGGAAAGCTCCTGCAAGATGTGACAATCTCCCCCACCAGTTGAAGAGCCCCCCAGGTGGCTCGACGCACCGGCGGCACCCTGCTCCAGGGCTGGGCCCCCATGCACCCACCCGCCCACAACCCCGGCAACACACCAACCAGGACCCAAGCCCCCGAGGCCCGGCCCGGGCCCCAGCCCGGAGACGGAGCGCCCCCAGAACCTCACGCCCATCCCGGACCCACCCAGGGGCAGCCAGGCTACCAGGTCAGTAACCCACGTCCGTCAGCACATACCCTCCCCTAGCCCCGCTGCACGCAGCCGCGAGGAAACAGTCACCTGAGAGCCAACAGAGCCCCCAACCGGACATGACCGCTACCCCGGGTTGAGCCCCCCAAGGAAGATGCCTCCGGGGAACCCCCCGACGCCCTAAGCCTGTCCCTACCCCCACACCAATCACAACAGTGAAGGCGGGACCAAACTATGACCCCCCACCCCCACTAGGTGATGGAGCTGATAAAAGGAGCCCAGAGCAATTGATCTGATGTGGTGGCAGAGGCTGTATCAAGACTAATGTAATCTAATAGATAATTTCTATATTGGTTAGAATTAAGATTATTTTTATTTTTCCAGTTCATGAGGACTGTTTTCTTGGCTATGCATAGGGCAGTGAAGATCATATGGGCTATATTCTTTTCTGAAGTGACATTATCTAAGCTGCCCAGTAGACACACTAAGGGGGAAGTTGGAATGTTACATTTCAGACACTTCGATAAGTCTTCACATATCTCGCGCCAAAACTTTTGCACTGGTGGACAGAACCAAAGAGCGTGGATGTAATTGTCTGGTGTATTGCCTTGACAGTGTGAGCAGTTGTTGAAAGATGTAAAGCCCATCTTGAACATCCGATGACCTGTATAGTGCACTCTATGAAGTATTTTGTATTGTATTAATTGCAGACTGGGATTTTTAATTAATTTAAAGGTTTTTAAGCAAATCTCAGACCAGACGTTTTGGTCTAAGCTGACTGATAAATCTGCTTCCCACTTTGCAATAGGAAGGGATATTGATTCATGTAATTTAGAAAGTGTTCTGTATATTTTAGATAATAATTTGGGGGATTTAAGAGTAAGAAAATGTGCCGCACTTAGTGGTGTTTGTAATTCAACTTGACTGAGGTTAAATTTCTTTTTTACTATGGATTTAATTTGTTGATATTCTAAAAACCTTGTCTTGTTGATCCCATATTGTTCAACTAGTCTGTCAAATGGAATAAATTCTGTTCCCTCTAATATATGTTCTAAGTATTTAATTCCTTTACAACTCCATTCTGGGAAATTAATCATATTATTGTTTTGTAATATGTCAGGGTTATTCCAGATAGGTGTACGTTTGCATGGGATTAATGAAGACTCCGTTATTTTTAGAAACTCCCACCATGCTGTCAGAGAAAAGCTGATGTTGATACTTTTAAAGCATTCATGTCTTTTGATGTTTGAGCTAATAAATGGTAGGTCTGAAATCTCTAGATCCTTGCATAGTGCCTGTTCAACATCTAGCCAGGGCTCAACTGAGAAGGTATGTTTTAACCATTCTGAGATGAACTGAAGCCTGTTGGCTAAGAAGTATTGGTAAAAATTAGGCAGATCTAATCCTCCTCTATCCTTGGTTCTTTGTAGCGTTTTTAAGCTGATACGCGGGGGTTTATCTTTCCAAAGGAATTTGGAAATATATGAATCCAGAGATCTGAACCAATCTTGTGATGGTTTGTTAGGGATCATCAAAAATAAGTAATTTATTTTTGGCAAGATCATCATTTTTATAGTGGCGACCCTTCCCATGAGTGATATGGGTAAAGATTTCCATCTAGTCAGATCGCCTTCTACTTTCTTTAGAAGTGGGATGTGGTTTAATTTAGTTAAGTCTGAAAGCTTAGGAGAGACATTAATACCTAAATATTTAATATTTCCGGATTGCAGTGGGGCAGAGGAAGAATTATGGAAGGAGCAGTTAATGGGGAGAACTGTAGATTTTGGCCAGTTAATTGAGTAATCTGAAACTCTTGAAAACCAGTTTATTAAAGTAATTACCTCAGAGAGGTTGGTTTGTGTGTTTTGCAGAAAAAGCAACACATCATCCGCATAGAGACTGATTTTATGTTCTATGTTCTTACATTTTATGCCCTTAATTGTTGTAGCCTGTCTAAATGTTGCTGCTAGAGGTTCGATAAAAATTGCAAAAAGTGAAGGGGAGAGTGGGCATCCCTGTCTGGTGCCCCTCAGGAGATAGAAGCTGGAGGATGTCTGGTCATTTGTTCTGATACGAGCTGTTGGGGAATTGTATAATATTCTTATCCAGTTTATGAAAGAGTTTCCAAAACCAAATTTGTGTAAAGTTGCGAATAAAAATTTCCAGTTAACTCTGTCAAATGCTTTTTCTGCATCTAGAGATAATATTATGGTTTCGATGTTTTTATCGTATGAGTAGTCTATTATGTGCTTAAGGCATATGTGCTCTTAAAAGTAATGCGTTGTTTTACCGATGCCTTGACAACCCTGAAATGCTGATATGACTTTTTACATTTATCTACAACTGGTCAAAAAAATGTGTTTCCAAATCCTGGCTGGTAACAATGTCTCACCAGTCATTTAATTTTAAAAATTTAATTGATTTAATTTAACCACACCTCATTTTACAGATCTACGAGGGTTTCCTATCTCTAGGTGATTTGATCATTTTATTTTAAGAAATAAATAAATAAACGGTTCTAATATGACTTTATTCTGTATGGGAAAATTTGTGTTTCATGAATGTTCATAAGAGTTTAAAAATCTGAATTTCGGGATCGTGATCAATAGGTAGACAGAGCACGTCAGTTTTTAAACAGAGTACACATTCAGCCTTTAGAAATAAAACGCTGTTGCGTTGGTGACACAAAAACGTGTGTGTGATATTTTAAAAGATATTAAAAAAAACTCTTAAGGGTGGTGATTCTTACAGTACTTGCTGGTGAAACTTCTAATTGTATATTATATATAAATAGTGTAATAGCATCGCACATTTCACTGAGTATATTCAAATTTTATTTGTCACATACACAGTACAACATACAGTGAACAGCTTGTGTCCTGAACTGCGGACAGGCTGCTACTCTGGGGCTGGTTTTTAGCATAGGGAGTGTAGACAGGACCCTTACTGAATAACAGGTGGGAATTGAACTTGTGATCCCCACTCCCGAGGTGTGTAGTCTTACCACTAAACTATCCAGCTGCAACACTATCCAGCTGTGAGTATTGCACATTAATGAGTGATTTATCCCATTGTACATTCGAAATGAGGTAAAGTCGTACTGTGTTTTTTTAAGTTTTCAGTGTTTTTGTTTTTCCATCAGTCCGACAGCTTTTTTCAGAGGGGTCACAGGGGCCTATGACGGAGTGTCTGTATTCAGCCTGTCAAACCTGGCATAGAAGGTGTTGTGGCTGTTTGTCATCACATTTTCAAAAGTTCATGTGCGTGTGTGTTTGTGTGGGAACAATCAACACAAATCAACATTCATCCCCAAATCTAAATTTGTGTAGAACTGCTGCTGAAAATTTCTAGTTTCAAATGCGCTCTCTGCATCTAAAGAGACAACTGTGGTTTTTAATTTGTTGATGGAACCATAATCTATTACATTAAGTAGTCTGCATGTATTGTTGGTTTAGTGTCTACACACCTGTTCGGTCAGCATGGATTATGTATGGGGTGATTTTTAATAATCTTCTGACAAAGTATTTTAAGGTTTGAATTTATGAGTGAGATTGTGTGGTAACTGCTTGGGTGTAAGATCTTTGCCTGGTTTAAGAAGCAGACTAAAGATTTTTTTTTTGCATATGAAACCGGAGGAGTTGTACTTACATCTTATGCCATCAGCTTGCCCTAGGCCATCAAAGAGCCAGATGTGTATCCAGATGCAGCGTCACTTCATCAGTCAGTAAGTGGAGATATATCGCCATCTACTGGGCTGTTTATGTATAAAATCTGAACTTGGCAAGGGGAATAAGCAATAAGCACTTCTGGAACATCCTCTCTGAGAACATTAATTGGAAGCTGATATAGAGCTAAAATTGGCATTAATAAAATTAGTGAAATATATTTTAAAATCATTTATATATCCAACAAATCAGTAGCTCCCTCTTTACCTGAGGAGATAACCTGATACCAACCTGATCTTAAAGAAATAATTCAAAGTCATGGCTGCAGGTGTGTTTTTTAACAGCAGCTCAAGCTCATATGAGAACAGAGGATGAACTTAATGATTAGGATGATCCAAGAAGTAAGAAAATAAAATAATTTCATGTCTCAGATCAGAGGAGTAAAGTCTTTAGAAGTGATTTCCTTTCTAAAGATAGAAATATGATGAAGCTTGTAGATCACAAATATAGTTTTAAACTGCATCTTTATTTTTCTTATTTCTTATTTCAACTAACAAGTAATGATTTTCTAATATATTGTAACATTCACAAGAACCAGACGGTTGGGGTCTCAGTTTGTCCGTTTATTTGGCACATAAGCAAGCGGGTTGCTAACTCAGGGGAGAGCGCCCTCGTATTACACCTCTCTTCAGCCTGGCACACACACAGAACAACCAGGTCCCCCCCACCCCTTCCTGTACACCACCCTCACTACTTCCTGCAGCCCAACCAAACATGAATCTTAAAGGAACAACAACAGTGTGCAGAGATAACTAACATGTCACTGTCCAACAACACTTAAACATCGTTACACTGCCCCCCCCCAGCAATAAGTTCCTCGTCCCCGAGGGAACGACACAGTCTCTGAGGCGGGGTGGTAGCCTACGTTCCCTCCTTGACCTCCTGAGCCCCTGAGGTGGACGCGGAGCTTCGGGGCTTTGGGGTGAAGAGTCCGAGGGAGGGGAACACAGCCCCGGTCCCTCTGGAAAGGAGGGGAGGGACTGTCCTCTGTAGGGGGCCATCCGGTCTCTGTGCAGCGCTACTATCCTCCCCCTAGGAGGCAACTGCACCCTGTAAACAACTTCCCCCACTCGCTCTAGGACGCTGCAAGGCCCCACCCAGCTGCTATCCAGTTTAGGACACCGTCCCTTCTTCCTCTTTGGGCTGTAGACCCACACCAGCTCCCCAGCACGGAAGTGCCTCCCCGTAGTGGTGATGTCGTAATTCCTCTTTTGGCGCAGGCCTGCCTTCGCCAGCTGCTCTCGGGCGTAGGAATGTGCAGAATCCAGCCGGTCCTGCAGCTTCCTTGCGTAGTCCCGGCCCGGTGGTGCCTCTGGCGCGTCCGGGGATTTCCCAAAAGCCAACTCTGCAGGAGTTCTCAGCTCTCTCCCTAACATGAGCAGGGCAGGCGTACATTGGGTGGAGTCCTGCACTGCCGACCTGTAGGCCATGAGGGTAAGGGGAAGATGGTAATCCCAGTCCCGTTGGTGTTCTGAGGTAAGGATGGCTAGCTGCTGGGCCAGCGTCCTGTTAAACCTTTCCACCAGCCCATCGCTTTGGGGGTGAAGTGGGGTGGTGCGGGTTTTCTTAATCCCAAGGCGTTCACACATGGCAGCAAATACCTTGGACTCAAAGTTACGCCCCTGGTCACTGTGGAGGGTCTCTGCTGTTCCAAAGCGGCTGAACATCCCCTCCACTAATACATCAGCGACAGTCTCAGCCTCCTGATCTGGGATGGCGTATGCTTCCGGCCACTTGGTAAAATAGTCCATGGCCACAAGAACATAGCGGTTTCCTCTGTCTGTGCGAGGAAATGGGCCCATGACGTCCACAGCTACTCGCTCCATTGGGGCTCCTGCTGGTTGCTGCTGAAGCTGAGCCCGGGACTGGTCCTGTGGCCCTTTGTGTGAGGAACATGCATCACAGCTGCGGCAAAAGTCCTCCACATCCCTCCGCTGTTGACCCCAGTAATAGCCCTGGCGGAGGCGGCGGAGAGTCTTGGAGACCCCAAAGTGGCCAGAGCCAGTGCTCCCATGGCAGGCTTCCAGCACAGCTGACCTCAGCGACCTTGGCACCACAACCTGCCACCTCTCCTCCCCCGTGGCAGGATCCATCCAGGCACGCTCCAACACCCCCTCCTTCAGCCTGAGAGCTGCAAACTTGGCCCACAGCCCCCTGGTACAGATGGAAAACCCAGTGACCTCATCCCAAAGGGGTTGCTCCCCCTTCTCCAGCCACTGCAGGGCCGGCAGCAGATCCGTGTCTTGTTCCTGCCGTGCCCTCCACTCCGCTGCATCCACCACCAGAAGAGCCCTGCAGGCGAGCTGTGCTGCTCCGTCTATTGTCGTGAGTTCCCGCTCTATTTCCTCTCGCTTCTCACAGTAACGGCAGCCAGCTGCAGCACATGGGCGGCGAGAGAGGGCGTCTGCGTTAGAATGGTGCGTCCCTGCTCTGTGCTCCACAGTGAAATTGAAGGCTTGGAGCTCCTCCAGCCAGCGAGCCACCTGTCCCTCTGGCTCCCTGAAAGACATCAGCCACTGAAGGGCAGCATGATCAGTTCTGATAACAAATGCTGTGCCGCACAGGTAGTACTTAAAGTGTCTCACCCCCGCCACCACAGCCAACAGCTCTCGTCGTGTGACACAGTAGCGCCGCTCACTCTTGTTCAGGACCCGGCTGAAGTACGCCACCACCTTCTCCCCTTCCGGCCCAACCTGCGACAACACCGCTCCCAGCCCCACATTACTTGCGTCAGTGTCCAGGACAAAAGGCAGGGCGGGGTCAGGGGGGGCAAGGACTGGGGACTCTGTCAGCGATCTGCGGAGGGTGTCGAACGCCTGCTGACAGTCCTGGGTCCAGATGAAGTCACGGTCCTTCTGCAGCAGGTGGAAGAGTGGTGCGGCTATGGAGGAAAAGCCCTTCACAAACTTCCTGTAATAAGACGCCAGTCCTAGGAAGCTTTTGAGCTGTTTCTGGTCTGCTGGTGTGGGCCACTCGGTAATGGTGTGAATTTTTTCCTCCAAAGTGCTGATGCCCTCACGACCCAGCTTGTGGCCCAGAAACTCCACCTCCCTCCTCATGAAGTGGCACTTGTCGGGATGCAGCTTCAGACCTGCAGCCGCCACCCTCTCCAACACTTGTCTCAGGGCATCCAGGGCAGCATCAAAGGAGCTCCCGTGTACTAGAAGATCATCCAGGTAAACCAGACACCGTTGCCGTGGGACGCCAGCCAGCACACTGTCCATAAGCCTCTCGAAGGTCGCAGGAGCGTTGCAAAGGCCAAAGCTCAGGACTTTGAACTGCCATAGTCCCCTGTTAGTGCAGAAGGCTGTCTTCGGTCTGGATTCCGGGGACAGTGGCACCTGCCAGTAGCCACTCCGCAGGTCCAGGGTGGAAAACCAGGAGGACCCGGCTACTAAGTCGAGAGACTCATCAATCCTGGGAAGGGGGTAAGAGTCTTTCTTCGTCACTTTGTTGAGTGGTCTGTAGTCCACACAGAAACGCATCCTAGGACTTTTTTTCTTAGGCACCATCACCACCGCGGAGGCCCACGGGCTATCAGATGGTTCTATGATGCCCGCCTTCATCATTTCACACAACTCTCTGTCTGCAGCCTCCTGATGAGCCAGGGGCAGGCGGCGGGGGCGCACTTTAATAGGCTGGGCATCCCCGGTCTCAATGACGTGCTCTACCAAGTGTGTCAAGCCAACATCACTGTCTTTCAGGGCAAAAATGTCACTAAACTCTTTTAGTACCTGCCATAGACTCTCTTGCTGCTGTGGAGTCAGCCCCTCACAGTTCTTTGACCAGATACTCCTCACTGCTGAGAGCCTCTCCCCCTCCTCCTCCTCCGCTCGCTGTTCTGCTGGCGGGTCTGCAGGGGTCTCTGCGGTGGAGGTGGATGCCGCGGCAGATGCTGTGCAGACCGGGGGAGGAATAAGCGGCACCTTCTTCCCATCAAGGAGTACGAGGAAGCCTTTGCCTAAGTCCAGTACACCACCAATGGCTCGTAAAAAATCCAGCCCAAGGATGCAGGCGTCCTGCACGTCAGCCACCCAGGCAGCATAAGACACACCGAGGTCCCCCACCTTGAACTGGAACACTCCCCTCCCTCTCATTGGGGCCAGATCACCGGTCACCGTCTTAAGTTGCACGTTAGTCGGTTGTACAGCAGCTCCGGTTGGGACAACATCGGGTCGGACCAGCGTTGCATTGGATCCCGTGTCCAGCAGGGCCGTACAGGACACCCCCGCAATCGTCACTGGAACATGGCAGAAGCCGCCAACCTGGGTCCAGCCCACAGTGATGGGTGGAGGTGGCGGTGGTGTGGGGATGTCGTTCTCCCGGGCCCATGTACTCCCGCCTACACGGGCCCGTGGGCGTTTCCCTGAACCGCTGCAAGCTTGGGGCACTGCCTGATGAGGTGTCCGACTTGTCCACATCCCCAGCAGCTCTGAGGTCGGCGGTGTGGGCCAGCCCGAGGGGAAGGCGACTGCAGCGAAGCTGCCTGCACCAAACTGCACAGGCCCGCTGGCGTCTCCATCTGTTCCACAGGTGCAGACACAGCCCTCACCACGTGTGCGTCATCAGCGCCCCCAGAGGATCCTGCAAGCATCTCCCTCTCCAACGCTAGCTCCAGGGCTGCACTGAGTGTGGCCGGCCGAGCAAGCTGAGTTTGCATACGGAGCTCTTTAGGGCTTAGGGCCTGCAGGAACTGGTCCCGAGCTAACTCCGCCTGCACTGATGGTGGCATGCTGTCATACGCCCTCCGGCAAAGGCACTCGACTTCATGGGCCAAAATGCGGAGGGGCTCACCTGACAATCTGCGTCTGTTGTTGAACTCCGACCTCAGCAGCACTGGTTGGTTATACTGCCCGAAGCGCCTCTGAAGTGCTCCGACCAGAGCATTATAATCTCCCCTCTGTTCCTCGGTCAGCAGCAGCCGGCATGCAGCTGCATCCTCACACAGGCACAAAGCCAGTTGGAGAGCTTTATGTTCCTCAGACCAGCCAGCTGCAACAGCTAACAGCTCGAACTGTGCGATAAACACTTCCCATGGCGTCTTGCCGCTGAACTTAGGCGTTTTTATATTCGCTGCAGCTTGCTGGGCGCCGCCATGTTTGTTTACATCACGTGACGGCGCGCCAAGCGAGGTCGACTCCTTCCCGCCGGAATCGCGGCTGCTGTGTGAACAGTTCCCGAGCCTAGTCAAACCTGGAGAAAATCCAGCTTCGGCAGACAGCCGCAGCGCCGTTTCCCTCACTCCATGGGCGGGCGAGCGCGGACGAACCTCCCTCTCCTCCGTCTCCTTCTTAATCCTGCCCGGCAACATCTTCGTCTCGTAACGGCAAGCGTCGCCAGCAACAGGGTGTCGGGCGTTCTGGGGTTCTTTTTTCTTTTTTCACTTCTGACACCAATGTAACATTCACAAGAACCAGACGGTTGGGGTCTCAGTTTGTCCGTTTATTCGGCACATAAGCAAGCGGGTTGCTAACTCAGGGGAGAGCGCCCTCGTATTACACCTCTCTTCAGCCTGGCACACACACAGAACAACCAGGTCCCCCCACCCCTTCCTGTACACCACCCTCACTACTTCCTGCAGCCCAACCAAACATGAATCTTAAAGGAACAACAACAGTGTGCAGAGATAACTAACATGTCACTGTCCAACAACACTTAAACATCGTTACAATATGTTTGTTTGGAATAGTTTTATGGATTTTTGTCAAATAATCCGACTACAGTTTGTCAGGGTTCTTGGGTCGTTGACCCAGTGCTTTCAGTTCTGTCACGGTTAGTTTATGTTGCCACACCAACGTTGTCCTCACTTTCTGTTTTCCCCGTGTCAGCTCGTCTCTTGCGTCATTAGCCAGATTATGTTCAGCTGTGTACTCACCGGTCTCTCATTACCATCCTCATCTGTCAGAGTATTTAAGTCCTCAGTTTCCTTCTGTTTACCGTCGCGTCATTGATGTGGTCACTGCTGTCTGTGCCACATGTTTGCAGTTCAGTTCAGTTCAGTTCAGTTCAGATCAGTTCAGATCAGTTCAGTTCAGATCAGTTCAGTCAGTCAGTCAGCCATCTCCTATTCTCGTCATTCGTCTCTCACAATAAACACCCTGAATCTTCACCGTGAGTCCTGTGTTTGAGTCCTCTTCTCCACATCCACTCAGCAACTCCTGACACAGTTAATCCAGAATGTAATTAAAGGTTTTTCAATACACCTACAGTTTGTTCTCTGTATGTTCTTCTGTAATGAAATTAACCACACTTAGTAAACTGTACAGGAAATGCCCTCTACTGGACATCTGATGAATGAGCTCCTAAGAGTCAGCCTAATATTTTAGCTCAATATTTTTTATATTCTTAGACTTTAACAGACTATATAGATCAGAAGACTTGTATCACGGAGACCTTGCAGGACCACAAGTTTCAAAGACTTCTTTGCATTTCAGTTTTGTCTGAACACTTCTTACTCTAGATCAGGCCTACATGTTTTTTTTCCAATACTCTTTCCAAAGTCATTATGGTTTTAATAAAAATATAAAACTGTTTGGTGTCTAAAGGCATTTACACACTGGACACAAAGGGTATGCAGTTATTTCGTATTCGCCCATTCTTAATGTGATCATAAACAGCAGCAGAGTCATTTTGCTGGAAGAATTTGTTACATTTTTCAGACTAAGCTCAAATTTTCTGATTTTTCAGATGGAAATAAACAGATCAGACTGCTGTATTTAGCAACTAGTGTTCTTATAGCACAACACACATACCAGTACTGAATTTACAATAATGAAACAATACTGTTTTACCTGAGAAACAGATATATGCTTCTCCAATTCAAGTGGATGTCTGAAATGATTTCTCTGCCTCCTCAGATGTGGTCCCAACTCTGCCAGCAAGAGTTCAAACTGCTGCACTGACCTCCCAAAATATGAATGAAAGCTTCAACTCCTGCATCAAACCATGAAATTCTCCCTGCTGCTGCCTGCTCATGAGAACTGGATGAACCCAGAATCTCAGTTTCTTAATTTTCTTTTTTAGAAACATCAGGACCAGCTCGTTTTCGCTTGATTTTGACTTGATGTTTTTTGCAGGCATTTCATGAGAACCATTTTTTCACAAAGCACAGCTCTTTCAGTTTGTTTACTAGAAACAACAAGTCTGTGTGCAAAAAATTAGGAATTTCATGTGTTTTGTTTTGTTTTTCACAACACACTCGGTGTGTAATGATCAGACAAGCAATCACTGATTGACTGACATATGTATAAAGGATTCAGATTTTTAAATATCTTTTCACAAGTGAGCCTGTTATGAAATAAAATTTCTTAAATGTATATAGAAGTGCACTGAGAATGATGTTCCTGATGTGAGAACTACAATGTGCGAATAAAACGACTGCTTTTGAGCAGGTTGAGCTGATTTTAAATACTTAATATTCTGTCAGAATCAGAGATCCACTCAGAGTTCATCTGCATTATGTTTTAAATAATCTATGGGTTCAAAAAATATGAATAAATAAATATATAAATAAATTACACTTAAATCAGTTATGTTATTTCGACCAGAGGTGAAGCCAATAGGCCTCAGTGGGGAAAATAATTATTTGATCCCCTGCTGAATTTATACGTTTGCCCACTTTAAAAAAAAATGTAACAGTTTCTAATTTTTAAGGTATTTTTATTTTAATGGAGAAAGACAGAATATCAACCAAACATCCAGAAAATCCATATTAAAATAGTAATAATAATAATAATAATAATAAACTTTATTTATAAAGCACACTTAAAAACCAAGGGTATGCCAAGGTGCTTAACAAGTAACATAGAGAATAGAAGGAAAACAATAGAAATAGGACCAAAGCAAGTACTAAGTATGCAAGCAGATAACTGTCACTGATACATAGGAAAGCAACAGGTACAGAGCAAACAAGAATTTAAATGAGCATAAAAGTGCATCATATAAAATCATAAAAGAAATATTAACTAGAGGGAAAGGTAAGATTGAATAAGTGGGTTTTTAGTCGTGTTATGAACAGTGCAATGGGCGGAGATCGAGAGGAAGGTTATTCCACAGTACCGGGGCAGCCAGAGCAAACGCACGGTCACCCGGAGACTTCAGCCGAGATCTGGGTTGGGTCAGAAGTAGTTGAGTGGCAGATCTGAGTGTTCTAGCAGGAGTATGTGGTTTGAGAAGTTCACTAAGATAACTTGGCACTAATTTATTAATAGTTTTGAATGTAAGGAGTAATATTTTAAATTGAACAATTATATATATATTTGCATGTCACGGAGTGAAATAAGTATCTGATCTCCCATAACCCAGCTGGCATTCTGGTTCCCACAGATTGATTGTGTGTCCATGTGGCACACAGAGTACATTCAATCAAGACTGTATATCTGCGCAATAACTTATCAACATACACAAAAAGGAAACGCGGGTCAAAACAATTGAGAAATTCTGACAAAAAGGAAGTCATACATAAAACATGATGCCAGAGAAAAATGATCAAAACAGGAAACAACCCAAAAATGATTACTGAACACAAACCCAAGAAACTCACACTAAACGAGATAGAGAGGACCACTTGGGAGGCAAGAGCAGTCATGTCAAAATAGAAACTAAAATGTAATAATAGTACAAAACAAATGAATTACAACAATGATAAAGACAAAGTAGGAATTAAAGTCGCGAACATAAAAGTTAAAGAACTTTATTTCCTAAAGGAGACGTAGAAACTGAAAAGGAACAGAAAATATAAACAAGGCTACAGACCTTGGGAACATGAGAACAAAAGTATTTGATGTCTGTAGTAGTGGCATCACTCTGTTATATGTATATGGTTGGTGGATGCTTTTGTATGAGGTCAGTGTAGCATGTACAAGTAATCCCACCTATCTGAAGCTCAGGCACCAGACTGTTCTACATACTAAGTTTCAGTTTTATTTTTTTGTTGTTTTGTATGAGCTCATAGAGAGGGGAAGTCCCTAATATTGTCAAAGCACACAACTCTGATTTTGAAATTTGTTCCTTTTCGTCAAACCTAGGAGCAGCCAATCAGAAGACTCTAGTCTTAAAGTGGAATGGGACAAAACAGTTTGTTTCAAATGCAAGAGGACAGATTGTTATGAAATATGAATCATACAAAACTGCTCTCTTTTAGTTGAAGGCTGCACCACATGAACCTAACGGAAGTGTTTCGTCAAAATACAACCAAAATTAAATAAACAGGAAGCTGACAGAAAGAATCAATAACTCAGTTTTAGTTTTGTGTCTTTATTTTCCTGTATCAGTTTAAGTTTATCACTTTTGTGCTGAAACAATAAGTTTTATGAGCTAGCCACTGTCCCAGTAGTCATAGGCAGAGCACACCTGGACAGATAACCAGTGTGAGGACTAACAGAGAGACAGACATCAGAGTTACAAATCTATTTAAAATGACTGCCAGCTTGCTACAGCTGTATGAATGAACATGTGTTTCTGTGCCCACAGTCCACTTCTCAGGGAGCTGCAGTTCATTTGAGTCCCCTTTATTAAACGGACCTCACAAAAGGCTAATGCGGCTGGTCCAGTAAGTTAAGTATGACAGGTTTGGCCAGGGATTAAATCATATACTCACAACATTAATGTAATGGTCCTGAATGGTGTGTATCCTTAATTATCTTTCCCACACCTGACTAAAAAATATTGGCATTTTTAACATTTGTACTTTGGGTTTTGTTTTTCATCTCTTCAAAGTTGAAGACACCAAATGTTTAGTTTTAACCTGAGTCACTGATCACTGACAACATTTCCCAGAGTCTGACAGTAAACGTATAAGCTTCTAGTTTACTCCGTTTAATCCTTATGATTAAATCCTGGCTCCTTTAGTCCTGCAAGATTTAAGAATCCAGACTTTGTTCAGACAGGTAGAATTTTATTTTACATTGACCCGGGTCAGTATAAGTATCGTACAGTTTAAATGAAGCTCTGGAACTAGTAGAACTATATCGGGATATTTATTGGGAATATTTAACCAGTAATTCAATTTCCAACCAGCCATGTCAGGAGCTAATATTTCTGTAATAGCATTGTTTTAATACCACGCAGACCTTCGCACACCAACTTTAGGTAGCACAATAAAGATGAAAACACGTAATAAAATCATATCAGCACTCGTTTTACACCTCATTGTCATTTATGAACACTCGGTGACTGATGGATGAGAACAAACTTAAAAAAATAAACAAACGCCGGGGATGACTGATGGGGAGGAGCTCCGAGGTCAGGTGGCGCATCTGTTTGCTATAGAGCTGAACTGAGCATGTTAAGATTGTGCAGTCAGGGCGCTGGTCAGTGAAATTGGATAAGTGAGACTTTCTTCTTCAGCTCATCAGAGAGTTTTTGGATGTCATCTTTAAGGTCGGTGATGTTTTGGTTTTCTTCCTTGAGCAGCAAATTATCCTCACAAGCGAGCGCCGATGGTTTTGGAAAGCAAAAGCACTTGCGTTTATAATTGTGATAGTTGAAGGTTCAGGCAGAAGTGTGTAGAGAAAAAACAAATAAATAAAATCTAACAGGTTAGAAATAAAAACGTGGTTTCAAAGCAGATAAAAAGATACTTTGTGGCTCCTAACAGCTGGCAGCTTCAACAGGAGAACAAACAAAATAGAAACGTGTAAAAGCCTCCTCAGTATGAGTGTGTTCATAAACGGGTCCAAACTGACATGCCCTGAGTTTGTTGTCTTGTACAAACAGTTAATAATTACACTTTATGATCAGAAATTATTTTCTTTAAATGTTCTTTCACTTTCAGTTTTAAATGATTGTGTCAATGGATGTTGTTATGGATAGGCGTAGCTTTGAGTCACGTGGTGTCAGTAATAGTGATTGCTATATCACCTGTTCACGGCCCGAGGGAAATTTTGTGAATGAGTGGGTGATGGGGGAAGTCGACTTTTGCTGACCGCTCAAGCTTGGAATGTTTTTGATCACTGTTTTTTCTACGGATTTTAAGGATTTGATAACAAACAAAGAAGTTTTTAATCTGGAACTTTGACATACGTTTTAAACAGCGGGCGCGTCAACATTATTCCCCTATTCAGCTGCTCGGCGACTCAAAGGCTTGATAGTCGCCAACATTTGTCAGCAAAAAGTGCGACGGCAATGGACCGTCCCGCAATCAGCGCTGAATAAACGCCGATGCGAGCCCACACACCGCCGCCACTACACCCGTAAAAGCGGCTAGACCGACAGATAAGGAGAAGACGACGGTGGTATGTAAACTGTGTTTTTGTGCTGCGTATTGTTTGTTTGAACGCAGTTTGGATTCTGACCATACGAAGATGTTTTCGTGACACGCCCACCGCTACGTTGCTGTTGGATTTGGTGTGTGTGAGTTGTGGCTCTGCAGGCATTCAACTGAGTTTGAAGGAATTGCTGTTGCCTTTGTTTTGGATTTTGGCATGCTGCTTATGTTGAATGCTTAAAATGAGTGGATCACAGGCTGCATCTGTTGTTGGAAAAACTGAAAAGGATAAAAGAATAACTTCCCTCACTGAGAAAGCTTTTGCAAACAAAATTGAAACCATCCAAACAGATCGGAAAAGGCATGTAAACAAAATGAAAAGTGTTATTATGTCTCTTAAAGAGCTAATGAAAGATGATAAAAATCATTCACAAGTCAAAAAACAGTTTGATGAGTTAACACACCTGTTTAAGGATGCCAGTGCATTGCATGAATCTTTACTTTCTCTAATCTCATTTGATGAGAAAGATAAACAAAATACATGGTTCTCAAGCATCTCTAAATACAATAAAGGGTTTATGGAGGATGTTAACATATGGCTTTCTGAAACTGATAAACATTCAGGGAGGCCATCATCTGACAAGGCACAGTCACAGGAAACTTCCCTGGGAGGAGAAGTGGAGGTTCGAGAGCACACTGGAAAAGAACCACAATTATCTCTTAATCCTCAGAATGATGTTAATGATGACGTGTTGCCATCCGACAGTGTGTCAAATCAAGGCAGTAGGTCAAGCTCAAGAGTATCATCTACTTCATCTGCATGTCTCAGGGCAGAAGCTGAAATGGCCGCCTTGCTCGCACGTCAACATATGCTGAAAGAAAAACACTCTCTTGAAGAACAAGAGGAACAATTGAGGAGAAAGAAAGAACAACTTCAGCTTGAAGCAGATATAGCTGCAACTGTTGCAAAGGTGAACGTGCTGAGAACTGGATCCACTATGCGGAGCGTCACTTCACGGAAATCTAATGGAATGGAATCATATTTTAAAACAAAGGGAAACAGCCTTGAAATTCTTAATGCGGATGCAGAGACTTTTGTTCCTCAGACGCTTACAAAAGGAAATGCAATCACTGGGAATGCAGAGCTTCAAGTAAAAACAGTGCAACAGAATATCAAAAGGGAAAGGCCTGCACCAGCTCTTATGGGGCCTTCTGATGCTTTTGGATCAATTCCACCTTTGCCTAAGCCACAAGCTGCTCATCCAGTAGCCAATGAAAATCTGTTGTCCATTATGGAAAAACAAAATGAATTAACTTGTATGTTGGTCCATCAGCAAAGTCTTTCTTCACTGCCCAAAAGGGAGATTCAAACCTTTGATGGTGACCCTTTACATTTTCAGGCCTTTATGCGCTCGTTTGAACAGGTCATAGAAGCAAAGACTGGCGATGCTGGCGACTGCCTGCATTATCTTGCACAGTACACCAAGGGGCAGCCCAATGAACTTGTTAAAAGCTGCCAACATATGTCTGGAAGTGCTGGATATGTAAAGGCAAAGACTCTGCTGTATGAGCACTTTGGGAATGGACATGTGATTGCATCTGCCTATTTGAACAAAGTTCACTCATGGCCACTGATTAGATCGGAAGATGGAAAAGCTCTTCAGGCATATTGTTTGTTCTTACGTGGATGCTGCAATGCAATGGAAGAGATTGATGATCTCTCTGAATTAAATACACCTGCCAATATGCTTGCTGTGATTAGAAGACTGCCATATAAGTTAAAAGACAAATGGCGAACAGTAGCATATGACATTCAGGAGAGGCAACATCGCAGAGCCGCATTCATTGACATTGTTTCCTTCCTTGAGCGTCAAGTTAAAATTGTAACAGATCCCATCTTTGGAAATCTATGTGACGTTCCAGCAACACATCTAGCAGCCAAGGGCAGCAATGGAGGGAAATGTTCTCCACATCTAAAAGCTAACGGAAGTAGCTTCGCCACAACAGTCTCTGATGTTGAGAGACAGAATCAGACAGAGGCTCAAGATCGTCACAGCACTGTGAAGGCTTGTTTTTTCTGCAAAGGCGGACACACACTGGAGTCATGTGCTCTGCTTGATAAGAAACCTCATAATAAGAAGATTTCTTTTCTTAAAAAGAATAGCATCTGTTTTGGCTGTTTGTATACTGGGCACATAAGCAAAGAATGCAGAAAACGCCTTTCATGTAAAATCTGTGGCCTCCGACATGCAAGTATACTCCATATTCACCACAAAGAGAAGAATGAAATCAAACCTAATAATGAGGCAGATAACATTCCTGTTACGATCCAGACTAGTGGTCTTACTGGGGCCGGTGAACAGGACTGTAAGCTTGCCATTGTGCCAGTTAAAGTAAAATCAAAGAGAGATCAAAGAATAGTGGAAACGTATGCCTTTCTGGACCAAGGGAGTTCAGCATCCTTTTGTACAGTGGGTCTTATGGACAAGCTGAATATTGCTGGGAGGAGGACAAAGATTCTCCTTCGCACCATGGGACAGGAGAAAGTGGTGGACAGTTTCATTGTACCTGAACTTGAAGTTGCTGGATTGGACAGTGACATGTACTGTGATATGCCTAACCTCTTCACTCAGCATAAAATGCCTGTAGATACTGGTAACATCCCAAATCAACAGGACCTGGTTGACTGGCCACATTTGAAGCATGTTCATTTGCCAGAAATTAAGGCCAATGTTGAGCTTTTGATTGGCATGAATATGCCCAGAGCTCTAGAACCTTTGGAGGTCATCCGGAGTGTAGGTGATGGACCCTTTGCCATTAGGACTGTGCTCGGCTGGACTGTGAATGGGCCACTTAATCGAGAATGCTGTGGAAGGCCAGGATGTTTGGCAACAGTTACCGCCAACAGAGTTTCTGCTGTCACACTGGACAAGCTATGGAAACAGCAGTTCAAGACGGATTTTCCTGAGAGCAGCAATGATGAACAGATGGGGCTGTCAAAGGAAGACTTGAAGTTCCTGGAATTGGCCAGCAAGACGGTGACTTTGGGGGATTGGCACTACAGCATTGCCCTGCCACTAAAAGACCGAGACATAAGAATGCCTGACAACCGTGCAATTGAGCAACGAGCCTTAGGTTTGAAGAAAAGGTTCATCAGAGATAAAGACTTTCACAAAGACTACACTGCCTTCATGACAGATCTTATATCTAGAGGATATGCAAAGAGAGTCCCAGTCACAGAATTAGAGCGCCAGAAATGGGGAAGGATTAAACGCAACTTCGTTCCCGGAGATGTGGTCCTTATAGTGGATGATTCTGCACCTCGTGGTTCCTGGATCATTGGGAGAGTCACCGGAGCTGCACCAGATGAAAAGGGGCTTGTGCGTCAGGTCTGGATTAAGACCCCAACCAGCCATGTGTGCAGACCCATCACAAAGATATGCCTTCTTCAGGAGACTTCTGACCCATGATTATGACATTTTGACACAGTGTGACATAACTAACTTTGAATTGATTTTAATGTTATGAGATGTACATTACAGACTGACTATATTTAGGCTAAGTGCTGGTAACCTCTGGCCTATGACTGACTGACCATGTGCAGACAGAAGAAAAGAAGAGAAGACATGAGAAAATAACTTTGGTGAACTTTTTGAGTATGTTATGTTGTCTCACTGGGTGTCTGTGATTGATGAAGTGCGTGTTGTGAGTTGTGGTGTTGGATGTGTAATTATTACTGTAAAAATGTAATAATTAGGGGCCGGAATGTTATGGATAGGCGTAGCTTTGGGTCACGTGGTGTCTGTAATAGTGATTGCTATATCACCTGTTCACGGCCCGAGGGAAATTTTGTGAATGAGTGGGTGATGGGGGAAGTCGACTTTTGCTGACCGCTCAAGCTTGGAATGTTTTTGATCACTGTTTTTTCTACGGATTTTAAGGATTTGATAACAAATAAAGGAGTTTTAACTTGGAACTTTGACTTACGTTTTAAACAGCGGGCGCGTCAACAATATTCCCCTATTCAGCTGCTCGGCGACTCAAAGGCTTGATAGTCGCCAACAGATGTCATAGCGGAAGAGAACACGTCATGTTCTGTTAACTTTGACTTCAGAGCAGATAAGTTTTATCTTTGGGTTTTTTATAAGGTTTTTTTTTTTCCTACTGTCTAACAGTCGGCCAGATCATGTGCACCTGGTTGAAATGAAAAATGTTGGGTCTGAACGAGAGGCACCCGAGCATCGCTCAGACACCTCTCCAAGACAGGAAGTAAAAATATTCACAGTCAGTTCGTTGAAACTTTAACAGCAGGCGTGTTTCATGCAGGAAGTTTAAGGCTACGTCCAAACATACACGGGTATTTTTAAAAACGGAAATTTTACATTTTTGTTTAAAAAAAACCCGTCTGCACGTGCAGTTTTGAACAAATATCTCCGTCTACATGTAAATCACAAAAAATGCAGTCGAGAACATGTCAAATCCTAACCGTGTAGAAATGCTGGCCAATCAGGAGTCTATATTCCTGGCAGGGAACGAGTAAACAGGACTTTATGTATAAGTACTTCTGAAGTGTTTTTGTGTTTATCTGGACAGCCAGCTAATTGTGGGTAACTTTTCAAGTCCTTTCATCATTTCAAACGTTGATAACTAAAGTCAGTAATTTGGCTGTTGTGTAGACTCACAACTTAGGAACGAACAAAGTGCATACAGCAAACATAAATGTAATTTTATATGTGTGTATATATATATATATACATATATATATAAAAACACCCAGCACGCCCCTGCGGGCGGTTTATCCTTCAAGCTCGGGTCCTCTACCAGAGGCCTGGGAGCTTGAGGGTCCTGCGCAGTATCTTAGCTGTTCCCAGGACTGCGCTCTTCTGGACAGAGATCTCCGATGTTGTTCCCGGGATCTGCTGGAGCCACTCGCCTAGCTTGGGAGTCACCGCACCTAGTGCTCCGATTACCACGGGGACCACCGTTACCTTCACCCTCCACATCCTCTCGAGCTCTTCTCTGAGCCCTTGGTATTTCTCCAGCTTCTCATGTTCCTTCTTCCTGATATTGCTGTCATTGGGAACCGCTACATCGATCACTACGGCCGTCTTCTTCTGTTTGTCTACCACCACTATGTCCGGTTGGTTAGCCACCACCATTTTGTCCGTCTGTATCTGGAAGTCCCACAGGATCTTAGCTCGGTCATTCTCCACCACCCTTGGGGGCATCTCCCATTTTGACCTCGGGACTTCCAGGTTATACTCGGCACAGATGTTCCTGTACACTATGCCGGCCACTTGGTTATGGCGTTCCATGTATGCCTTGCCTGCTAGCATCTTGCACCCTGCTGTTATGTGCTGGATTGTCTCTGGGGCATCTTTACACAGCCTGCACCTGGGGTCTTGCCTGGTGTGATAGACCCCAGCCTCTATGGATCTTGTACTCAGAGCTTGTTCTTGTGCTGCCATGATTAGTGCCTCTGTGCTGTCTTTCAGTCCAGCTTTGTCCAGCCACTGGTAGGATTTCTGGATATCAGCCACCCCCTCTATCTGCCAGTGGTACATACCGTGCAGGGGCCTGTCCTTCCATGATGGTTCCTCGTCTCCCTCCTCTTTCTTGGGTTTCTGCTGCCTGAGGTATTCACTGAGCACTCGGTCAGTTGGGGCCATCTGTGTGTGTATGTATATGTATGTGTGTGTGTGTGTGTATGTATATATATATATATATATATAATTTATTTTTCAACACCGACGTCCGGATTTGTTTGTGACAGCGTCTGTGTTAAATGTAGAAGCCACGTCCGAAGTTCACTCTGACGCCTCTGTCTCTCTAAGTGGAGGGATAGTAACTGCGTCTAGTTTTTACGTTATTCGTTTATTTTCGTTTCACCCAGTGTTTTCACCAAATCCAATGCAGACGGATATATTTGCAGGACTTTGCCTACACCAGCGCAAAATTATCTTTTAGCATCAAAAAGCTGCTGTTCTCCAAGTTCTGCTACATCTGCTAGGACGGCTCACTGAACTGTCTGCTTAAAAGTTGCCTGACTTGAGTAACTAGGTGTGGGATGTTTGCCGGGAATTGTCCTTTGGGTGAAACTGGTACTGTACAGCTCAGGTGGCAGCCTTACTTTGACTGGCTAATGCTGTTTGGCTTGTGTGTTTTTATTTTAGTCTTTTAGTGGATATGTTTGTATACATGTATTTATCATAAAATAAAAAAATATTCTTTGTATTATTGTAGAGTCTTTACAACATAAAGCACTGTTGATGTTATTTGGCGCTTTGTAAATAAAATTTAATTTTGAATTGTACTGAATTTGAGTGTTTTTATATGATGTATGATTGTTGAGCATTTTACTTTACAGTTATGACTGAGTATCCATATCTGTGAAGCGCTTGAGTAATTTTCTTATTTCATCTTTTTAGTTGCTGGATTTGGCGACAGAAGGACGAGCCAGTGGGAGTGAGACCTCCCTCGAAGTAGATTCGTCTTTCCACATTTTTTCACAGTACAGTGTGAAGCTGGTGTGTTCTGTTTCTTTTCCTACCTCTTCATTAGGGCCTTTGGATACTACCACCCCAAAATCCTTTTTCTTTTGATTTACTGAAACTGTTCTCTGATCCGTTTGTAGGTTAAAGATGGCGACATGCAGAGATGACGAGTGGGCAAAAAACGTATGTCACTGTATAATTCTTATATAAATCATGTTCACTGAGAGAGACGCTGTCCTCTCAACATTCTGCATCTAATGTAAATCAGTAATTAGTAGTGGCCTATTGTAGCTGACAGTTTTTCAGCAACATCGTCAATTTTTTTTAAGATGTGGTCACTTTCTCAATTATGTAATTTTTTTCTAGGCAACATTTCTTGAGTGGCAGATAGAATAAGCATAGATCTAGGCCTGAGGGTGTAGCCGGGGGAAGGCCTCAGCCGATCCCACTCCACGGTTTGGTACGCACGTGATCCGAAGATTCGAAAAAGAAAAAAAAAGTATTTGTATGGTGCGCGTGATTGGTCTGTCAAGCGATAGTTATGGTCAGCGCTAGCGGTCCAAGTGGCGGAGCAGAGGATTTAAGCAGCCTTTTGCTGCCCGATCCGACCGGGCTAAAGCCATTACAAAAGCTATTGGGGTGTTTAGCTGCAGACGGGAGGCCATATTCC
Source organism: Aulonocara stuartgranti (assembly GCF_965226115.1). NCBI lineage: Eukaryota > Metazoa > Chordata > Actinopteri > Cichliformes > Cichlidae > Aulonocara > Aulonocara stuartgranti. The sequence goes on from NC_138960.1 coordinate 33,181,090, forward strand.
GTTGTGCAAAACAAGCGGTTTAAACTGTGATGAACGTGCTTGAGCCACGCTATGATATCTCGTTGTGCGTCCACTTCAGTGACAAGATGGTTCCAAGCATGTATGAGCAGGAGAAGTTTAAAGTTATGGCTGAACTGTCCCAGGCTTCTTCTGTTGCTCTAACTACAAATGGGTGGACCTCCAGGGCAACGGAAAGCCACGTGACCGTGACCGCTCGTTATATCATAGCGGAGTGATAGATACAAAGCCCTGCACTGCCCTATAGATTACATTAGATTAGATGAAACTTTATTTATCCCTCGGGTGGGTTCCTCCGGGAAATTCAGTTTCCAGTAGCACAGCACCCACAGAAGTCGCAGAATGTGAGCAGAAATATACCATATTTACACATATATAAATACAGAGAATACAAAAGGGATAAATATAATAAATAGAAATAAGAATACAAGGGAACGGCACATTATTGTGAGTCTATTACACCGTTGGATATTAACAAAAACTATTGCACAGTGAAAAGGCACTACAGCTTACTTGTTCCCCCCTCCTTTGTCCCCGTTTTCCCCCTGAGGAGTTAAACAGTTTGATGGCGTGTGGGACAAAGGACTTTTTAAGTCTGCTGGTCCTTGACTTTGGGAGAAGCAACCTGTCACTGACTCCTCTGGTTGTTTATGGCCGTGTGCAGAGGATGCAGAGGCTGCCCAGCCTGGTCCATAATGTCCATATTGCACCTTAATTTGTTTTTATATAAGTGCGTGGAATGAGTCTTCAGTTGAATGATTTTAAATAGGCAAAAAATACTTAAATAAGTAAATGGCGAGTCAAATTTATGTCTTTTTTTCTGTTTTTGCTGATCCAAAAATTGATCCGATCTGTGATTTAAAACCGTGATCCGATCTGAACCGTGAGATTTTTGATCCGTTGCACCACTAATAACTGATGCTGCTAAAATGAGATTTAATTGCGGGGATTTTGATAAAAAGAGCACTGATTGGATGGGAGGTGTAGTTTGAAGTGGTAATCCATGGAACAAAATGAATTCCAAGTGGTCAGGGTGCTGGTACCAGGGCTGTTAATGATGGCTTCTTGAGATGGGTTGATGCTGGGCTTTAAATTTGTTTAAATATGATGTTGCTGAAAATGGAGCTACTGTTGTAAAATCTGCCTCTGCATGAGGAACCAAGGTTCTGAATGTGTGGAGACGAGAGAAAGAGTCAGGAGCAGTATTGTGGTGGCTTGGATTGTGTCCTGGGGTCCGTTCTTCGTACCTCGCTAAGTAAGTTAGCTGGATGTGATTGTTGACCATTTCGCGTGATCTTGGATCGTTCGGTTCTCCGAAGCTCATCCGGGACTTGCTGTCATAGCAACAGAGCCGTAAGCGTAAACCTGCTCGGGAGCAGGTTTACTTTATGTAAACAGGATTAGATCGCGGCCACGCAGGTATGTCCGCTTCATTTATACGAAAGCAACAGCGATATTCCACCACTGTTTCACCATAAATAAATATTATCAATGTAACTAAAGATAATGCAGCACTTGATCCATTTATTGATTTCACACAGATACATACAGGTCATTTCCTAACAAAAGGGAAATGTACTATTAATCTTTCTATTACATGTATGTGATTATTACAGATGTAATTCATATTTCAGAGTAGTAATTGTAAATTACTTCGTGTAATCAAGATGAGAGACCACGGCTATAAAAGCGAAGGTGGATTTGGGAAGCCTGTCGCAGCCATGTCCTGTCCGTATACGCGAGCCACCCATTGCGGAAGGTGCAAGATTGATAAGGAGAGTCCTCAGAATTCAGCGTATATTGCGGGATAGACAGGATCCTTTAGCTCAGTGCGACAGTGTGCTCATAGAGAGATATCGATCTTCCCGTGAGGGTATTATTCACTTAACCAACTTGTTGACGAGGGGGTGCAGGACCACCACCTGTCTTTTTTTGCTCTGCCCTTTTATGGGTTGCTGTTATAAACAAACAGATTATTCCAGGGTCTCTTTGCAAGAGACTAAAAGCAATATAAGTGATAAATATTACCATTCTGTAGAATATTCTTATATTTCACTTTTACTTGTTCCCATGTTCTAGTGGGTCCTGTTGTGGCTCTAATGTGAAAGGGGATATAATATAACATATTATAATATAATGTAATATAATATTGGACAATATAGTGTCATATGATAAATGTACCCTACCACCTACTGGTGTTGGCCAGAGGGGCCGATGGCGCGATATGGCAGCCTGGCTTCTGTCAGTCTGCCCCAGGGCAGCTGTGGCTACAACCGTAGCTGCCTCCACCAGTGTGTGAATGTGGGAGTGAATGAATAGTGGCATTGTAAAGCGCTTTGGGTGCCTTGAAAAGCGCTATATAAATTCAATCCATTATTATTGTTATTATTGAATTACTTACGAGTTTGATTTGTCAGCAACTTTCTGCCAGCCCTCTCTCCTTGCTTTTGCAGCCTTTGCAGTGTTCCCTTGCGTTCTGATTAAACTCTGAAACTCCTGAAATCCCTCACTCAAGAGTTCTTGCTCTGCTGCCGAAAAATACCGAGCGCGCTCCTTCGACATTTTCGCCGACCAATCAAAGGGTTGCCGATCAATGTTTCTACTATCGATGCGTAGCCCCTTTTACGACACCCAGTGATCTCACATTACTTCATCCAGCTATACTAATCGTCAACAGCAGGTGTGTTCGGAGAACCGGAATAGCGAGCTCAGAGTTAGCGCGATGATTTGGTCTTGGATGTAGTAAGCGAGGTACGAAGAACGGACCCCTGCTCTGTGAGGATTGGTGAGTGACCGACTGTCATCTACGACTATGAATGAAGGAGATGAAGGATGGGGAGTTTCTTTGGCTCTTTTAATTATATCAAATTCTGCAAGGATTTCTAAGTGAATAAGAATTGAAATTTTCAATTTTCAGTCAAGTCTCTGTAATAAAAAAAAGCAATGATTTTGTAGATTTTTATAAATAGCTGAAGATGACTGGAAACACTTTTAGAGGTACTGGTTAAATGTAAAAGTTCATTCATAGTAGTGATGTGTGATACCACTGATTTCCTTTCCGATCTGATACCAAGTAATATTCAGGGTTACTGATGATACTGATCCGATACCGATACTCTGTACAAAAACGTATTTTATTTATTGTATCTTTTATTGTATCTCAAATTAGCTTCATTATGATTACAGGACATCAGATTACTTGTTCTTATCACTTAATAATGCAGAATTCATCATATGAAATAAAAAAAAACCTTAAGTTGTGCGCTATTTGAACACCTTGCCTGCCTGCAGCACTTAAGGACTCCGTGAGAGACGTCTGTCTCGCCCTAGCAACACCTGTCCCTGTCCACTCCTCCTCTTCAGTTCGCCTCAACATACGCTCATCATATCCTGTGATATGATTTACTCTGAGGTGTTTGACGAGGTTAGTGGTGTTGCCACAGCACCTCACTTTTTTGCCACATGTATCGCAAACCACAGCTGTTTGTGGATGTAAAATACGTCTGCACATAACTCAGCCATTGTTGTGAGTGCGCACGCCAGTGGCTGCGAGACACTTATACAGCCGTATTCCGCACATGACTATGAAAGGCGGAAGAGGAAGTAGTTTCTTCCAATGTAGACGATCCAAATGTTATAGTTTCTTTCCACTGTGTTCCTGTTAGTGATAAACTACAAATTTACCCCAAAGTACTAAAATATCAATATTTTAATGTGAGAATCGATTCTAGAACATAAATGATTGGTATAGGAGAAATCGATATTTCAGTATCCATCCGCACATCATTAATTCGATCATAACAACCCCTAAAACCGGCAGAAGGAGCAGCATATTATTATTATTATTATTATTATTATTTATTTTATTTTTTTTTTTTTTTTGGGGGGGGGTTTACAGCTGACTGTCATAAACAGAGGTGATGCCATTCCAGCTGGTGAGATGTCATCAGAGCTGTAGTTCAGCTTTGATAGAGCTGTCCAAAAAAACTGTGTCGGTAAGAGAAGGTTTAGATTACATGGGTGAGAGCAGGTGACAAAAGAAAGAAGAGAATTCAGGGTTTGTGCACAGGGTGAAGTTCAGGCGTTCGAAAAATGAGAACAAACAGCCTGTAGTGTGGGAAGTCATATTATAGTTATACACTTGTTATGAGGAGTAACTGGAGTGGTCTTGCTCCCATCGCCAGTTAAATTCCATTCCATTTTCTCTTTCAGATATACCCTGTGACTAAACAATCCAAATCTAATCGCATCGCCCTGATGATCAATAATATAAAGTTTCATAATGACAGCTCGGACAGACATGGAGCTGAGAAAGATGACCGGGTCATGTTCAATCTTCTCCAAAGTCTGGGATACCAGGTGGTACGTTATAATAACTTGACTGGAAAGGTAAATTTTTACTGGCAGACAATGTTTATTCACTTTCACTGTCAGTTTTTAAAATTGATTGAATAACCCGTGATGATATTTTGTTCCCACAGCAGATTGATGATGCTCTTACTCAGTTCTCGCAGCATAAAAAGCTCACCCAGACAGACAGTGTGTTTGTGACCATTATGTCTCATGGAGACATGGGAATTATCTCTGGCACTGACAGTAAGGCGTTTAAAACTGAGGAAATTTTTCAGCACTTAAACGCAAAGAACTGTCCAGCACTGGTGAACAAACCGAAGATCATCATCATTCAGGCCTGCAGAGGAGGTAATTCTCATCTGTCTTCACATACACAATACAACACATACATATATTTACTGTCCAGCATAACTGCTGATATGGATGCAGACCCCCTGAAGATGAAAAGATCAACTTTTCATCTTTCACAAGTCTGTGTTCCTTGTTTCAGCTGAGAGAGGATCGGTGGATTTACCTCTCCAACAGCCTGTGCACACAGATAATATCAGAGCTCTATCAGAAAACTTTACCAGAGCTGTCAGAGTTCACATCGAAAAGGACTTCATCTGTTTTCATTCCAGCACTCCTCGTAAGTTTTCCTGCTTCCTGTGACAAATAAGTTTTAATAAACTGCAGTTAATAATCTGTTACTGTCTGTTTGTTTGCAGACACAGTTTCATACAGATCAACATCAGGTTCTTTTTTTATCCAAACACTCGCTGATGTGTTCAACAAATGGAGCCACGAGTATGACATTGAAGAACTGTTCAGAAAAGTAAGTCTGATGACTGGAAGCTTTTGTTTCTTTAAATGAAACCTGTGACTGGGATCATTTGTCCAATAATAGTGGTTCCCTATAGTAATCTGATAGACAGCTGTATAATAATCCACAACAAAGACATCACGGCTTTGATCACTGTCATTAACATGGAGATGTCTTTGTCATCCATTAAATATGTCACTGAACTTCAAAAAAAGTTTCCGTTTCTGATAAAGTAACCAATACAGTCAGAGACAAATATCTCTCACTAATAAAGGCAGCAAGATCCTTAAGTTAAACTTTGTTTGGTTAGTGACCAAACTATTACTTACCAGAAAATAATACGCAAGAGAATGATTTCTCCACGTGTATATATAAAATATATGATATAATGTGGTAAAATAAAATACTAATGTAAAGTATCAAGCTATGAAGTCAACAAGCCTCTCAATAGTGAACTGGATATAATAAAACTAATTAGATCTGTTTGAGTTTAGAAGATTTGATTTGCAGTACATACTGTAGGACACAGATAACTGGAGTCAGGGACTTTTTGCCATAATACAGTTTAAACAGTGTAGACTCTTATAGTTGTTTTTTGGGGGAAATCTCTCAATAGAGATTAAAATTGTTTGTATGCTGAGATACAGACAGGACATTCATTTTTGTTATAGCAGACACTTCAACCCACCATCTCTGGAACATGGTTCAACGCCGAATGCCCGGTCAGAGACATGAGATTGTATTGATCACTGGCATGCATTAGGCACACACTCTGGCTGGCGAGTAGGGATGTGGTTCTGAAATTGATACAAGTAGGAAACAACATAAACATCTCTTTCAGTGATTCAGCATCTTTCACTTGAAAGTGTTAAAGTCAATAACAAAATAAAATATAATATTAACTGTGGAACAGAAGTAGATATACAAAGTGTCATAAGCACTTTAATGGAAAATGCCTGCATCTCTGTAGGACTGTAATATTTTCTGTAATATGAATCTGTGTGTCACAGTCTGGCTGAGGCAGACTGTATGAATTGTGAAAAGGACTCAAATGCAGATCAAAACGAACGTGAACTGTGACGTGGATTAACAAAAATGAGCTGTTTATTAAGGCTGGCAAAAATAGATACAAACAAAGGACATGTGTGAAACTAAACAAAAACCTAAACTGGGTGAACTAAAATTAAACATGTAAAAACCTTAAACATGGAGAACTGGCATGGATACCTGGAGACACGACGTGGACTAGCAGACAACCTGACAAGGAATGACTGAAAACACACGAACTAAATACACTCAGGAGGATAATGAGGGACATGGAAACACATGGGGAAACAGCTGACACAGATGAACATAAGAACGTCACAAGGGGAGAGTAAAACTAAACACATTGAACATAGGAACCTCTTGAAATAATAGAGGAAACATAATGAAACGCAGACATGAAACACATAAAGGACAAGGGAGGCTTAACACAGGGATTGAAAACGCAAGGGAAATTGAATTAAAAAATGAACTTAATGACCTAATGAACTTAAACATGAACCATAAACATCAAAATAAACTAAAACTCAAAACGCTGGGTCAAAAGACCCAGGATCGTGACCCTGTGTCTCTTAAATTAAGTGACATGTCTCCCACAGGTCATGCAGCACTTTGAATCTTCCTCCTCTGACTACCTGCAGATGCCAACAAAGGAGAGAAACACTCTGACAAAGCGCTTCTACCTGTTTCCAGGTCAGTTTACATTTTATCTGTAGTTTTATTGCTGTGATGTCTTTTTTTTTAGCATTTTTTGGTTGTTTAGTGGAATGCTTTGTCCTGCTTTCTTTCTGTCTTTTCTTTGAGGAGGGGGCCTAAAATTGAGGAACAAAAGAAATAAAGGTGTAGGAACTGGAAGAGATGGGTGGAGAGAGAAGGGGAAGTACTTTTTATAAGAAATCATTTTCTCTTAGTAAATTTGTGAAGACCAGTAGGGATGGGTATCGTTTAGGTTTTATCCGCTACCAGTACTAAACCGTTACTTTTGAAACAGTGCCGGTGCTTAAACGGTGCTCGAACCGGTGCTGAAATGAAATGTAAAGACAAATGAACAGAAGAAAATCCTAATGATTGAATTTGGACATGTGTAGCTGAGAAATCAAATCAAGGTTTATTCAGAGAAGACCAGAGGATATCTGATTTTAATTATGGAGAATTTCAAAATATTTGTGGAGAGCAAGAATCACAAGTATAGGTTTTTTGGATTTTAAAATAGCTTCTCGAATTTAGAGTTCAAATTTTACATTTAATCATATTAAACACTTTATACATTTAACCATTTCCTCTTTTTTTAAAAAGTGATAGATTAACTTGTTTCGATGACCAGTGTCAGCTTTTGGGAATCCTTCATGAACAGACCACACGTGTATACATTGTCACGCAGAAACAAACTGTCACATGCAAAACTTTAAGTGGAGAATGAGTGTCTCATGTTGTTTGCATGAAACTCACTACGATCAGCATCTTTCAGCATCTGTTGATTGTTTCTGGGGCTCAAAGCTACGCGCATTGCACACGCAGGGTCCTGCAGGACGTCTTTCTGCTTCTCTGATATTTATTTAGTTGGATGATCGAATGGAGAACACAAGAAGATTAAAGGTGGAGGAAAGAGGGAGAGACTTCAAAGAACAACGGTGCTGCACCCTGGAAAACAATAATTTTCAAATGTACAGTTCAAAAACAAAAACTTTTATTTGTATTTAGATTTTTCTTCTTTTTGATTAACATCTGAGTTTTAAACAAACAAGTGTTTATGTTGTGGTTATTTGTGGCCTGAACATTTCTTTACTTATTTAAACCACGTCCTCTTTTTTGAGGCGATGCCATTTACCCGTTGTGGTGCAGACAGTGTCAGCGTTTGGGAATCCCTGATGAACAGACCACACATGTATACATTGTCACGCAGAAGTACAGACTGTCACCCGCAAAACTTTAAGTAACTCGAGAATGAGCGTCTTGTGATGTTTGCGTGGAGGATGAACCAGAATAAACAGGACAATCGACTGTTGAGGGAGTAGCAGCAGCTGCTGTTTGCTTAGTTGGCACATAACATTGAATAAATTATAGCCTTAAACTTTGCTACGGTACTTTTAGAAGGACATGCATTCACCATTGCTCTTCAAAAACGCTGACTGTAGAAATCTCAGTGTTAAAGCTACATTGTTCTAACCTGCGATTCCATCAGACGAATGCTTATCTGTACGACACAAAACACAAGTCACACACAGACTTGGTCTACTACCAAACCTAATATCCATATCTAAAAACCTAAAATCTTTACCTTACATGTAAAGACCCAACATGTAGGAGCGCTAAATGTTTCCACTGGAGAAATTTTGATTGCTGTAACGGGAAATTGAGAATCTTTGAAGACAGAATTAGAAGAAAATGTTCAACAGGTGGTAACGGTACAAATGACTTCGCAAGGACAGTTTGACATCTGGTGTGTGTGTGTGTGTGTGTGTGTGTGTGTGTGTGTGTGTGTGTGTGTGTGTGCGCAGGTAACAATAATCGCTCAATTCAAAGAGGATCAAAAAAATTAAATGGAAAAAGAACAAAATCCATTATTTGGATATTTAAAATTAGCAAGTTAACAATTATTTATATCAAAGGGTGAATAGATATATGAAAGGTTTCTTCCTGTTAAAGAGAGTTTTTCCTTCCCACTGTCGCCAAAGAGTTAAAGGGGGTCATATGATTCAGGGGATTTTCCCTCTTTTCCTTGTATTATTGTTGGGTCTTTAACTTACAAGATCAAACATCTTGAGGCAATATATGTGATTTAGTGCTATATAACTAAAATTGAACTGAACTGAGTTAAATTGAATGTATTTATATCAAAGGCTATAAGAATTTCGACTATCGTGTAGGAATATTAAATATCATAAACATATTATTCGATTATTAGATAGGTGTGTGTTCATGCATTTTGTGTGTATTGTACTTTAAACGAGAAAAACAGAAACCAAAAACATATGTCTGTCTAATAATTTTATTTCTTGATTGTGTTAATTATTTGTATTTTTTTTTTCTCTTCTCAAAGATAAGATTTCAGTCGTCATTTTGGGCAATGAAGAGTCTTTGAAGAAAGCTCTAATAACTGTCATCCTGGGGACAGATTTATCTGATATAAGCAAAAGAAAGATTCTAAAAAACACTGAGATTCATGAAGAGGAAAACTTTATGTTCATATGCACACCAGATTTGGGGACACCATATGATGATATTTCAGAGTTTTTATCCAAGAATCCACCCCCTGACATGTGTTTGTTTGTGGTAAAAAAAGGATTTTCAACCGAGCAGATATGGCAACAGATACATGTTCTGAATGAGAAAACAGGAAAACCCACAGAAGAGTTTAAAGTCGTGCTGCCGTTGGGATATGAACCCAAAGATTTCCCATTTAAATCCTTCACCCTGGAACAGCTTTTTAATGAATTGGACAAAGTGATTGAGCTGAAACAAACAACCTATACCAGGTAAATGACAAAGCATATTAATTTGTTATCATTAAATTTAATTAATCGACACCTAAAATTAACTGAATAAAAATGAAACTTGTTAATATGAGCTGATTGCTGAATTACAGGTCAATCTCCAGTCCTCAGTCAGAAGATCAGTTGGACAGAATTGGTGAGCTACAATCTGTTTAAGGAGCATCTCGCCGTATTACCAGCACTGTGTGTTCTGTGTGTAATTGGTTACTGTTACAGAGAAAGAGTTCTTGAGGAGATTCAACCAATACAGACACTATGTAAACCCACATGTATGAGTACAGACAATGTCTGTAGGGCACAGCTTAAAAGTGTTTTGAATGTGATTTTATTACAAAATTGCTATTACTGAGAAAAAACTATTATTACTCAGCTCGTGCTAAGACTACTGAGTTAACTAACTAACTTTAAATCCTATTATCTGAACAGTTTTGGCAGTACAATAAGCAAAAAGATTTAAACTGAACTGAAGATAAAAGATATCGTAACACTTTTTAGAACTCAGAAAAAACCCAGAAAAGCAGTTGTTTTGACTTAAAGAAATTAACTGTTTGAAATTTTGCTTAATTAGTGTTTGGTCTTCATCATTTCAGGAAATCATACTTACACCACAGTGAACCTCGTTCTTCTGGGATTGGCTGGGACTGGAAAGAGCGCCAGTGGAAACACCATCCTTGGAAAGAAGCACTTTGTTTCTAAAGCCAGTTCAAATCCAATCATCACAGAGTGTCAGGTGGCAGAAACTGACATAAATAGTGTACATGTGCGTGTGATTGATACTCCAGACATGTTTGGTGATGACATTAAACCATCAGTTCGGAACAAACATGTAAAAAGGTGCAAAGAGCTCTGTGAGTCAGAACTCTGTGTGTTTGTACTTGTGATGCATGTGAGCAGATTTACAGATGGTGAGAGAGACATACTGAAAAAGTTAGAAAAGACTTTTGGGACCAAAGTGAAAGAACAAACTGTCATCCTGTTCACCCGAGGAGACAACCTGGAGGAGGCAGACATGACCCTGGAGGATTTTCTTCATTCCTGCCAACCTGGTCTGAAGAAAATCATTGAAAAGTGTGGCAACAGGTGTGTTGTTTTTGAGAACCGCAGCTCAAGTTCAGACCAGGTGGAAAAGCTAATGAATACAGTGAGCGTGGTGTTAAAGAAAACAGCAAAGATACAATAAAAAGGTCTTAGTTGTGATTTTTAAGTGAATAAATATATATTAAACCTTTTTGGGTCGGGATGGCAATAATCAAAAGTTACAAAAGTAACAAATTTCCCACCTGTGTGACTAATAAAGGTCATTTTATCTTATCTTATCATATCTTATCTTATATTTCTAAGAATCTCCCAAACAGTTCTTCAGCTGAGACAACTGAGTTAGAAAACACAAACACTGCAGTTGATTTACTTGCAAGGGCAGCCACAGAGCGCTCGTACTCGCAGAGAGACACTCACGGACTCGCGCTCTGTCACTGTCTGCGTTCTTTATTTATACAAGCTGGTTACACGTGTGTACAAAGATAACAAACTTATTCCAAGAACTCAGAGCTGAGGTTCCCCTTTTCTGCACCTGTATGTTCTCAGAACAGAGGAAGCTGTTAGTTGCTAAAATAAGTTTATCACACAAAAGTTGTTATATGAAAAGTCACGTAGACATGTGGTTTTGCTTAGTGATCCTAAAAAGGGCACATTTCATGTAGCTGATCACACTATGTACAATTTTCTTTTAACAATGTGTAATGTGGTTTATTGCATGTGATTTCCAAATGCTCTGAGTCTGTAAATGCAGGCTCAGATGAAGTTATGCTGTGCTGTAACTAGTCATGTACCACCATCTACTGAACACTTGATGTTCAAGTACCTTCAAGTACTTTCCTACTTAATTCCTACATTCCGACTTAAAGTTGGTGGTTATTATAACTGAATTCATTTTTAACACATTATTTAATACTTCAAACCTTTTTAGGGGTCCTTGACGATCAGTTATAATTGTTTGGAGACCTGGGTTGTCGACCCAGAGTTTTGGGTTTACTTTATTATTGAACTCTGATTTTGATATTATCATTTCTAGTCTTTTGGTTTCTTTGTTGATGTTCTGGTTTCTGTCTGTGTTTCTTAGTTGCTCTGCCTCCTCTGTCTGCTGAGTCCCCTTGTCAAGTCTAGGTCTCTGTTTTATGTGTCCTCTTTTACTTTGAAAGTCCGTGTCTTGTGTTTATGTATCAGGTTTTGCTCCCCTTGTTTCGTTAGCCCTGATTTGCACCAGCTGTGTTTCCCTCCTGTCTCTGATTCCCTGATTGCTCCCTGTGTGTATTTAAGCCCTGTGTTTCTCTGTGTCCGTGTCGTGATCTGCCCTCATTCATGATGTCTTTTGTCTGCCTGCCTTCCTGAATTTATTCTTTATATTTTGAAGTTTTTTACTTTTATTTCAGCAATAAAGCTGTTTTTTGGAGTTCACATTTTGTCTCCATTCACCACTTCTGCCTGCACACAGCCTAAACATCATAATAATAGAACTATACCTGACTATAATATAACTATAACTGCATCAGCAATGCACAGGCAGAAATGCATCTCCAACACCACTTCATAAGAAGATTGGGGTGGTCGAAACTTCAGCATCTTCGATGTGCTATTGCTGTAAGTAAAGTAAAAAAGTAAGTAAAATTTTATTTATATAGCACCTTTCAAGATAAAAATCACAAAGTGCTTCACAGAAGCTAAAACCTAAAAATAAAAATCAACCAAAAGCAAGTTTAAAAAGATGCGTTTTTAGCTGTTTTTTAAAAGCGACCACAGAGTCCACAGATCTCAGGCTCAAAGGGAGAGAGTTCCACAATCTGGGGGCCACAGTCACAAAAGCTTTGTTGCCTTTTGTTTTCAGCCTTGTGTTTTGGACAGCACGCAAGCCCTGGTCACATGACCTCAGGGACCTGCTGGGAATGTATGGATGTAAAAGTTCACTTATATATGTTGGTGCTTGTCCATGCAAAGCCCTGAAAGTCAAGGTTAAAACCTTAAAGTGGATTCTGAATTTAACGGGGAGCCAGTGCAGCTGAATCAGCAGGGGTGTGACATGGGAGTACTTGGAGGACTTGGTCAGAAGCTTTGCAGAAGCGTTCTGAACAACTTGCAGATACTCCAAAGAGGCTTTACATAAACAAGTAAACAAAGAATTACAATAATCCAGACGAAATGAAACAAATGCATGAATGACAATTTCTAATTCGGAGCGAGATACAATGGGACTCAGCTTAGCAATGTTTCTCAAGTGATAAAAACAGGAGCGAACCAGAGATTTTACATGGGTATCCAAAGTCAGAGCTGAGTCAATAGTAACACCAAAGTTCCTGATAGACGGTTTGGCAAATGTAGCAAGTGGACCCAAGTTTTCCATAACACTAGGTACAAAATTTTTAGGAGCACAAACAAGGACTTCAGTCTTCTCCTCATTTAGTTGAAGAAAGTTTCCAGCTATCCAACATCTAATGGAGTCTATGCACTTGTGCAAAATCTGTAGCTGTAGGAGATATATAACTGAATATCATCTGCATAGCAGTGATACGAAATGTCCTTAACAGTGCTCAATAAGTGTTGAAGAGGAAGTAAATACAGCAAGAACAATAAAGGCCCCAAAACTGAACCTTGTGGCACACCGTAGGCAAGAAAAGTAGAAGAGGAACTGTACTTAGAGGTAGCCACAGAAAAGGATCATTCATGCAAATAGGATTCAAACCAGTCCAAAGCAGCCCCTGATATACCCACCCAGTGTCTCAGCCTATCTAGCAGAATATGATGGTCCACAGTATCAAAGGCGGAGGTCAGGTCCAACATCAACAGACCGGAGCATTCTCCTGCATCACATCTCATCAAAATGTCGTCGGAGACTCTAAGAAGTGTAGTTTCAGTAGAGTGAGCTCTACGAAAGCCAGATTGGAATTAATCCAGAATGCTGTATTCATCTAGAACAGCTATAAGCTGCTTAGCCACAACCTTTTCTAAAATCTTAGCAATGAACGGTAATTTTGAAATCGGTCTGTAGCTACTGAGAAGAGAAGCATCAAGCTTAGTTTTTTTTAACAGTGGGTGAATAACAGCATTCTTACAATAAACAGGGACCTGACAAGAAACCAGTGAGGTATTGATAATTGTAAGCACACAGGGACCAATAGACTGAAAGACATTTTTAAACAAAGATCAAGGTAAACTAGAAAAATTTGCATTTCCTGCGAAAATGCTGTGTGGATGCCTTACGCTGAAGATTTCTGCTGAAAAAAGCTGAAAAGGTTGAAAGTTGAAAAAAAAGGTTGCCCTGAGCAGGATTCGAACCTGGCCCTTCTGGTCTAAAGGCAGTGTCTCACCTCACTGCACCAAACTCATTCGCACAAAGAAGAGGTGGAGAGACTGACAATTCTGGTGAAATTAGCGGAAGTTGCTGAGAATTGTGCTGATAAGAGGTGAAAAGGCTAAAAAGTTTACAGAAAAGAGGTGAATCAGCAGAACTTCTGCTGAAAAGAGTTCCATCAGCAGAATTTCTGCTGAAAAGAGTTCCATCAGCACAATTTCTGCTGAAAAGAGTTCCATCAGCACAATTTCTGCTGAAAAGAGTTCCATCAGCACAATTTCTGCTGAAAAGAGGTTTTTGCTGAAAAGAGCTGAAAAGCTGGTATTTGTGCTGAAAAGAGTTCAATGAGCAGAATTCTGTTGAAAAGAGGTTTTTGCTGAAAAAAGCTGAAAAAGCTTGGATTTGTACTGAAAAGTGGTGAAAAAACTGAAAATTCTGCTGAAAAGTGGTGAAAAAGATGAAATTTGTATTGATGGAGTGGATGGAGTCATTCTAATCTCGCAGAGGACTTGAGGGAGTAGCTTGACCCAGGTCATCCCTGTTTCTACCATTGCTTTAGTCAGGCGATCTTTTATGGTCCTATTCATTCTTTCTACAACTCCTGAACTCTGGGGGTGGTAGGGCACGTGATATTTCCAGTCTATTCCTAGAGTTTTTGCACACTTTTGGATTACTTCCGATGTAAAAGAAGGTCCTCTGTCACTGTTAATTGGTGAGGTATTCCGAATCTGGGTATTATTTCATTGCACAGCTTTTGGCAGACTATTTCTGCAGTTTCTTTTGATGTTGGGTACACCTCTACCCATTTGCTAAATTGATCCACTATTACCAGTAAGTACTTGATGCTTCCTTGTGCTGGCATGTGTGTAAAATCAATTTGCAATGTACACTGAACAAAAATATAAACGCGACACTTTTGTTTTTGCTCCCATTTTCCATGAGCTGCACTTAAAGATCTGAAACATTTTCTACATACACAAAGGACCCATTACTATCAAATATTGTTCACAAATCTGTCTAAATCTGTGTCGGTGAGAACTTCTCCTTTGCCGAGATAATCCATCCCACTTCACAGGTGTGGCATGTCAAGGTGCTGATCAGACAGCATGAATATCTCACAGGTGTGCCTTAGACTGCCCACAATAAAAGGCCACTCTAAAATATGCAGTTTGATCACACAGCACAATGCTACACATGTCGCAGCTTTTGAGGGAGCGTGCAGTTGGCATGCTGACTGCAGGAATGTCTACCAGAACTGTTGCCTGTGAAATGAATGTTCATTTCTCTGCCATAAGCTGTCTTCAAAGGCATTTTAGAGAATTTGGCTGTACATCCAACCGGCCCCACAATCGCAGACCACATGTAACCACACCAGCCCAGGATCTCCACATCAGCATGTTCACCTCCAGGATGGTCGACCAGGTGGAGACCAGCCACCCAGACAGCTGCAGCAACAATCGGTTTGCATAACCAAAGAATTTCTGCAAAGACTGTCAGAAACCGTGTCAGGGAGGCTCATCTGCATGCTCGGCATCCTACTCGGGGTCTGGACCTGACTGCAGTTTGTTGTCGTAACCAACTTGAGTGGACAAATGCTCACATTCGATGGTGTTTGGCACGTTGACAGATGTTTTTACTGTTCAGGGCAGATGGCAGACAGCTTGTGTCGCGTCGTGTGGTTTGCTGACGTCAACGTTGTGGATTGAGTGGCCCATGGTGGGTTATGGACAATGAACACGAGTCCATTTTATTGTTGGCATTTTGAATGCACAGAGATACCGTGTTGAGATCCTGAGGACCATTGTTGTGCCATTTATCCATGACCATAACCTCATGTTACAGCATGATAACGCACGGCCTCATATTGCAAGAATCTGTACACAATTCCTGGAAGCTGAAAACATCCCAGTTCTTGCATGGCAGCAGACATGTCACCCATTGAGTATGTTTGGGATGCTCGGCTTGCCGTATATGACAGCACGTTCCAGTTCCTGCCAATATTCAGCAAATTTGCACAAGTATTGAAGAGGAGTGGACCAGCATTCCACAGCCCACAATCAACAACCTGATCAGCTCTATGCAATGGAGATGTGTTGCACTGCGTAAGGCAAAGGGTGGCCACACCAGATACTGACTGGTTTTGTGACATGTGTAGCATTGTGCTGTGTGATCAAACTGCATATTTTAGAGTGGCCTTTTATTGTGGGCAGTCTAAGGCACACCTGTGAGATATTCATGCTGTCTGATCAGCACCTTGACATGCCACACCTGTGAGGTGGGATGGATTATCTCGGCAAAGGAGAAGTTCTCACCGACACAGATTTAGACAGATTTGTGAACAATATTTGATAGTAATGGGTCCTTTGTGTATGTAGAAAATGTTTCAATTCAATTCAATTTTATTTATATAGCGCCAAATCACAACAAAAGTCGCCTCAAGGCGCTTCATAGATACAGAGAAAAACCCAACAATCATATGACCCCCTATGAGCAAGCACTTTGGCAACAGTGGGAAGGAAAAACTCCCTTTTAACAGGAAGAACCCTCCGGCAGAACCAGGCTCAGGGAGGGGCGGGGCCATCTGCTGCGACCGGTTGGGGTGAGAGAAGGAAGACAGGATAAAGACATGCTGTGGAAGAGAGACAGAGGTTAATAACAGATATGATTCAATGCAGAGAGGTCTATTAACACATAGTGAGTGAGAAAGGTGACTGGAAAGGAAAAACTCAATGCATCATGGGAATCCCCCGGCAGCCTACGTCTATTGCAGCATAACTAAGGGAGGATTCAGGGTCACCTGGTCCAGCCCTAACTATATGCTTTAGCAAAAAGGAAAGTTTGAAGCCTAATCTTAAAAGTAGAGATAGTGTCTGTCTCCTGAATCAACACTGGAAGCTGGTTCCACAGAAGAGGGGCCTGAAAACTGAAGGCTCTCCCTCCCATTCTACTTTTAAATACTCTAGGAACAACAAGTAGGCCTGCAGAGCGAGAGCGAAGTGCTCTAATAGGGTGATATGGTTCAAGGTTCAAGGTTCTTTATTTGTCACATGCATAGTTATACAAGTATAACACACAGTGAAATGTAGCCTGACACGCTCCTCGACATGTGCAAAAATTGTGGGGGGGTGTAGAGGAAGAACATTATATATATATTAGGGGTGCAACGATATTCGTATCGATATTGAACCGTTCGATACAGTGCTTTCGGTTCGGTACGCATATGTATCGAACAATACAACATTTGTAATTTATTTTATCAATTTTCCTTCTGACGATGCTGTCTGTGTTGAGCGCTCAGAGAATCTGTGTTCGACTACTCCGCCTAGGCTGCACTGTCGAGCGCAGATCCACTGAGCGCTCAACACAGACAGCATAGTCAGAAGGAAGAGCGCAGGGCAAGCTAGCGAGACAGAAGTTAAGCTCTTCTTGCAACAGGCAAATTGAACCTCATTCAGATCTGGCGTTTGGAATTATTTTGGTTTTCATGTGATGTATGACCCTGAAGGTAAGCAAGTCATGCACTAAAGTAAAACAGTATGTTGGATGTGCCATGCAATGCTCAATTACATTGGTGTGAACTAGTGTGTTAGCGCAGTTAGCTCGTTAACATGTTGGCCGTCTAGCCCCATGCACGGAGCGATCGGCAGTAGTTCGTTAACGGAGATTTGCCGTGTTGTGGCGTTAAGGTCATTTCAACGAGATTAACCTGAAAGCACTAGTGGGAACACAACGAATATGACTGCACATTTACGCCGACATCATCCTAGTGCAAAGACAAGTGGAAGCAGACAAATAAAAGCAAGCATGCTACTAACTTTAGCCGAGTCATTTAGACAGCTGTTAGCACATGATTCTCCTTATGCTGCTGAGAATATAGCCCAGAAGAAGCGGATAGTATAGCTTTTATTTTGGAAAGAGCCATTTCTCTGTAATAAACTCTCTTTTCCAAAGATGAGTGATTCCTCAATCAGATACAGGGCTCGCAATATCGCTAGCCCGACGTCCTAGCTAGCGATTTTTTCAGTCGGGGTACCAAAATCTATCTCTTCCCTGCCCGTCGGGCTATTGTAGGAAAAATCTATGTCAATGCTTTTGCATTCTTTCGGAAATGTAGCTGGGTAATTATGTCATTGGCATCGGTGAGCCACTGTCAATATGTGACATATTGAAATCGCGTTTGAATTTGCGCTTGTTTTTTTGCTTTCACTTTGCAATCGTGCGAACTGTGTATAGAGAGCAACAGCACTGATCTGTGAGTGATGATAATTTGTGCACCAATTCCTCTGACATCGTCTTATTAATCGTTAGCTTACTATGCAAACATGACAAGTGAAATCTCCCGCAGCTTAAACATGTGAGAGGTTGATCGCGCAGAGAATCGCTGAAATTATGTGAGTGCGTGTGTAAAAGCATTTCAGTTCTGCTGAGCCAAATAAGACAGGTCAGGGTGAAGAAGTGACAGCCAAAGAAAAGCTTACCACAAAACGGAGAAGTTATGACAAATCAGACTATAAGGCAAAAAGAAAGTGCAGCTTTATGGTTTCATGGACAAAAGAATTTCTGTGGCTGCAATATGATGAGCTAAATAACCAGGGCTGCACATAAGTGGTCCGCAGGTGCGCATTCGCTGTCAAAATAAAAAACAGGCACAAGGGTTAGGGTTAAATTTAAAAACTGTACTTTTGAGTTAAAATATATATTTATAATTTTAATAAATGACAAATTAAAAATGCATGAACATTTTTTTGTATCGAAAAAATATCGAACCGTGACACCAAAGTATCGAACCGAACCGAACCGTGAATTTTGTGTATCGTTGCACCCCTAATATATATATAGTATATACATTGGGTGAATGTGCAGTAGTAGCAGCAAGCAGGTGAATTCTGTACATTAATATGAATAGACATCTGACTATTTTACAGGATAGACAATATAAACATATTTAAAATTAAAGGAATTTGAAATGTACATTGTGCCTTGGTTTAGTGTCTGGAAGAGTCCTGTCTCAGTCAATTATAGATGATGTGAGCGGGCGGGTGTGTGTGTTTAGGGCCCGGATGGCTTGGGGATAGAAGCTCCTCTTGAGTCTCTCTGTCCTTGCCCGGAAGATGCGGAACCTTCTACCAGATTGCAGAAGTTGGAACAGTTTGTTGCCAGGATGGGACGGGTCCTTCAGTATCTGCGCTGCTCTAGTCCGGCATCTCCTGGTGTAGGTGTCCTGAAGCGGGGGGAGAGCAATCCTGCAGCAGCGTTCTGCTGTACGGATCACTCTCTGGAGAGCTTTTTGGTCCTTCACACAGCTGTTCCCGAACCACGATGTCATGTTCTGTGTGAGGATGCTCTCCACAGCGCCTGTATAGAAAATCCTGAGGATCTTTGGAGAGACCCTGAACTTCCTCAGTTGTCGTAGGTGATACAGGCGCTGCCTAGCCTTTTTGGTCTGGACCTGAATGTGGGCAGCCCATGTCAGGTCTGAGGAGATGTGGACACCAAGATACTTGAAGGACTGCACCCTCTCCACTGGAGCTCCATTGATGATAATGGGCTTGTAGTCTCTGTGCTGACCCCTTCTGAAGTCCACCACCAGCTCCTTGGTCTTGCTGACGTTCAGCTGGAGGTGGTTGTCCTGGCACCAAGATGCCAGATTCTTCACTTCATCCATGTAGGCCGTCTCATCGTTGTTGGAGATGGCACCCAACACCACTGTGTCGTCAGCAAACTTCACAATGGTGTTGGAGCCGTGGGTGGCCACACAGTCTGAAGTGTAGAGGGAGTAGAGCAGTGGCGAGAGGACACATCCCTGAGGTGCTCCTGTGTTGATGGTGATGCTGTTGGAGAAGCACCTGCCAACCCTCACCACCTGAGTTCTGCCAGTGAGGAAGTCCAACACCCATGCACACAGACGGCTGTTAAGTCCCAGATCCCTCAGCTTTGTGAACAGTCTGCAGGGCACTATTGTGTCTACAAGGTCATTAAGATAAGATGGGGCCTGATTATTTAAGACCTTGTATGTGAGGAGCAGAATTTTGAATTCAATTCTGGATTAAACAGGAAGCCAATGAAGGGAAGCCAAAACAGGAGAAATATGCTCTCTCTTTCTAGTCCCTGTCAGTACTCTAGCTGCAGCATTTTGAATTAGCTGAAGGCTTTTCAGTGAGTTTTTTGGACATCCTGATAATAATGAATTACAGTCGTCCAGCCTGGAAGTAATAAAGGTATGAACTAGTTTTTCAGCGTCACTCTGAGACAGGATATTTCTAACTTTAGAGATGTTGCGCAAATGGAAGAAAGCAGTCTTACATATTTGTTTAATATGTGCATTGAAGGACATGTCCTGGTCAAAAATGACTCCAAGGTTCCTCACAGTGTTACTGGAGGCCAAGGTAATGCCATCCAGAGTAAGAATCTGGTTAGATACCATATTTCTAAGCTTTTCAGGGCCGAGTACAATAACCTCAGTTTTATCTGAATCTTTAAGTTCAGCTCATGGAAAATGGGAGCAAAAACAAAAGTGTTGCGTTTATATTTTTGTTCAGTGTGTTTTAATAAAATCATTTGTGTTGACCCACTATGGACTTCCAGTCGTTTGTCTCTTCGCAAATTCGAACCACAACAGTCTTGGTGCAGAGAACCTGGTTTGAGGAGAGACTGCAGGGGTTTGGCTGAGGTCTAGTGGTGTCAAACAGACGGACAGCCAGCAGGTCCACTGAGTGATGGGCCCAAAATAGGAGGTAAGCACCACCTGTTGATTGAAGTAATATCCAAAGGTGCTGAATTGGAAATTAAGCTACATTAAATGTTCACTCAGTAGAGCTTCTGGTCTGTGTCTGTGGTGATTTTGGGGTAATTAGTGATAAAAGTTTGGGGAATATTTGACTGATAAAATTTATTGCTGTTAATTCTGGGGTGAATTTTAAGTTAATCGTTTGTGTTCAAGTTCAAGTTCAAGTTCAACTTTATTGTCACTTCAACCATATACAGTTTAAAAATACACAGTGAGGCGAAACAACGTTCCTCCAGGAACCAAGGTGCTACAAGACAAGTTAGTGCAAAAAAAATAATAATATATAATATATCTAGTAATAATATTGTGCAAAAGAGCATTTACAGGTTGGTGTGTGCGATGGTTTGGTGGTGTAGGTCAGTGTGTTTGCGCTTTGTGTTGGTTAGTCAGTCCAGTCTCAATGTTTTGAGGTATTTGAGTTAAGCTGAGTGATAATGTTAGTGTATGTGTGTGTGTGCGTGTTTATCAGTCAGTCCCTTTTTGCTGAGGAGACGGATGGCTTGTGGAAAAAAGCTGTTGCACAGTCTGGATGTGCGTGCCCGAATGCTTCGGTGTGTTTATGTTAATATGTTATGGGTTTAAATTGATGTGTTATATTTGTTGACTGTGACGCCAGCCAGGCAAGCTTTAGTTTAGGGTATTTGGTCAGATTGATCAGCAGAACTGGGTTCGGGCATCAAGTAATTAAATTGGGGGACTTGGAGCCCACAGTGATGCTTTTAAAATGTATATAAATTAGTTTAGGACCGGAGTTGGACTCCGAAGAACGCAGTTTCGTTCAGCGTGTGGCAGCGACCGGTAACCGTGGATGCGCGGTTATCTCTGGCGGCGACCAGTTAGCCCGGATTAGCCTTCCGCGGGAATTTCGGACTCCCGTTAAAAGGGCCAGGTAGTCTGAGGGAGACTACGTTTATACTGCATTGTTTGACTGACAGGGTGAGACCCGGCCGTGACCATTCAACATGGGTGACTTGTGAGCTTTAAGTATAGCTGAAGGTGTGAGTGTGATACTATGCGCCGGATGTGGAGCTCCCTGTCAGCTGCGGGAAGCGGTTATAAATTAATTAGGGCTTAGAAATCTGACCGCTGTCGGCGACGGCGTTCCCGAAGCCGGTTCATTGATCAGCAAGGTTGGACCTGGGCTTAGAGGGTTTTAAATTAGTCAAAAGGTTAGGTGTACCGGTACAGAAATGATAAAGATAAGAAGAAGTGATAAGGAACTGTTGAATAAATTGTCTTGGCATCTGGTGTCTTTTCTCATGTTGATACAGGCCTGATTATATAAAATAAAGTGTAAATTGCTTATATTGATTATAACTGCGTGTGCTGTGAAACTGATTTAATACAGAAGCCGAGTGTGTGAGGATTATACAAAATAGTGTGTTTGTGGTGTGTAGAGATCGCGGCAGGAGGGCGTGTCACGAGTTGTTGCAAACTGTGAAGTCAAATGGGGGGTTGAGTGTCATGATCCGGAGTCTGTGACTCCGTGTTATGTTTAGTTTATTATTATTCTGTGGTTTTGGTTACCTTGGGTGTTTGTACTCTTCTGTTTCATGGTTCATGTTCCTATGTTCTGTGTCCCCCAGTCTGTGTTAAGTTGGTGTGTTATGTCATTACGTGTATGTGTTTCCTATTTTACTTTCTAGGTCTGTGTCTGTTCTCAGTGTATTCATTACTCTATTACTTTTCCCCTGTCTCGTCAGGTCTGATTACTCCCAGCTGTGCCCTCCTTTTGTGTCTCATTCCCTCGTTATCCTTCTGTGTATTTTAACCTCATGTCTGCCTCTGTTAGTTGCTGGTTTGTCTGTGTTGTTTACCTCGGTCTCCCTGCATCTACGTTTCTGGTTTGTTTTGTTAGCTCTGCCCAGTTGAGGTACCTATTTCATGTTCACGCGCCATTGCTGTTTGTATTCTCTTTTGTTTAATAAATGCTCACCTGCACCAGAGCTGCCGCATTTTGGGTCCTATCTTCAAAGTCTGCCACACTGGACGTGACATTGAGTTTGGTTTTATATTTTTAAAAGAAGAGAAACTGCGGTATCAAGTCCATGGCGCAGTTTGAAAATTTGTGAGGTGCATGAAGCGCGGGCACGCTCTGTATGTCTGTGAGAGAAAAAAGGTGGGGGCCGAGTGCCCAGGCTGTGAGTGTGTGAGAATTACTGCATGACAGAAGAGGGAGGAGAAGTAGATCAGTTGATTTTCTGTGAAATAATAATGGTTAAGAACTCCTAGCGATCAAATAGGAGATAGTGAACTGAAAATAAATAAAGAAAACTAAAACAGTCGATTAGTGTTCAGGTAATGATAAATAAATAAACTTAACAGTGACATTTAGAGGTGATCAAGTACTCAAGGATGAATGGAGGATTTGATTGCTGACTGCATGAGAGCTGTTGGGGTGAAAGGAAAATGAGGGTGGAAGAGTGAGTTAACAGGTTAATGTATGCGTGCAAAAAAAAAGAAAAAATAGAGAAAGAAAGTGATGAAAGCAAAGAAAATAAAAAGTGTGGAGGTTTGAGTGAGAAATTGTCTCCAACTGGGGGAGCAGTGATAGTAGAGGTCACCTTCTTCCCCTACTGGACACAGAAAGAAAACATAATTTGGAGTGTGGTGGATGAAAATAATTAATAACAACATCAAGCAGATTTTTGTGTTTGCGGTTAGGAACAAATAAAATTTCACATTTGGGGTTTAAAGTCAGTAGAGTTCAAAACAAAATAAGTAGAGATGTGTTGCTTTAGGAGTGATTAAAACATCTGGCGTCATAGTGACTAATGAGAGTCGATTACAGGTGGGGAACGGACCTGGATCAATTCTCCATGGGCAGCAGTCAGAAGAAAATTATAGGTTACAATCATTAGAAACAAAATAAAAACACTCAGCCAGAATTTTTGGCTGAATTGTTTTGCAGCTTCCCGTCCTCATCCTGAACAAGCAAGCTCCAAGGAAGCTGATCTCTCCCTGAAGACACAGAGTGCAGTTTCAGAAGCACGAGCATGAACATCAACAGTGGACAGGAGTCCAAGAGACAATACCAGAGAGGTCCAGCAGCGCTGTGGGCAAACGGCATCAGAAAGGGAAGATCCACCATCTAGATGGGATGGATAGAGATGCCTTTCCAGCAAGCTGCAACCTCACTGTGTGTGAAGGACTTTTGAGAAGACTGTCTGAGTTTGACACTGGCCATGTTTGGAGCGAGATGGCAATGAGAGAGACAGTGGGACAGAGATACACGGGACAAAGCTGAAGAAAACTGACTGCCATTGGACTGAGAAGTGGGAGAGAAAGGAGCAAAAGAGGACAGAGGCGGCTGTTTTAGTGCGGGGAATCAAATTGGGTTAAAGAATCTGGGGAGACAAACGACTGCCTGGAAGTGGAGGGTTGAAACAGTCCCCGGTCCACCACAAAAGGGGGAGGAAGACAAGCACTGAGGTATGCAAGAGTACTGTTAGAAAATGGAAAGTGACACCACACACGCACATAATGTCCACCAGAGATGACACAGCATCATACATAAAGTGTGACACATTAAAAGAGGGCATTTGTAGAGGGGTTAACAACACTTAGTGTGGTTGTCTATGGTAACCTGCAAGCATCTGGGGTTTAGCTATGCCTGACTATGACAGTTTTTCATTTAGATGTTTCTGAAACAGAAATTTGGAGTGTATGGAGTTTTGTTTCAGAAAAAAGGGGGAAGGTACATAAAAGGACGCACAGAAATAGAAAATGTATTAACCCTACTAACACACACACAAACACACACACGTAATGAAGTAATGAAGCTCCTTAGGATTAGCTCATTAGGATCAAACACAATTTTAAGTAGGTAATACTGTTACCAGCATCCTGTCTGGTTTAGTGAGTGGGTTGAGAACTGATACATAGACGACTGAATTAGTATTATTCTGGGGAGCATGATAGCAGGATGAACAGAATCCTGCAGCCAGAGTTTAAATGAGTGAAACTAGCAGATTTTTGTTTTGTTTTGTTTTGTTTTGGGTTTCTGAAGTATGGGGAAGGTTTTACCATGGCACCAAGTTTTAGGTTTGGTATTTTTTTACTTATAAGAGAAAGACTATTCAGTGACAAGTCCTAAGACCCGGGCTTCTGTATTTTTATTTACTTTTGTTTTACAGTTTTATCTTTTATTTTTCATTTAATTTTTTGAACAGTGCACTGATTTTTGTTTGTGAATTTCTTTTCTTTAAGCAGATTACAAGGAATTACAAGCGCTACACGTCGTCGAAATTGTTGCAAGTGAGTTTCTCCACATTAAAATGGGCTCTGGAGAAAGTCACTTATTTGGGACAATTAGAAAATAAGAGTCCCTGCCTAAGAAGTAATCCGACCTAAAGTTCTTGTTTTCCTTTTTGAAATGACGTCATTTTGCTGAGGGCGGAAATCTAAATGCGGTGATGGTTTCCACTATCAGCAAAGAAAGAGAGAATGGATGAATGGATGACTGGAAATAAAAACAAACTGACTGACTGTTAAAAGCTGACAAGACTTGACCACGACTCAAGGTTAAACTCCACCTAGACAGGACAAAAGGGTGGATGAATTAGGTGTGTTTCTTTTACAGGAGCAGAAAGATGACAGCGACATCCGAGGTTGCATGACGATTTAACTTTTAAGTGCCACTTTCTGTGTTTGTGAATCTACCAGGGGTGTGTTATTCATGGGGTTTGTGTTGTGTGTTGCTCACAGAGATTACTGTGAGAAAGGGTGTATACACCTGCGCAGCGTTAACATTTGCATCTTCTTCCCTACAGCATTACAGTTCTTAATGTGATTTCATTATGTGTAGTTAATGTTTTCTAATAATGTTTTTCTACTACAGGATTTCTGGGCTTATGTGTGAAGAAACGGTGTTTATAGGTTATGAGTTGGTGATGCTATGACACGTGTTCTTGGGAAAATGTTGAATACTACAGGGAAGTGAATATAGTGTGAGACACATCCTGTCTTGACAACAGTGTGATTCTTTTTACAGGAAATCTTTTTATAGCACCTCTGGGATGTGGATGGCCGACGCCTGACCACGGTCAATGTTTTGTTAATGTTTGTTTAGCTTTTGTTAAGAGTGGATGTGGAGGATTCAGTAGAAAACAGACAAGTGACATGAGAAAACAAATAAGAGATGCAGTGTTTAGGGAACAGTTTAACGTGGAGCTCACTAGCTGGCCACTAGGGGCTCATAGTGGTAAAACAAGTGGAGTGACATTGCTTAAGGAAAGTCACTGATTAAATTGTGGATAAAATAAATTGCGGCAATAATAGTGAGTTAATGATTGGAGAAAACCTGAACATGATACTTGTCTGTTGTGCTGAATACTTTATCACTCTCATGATCTATAGTTGGTTTTTACACAGGGTTACAGGGTGGCGGGAGATTGTTTTAGAGAGAATGTGTAACGTTCTTGTACAGGTCTCAGTAGGGAGTTGACACACGGCAGAAGCCAGGTGCAAGAGGAAATTCATTTTTAATTTGTAGGTGTCGTGAGGTGCCATGACGAGATGTGAGTGAGGAAGGGCGCCTACAGGATGGAAGTGGAGGCCAGAATAGAGGCTCGAGGAGGATCAGTGATCATCTTGAGGAACAGCGGGAATGGCACAGAGAGCTGTGCTACTGAGCTTCCAGGAGATTGAGAGGAGTCTTCCCACAGCAACGTTTTAAATAAAATGAGAGATTCATTGTTTGTTTGGTTTTTGTTTTTTTGTTTTTTACGGGACAGATTTTACTGGGGGAGAGAAAGGGGAGAAAGACAGAGGGAAAGCCACCACAAGACATAACAAATAACGACCCTACCTAAATCCCAGTAACAATTAATGTGCATACACAAATGCTCGGTGATTTTTCGTTTTTATGGGCCGATGATTTTTTTTTTTAGCAACAGTATAAACAATGAAAGATGGTGGGTTGGCCAGATGCTGGCAGATGTATAAAAATAACTCAGTTGTTTGGTGGTGGCTGTGACGGAGCTTCCACAGAGGCCAGCAGGTGGGTGAGGGTAAGGGGAGGCAGGAGGAGGAGAGACCCGAGGCGGCCGCCGGTCCGAGTGTCAGGTGAACTGACCTTCAGGTAAGAAGTTATGACCTGCAGTCCATCTGGGTCAGATATAAACCAAGTTTAGGTGGAGTTTATTTTCGTTGTGCTGACATCAGTTACAATAACTCATACTGCGTGCTAGCTAGCATGACGGAGTTTCTATACAGCTGGGTGGTGCTATGATGTTACTGATAGTGAACTTTATTTTATTCATAAGGTTAGTTAGTAGAGTTGTCAACCGTCCCTTAAAAAACGAAATAGTCCCATATTCAGAGAAAATATCACGCGTTTCGTATTGAGCTGAAAAGGAACACAGATTGTCCCGTACTTCAGCTAAGATGAAAAAAGACACAAAGCTGGAGTTATTCTGCATCTTTACGCTGTCAGCTGCCTCTTCTTCTCTCAATCAATCATGAAACTGATCAATGATCAGCTGATCGGCTTTTCTCTCTTGTTTATTTATCTCCACTTTGTGCCAGAAAGAGGAAACCAGCGGATGTCGGGCTGAACAACAGCAGCACGTTTAAGCTTGATCAGCTGTTATTAGAATTTATTTAATATTAATTTCTAGCATCAGCTGATGTTTGCTGGAGCCACAGCTGTAAAGCTGCTGGTCATGATGTTGGTTTGGATATGTGGTGAGAGGGAAACATGAAGATGAAACCAGGAGATGTCCTTACTGAACCATCAGAGCTGAACAGGTGATGGAGAAACAGGTTTACCTTTTAGGTGACATGAATGAGTTGAAGGGAAGTTATGAACTGTTTCTGAGAGACAAATAACACCAGGATCCTTTTCTAAGTACCTGACAGCTGGTAACTGTGCAGGGGCGGGTCTAGCAAAGTTTTGCCAGGGGGGCCAGGTAGGGCATTAACAGGGAAAGGGGGGCACAAAGAAGTACTTTTCTTTCTTATTCTCATTTAAAAAGTCTTGCTTTTAACAAATACTCTCCAAATCTTACAACCAAAGTTTTTATCTGACATAAAATGTTTAGAAATCATACATATATACCAACAAGACTGTACATCACTGTCACAACAGCATTTGTTTTCATTCAAAGGCTTTATGGCTTTTCCTGTAATACCTGGTGGGCCGGTCTCTAGTCAAAATACCCGGGCCGATTTTTTTGTCCCAGTTCAGCCCTGGGCACGACATGCAGTGAATTAATCTGAGAGGGTGCATTAAAAAATAAATGGCCGGGCCAGCAGTGCACATCGCAAATTAGCTCACATAGAAACATTAGTTGCACCGCTTCTTAATGACGGTATCTAAGCTAACAACCCCAACTACCAGATTCACCTTGTAATTGGCTAAAAATCACTTAGCCTACTGGTGAGAGGGACGTTGCTAGCTGTCAGTTTTTACAAGCGATGTTGAAATTTCCACATTCTGACATTTCAAATGCTTCAGTAATATAGAGCGTTATTACATTTATTGCTAATGCAATTATATGGCACATTGACTTCTGAGGAAATTTTAGATAGCACTCGTCATCAAAAAGGTTGCCTACCCCTGCCCTACACTGTATGCGCAGAATAGTTTTCTATATGAGATCACTGAAAAAAGTGCAGCCTTACCTAATGTCTACCCTACTGTTACTCATTTTATATTAAGATTGAAAAATCTAGTTGGTATTGGTATGGCTAATAACCTTCAGTAATAGTAATGAATCACACAGCAATAGTACATTCATGTGGTTGTAAAAAGCATGATATAAGTATTCAGAATACATTACTCTCATTGAGTAACTTGAGAATTTTGTAACGAAAATATGTTACAAAATACATTTTGGGGCATGTATTCTGTAATCTGTAGTGGAAAATATTTTTAAAGTAACCTCTACAACACTGATAATGGTGTCACACTTGACACACCCCTAATGTTGCACAACAGGTCCACATAATCCAGGCAGCGACAAGCACAACCTTTAGTCACCACAGAGGACTTTGAGCCAAGGATAATGTCTCACAGTAAGTTCACACAACAACTATGTTTTAATTGTATGTACTGTATCAGATAAAGTAATGTTGTTTTTAACTATTTTCACAGATAAGATTTCAGTCATGATTCTGGGCAATGTGAAGTCTTTGAAGAAAGCTCTGATAACCAACATCCTGGGGAAAGATTTATCTGTTTTAACCAAAAGAAAGATTCTGAAAAACACTGAGATATATGACGATGATACATTTGAGTTTACATGTACACCAGATCTGAGCACAACATGTGATGATATTAGAGAGCTATTTTCTACAAATTCAAACTTTGACCTGTGTTTGTTGGTGGTAGAGGATGGATTTTCAACAGGAAATGTGCAAAAGCAGATAAAAGACCTCAATAAGAAGACTGGAAAACCAAGAGAAGAGTTCACAGTTGTGCTTCCGCTGAGACACAAATTTACAGAATATCCATTCAAATTCTACACCCTCGAACAGGTTTTCAGCAAACTGAGCAAACTACTTAAAGATAAACAACTGATGCCAACCAACAGAAAGAAAAGGTAGAGACAAATGAATGGGTGTCAAATATTTATATATAATTGTTTGACAGTACTTTTTCAATTACAATTGTTCAACATGGTGTTCAACCGACCAGGAAGCTCTCTTTGCTTCCTGGTCGGTTAAACCAGTTAATGTGGTTTAACTTCTACATCTTAGGCCTGCTGACACTGCTGAACCACAAGATGGAAGTAAGAAGAAAGGTAAGCCACACTCGCTTGCTCTTTGTGTGTGTGTGTGTGTGTGTGTGTGTGTGTGTGTGTGTGTGTGTGTGTGTGTGTGTGTGTGTGTGTGTGTGTGTGTGTGTGTGTGTGTGTGTGTGTAGCCGCTAAACTGGTGGAACTAAATCTTCACCACCACGCCTATACAAGCAGAAAGGGGAGTGAGTGGGTCAGCGCTCAGAGCACAGAAATTTAGCTGGCTTCAAACACACCATTTATTTTCAGGATAAAACACAGTCAGAACCCCAAATACAAGCTAAAATCCCCGTATACAATAAAAATAGTGTTTACAACCCGCTAAAAACCCTGCCGGCAGGAATGATTAAACGCTAAAAACACAAAGCTAAATGAATGTTTTTCCCTATACTAAAAACTCCCCCCCAGGGTCCTAATTCTCCCAGTCCAGCAACACACGGGCAAATTCTCCTGAGCTGAGAGAGACAGGAGAGGAACTCCTCTTCCGGGATGTGGACTCTCGCCAGCAGAAGACCAGGGAGGAGGCTCCTATCTCCACCTGACTGTGCGCAATCGTGCAGTCCAGCTACTCTCCACCTCCGCGCACGGCCTCCCTCGTAGCTCCGCCAGATGCAGGCAGAGGCGTACCCCTGCCCTACTGTGGATTTCACGCGTCGCCTCCCACGGTCGCTATTCTGTCCGTCGGGACTGGATCGCCGGGTTGTGCTGGCCGATCGCCGAATGTCTCGTGGCGCCCCACAGTCAGGCCAGAGGTCCTTCTTCTCATATGCTGGCTTGCACACGTTTTGTTTTCCAGCTCTCCACTTTTCGTGTGTCTCTCTCTTTTTTGTCTTTGCGCTCACTATCTCCCTTAAGTCAGTTTGGTGGCTGATAGGCCACCTCGGGGAACGCCCCCACCTCACAGGTGCCTACAATTGTCCGCTTAATCCACAGTGGAATAATAAAAAACATATTGTTCAATCAACACTATAAATCATATGATTGTTGGGTTTTTCTCTGTATCTATGAAGCGCCTTGAGGCGACTTTTGTTGTGATTTGGCGCTATATAAATAAAATTGAATTGAATTGAATTGAATTGAATTGAATAAATATGGAGATAAAATCATGCAATAGGAATATCAATAAACAAACATGCAATATCACTATTACAATAAAATCATGCAAATAAAATCGACACCCTGTACCAACACAGTCTGATCCAAAACAAAATATAAAAACACAATTTTCCACTGTGTGACATCCCCCCACATTTTACCTGTGACAGTCCCTGTCACCCTAGTCAAGCGACCTGTAACGGGCGGGTGGCTGACCAAAATTAGGCCTTGTCGAGCGCCGCACCTCTGACAACTCTTCCGGCTGCTGGGCTGGGGCGCTGGGCACAAAACCATAAAATGGAGGCTCAACTAGCACCTCTCCCTCAACGCTGACTTCCTGCCCCTCTGAGTGGTAGTCTGCTGCAGGGGTAACGCACAACTTTAGTGCATTCCGATGGAGGACCTTCTCCCCCCCCCTTTCTCCGGATGCACCCTATATACTACACCGGTATTGCCAACTTCTTCCACTACCACATACGGCTCTGAGCTCCAACCTGGGTGCAACTTGCCTCGTCCCTGCCTATTCCTGTCCCTTATCCAAACTCTCTCGCCTGGCACCAACGGCAGGGCCCGTGCACTTCGGTCATAAGCCCTCTTGTTTTGGGTGGCTGCTGCCCTCATCTTCTTCTTAGCCATCTCATAGGCAAAGGATAGTTTCTGGTGATGGTCCTTAACCCACCCTCCCAGGTTGTGGCATGGAGAATCCCGCTCAACACCTAGGTTCAAATCCACTGGCTGCCTCAAATGCCGCCCAAACATCAGGTACGACGGCGCATACCCTGTGGCACTATGGACAGTATTATTATATGCTTGTAAGAGCTCTGGGAGATATTCTGGCCACCTCTGTTGTCTCTCTGACTCTAGGGACCGAAGCATGTGCAGCAATGTCTGGTTCATCCTCTCAACCCCACCATTTCCAGCCGGATGGTATGGGGTGGTCTTGCTTTTTGTAATGCCATAGCATTTACACAGCTGGTACATCAGGGCAGACTCAAAACTACCACCTCTATCTGAGTGTAGCCTGGTCGGGCAACCGAAGGTCTGAATCACGTGAGCCCAAAGAGCATGCACCGCAGTCTGAGCAGTCTGGTCTTTGGTAGGAACTGCCCAGGCGTACCGTGTGAAAAGATCAGTCATAACCAGAATATTCTGGTACCTGTCTGTAAGAAAGTCCAGGGCCACAACCTCAAGGGGATAGGACACAATAACGGGATGCAAAGGGGCTCTAGGCCTATTTCTATCTCGTAGGCCACACGCAGCACACCCTAGCTGGAATTCGCGCACCTCCTCTTCCATGCTGGGCCAATAAAAGAAGCGACGTATCCTGGACAGTGTCTTTTCCACTCCCGCATGTGCCGCTGCCTCGTGATACTTCTCCCACACCTCCTTGTGTCTCTCTGCAGGACATAGGATCTGAAGGTACATTTCGTTAGTGTTAGGGTCCCTTACCTCTCTGCACAGCGTATCCTCGCAAACCTGCAGCCTTCTCCATTGCTGTAATAACTTCTGTACAGGGCTAGGTAGGGATCTCCTCGTTGGTGCATCAGGGGGGATTCCCTGTTCCACATACTCCCTCAGGATGCGCAGATCCATGTCCTTTTCTTGAGCCTCCTTCCAGTCATTCATCTGCGGCACCAGCCCCTGTGCATCCCGACGTGGAGCACTCGTGGTGTTTATGTAAGCTGTTTGACAGTCTGTGGGAAATCTAGAGAGAGCATCAGCATTAGCATTCTCTTTTCCAGCCCTGTACTTAACCTCGAAGTCAAAGGATGCCAGCTGTGCCACCCAGCGTTGCTCTGTTGCCCCAAGTCTAGCATTCTGTAAGTGGGCCACAGGATTGTTGTCGGTATACACGACAAACTTGGCACCTGTCAAGTAATCCTTGAACTTCTCAGTAATGGCCCATTTTAGAGCTAAAAGTTCCAGTTTGAAGGAACTATAATTTTTGTCATTTCGTTCGGTGGGGTGTAGGCTCCTGCTGGCATATGCAATCACCCATTCCTTGCCATCTTGCACCTGAGCTAACACAGCACCTAAGCCTTGATTGCTGGCATCAGTATAAAGTGCAAAGGGCTCCAGGAAATCTGCATAAGCCAAAATAGGGGGCTCGGTCAGAGCACATTTCAAGCTGTCAAAGGCTTCCTGACATTCAGCAGACCACTGGACCTGCATGCTTGACCTGCTAGAAATTCCCACGAGCAGAGCATTTAAAGGTCTAGCCAACCTAGCAAACCCTGGGACAAATCACCTGTAATAACCTGCCAGGCCAAGGAAAGCTCTGACCTGACGGGTGGTCGAGGGAACAGGCCAGTTCTGGACAGCTTGGATTTTCTCAGGGTCCGGCCTTACCCCTTGTTGGTCGACAAGATGCCCCAGGAACTTCACCTGACGGTGGAACAGCTTACATTTGTCCAGCCTCAGCTTCAGACCATGTTGCCACAGCTTCTGCAGGACATTCTCCAATTGCTGTAGATGAGTAGAGCAGTCAGGTGAGTAGATTATTATATCATCCAGATATACCAAAACAGATTCAGAAAGGTGACTACTTAGACACCGCTGCATCAGGCGCTGGAAGGTGGCAGGGGCATTACAGAGTCCAAAAGGCATGCGATCAAACTCAAACAAACCCAGAGGAGTGGTAAATGCAGTTTTCTCCCGATCCTTAGGATCCATTTCCACTTGCCAGTATCCACTCATTTTGTTTTTGTATACAGCTAAAAAACTGCGACCTCAAAACCGCTAGGGAGGTATTGTCACCATATAGAGAATCTAGATATGCGAATATTTTCCTAATCTGGTCTCTATCTTTTTCTTCTAACACGCTTACTTGACGCTTTGCCTCACCGCTTAAAGCCCCAATTAAAATTTCTACTTTCCGGGCCT
Organism: Aulonocara stuartgranti; assembly: GCF_965226115.1. Taxonomy (NCBI): domain Eukaryota; kingdom Metazoa; phylum Chordata; class Actinopteri; order Cichliformes; family Cichlidae; genus Aulonocara; species Aulonocara stuartgranti. The sequence continues at coordinate 33,214,649 of NC_138960.1, forward strand.
CAGCTATTTCTTGAGCATTCAATAAACCTTGTATTTGTTCTTTCCAATCTCCATATGAAACATCTGCTTCAGGACCCTTATATTTTGGTACCCAAGGGGCACCCGGATACACCGGCATCATCATCTCTATATCTGCACTCCAGGTGCGGAACACTGCTCCCCAAACTTGTATCCTGTCGACAAACGCCAAAATTATGTAGCCGCTAAACTGGTGGAACTAAATCTTCACCACCACGCCTATACAAGCAGAAAGGGGAGTGAGTGGGTCAGCGCTCAGAGCACAGAAATTTAGCTGGCTTCAAACACACCATTTATTTTCAGGATAAAACACAGTCAGAACCCCAAATACAAGCTAAAATCCCCGTATACAATAAAAATAGTGTTTACAACCCGCTAAAAACCCTGCCGGCAGGAATGATTAAACGCTAAAAACACAAAGCTAAATGAATGTTTTTCCCTATACTAAAAACTCCCCCCCAGGGTCCTAATTCTCCCAGTCCAGCAACACACGGGCAAATTCTCCTGAGCTGAGAGAGACAGGAGAGGAACTCCTCTTCCGGGATGTGGACTCTCGCCAGCAGAAGACCAGGGAGGAGGCTCCTATCTCCACCTGACTGTGCGCAATCGTGCAGTCCAGCTACTCTCCACCTCCGCGCACGGCCTCCCTCGTAGCTCCGCCAGATGCAGGCAGAGGCGTACCCCTGCCCTACTGTGGATTTCACGCGTCGCCTCCCACGGTCGCTATTCTGTCCGTCGGGACTGGATCGCCGGGTTGTGCTGGCCGATCGCCGAATGTCTCGTGGCGCCCCACAGTCAGGCCAGAGGTCCTTCTTCTCATATGCTGGCTTGCACACGTTTTGTTTTCCAGCTCTCCACTTTTCGTGTGTCTCTCTCTTTTTTGTCTTTGCGCTCACTATCTCCCTTAAGTCAGTTTGGTGGCTGATAGGCCACCTCGGGGAACGCCCCCACCTCACAGGTGCCTACAATTGTCCGCTTAATCCACAGTGGAATAATAAAAAACATATTGTTCAATCAACACTATAAATATGGAGATAAAATCATGCAATAGGAATATCAATAAACAAACATGCAATATCACTATTACAATAAAATCATGCAAATAAAATCGACACCCTGTACCAACACAGTCTGATCCAAAACAAAATATAAAAACACAATTTTCCACTGTGTGACATGTGTGTGTGTGTGTGTGTGTGTGTGTGTGTGTGTGTGTGTGTGTGTGTGTGTGTGTGTGTGTGTGTGTGTGTTCCAAAGGTTTTTAAAGAAACAATTAATGTTACTTATGTAATGTTATTTATAAAGGAAGCTTCTATTTGACCTTTTTGTTCAGGCAGCAAATACTTCAGACTGCAAATTACATAACGAAACAGCTTGGAATCACCTAACCTAACATGCATGTCTTTAAGAGGAAGCTGTAGTATGGGCTCAAATTGTGGTCATTAATATTTTGTACTTGTAAATCAAATGCGTATTTGAGTTTTGTAACCTTTTAAACCAAAATGTGTGAAAGTTTTATGTTTGTGCATCTACAGATGAGAATTTGCGTGTCTGTAAAACATATTTGTGTTTGTAAAAAATATTTACACAAGTACACATTTTTTGTTAAGGTCTGGTTACAGATACAAAGCAAAAAACTATGTGTAGAACCTGTTCCCTGGCTGCATGTGGCTTTCAACTTACACATACAAATTTTGACCTATTTTTTCTTCCATTTAGCTGATTGATCAATATCATGTCAATCACAAATTTTAACAATTCAACTAGAGAACAGATGGGTTTGGCTGTTGGAGGGGTGCTTTACGGAGCTTCAGCTCCTGGAAGAATAAATTCCCTTTCATGTGCCAGCCCAGCGTTTTCCTTCATCACCACGAAGGAAAACAGTCTGTGCGTGTCCGAGTTTACGTGCTTATACAGGGACCTCCAGAGCCTTTTCAACGGCTCTGTGGACCTTCTGGGAAAAGCAGTGTTGTGGAAATGACACACATTTCACTACTGGGGATAGTTACAAAGCTTTCTTCGTTACGCCATACATGTTTTTATTGAACATTTGAAGATAAAACAACACAAACTCTTGTAGAGGATATAGAGTCAGCGATACAAACGACAAGTAGCTAGGAGCTAGTTCACATAGAGCTACTGCAAAAACCCACAGAGCTCAGCAGCCAGCGCAACAAATTCTGGATCCTTGGCTCTTAGTTAGCATTAGCAGCACATGCTGGGTCTGCTGTGAAAGGACCTTTACGCTGCGCACTGTGACTCACAGCAATTTCTAACCACTGATATACCAAAACTTCATCCTAGCTTGACTGCCAGTTTTAGGTTTTCGTAAAGATGTGAGATTAATCTTGCGTCTTCCTGTTTTTATAGACCATCTAGAAGGCTGTCTGGCAAGGACTTCTCTTTATTATCATCTTTAGATGGTCCATCAGTGTATTTCAACTGTTGTTCAGCTTTTTGATTACAGAGAAGGCTGTGGGAAGATGCTAGGTAGAAAGCTACCTACACCTAGCACCTAGCAAGAAAAGTTGACTTTAACAGGAAATGAAATGTCAGTGAACAAACTTCTCAGCCTTTTGTGACAGTTAACTGTTTTGAAACATATGAAAATGAAGGGTTAGTTCAATAAAGTTATTGTCTTAAGGATGCATTTGCATTGTTTGATTTTAATATTTATCACTCAAACATGGTGATGGCATTGTTGCATGAGTAAGAATACAAACACACCCAAACTTTGGACATAATTTCATCCTGTTTTAGGGCCCTATTATCATGAAATATTTATTTAAGGCATTTTAAAACTTTTTGTGACCCACAGACACTCTGAAAAAGTAGCTGATTTGATTTAAAGAAACGACTTATTTTATATTTAACTCAACTTCAGCTTGTTCTTTACTTCAGCAAAGTTCACCAGCACCACAGTGAACCTCGTTCTTCTGGGATTGGCTGGGACTGGAAAGAGTGCCAGTGGAAACACCATCCTTGGAAGGAAGCACTTTGTTTCTAAACCCAGTTCAAACCCAGTCACCACAGAGTGTCAGGTGGAAGAAACTGACATAAATGACTTACATGTGTGTGTGATTGATACTCCAGACATGTTTGATGATGACACTGAACCATCAGTTCGGGACAAACATGTAAAAAGGTGCAAAGAGCTCTGTGAGTCAGAACTCTGTGTGTTTGTGCTTGTGATGCATGTGAGCAGATTTACAGATGGTGAGAGAGACATACTGAAAAAGTTAGAAAACACTTTTGGGACCAAAGTGAAAGAACAAACTGTCATCCTGTTCACCCGAGGAGACGACCTGGAGGAGGCAGACATGACCCTGGAGGATTTTCTTCATTCCTGCCAACCTGGTCTGAAGGAAATCATAGAAAAGTGTGGCAACAGGTGTGTTCTTTTTGAGAACCGCAGCTCAAGTTCAGACCAGGTGGAAAAGCTAATGAACACAGTGAGCGTGGTGTTAAAGAAAACAGCAAAGATACAATAAATAAAAGGAGGCTTGGATATTTTTGATTATAAATGCAAATAGTATGGATCTTTTTTAAAGGTGTGTCTGTGTGTGAGATTCGTTAGTTATTAGTATTAACTTCGAATTTGTAATGTGTGTGTAATTGATGCAAGATTTTTACTGTACTGAATTTTAATTGGTGTGAAAGATTTACAATAAAACAAAGTTCAGTGTGCCTTATTTCTCTTTGGTGTTTGGACCTTGCCACGATGATTCTGTCCTGTTGGATCAGTGAATTTCTTCATCAGTTTGTCTGGTTTGTTGTTTTTTTGTTTGGTTGTTTTGGGGCAGGGCACACAGCATAGTTACTTCTTTTGGAAGTAACTAAATAGGGAATATGGTAACATGTTAAAACCAGGGTGCGAGCTGTCCTTGATGATGTTTGCTGCTCTGCTGAGGCAGTGGAAGAAATACATGTCCATCAAGCAAGGTGAGAGGGCAGCCAGTAATCTTTTGTGCTGTCATGACTACACTCTGAAGCCTTGCTCTATCCACCTTTGTGCAGCTGCCGTACCATACTGTGATGCAGTAGGTTAGCAGGCTCTCAATGGACAAGCGGTAGAAGGTCAGCAGCAGGTTGGAGTTCAGCTTGTACTTCCTGAGGACCCTCAGCTCATTGTGAAACCTGCACCCAACCTATCATGTGATTTCCTGAGGTCAGATGGCCCAGGATTTGAGAGGGCGTTGAGGTGTCTGGGGAGGGAACTGAAATGTAAACATTGGCATCCTCAAAGAGTGACCGTTGTCCTTTAGATGCAGATGGACTGCTGAGTCTTGTCCCGTGGAGGTGGCTCTTCTATGTTGTGCCATGTGCTTGTGAAGTGGATCGCGCTTGTACATACAAATATTTTTTAAAGTATTTTTTTGAAATAAGTATTTGTAAAAAACACGCTATTTGTGCCTTTCCGAATACCGTATTCGGGTTCAGCTCCACTCCTACTTTTCACATTTGACCAACTTCTAGATGGCATAATTTTGTTAGAGGTCTTAGCTCAACAGGGAGAAACAAAGGCATTGTTGTAAAGGTTTGACAAACATCACATAATGTTGGACTGTAAAGGTAAGATAAGATAAGATAACCTTTATTAGTCCCACACGTGGGAAATTTGTTTTGTCACAGCAGGAAGTGGACAGTGCAAAATTTATGAGGCAAAAATTAGAATACAATAAGAATAAATACAGTACACAGCTGTACAGAATAGAATAAAATAAAATAAAATACTATATACAGTAGAATAAAATAAAATAAATATACAATAAGATAAAAATAGAATACAAATACAAATACTATATACAACTGAGTAAAAATACAACGATGACAGAAAGGATTATTGCACTTAGTAAAGTGGAAATACCTGTCACACCTTTGGGTTTTCTCTGGATATGTTTTCATTGTGTGCCCTCATAATGAACCACAAATATTTATGGTGTTTTTTTATGGTCAATTTCTGTTCAAAAGAAATGTTTGGAACGAGGCCACGAGGAGTTCTGTGGAAATGTCTTAGTCAACAGAGCATTTTCCACAGAACTGTGGTTGTATTCTGTGGAAACAGAGAACACAATGACAGTCCTGTTATTGTGTTCTTTACGCTCGCTGAAGCTGGCTCCAGCTAGTATTTAAAGGGTTCTTTGATCCACAGACAGCTCAAACAGTACATTACAATAACGCCCCCCACAGACAGACACACACACCACCACCAGAACCCCCTCTCCAGTCTTCATATTTACAAAGTGATGCAAATCACAGTTTGGCCATAACGAACACAATGTTCAAATATAAGAGTGTCCATAAGTGCAGGTGGTACCAGGACACCCTAGGTCGCAGGTTGATGATCGATGTTGTAATTGTATCACAAGACCTGCAGCAGTATGTTGTGGACACTCAGGCAAAGAGAGGGGCTGAGCTGTTAACTGTTCACCAACTGGTGGTGAGTTGGATCAGGTGGTGGGGAAGACGCTGGACAGACCTCCCACATCTAAATGTATAGTGAGGGTGGAAGAAAGAAGGTTTGGGAACTTATAAACTTAAAAACTGAGTTTTCTCATTTGTGAAAAGAGTTTAAATGTTCTAAAAATGTACCTTAGCAACTGGTTGTATTGTACATAGTACATTTGTAATGAAGTGGCTCTATATAAAGAAATTGTTGAATAATCAAATAATTTGCCCTCGAAACTTTGCACAGACTGCTCTTTTTTTTTTTTTTTTTTTTTTTCTAAATGACATCAGAAACAGCAGTATGCGACATTACGTGATGGCAGAGCTTCAGTTCATCCTTTGTCTTTTTTTTTTTTTTTTTTTTTTTTTTAATAAATAGGACAGGGGGAATGAATGAGAGAAAGAGGGGGAGAGAAAGACAGAAAACCAAAGGGGAGAAGAGACGGTGAGAGGGGGGGGGAAGAGAGAGAAAAAAAAAAAGAACTCCTGGGTCACCTGTATGGAGAAAAAAAAAAAACAAACAACAAAAAAAACAAACAGAGGAGACAGCAAACAACAAAGAGCAACATAATAATAGAGAAAACAAAGCACCATCACAATAAACTAGCTAGTCATAGATATCAATATTTACTAAATAATAAACGATATTGTGCAGCACGCAAGATAGACAGCGCACAGTGTGCTTTGAGGCAGCAGCCAAGAAAGCTTTAGTCCGCGTCTGTGAATACCCATGTGTGCATACCTATGTGGATCAGCATGCTTGCATTCCAAAGGTTTCTCCATGTAATGATCTGCTAGGGAGTGTGGGGGGGCCACAGCCCCGTCCTCCAGGGTGTGAAGCGGGTATGGAGGAGATCAAAACTCCAGACATCCAGAGGCCCCCAGAACACAAGAGACCATGGAAGACCAACAGAGGGGCAGCCGCGCCACTGTTCCAGTAAGAGCCGAGGAGAGTCCCAGATGAGGGCTCGCCCAGCAGCCGCGGAGCAGAAGTCAGGGGGAGTTGCAGTGACGCGCCCGTGAGCTCCGCCGGCCCCCAGCTGTGCCTGAGTGACCGAGCCCCAGGCCGAGAGGCCGGGGGCACCCCACCTCCAAAGGGGGCCCGAGCGAGCCCCAGGCCCCAGGCCCCGACAAGCGGCCGCCAAGGAGTGAGCCGGTGTGTACCCGGACGCCCACCCCCAGACACAAAGAACCACCAACACACCGACACCTGAGGGAGTCCGCCACCGGCAGGGGAAGTGGTGGTGGGTGGAGATAGGCCTCCAAACCTTGGAGGGCCTGAGGTGTCCCCAGAGAGGTGGCGTCTGATACCCAGCCTGACATATAGACACAGACATACAGGCACACACAGACACAAACATCCATTCCCACCCTCATGCTCTCATATGCACTCACTCCACACTCAACCAACGTGGAGACAGACATAAAGAGACGCTGTACACACGATCACACTCCCCAAGCGTACTCTACAAACCGGGTCTAGGTACCCTTGCCCCTGGAGGGGGGAATTGCACCCAGACCCAGGTGGTGTTACCCTTTTCCCTGCGGTGGGGAGAGGCAGACCGCCCCGACTCCGCAGCAGCAGGGAGGCCCCACACCCCAGACCGCAGTCGGACGGCCAACTCCTCCTACTAGCCCTCCCGCTCCAGCAGGCCGCAGAGAATGGGGGTGGGAGAAGACTCCAAACCTCCCTCCACCCGCTCATTGTAGTGTTGATGCATATGTGTTCTAAGGTGCAATTAAAACCCAGGAGGGCATGGAGCTACCTGCCAAGGAGCAGCAGGTAAGCGCATAGTCCCTCCTGCTAGCCCTCAATGACTAAGTGTATTTAAAATTGAGAGGTGGGCAACGACGTCAGGGGTGAGGTGTACACCCTGATGGTAATTTGGACTCCGTGATTGTGCCCACCCCTAAGATCCTATATGTATGTCTAATGAGAGTGTGAATAATGTGAATGTCTAAGTTGTGGGATAAAATTGAGGGAGAGGCAGCCAGAAGGGGACAGGGGGGGGGGGGGGGGGGAGCCTCCTCTGCACCCTGGTGACATACCCCCACTCCAAGGCCCTGCATGTGTGGGTGGTTGTGGAGGAGCGGGAAGAGGGAGGCAGCTGGAGATGGGGAGGGAAGGAAGGGAGGGGCAGGTAACCCCTCCCTGGGGCCAGCTCCCCCGCTGACCCCAGTAGGCACTCCCACCCTTCGCGACCCGCCAGGGAAGGGGGGCCCAGGCCCATCAGACCGGGGCCCAGTGCAGAAGCGCCCTCCGGCTCCACAGAGCCCTGGACAGTCCACCCAACCCCACCACAGAGAAAACTGCACCCACCCCACCATCCACACATCTTCCAGACTACATAAGACGGTAAACGCCCAGGCTGAGATCTTCCTCCACCTCTCCTGTATCTCCCCCTCTTGCAGAGAGTTCCTGAAGAGAAGAAAGCTCCTGCAAGATGTGACCATCCCCCCCACCAGTTGAAGAGCCCCCCAGGTGGCTCGACGCACCGGCGGCACCCTGCTCCAGGGCCGGGCCCCCATGCACCCACCCGCCCACAACCCCGGCAACACACCAACCAGGACCCAAGCCCCCGAGGCCCGGCCCGGGCCCCAGCCCAGAGACGGAGCGCCCCCAGAACCTCACGCCCATCCCGGACCCACCCAGGGGCAGCCAGGTTGCCAGGTCAGTAACCCACGTCCATCAGCACAGACCCTCCCCTAGCCCCGCTGCACGCAGCCGCGAGGAAACAGTCACCTGAGAGCCAACAGAGCCCCTAACCGGACATGACCACTACCCCGGGTTGAGCCCCCCAAGGAAGATGCCTCCGGGGAACCCCCCGACGCCCTAAGCCTGTCCCTACCCCCTCACCAATCACAACAGTGAAGGCGGGACCAAACTATGACCCCCCACCCCCACTAGGTGATGGAGCTGATAAAAGGGGCCCAGAGCAATTGATGTAATGTGGTGGCAGAGGCTGTGTCAAGACTAATGTAATCTAATAGATAATTTCTATATTGGTTAGAATTAAGATTATTTTTATTTTTCCAGTTCATGAGGACTGTTTTCTTGGCTATGCATAGGGCAGTGAAGATCATATGGGCGATATTCTTTTCTGAAGTGACATTATCTAAGCTGCCCAGTAGACACACTAAGGGGGAAGTTGGAATGTTACATTTCAGACACTTTGATAAGTCTTCACATATCTCGCGCCAAAACTTTTGCACTGGTGGACAGAACCAAAGAGCGTGGATGTAATTGTCTGGTGTATTGCCTTGACAGTGTGAGCAGTTGTTGGAAGATGTAAAGCCCATCTTGAACATCCGATGACCTGTATAGTGCACTCTATGAAGTATTTTGTATTGTATTAATTGCAGACTGGGATTTTTAATTAATTTAAAAGTTTTTAAGCAAATCTGAGACCAGAAGTTTTGGTCTAGGTTGACTGATAAATCTGCTTCCCACTTTGCAGTAGGAAGGGATATTGATTCATCTAATTTAGAAAGTGTTCTGTATATTTTAGATAATAATTTGGGGGATTTAAGAGTAAGAAAATGTGCCGCACTTAGTGGTGTTTGTAATTCAACTTGACTGAGGTTAAATTTCTTTTTTACTATGGATTTAATTTGTTGATATTCTAAAAACCTTGTCTTGTTGATCCCATATTGTTCAACTAGTCTGTCAAATGGAATAAATTCTGTTCCCTCTAATATATGTTCTAAGTATTTAATTCCTTTACAACTCCATTCTGGGAAATTAATCATATTATTGTTTTGTAATATGTCAGGGTTATTCCAGATAGGTGTACGTTTGCATGGGATTAATGAAGACTCCGTTATTTTTAGAAACTCCCACCATGCTGTTAGAGAAAACCTGATGTTGATACTTTTAAAGCATTCATGTCTTTTGATGTTTGAGCTAATAAATGGTAGGTCTGAAATCTCTAGATCCTTGCATAGTGCCTGTTCAACATCTAGCCAGGGCTCAACTAAGAAGGTATGTTTTAACCATTCTGAGATGAACTGAAGCCTGTTGACTAAGAAGTATTGGTGAAAATTAGGCAGATCTAATCCTCCTCTATCCTTGGTTCTTTGTAGCGTTTTTAAGCTAATACGCGGGGGTTTATCTTTCCAAAGGAATTTGGAAATATATGAATCCAGAGATCTGAACCAATCTTGTGATGGTTTGTTAGGGATCATCAAAAATAAGTAATTCATTTTTGGCAAGATCATCATTTTTATAGTGGCGACCCTTCCCATGAGTGATATGGGTAAAGATTTCCATCTAGTCAGATCGCCTTCTACTTTCTTTAGAAGTGGGATGTGGTTTAGTTTAGTTAAGTCTGAAAGCTTAGGAGAGACATTAATACCTAAATATTTAATATTTCCGGATTGCAGTGGGGCAGAGGAAGAATTATGGAAGGAGCAGTTAATGGGGAGAACTGTAGATTTTGGCCAGTTAATTGAATAATCTGAAACTCTTGAAAACCAGTTTATTAAAGTAATTACCTCAGAGAGGTTGGTTTGTGTGTTTTGCAGAAAAAGCAACACATCATCCGCATAGAGACTGATTTTATGTTCTATGTTCTTACATTTTATGCCCTTAATTGTTGTAGCCTGTCTAAATGCTGCTGCTAGAGGTTCGATAAAAATTGCAAAAAGTGAAGGGGAGAGTGGGCATCCCTGTCTGGTGCCCCTCAGGAGACAGAAGCTGGAGGATGATCCACAGACAGCTCAAACAGTACATTACAATAACGCCCCCCACAGACAGACACACACACACACACACCACCACCACCACCACCAGAACCCCCTCTCCAGTCTTCATATTTACAAAGTGATGCAAATCACAGTTTGGCCATAACGAACACAATGTTCAAATATAAGAGTGTCCATAAGTGCAGGTGGTACCAGGACACCCTAGGTCGCAGGTTGATGATCGATGTTGTAATTGTATCACAAGACCTGCAGCAGTATGTTGTGGACACTCAGGTAAAGAGAGGGGCTGAGCTGTTAACTGTTCACCAACTGGTGGTGAGTTGGATCAGGTGGTGGGGAAGACGCTGGACAGACCTCCCGCATCCAAATGTATAGTGAGGGTGGAAGAAAGAAGGTTTGTGAACTTATAAACTTAAAAACTGAGTTTTCTGATTCGAGAAAGGAGTTTAAATGTTATAAAAATGTACCTTAGCAACTGGTTGTATTGTACATAGTACATTTGTAATGAAGTGGCTCTATATAAAGAAATTGTTGAATAATCAAATAATTTGTCCTCTAAACTTTGCACAGACTGCTCCTACCAAGAAGCGAAATTTCCTTCTTGGTTGATTTAGGACTTCTCAGGACACAAGACAAATTTATAAGGTTTAGTCACATCCAGATGCATATTTAATTATTTCTGTGAATGTTAATTATAGAATTTTCTCTCAAAACGTTTTTATTTTACTTTGTAAAGTACTTTGAGATCACTTATCTTAAGCTTCTGAGCTAACTTCTTAGAAAAAAAGAATAAACCTTAAAAATAAAATTGTTTCAAAATTGTTTTTCATAACAAGCACAACATCTGTTTTTTCCTGGCTTTGTACAACAAAACTAAGCATTACTTCAAGTTTTATTGCTAAATGACATTTAAATGGCATAAATCTGAGTTCAAGCGTATTCAGCCACTATGGTTAAACATAGATCTGCTATTTAAAAAAAAACTAACCATACTCACCTGATACCTGAAAAGTAACTTATCAGTAGCACATCACACTTAAAGCACACAATTATCCTTAAAATTTGTTATTCTTGATGAGATCCTTGGCATAATTCATTTTATTTTATTTTCACTGGGAGAAAAATAAGTCTGTGCTAGTTGAGGCAAAAGTAATTTACACATTTCTATTTGTTTACACTGTCTTGTTGTTTAAGAAGGAAATTAAAACGCAGAATATTCTCTAATAGTTCACTTATAAACCTGTATTCTTTAACCATGCCACCCAATTTCTCTCTTCCCCCCCACCTCTCTATACATGGCAATTGTGTAGTATGTGCCACCATGTCGTCAATCTTCGTGATCAGCTCCTCCACCTGCTTTGTGTCTGTGCTTCGGTTGTTGAAGACGTGGAACCTGTTTCCACAGCTTTGGATGACTTGTCGGAGCTCTGGTTTGGCTTCAAGTAAATACTGCTGTATAGTTATGTCCAAGTCTTCAAGTTCATCACCATAGGTGAACAGTACAATAATGTAGTGGTAATTGGTTTTTTTATCAAGCAGATCCTGCAGGGCTTCCACAGAGTTTTTCTTCTTTGGTGTGACTCAACCAACATGAAGAATAAATGTAAAAAGATGAGGACCCGGTAGAGAGGTAGAGAGTTCAATATATGTGATCATTTCTTTTTTTACAAGTTCTGTGGATTTGCCAGCATTTAGGATCCCTGGTGTGTCTATCAGGGACGGCTGGTATGAATGGACTGACAGGGCTGAGCCCTCCCTATCCTTTTTAATAAAAAATAAATATATATATTTATACTGTATGTATACATTTAAAGTCATCTTAGAACAGATTCTTACATGGTAATGTGACCAAGTGCAACAACAACGCCAACTAATCCAAAGAGAAAAAACAAGAAAAATACAAGATTTACATGGGCGTATTTTTCACAGCCCAAGCTCCACAGGATCATCTACCATTCATCTTCATAGACTGCTGAGTGGCAGGCGTGAGGTCACACCCCTTTCATTAGCTGACCTTTGGGCTAAATTAGTTCAGCCCAGATGTGGGGATTTTGGCAAACAAGAGAAGGGAGCAGATTTAAACCCAGTGGGAGTTTCCCCCCACAGAGGGACAAAAGGACCCCCTGATGATCCTCTAATCGCCTGAGCCAAGGTGTCAAACTGGGTGTGGGTCCCAATCAGCCAGGGTTTCGGGTGAGCTCATTGTGAAACCTGCACCCAACGTTGGCATCCTCGAAAGAGTGACCTTTGACCTTTAGATGCAGATGGACTGCTGAGTCTTGTCCCGTGGAGGTGGCTCTTCTATGTTGTGCCATCCGCTTGTGAAGTGGCTCGCGCTTGCAAATACAAATATTTTTTAAAGTATTTTTTGAAATAAGAATTTGTAAAAAAAAAACAAAAAAAAAAAACACGCTATTTGTGCCTTTCCGAATATCGTATTCGGGTTCAGCTCCACTCCTACTTTTCACATTTGACCAACTTCTAGATGGCATAATTTTGTTAGAGGTCTTAGCTCAACAGGGAGAAACAAAGGCATTGTTGTAAAGGTTTGACAAACATCACATAATGTTGGACTGTAAAGTGGAAATACCTGTCACACCTTTGGGTTTTCACTGGATATGTTTTCATTGTGTGCCCTCATAACCACAAATATGTATGGTGTTTTTTATGATCAATATCTGTTCAAAAGAAACGTATTTTTACAACAAAGGCATTGTTGTAAAGGTTTGACAAACATCAGATAATGTTGGAATGTTATACAACAACAACAACAACAATCTTTATTTATAGAGCACATTAAAAGCCAGGGGCATGCCAAAGTGCTTTACATGAAACAATAAAACAATAAAATGATTTACACTAAAACATCAGAATCATATAGGTGTGGGATTATGTTCACAGGTAAAAAACCACTAATAGGAACAGTCTATAGCACACAGCTGTAGCAAAGTAGAACTGTACCATCATACACAGTGATAGAGGACATAGGCAACACAACAATAAAATAATAAAATAATAAGGACTATAACGTCAGAGTCATATAAGTGTGAGATTATGTTCACAGGTAAAAGCCACTAATAAGAATAAACTATAGCACACAGCTATAGCAGAGTAAAGCTGTAAAGCTGTACCATCAAACACAGTGATAGAAGACATTGACAGCGCAGGACAACGCAAAACAACCAGACACATTAATAGAATAACTCACTAGAAGCAAGGCGAGAATTTAACTAGTAGAAAAAGCAAGTTCAAACAGATATGTTTTAAGCCGTGATTTAAAAGATTGAATAGAATCAGACGCCCGGATGCCAATCGGGAGACTGTTCCACAGCTCAGGTGCAGCTAGAGCGAACGCTCGATCACCTCTAGACTTCAAGCGAGATCTGGGCTGAACCAACAATGACTGTGAGGAAGATCTTAAGGCCCTCGTAGGAAGATATGAATTTAAGAGTTCCTTAAGATAACTTGGCCCTGTGTTATTGGTAATTTTAAAAGTAAACAACAGAATTTTAAATTGAATACGAAATTTCACAGGCAACCAGTGCAGATCAGCAAGGACGGGAGTGATGTGAGCAAACTTCTTAGTTTTAGTTAGAATGCGTGCAGCGGCATTCTGGACTGTCTGTAATCTATGTAAAAGGGTAGAGTGGAGACCATAATAAAGTGAATTACAGTAATCTAGTCTTGACGTTACAAAGGCATGGATAAGCTTTTCCAAGTCATTGTGCGGGATGTAGTGTTTGGCCTTGGAAATAAGGCGAAGTTGGTAGAAACTAGATCTGACGACAGCAGATACTTGTTTGTCAAGTTTAAATGAGCTGTCAAGTAGCACACCCAGATTCCTAACAGTGTCAGGGAAAGAACTAGTGAGAAAACCAAAAGCATCATGAAGTTTGGCACGAAGAGCGTCACTGCCAAAGATCATAATTTCAGTTTTCTTATCGTTAAGGATAAGAAAATTTGCCAGAAGCCATTGCTTGACCTCACACATGCACTCTCGAAAGTTACTCACGGACATAGCTAGATCATCATTCAGCTCAAAATAGATCTGGATGTCATCGGCATAATAGTGAAAGGCAATGTGGTATTTCTCCAAAATGACACTTAAAGGAAGCATATACAGTGAGAACAGGGTAGGGCCTAGCACAGATCCCTGGGGGACACCACAGCAAACAGGTACAGCGGAGGAGTACATAATTGTTATAAAGTACATAATTGTTTTTTATCTTAATTTCCCTTTTTTTTTTTTTTTTAAAGTTCTTTGAATTGTTGCCACATAATTTAATTTCAGTTCTCAACATTTTAATTTTAACTAACAGAATCAGCTTAATGCAGAAATCAATAAGCTCCTCAGGAAACTCCAGCCATACAGATATTTTCACAAAATCTAATGGACATAAAGTTGTATTTGTGCATTTCCAAAGAGCTACAAGAGGGGGGTTTATTTGTATGTCCATGCTTGCCTCAGCATGTTTCTATAAAAAGTCACACATATCACACATATTTCCCATTTTACTAATTAACTTGATATCTCTGCATAAATATGTTCACGTTGATATTTGTTTGATACCTTTTTCTCTTTTTTTAAATGAATCATGGCTTTCTCTCCCACTGCCTTCTTTAACTTGGAGGCCTTTAAAGACATGAAAGCTCAGTTGTGCGTCTTTGACTCTCTTTAAGGTTTTTGACATTGAAGTCTGGAACCAAACATGCTTTCAGGTGGAGGAGCAGCAGCACAGTTGGCCATTGTAAACTGAGTGTGTATCACCATCTGCTGGACGTTTGATGTATTGACCTGAACGAGCCTTTGTTGTACCTGTGTGTTTAATCTTTTGCATTCTGCCATTCAAACTTTAATGATTCAAACAAAAAAGTCCTAATATGAAAATAAAAAAAGAACTTAAATAAGAGTAAAAATGAAACTCCTAAAATTAAACTGAAGAGGTTTGAGTAAAAGGAAAATAATAAATGCTTCGTGTCTTTTGTTTGCTCTGACTCTTGTTCTCATTTTTATTTCAATAAGATCTCTTCACTCATCTTTTATGTTTTATGTGTATATCTTAGATCATTTCCTGTTTTATTTTGAAACTTTTATTTGTTTCGCTTCATATCTTTATATGTAACTATCTTCTCAAACACTCTGCAAACCAATAAATAAATCCATCCATCCATCTTCGTCCGCTTTATCCGAGATCGGGTCGCGGGGGTAGCAGCCTAAGCAAAGAGGCCCAGGCCTCCCTCTCCCCAGCCACCTCCTCCAGCTTGTCCGGAGGAATACCAAGGCGTTCCCAGGCCAGCCGAGAGATATAATATAATAATATAATAATAATAAGATCTTTTATGTCTGTTTGTGTTTTCTTTTGGAAAAATCTTTATTTGTGTCGCTTCATATCTTTATATGTAACTATCTTCTCAAACACTCTGCAAACCAATAAATAAATCCAATATATTTTTATAGGATGTTTTTACACTCTGATTTTTTCACTACCTGCTCACTAACATATGGACCAACACTATCAGTAGTAACAGGATCTGTTTTCAGGAAAATCACAAACTTTATTCATTACTCTTTTTCTACTGATTGAAAACACACACACACTGTTACGTGTCTGCAGGCTGCATGTTCTCTTTCCCTCTCCTTTTGTTTTCCGTTCCCTTAGGTCGCAGACTACAGGCTGATGTCAATCTAGGGACGTCCAACTAATTAGAGGAGGGAGGCCCTGATTGGACAAACCAGGAGTGAACACCTTGATAAGGAGACCCACCTGTGGCTGGGCGCGGCTCTCTTCCCTCCTTTGAATTGTTTGGCACATGTGTGACGGTTTCCTGCTGTCTTTCTTTTGTTTGATGCTTGTGGTGGGAGTAAAGTGGACTAGGTAAGTTTGGGGGCCCCATACACTTACTCACGTAGAGTCTTTTTGATAGAAACACTAGGTAAGTAGGTTGGTGCCACCCATGTAACTTTGAGCTTGTTTTTAGTGATGGTGAGATGAAGCCTCATGATGAACTGAAGCTTTCCACCCAATTGGTCGACTCATGGTTCGAAGCACTGTGATGATTCATTTGCTCTACTGCGCCATCAAGTGGACAATTCAAGTGAAGCGGGCTCTGTGATTATAATGATGTGTAAACCTCTAAACTGAATAAATAAATTGTTTTCTTGGTTATTTATCCCGAATATTGTCTCAGTATGTGTGATACAAAAGAGAAAGTGGAAAGTATCAGGACAGCGTTTTGGTATAATTGTGTAACTGTCAGCCTCAGACAGTCAGTCAATAGTATAATTCAGATCATAGATCTGTACATTTGCATATTTGTATAACTATAAAAAGAAAGCTGACACTTTCGAGACTTTATCTAATGTGTAAGCATCACAGCAGATGCCTTTGTGTCAACATAGCTGAGGCTAAAACAGAAAAACGATTTTATGAAAATATTCAGCAGTAGATCAAAACCAAAAGAAAACCATCAATCAACAAATGAACATTACCTGATGCTGCTGAATTGAAGCAGAGCAAATAGAGGTTTTATTAGAGACACACCTTAGCGTTTTGCAATTTTGCATAATGTTAAAAAGTTTCAATTATTTTAGTAGCTTATTGAACGGCAGAAATTAGGTTTTCTTTTCGGAAGTATTTAAATGGGAAAGAACAGCGGCTGACAAACAACGGAGGTCTTATGCATAACAAACAAGCGAATAATGCAGAAAACAGATTTTTAGACGGGAAACTGTTCTTGAAGGTGTGTGTGTGTGTGTGTGTGTGTGTGTGTGTGTGTGTGTGTGAGAGAGAGAGAGAGAGAGCTGTGCATGAAGTGTGATTTTTATCCTGGTGAAAGCAAAACAGCAAAAATCAGAGGAAATTCATGACGATGTTTATGTGAAGCGTAGTTTGGATCTTCTTTTTCTGCTGGTTCGGTCAATATTGTTTGAAGAGAAATAAAACCTGCAGCTTCAGAATCAGCGCAAAAAAGGCGTAAACATGAAGCACGGACCCGCCGACGGATCAGAATCAGTGAACTGTCGGCTTTCAGCCCCGACCGTGTCCGTGCTGTCTGGTGAGAAAGGCGACATCTCACTGATTCTGATCCGTCAGCGGTCCGCGCCTTGTGTTTACGTCTTTGTGCAGAATCGGTGTACCTCCTCTCATTTACTGTTTTAGCTGTTTGGTGGTTGTTGAAATGTAGTAATATTTCTATTAAAAATCGATTCAGGATTTTAATGAATCGACATCCAAGCTAGAATCGATTTTAATCGATAATCCAAACCCGCTCCTAGTACCTGTGTAATCATGCTTATGTACATCTGGATAATGACACAAACTAGTGTGTGGTGCTTCACTTTTTAATAAACTAAAAGACAGAAATCAGATTATAGGATGTGTAGTGTTGTTTATTGATATTATGGTGTTTATCATTTGTGATATCTATTACTGTGTGCATACTTTATTAGGAGAGACAACATTTGAAAAAAAAACATCTCTTCCTTGCTGGTTCCATCGAAGAAGAAATGCATAAGTAACTATGTAGCACGTACGTAATCCAATTCCACAACACAGCGTGATGGGGAATCACCTGTTTTTCTGCCCATTTTATTTCGAATCTGGCGCGAACCGGTGAACCAGTCCCTGAATCAGTCACGTGGTACGGACTGCCCGCGAGGCCTCGAACGTCACTGCATACGTAATCAAAGCGAGCCTCGATACGCGCTTCACAAAAACGCTCCCGAGATTACCCGACACACGATTCGACGCTTCGACACACAGGACACATCACTACTTGTTTTAAGTTGAGGTCTAGGGCCTTTTTTTCCTGTTTGATGCTTTTCTAGGATAGTAGCTCAGCTAAGTTTTGGTTTTGTCTTTTTGGTGGGGTTTTTTTTTTTTTTTTTGGCACAACCTAACTCCCTTTTTCCCCCACATTTGTTGTCTGACTCTGGGTTATCTGGTTGTCTGACTCTGGAGCGCTGCCATTAAACCTTTTTTCCATAACACCTGTACTGAGTTTCCGGAGTTGTTGTGTTATCCCCTCCTCCTCTCGAGGAGATGTAACACACACAAACAAACTTTGGACCTTTGAGAATCAAGAGTCTTTTTTTCTATAGATATCTTGATGCATTCTCAATCATCCAGGAAAGTAAATCTCCAAAAGTTAATTCTGTTCATCTGGACGTAGAGTTTTGTGGGAGAAACGTTTCGTCCAAGGGACTTCTTCAGCTTCAGCTGACTGCAGGTTACTGACTGCGGTTTCCCCAAATCTTATAAACAGCCCATTGTCCCTTCAGTGGGCTGGTTTCATTCATTATGCAAATGTACTGTTTATAAGATTTGGGGAAACCTGCAGTCAGCTGAGACTGAAGAAGTCCCTTGGACGAAACGTTTCTCCCACAAAACTCTACGTCCAGAAAAACAGAATTACAGTTTTTTCTGATTGCTTAAGCACATTTTTTGTAACTATTGACTATTTTTGCAAAACTCTTCACACAAATAAGAAAACCTGTCACCCAATCATCAAAACATTGTAGTTCTCTTGCAAAAGCAAACACAGCTAGATTAACTCTTCACACCTTCGTAAAAATGGTGTTTCCGTATCAAACAGTACACACAAGCCATCATCTACTAAGCACACAATGCGCCAACTGCACACTGATGGTATGAATACAAAACACATCTGGCTTTTGCTTTCTCTGTGCACAAGGTAGGCTATGTCAGTTTGAGCTCATACTTCTGTCATAGATCCATAAGCATAGAGGGATCCAAACTTCAAGTACTGGTGTTTATTCAAACACATCAAAACAAACACAAGTGTTTATTTCCAAGTATAGGATTATTTGCAATCGCCATAATGACTATATGGGTTACTTGGTCTGCAGTGAACATGCTTCCTCTGCCCCAGCATCTGGTAGCAATTCTGTAAAGTAACAATTCCAGTATTTTTACAGCAATGGTATTGGTGTGTTTCTCATTGGCATATGGCAGTGCTACAAATCTTAGTGCAAAGTGACTGTTCTCACCGATTCTCATTTCAAAATGTCCTTATGATGCCTGCTACAGTGTAGCGGCTCGAGTTAGGCTGGACCCGTTGGCCAGCTACCCTCAGGGTCATTCCACGGTTGATGACACGGTCCACTATTGTAGCTCTGATGTCATCAGTAATTCTATTTCTTACTCTTCTTACCCTTCCTCTCCCCCCTCCTCGTCTTCCTCTTGCTCCTCCTTGTCCTTGTCGTCCTCTTCATCCTACTTCTTCACCTCCACGTCCTCTTCCTCGGCCTCCTCTACTTCTCACTCTTTCTGCTCCCTCCATTGTACTCCGCACACACAGCTTACCTGTATTATAGTGCTTAGGCTGATTGCAAAGTGAACTAATTATCTAAAACAGTTTTCACATGTGAAAGTGTGCCAGACAGTTGGCAAAGTAGTATAAATAATGGCCGTAAATGTGTATAGTTTTGCTAGGAGTGCGTTGATCATTTGGGAATTGAGTGTAAAGCAGTGAGTTGTGTTTACAGTTCTGCAAAAAGAGTGCTGTGCAGTGGATTGTAGCTACAGGTTTGCAAAGTGTGTGTTACAAAATGGCAAACTGAGTGCAAAGCAGTGTTTGTGCTTTTAGTTTTGCAAACTCAGTGAGTGGTTTTGCTATAATTATCAATAGTTTTAGAAATTGTGCTGTAAGAATCACAGTTAGGGTTTAAGCATTCAGAAAAAACTGTAACTTTTAAGTTAACTGAATTTAAACAAAGGCCTGGATCTGCACCACAGCGACCAACAGAGGGAGCTGTCGTGCCATTCCTGACTTCATAAGTTCTTCTCTTGGCGCCCTATCATCTGCTTTCTCTAATCCTAAAAAGATAAAGTGAAGCTCTTTGAGACCTTCTCTATACTTCTCCATCACTCTCAAAGCAAACATCACATCTGTAGTTCTCTTTCTCAGCATGAAGTTATGCTGCTGCTCATTGATCACCACCTCTCTTCTTATTCCAGCTTCAACAACGTACCATTTCTTCATGATATGGCTCAACAACATTATCCCTCTGTGGTTGCTACAGCTTTGCACATCAACCTTCGTCTTAAAAAACAATTCAAGTACATTTTTCTCCATACCTCAGGTATCCTCTCACTCTCTCCATGATTATTTTAAACCATCTAGTTAAAGAAGAATTGCACGACCCTCTCTCCTACACATTTCCATCAGGTATGTCATCTGGACGACCTTTGCATTCTTCTGTCACTCTCTGTTTATCCTGTTTAACGTAACCTAGTATTCCAGTCTGCCTTCTTCATCTCCCTCCCTATTGTTATTGCTTAAAAATCAATGCATTAAAACATTCTACATTTTATTTATTTTTTACTACTCTTAAAGATTTGAAATGACACAATTGTTTTTTAATGATGCTTTTAATCTGTCGGCTGTGTTTTCTGTTTCCGCTGGCAGTGAATGCATCATGTGGACGTTTTCGAAGCGTCATCCAATCGCTGCTCGGAGGGGCGTGGCTAAATAAACTTGGAGACCCTTGCCCTTGCTGGCTGTGGCACTGGAGTCTCTCATTCATTCAATAAACCCGTTCAGCCGTCATGTTTCCTCGTTCTGGACACACTGAGACGCTCACACACCTGCTGAAACCTGAGCTGTTCTGCACGAGACCACGCGCTGTCTGTCGCCTCTCCGCTGCCCTTAAATCCATCGATAACCTTTTTTATATAAGTGTTTTAGTTTAGCCCTGACGGCTGTGACAGCTGTCATGCGTCAGAGACACCGCTTTGATCTCAAATGTGATGCATAAATATTATTAACTCAACTGTCAAAGTGTGTATTTGCATATTTTGTTTTTTCTCCCGTTGACAAGAGAGAACAAAGAGAAGCTGTCCACATGTCCCTGCCACAGGGCCCTCAGCTCCAAATTTCATTGGCTACACTTTTATATCATTCGACCTATCGCGTAGGACTCACTGAGGAAACCCTAACATCGGGTTCTGTGATTGGCCTAGACGTTTGGCGCCTCTTGAATCCGCCGCAGCCGTAGTGGGCGGTGAGGCGGAGGACCAGTTTGAACAGAGTCGCTGTTGCCTAGGCGGAAACATTGAAATCCAAATAACTTTTTACAAGCAGGCTGACACCAAACTGTCCCTCATAGACGCACAGTTTCTGTGTCCTAACCAGCCTTGGAGCGAAGGAGCCGATGTGAGTTATTTCATTTACCGGCTCTGGGTGCGTGAAGCCGGGTGTTGCGCGAGCTCGGTCGCTCCCTCCTCCTGAGTTAAACTGCTAGCTAGCCATCGAGCTAACGTTACAGCTAGCCGTAACACGGAGCGAGCTAATCTGCAGCACAAAGGACGACTTTGCCCGTGTTTGTCGCATCGATCCGGATCGCTCCGTTGGATGAGGCCAGAGGCTCGGGTGGAGGTGAGAGAAGCTGTCAGTGTCCGTGGCTGTGTTCACGGTGCTTTTGTTGTGGGCTGCTCTTTGTGCTCTTGGGCGCCTCAATCTTTGTTAACTCGCCAACTGTTAGCTAGCTCGCCGGGGTACCGTGCCAATTCTTGTATCCCCGTAAATATTGACTAGCTTATAAAGAAGCCGTCATTTTTTTTAAATGACTCGGAGGAGGGTAATCATTCCGATGGATCCACCGTCCACTCGTGTTTTGGGACCTTTGTGAGCATGTTTCAGGGCTAAGGGGAAGCACATTTTGAGGGGAGCCAAACTTGGCACGACATCCGCAAGCTATCGTTAGCTCGAAGCTAGCTCACAGAAAAAGGCTGGTACAGTTTTTTGATGTGTAATTTTTAGTACCTCTCATTTAATTTTCTTTCGTTTTTTGTTCAAGCTTTTGAGGGTTTTATTGTGAAACTGGGGCTGGAGGTGGTGGTAAAAGTAAGTGTCACCTTAAGTTAGGCGATTGTCACATTGATTAAAGTAAAAAAGCTTCCCTCTTGTTTGCCTAGAAGCCTTGCGGGGGCGATATTCAACCACTTCCCTCACCATAAAACTCATAACATCGCCTAGAGCAAAAAGAATAGAAGTTTGTGCCGCTTACACATGACAGGAAGCTTGAGTTTCACCTGTTAGTCAAAAGTCATCTTGAGAGTCATGTGGCAGGTTTTGGATAGAGCCCTTCATCTTGAAGGTCAAATGTTTGCAGCGATTTATTTAAGTCAGGACTTTGACTAGGCTGCTCCAAAACATGCATTTGGGGTTTTTTGAACCATTCATGATCATCATCATTTATATAGCACTTTAACAACACACCAAAGTGCTGAACAATACAATAATAATAATATAGAAACTTGGCAAGACAATAAAATGAATAAAAGTGTCAGTCACCCACAGAGTTAAAAGCCAGAGATTAAAAATAGGTCTTCGATCTGGACTGAAAAACCATGTGAAGAGGAAGATTGTTCCAAAGCAACAGAGGTGGACTTGCTGGTGTGTTGGATCATTGTTCTGCTGCATAAACTAAGTGTCCTTCTCCTCCAGGATTTTCTGATAGAGCAGAATTTATGGTACCATTAATTATGGCAAGTTGTCCAGGTCCTAAAGCAGCCCCAGACCATCATTAATACTGCCACCTTGTTTGAATATTGATAAGATGTTCTTTTGATGATGTGCTGTTAGTTTGATGACAGATGTAACGGGAATCAAAGTTCTGCTTTTGTCTCATCAGTCCAGAATATTTTCATGAATTCTGAGCTCACCAGAGACAAGTGACGCCTGCAGTTCTTTAGATGTTGTTCTGTTTTGTTTTTTTGGTTTTTTTCCTGTGACAACCTGGGTGAGCTGCCAAGTAATTTGGAATAATTTTGGTGGGCCATGCACTCCTGGGAAAGTTCACTGCTGTTCCAAGTTTTCTCCATTTGTGGGTAATGGCTCTTACTGTTCTCGTGAGTCCCAAAGCATTAGAAATTTGTATTCTTTTCCAGACTGGTAGATGTCAGTGACTTTGTTTTGCTGCTGTGTCTCTAGACTGTAGCGTGATGTGTTGCTTTTGGAGATCTTTATCCTCCTTCACTTTGACAAACAGGTTCTGTTTAAGTGATTTCTTGACTCAGGTTTGGGTGTGGCTAGTGAAAGTGATTGGGACTTTCCAAGAAATGTGATTATTCCCAGTTTGTTCATGACTTACAAGGGGGGCAGTTACCTTTTCTGTTCTGAGGTCAGGTAATATGAAATTTGAAATTATTTTTGTAAAACGCAGAGTTCACATTCTCTGGAACAAGAAGGGAGAGGAAGCATTCGGTTTGTCATCAGTTCAAAGTCTGCTTCCATGATGATGTGGGAGTCCACTCGTGCCTATGAAACTAGAAATATGAACGCTGAGTCCGGTGCTGAAGTGGCCTGCCTGCAGTCCAGACCTTTCTCACCATAATTCATGCTCAACGTTTGGAGGATAATGAACCAAACAACACAACAAAGACCATCCAGACCTGTTGAGCAGCTAGATTCCTTTGACAGGAATGGGAAAACATTCCTCTCCAGAAAGTCCAGCAGCTGCTCTCCTCAATTCTCAGACATTTACAGGCTGATTAGAAAATACTTTTATAGCATTGTTGGTGATTTTTTTTCCCCCTCACATCTGTACAGGAAAACCAAGCACAGTTTACCAATCTCGGTATATCCATACTAAGGTTGGGCGATATGTCACAATTTTCCAATCGTCAGTCCAACAATCACTGATGGGCGATATATTCGCGCATGTGCACACTTTTTGATGGGCGGGGCAATGTAATCATGCACGAACTGATTTGTGTGTTTACAACACAGAATAAGTCCAAACATGGACAAACTAGTTTCCCAAAAAAACGCTGTCAGCGTTAACACGGCTTGAACGCGGTCATCACAATTACAATCGTTAACGCTCCCAACACATCTGGAGCGCAGAATGAACAAAATTGGGACAAACTGCCGAAATGCGTTGACAGGGACATTTCAGGGATTTTGACTCAGTCTGGGATCCAGATGGGTTAATTGTTAATCGTGTTAGTCATGTTGACGGCGTGTTAGCGCTCACAGCACAAAAAATATAAAGTCACCATTCTGGGATTTCTTTGGCTTTAAACCAGATGAAAGAGGTAAACCTAAGGATGTAACCAAAGCGGTGTGCTGCAGACGTATAGTGTGAGCAAAGTACTCAAGCACGACTAACTTGCATGAGCATGTACGTGTCCACCATCCGGCTGACTATGCTAGGCTATCACCAGCTTCTGCAGCTCCATCAACAAGCATTTGGGCGCACTCTGAGGTGGGGGCATTTGCTCGCAGATGAAAGAGGGTGCGGTTAAAACGGCACTATTATTTATTCATTTTTTTGCTGTTGACTGCTTCTATTAGCTCCATCATTATTAGCAAACTTAGTCATGGGCAAATAAATAAATGGCTCTTGTAAAAACTTGGATCTGGTGCCCACTGAGGCTGAGCCCATCGTCAATAGTCCATATATTCGTCCAATCACCCAACCCTAATCCGTACGGGATTAAATTGACTCAGTGATAGTCTTGCTCCATTTTGTGCGCAAATCCAACCCTTAAATAAGGTTATAATCGCCTGTTTAGATACTGATTATATGCATTACTGAGACGGTGCCTAATAATCTCTCCACGTTTTAAATACTAATAAGACACAGCAGTGAGTTTACTGTGTGAACATCCCAGCACATTTAACTTGTCCAAAGGGGCTTCAGTGTATCTCTCTTTATTTTCTGTGCTGTGAAATGTGTCAGGCCGGTTCAGTCGTCCACATCTCCATGACGGCCGTCTGTCACGTCTAATCTGAAGTGTGAGGTTTGAGTCAGAGACTCACGGTTACTGACTGACTGCCGGGCAGCAGATGGATCGACAGACGACTGCTGTCATTCACACACAGTCATTAAAAGAAAGGATGAGAACGAGGACTTGGCAGAGGAGGTGCGAGGAAGTAATCCACCTGTGCTTGAATCTCTCCGGGGTTGGCACTTGAATGGTAACGTGAGATTGAACAGAAGGCATTTGAATGCTGGCAGCGAGGTTTCAGACGTTTGATTTGCAGCATATCATTTTTACATCAGCTGTTGAAAGAAAAGAAAATCAGAGGTTGGCTCTGATTGTTGGACGTGAGGTGAAGTTTATTATCTTAACAAATGTATGTTTGGTTTGCATGTCTGGGGCACCAGATCCAAGTTTGGGTTGTGCCAAGAGGAACATTTTATGCCTAAATTATTCAATTATATAGATAAAGTGTTTTGGCCCTACAGTCCAGTCAAGAAAAGTGTGAAAATATGAGACCTGAAGGTGTCGTGTTCAGGATCCCTAATATCTTCCTGTCTGGCTGCAGGTGAATCATGGTGCTGACTGGGAAGCGTTCGGAGAAAGGCCCCGCCTGCTGGAAGAGGAGGGTGAAGTCTGAGTACATGAGGCTTCGGCAGCTGAAACGCTTCAGACGGGCTGACGAGGTCAAGGTTCGTTTACGCACTCACACACAGACACACACAGCAGCATTCATGCTGCAGTTATTAAGAGAAGTTGGGTCTGTTTGACTATAGTTTTTATTTTTTTTAAGAGCACTAGCTGAGGTTGTTTTGGAGTAAAGAACAGATTTATTTATTCGCCCAAAGTTTTTAATCATGAAAGTGGAAACAGGAAGTGTCCCACGGTGTTTGGGCCGGTGATTGCTTTGACTGACTAGACCAGCCGGGGCTGTAAACTCTGTGATTGGCTCTCTGAGAGTTGTCCTATAAATGGTGTTAAAATGGAGAAGAGATGGTTATCAGGAGTCTGATGGATGACGGTGCTTTTGTCTCACTACGTAACGTTTTCAGTACTTTAAGTTGTTTTCACAGCAGCAGTTTCTCACAGATTTAGGTCTCGTTAGTGACGTTATGGCTCCTTTAACCTTTTTCCGTCAGAAATGAAAACTAAAGCTGATCCAAATTAAAGTTTACGTAGCTGAAGGTCCATATAAAGGCTTCAGCACGTGCTGTTTATTTGCTAAAATGGTCACCTGGCTCACCTGCACAGGTACGATCTCTGCGGGTGGTAACACTGAGGGAGAGTGAAGCTGGCCCTGTGTTTTGTTCTGTGCACTGATATAAATTTCCTTTAACTGTCACAGAGCATGTTCAACAGCAACCGTCAGAAAATCATGGAGCGAACTGACATTTTGAACCAGGAGTGGAAAACCCGGCGAATCCAGCCCGTTCACATCATGACGTCGGTCAGCTCCTTACGAGGGACTCGAGAGGTGAGCGGTTGATACTGGTATCAAAAATAAAAATACTCTAAAGGCTCAGAGGGCGGTGTCCTGACTGTAACGCACGCTTCCTCTGCAGTGCACCGTGGAGAGCGGCTTCTCCGAGTTCCCTCGACAGGTCATCCCCCTGAAGACTCTGAACGCCGTGGCCTCGGTCCCGGTCATGTACTCCTGGTCGCCGCTACAGCAAAACTTCATGGTGCGTACAAAGCTTTAAAAGCTGCACTTTGTGAACAGCTGAGGCTGGGATTCAGGACAGTATACTACAGTCACAGGTGGCTGAGAAGCTGTGTGTGTGACGTTTCTGGGTTTCCTCCTGCAGGTGGAGGATGAGACGGTGCTCCATAACATTCCCTACATGGGAGACGAGATCCTCGACCAGGACGGGACTTTCATCGAAGAGCTCATCAAGAACTATGACGGCAAAGTCCACGGAGACAGAGGTGAGGGTCAGTGGGCGCAGGAGCAAATGGTTTGAGAGCCAAAGTAGTAATTAATGAAACTTCATCTGATAATCAGTCTGAAGGCAGCAAAAACAGTTACTGAAATGTGACTAATCAGCTGATGGATCAAAGCGCTTTGTTTGTGGATCTTAACCCTGGAGAACCCATGGGGTCAGAGCCGACCCCATGGGTTCTCCAGGGTTAATATAAAGAGCAGAAAAATGGTTTAAAAACGACTGTACGGCGGCAGTTTGTCAGAACAAGAACAAGACAATAATTTTGAGTCGTACATGAACACAGGAGCCTCTAACTTTTCAGCGTTTTTTGTTGTGTTTGCATTTTTTAACAGCTCATTTGCAGGATCTAGACCTAGCATGGCAACAGGAAAAACCATTTGAAATGCTGGCGTGTCTCCTCTCTGTTAGCATTAAGCTGCTTCCATAAACATATGGGTCATTTTGTTGAAGCAAAGTGTCTGTCAGGGTGGATGTTTGGCTTCTGGAGCCTCGTTAGCATTAGCCACCTTTTTCCTGAGAGCTCAACCTGCTGGAACCATACGATGGATTTTTCTGGCAATACTTTATTTCTTCAGGTAGTCGGTCATCTGTAGCATGTGTTAGCTGTGGTGTGTTAAACTTTGTGCACAGACGATGGATTTTTTTCCTTCCTTTTCGTATGCACTCATTTCCCTATGAAAATGAGTTGCTACCAAGCATTGGTGCAGAAAATAAATATTTTGTGCATAACATTGTGTGCAGTCACGGTGCCACTGCTCTGAGGAACAAAGTTGTTTTGGAATCAACATTTCACTTTTCATTCAGACTCGAAACAAATGTGCCGGTCAGAGTTTTCTATTAGGAATAAAAACAAAACTGAATTCAGGAAGTCTAGTAATGAACTTTTTCCACAATTACCTTCCGTAATCAGTTTTGGTTGTTTTCCATTACGATTGAGTATCACTTAATGTGACAGATCGTTGCAGCTGAAAGTCCTGTGCTGCTCGGTGCTCGCGTGGCTTCTTGTCAAACTCGGGCTCCTGTGTGGGCGTGCTCCAAAGTTTCTGAAAGAGAGATTTCTGAGTATGTGGGACAGAAAAAAACTAGCAGAGATTAAACGTTTTATCAAAACTCTGCACAGCAGTTTGTAATGTGAGAGCTGATGCAGCACAGCTGTTTGCTGTCCTCCCTCAACATCTGAGAGAAACCGCAAAACCAGGAATGTGAACGTGC
Source organism: Aulonocara stuartgranti (assembly GCF_965226115.1). Classification (NCBI taxonomy): domain Eukaryota; kingdom Metazoa; phylum Chordata; class Actinopteri; order Cichliformes; family Cichlidae; genus Aulonocara; species Aulonocara stuartgranti. The sequence goes on from NC_138960.1 coordinate 33,242,706, forward strand.
TCGTGTGGTTGGTCAGTGTGGTGTCTCATCAGGAAAACAGTGCGATGAATATTTGCTTTGTATCGTCGTCTCAGTAGAAAGAGAAACGGCTCCTCTGCTGCTCTGTAAAACTATCTATCCTGTGTGTTGTGTTTTGCAGAGTGTGGCTTCATCAACGACGAGATCTTCGTCGAGTTGGTCAACGCTCTGGCACAGTACAGTGACAACGAGGATGATGAGGAGGAGGAAGAGCAGGACTTTAAAGTGGACAAGATGGACGTGTGTGATGGCAAAGAGCACCCAGAGGAGCCCCGCAAGGACGGGCTTGTTAACAATGAGAGTAAGTCCTGAGATGTTGGAGCTGTACTGCAGTTAGAAACGTGTAATAACCAATGAAGACGTGTTTGTGCTGACCTGCTGTAAGGGGGTAGCATTCACGCTGGTCCAGCTGACAGTTTTGTGTCCTGATGGAAAGCGTGTGTGTGTCGTCTCCAGGCCGAACCAACAATGACACCAGCAAGAAGTTTCCCTCTGACAAGATTTTTGAGGCCATCTCCTCCATGTTCCCCGACAAGGGCTCCCCCGAGGAGCTCAAAGAAAAGTCAGTGGGTTTGTTTGTGTGCGAGTGAGTCGGTACTGTGACGATAACAGAGGAACTGATTCTAATATGTGTCATGAAAGAAGGTCAAAGAATTTATCCATGAACATAAAAAGCACCTGGTTTCAAGTTGATCTCCTCTCGAGAGATTTCAAGAAGTCCTGTTTTGGCGCTTTGGTCAGATGGGACGAGGCGATGACTTTAAAGGGCGTATTGACAGCAGGTGATCTCACTGGTGTTTGGAACTCAAAGTCCAGTTGGTGCTGAGATTGCTGCATGTTGTGTCACTGGAGACGATGAATCCAGTCATTGCTCAGATGGACTCAGGCGTGATGTTGTCCTGGTGGTTGTTAATTTTGCCAGAACGTCAGATGTGTGCTTCCTACAGCCGCGGCTGTCTCATGTGTGAGCTAAAGAGGACACACACACACACACAGATGAGTGCTAATGTTGAGACAAACTGATGATGGCGTGCATCATTAAAGGCGATGCACGTTTTTGTACGAGGAAACCTCAGGACAGGTCTGATTTCAGACTGGTTATGTCTTGGAAGCCTTTCAGGACCACTTTGATTCATTCTGTAAACACACAGACGTCATGAGCTGCTTTTAAAAAGATTTATCAGTAATACTGATGTTGTTCAGGATGATCCAGTATTTAAAATAACTGTTTAGCTGATGGTCTGTTCCATATCTTCTGTTTGTTTACTTGAATGTTGTTTATTTACTGTTCATGCCTCAGCAAACAGACTTTTAATTATAACAACATTAACCTGTTCTTAAGTGTTTAAAATGTTGATTATGATGTAAAATATATACAAAATATAAGAGCAGCAGTTGGTCTTATACGTACTTTAAAATATTTGTACAATACTAAACTCGAGATTTGACTTAATTTCAATTTAATACTTCAAGACTTACCACAGAACCAAATCCACCAGAGCTTATATTTTACATGCTGTGGAGCCATTTTTGGGAGCATTTCAAGTTGCTATACAACCGTTATAACCAGATTCTAATAATATGATTGCACTAAGTCCATAGCAACTACAAAAATAGCCAAAAAGTGCAATGAACTACAAAAAATTGAAAATCATTTTTACTTTTTTTTTTAAACACATATTTCTTGTTAGAGAAAATTTTGCTATCCAAAAAGGTTGTACAAAATAGTTTCCAACCACAGGAAATGTGTTTTGAGTGTCTTCATAGTTTTATTTTTGAGCTACACCAATTTTTATATACTGCAGGAAAAAGGAAATTTAATATAATAATGCAAATTTGCAAAAAAAAAAGCAGCATGTGCATCAAAACAAACTATTTCCAGAACTCTTTGGCCTTCTAATCATCCCAGAAACTACACAGAAAATCACCAGTATAGGCTTATAAGGCTCTGAAGGGGGAAACTGGCATAAGTTGTAAGTACAGTTCCTCCAGTTTCATATGCAAAACCATTATTGTGCTAGCTTACGTGGTCGCAGTGCTACCGCTTTAAAAAGAGTCGCACAAAATGAGCGGCCATAAAGGGTTAAACGCATCACGTTAATTTGGATCAGTTCATAAATATAAAATCATTTTTCAGAAACATTTAAACCTCGTGCATGTGTTAGCTGGAGCATTAGTGCAGACTGGAGTCAGGCTCTTTTGTTTTGACCCACTTGGTACTAAACCAGAATATTTAGTGGCTGAACTTTGACTCACAGCTCCTCTGTTGTTGTGACAGCAAATCTCACAAAGTGTGTGTGTGTGTGTGTGTGTGTGTGTGTGTGTGTGTGTGTGTGTGCACTGTACTGCATTCATCGGTGTCTCTGCAGAGCTGTGGAGTACTTTAATAAACTTAATATCAACATCTGTTTAGGGCTGAATGATTATGGAAAATAATCTAATTGCGATTTTTTTGCCCCAATATTGCGATTGCGATGCAATATGCGATTATTTTTTAAGGTCTTTGTCTTCTGTATTATTAAACAAAGACAAGCAATACATCATATAGTTTGGCCAATACTATATTACATTAATTTTAAACTGTTCTTTCCTGGAAGACAGACCTCTGTTATGATGACATGAGGTGATGCATGAATTGATGACTGACATTTTTATTTAACTTCTTCAATCACAACAGTATATTTGAACATACACAATAGTTTATTTTTAGCTTACAAACATCTGAGCATAAAGTGCTGACAAGGAACCCTGGTGTAAACATTAAAATGAAAGTCAGTACAATGTGCAGATTGCAGAAATATACATAAACAAAATCAGTGGCTTTACCACACTCAGTTTTTCGACATCTGTGAACTACTAGACAGTCATTCAATTAAAAAATAATATTAAATAAATAAAACTAATAAATAAAAAATACACACATCTTACTGATCTCTGCAGTCAGTAACATTACACATAAAGTGCAAACATAATAGCAATTGTATAAACACACAAACAAACACGCCTTTTAAAGTTTAAAGGCGTGAAATTGGACGGTCTAGTTCTGATTAGCGTCACCGCTGTCTCGGTGGAGTTTAATAAACTCGGCCGTCTGCTTCTTGCTATCTAAAATATAACCAGACACTGGTGTAAATTCTCGACTGTCTCATACTTCTGTTTAATAAGTTTTCTGTTTGACGTTTAGTCAGCTGTGTGAAAACCAAGGAGGAACCCACCCGGGGGATTAATAAAGTTTTATTTTATCTAATCTAATAACTTTAATCTCAGCCAAACCGATTTACTCACGAACAAACAAAACACTGAAAAAAGCCCAACAATAACATTTTTAGGTTGTCTAAGTGACTTATATATTACGTTTAACCCGAGCAGCGAAACTCCGCGGTGATCTGAAAATGATGTGCCGGGAGTTGTGCCGTTCTCGGCCGCATCAGTAACCCTCGAGCTCCCGGCTAGCTGTCGAGCTGGTGGGTAGCAGACGCCTCTGAAAACGTCGAAGCACTTTTGCAAATATGGGATATCTTGATAAACCGAGCAGATATTTGATGTTTACACAACTACTTTCTCGCCTGAAAATATGTTAAAAGTTTATTTTGTGACCCAGAAAGATTAGTATGAGTAATTTTAAAACTTAGTAGCGGCCGCCATTGTTGGAAACTGGAGTTTGGCTGTGCCGCGCTATGAATTCTGGGATATGGTAGTAATTTGGACAGCCTTCGGCGCGTCGCTGTGACGTAATCGGTCTACAAATGCGGCCTCAGGAGGATGCAGCCCATGAATTTGGACATGTCCAGAGTATAATCGCAGCCTTTGCGGTTAGAAAATTGCACTTGATCATGTCGCGATATTATCGCAAATGCGATATATCGTTCAGCCCTACATCTGTTCATGTTAAATGTTATAGGAGGCGAGGGGGGCGGGTTTAAATCTGCTGTTTTGGTTTATGGATTTATATCTTTAATCTGACAGACTTTAGTTCTTGTGGGTGTGACTCTTAAATCCATTGTTACACAACACCAGGTGTTTCCTGTTTACGTTCAGGTCTGTGTTGTGAGACAGTGTTACAGCACAGAGCAGCTTTACAGTAACAAACTGATGGGATGTTTTAACCTGATAACTCAGTGATGCGTGTTTGTCTCACTGCGTTCATCTGACTTAAGTAAATTTGATCTCTCTCGTGTGCGTGTTTGTATTCGCAGGTACAAGGAGCTGACTGAGCAGCAGCTGCCCGGCGCCCTGCCGCCTGAATGCACGCCGAACATCGACGGTCCGAACGCTCGCTCCGTGCAGCGCGAGCAGAGCCTGCACTCCTTCCACACTCTGTTCTGCAGACGCTGCTTCAAATACGACTGCTTCCTCCACCGTTAGTGCACAATAAATACACTTCACAGCAGTTCCTGGTTATACAGGCTGGACTGCTACCTCAGAGATCTGTGTAACTGTCACTGTGATGTGGTCACATCAGCCTGCAGAGTGACGTTATCACATCTGCAGCTCACCTTCATCAGTACTAATCAAACTTTCTCTGATATGTTCCCACCTGAAAACCAAGAAGTTCACTCTGTTCCCCAAAAGTTATCAAACCTTATCTTTGGAGTTTTAATGAAATAAGAACTCTAACCTCACATAACTCATAGTCCAGCCAGTTTTAAGAGTCTTGGGTATAAAAATGGCCTCAAAGCTTTCCATTAAAAACCTGACAGTCATAAAATAACTTGTGGTAATGATTCCTTTAGTTTGATCGTGTCAGTAAAGTAAAGAATAAAACATCACATCCTAAAAAGACTCTGCTCGACTCTGTGCTGATGGTGTTATAAACACTGCTCGACACGTCATGTGATCGACGCTGAAACGCCAGCAGCTTTTTTTGATATTGGCACCAACCTGAGTTTGTTTTTGTTGGCAGTGTTTGCATCATATAAAATCTTTAAAGGTCGGAGTCTTTGCTTGTTTGACAGATGAGGCTGTTGAATTCCTAGAAGCACTCATCTCTCTCTCTCGTGTCTCTTAGCTTTCCATGCAACTCCCAACACGTACAAGCGCAAGAACTTGGAGAACCTGGTGGACAAAAACCCGTGTGGCATCGACTGCTACATGGACCTGGTGCAGGCGAGTCGCTGCTTTTCTTTTAAACTGAAACAGAAAAGTTATAAAATATATTAACACTCTTCCTGTTGCTTCCTCAGGACGGCATGATGAGGGAGTACGCCACAGGCGTGGGAACCGAGCGGGCAAAGACGCCCTCCAAGCGTAACGGGGGCCGGCGCCGCGGTCGGCTGCCCAACAGCAACAGTAACAGCCGGCCCAGCACCCCCACGGTGTCCTCTGAAACCAAAGACACGGACAGCGACCGCGAGGGCAGCAAAGAGGACGAGCGAGACAACGACAAAGACGACGAGGACAAGAAGGACGAGACCACCAGCAGCTCAGGTGCAGACGGGCGGTTATTACAGACGGTAGAAGTTCAATGTTAACAGGGTTACAGACGTCCGTCTGCAGAGAAGACGCAGAGTCTCTGTTTGTCCATCAAACCTAACAGAAACGTTTCTGCCTGTGAAGCGCAGGCTTCAGAGCAGCGATGACCTCAGAGAGTCAATGAATCTGCCGACGCAGCAACAGTTCTGTTTATTTTCATGAAGCTATTAAAAAGCTGACATCACATCTCCTCCCTCGCTGTTCTAATTACAGCTCTGATGGGACATTAAGACTTCTGTTATGTCCCTTATTGTCTTTAATAGATCTTTGAAGGAATTGGCAGCAGAATTTAACGCTGGAGCACACAGAGACAGCCAGAGAACCTCAAACTTGATCTCTCAGGAATTCTTTTTCCTGGGAAGTTAAAGTTATTTCCTCTGAGGAGGGCGATTCCCAAACAGCAGGCACATTCATTTGATGCTAATTTAGGACTTTGGATAAATAAAAACCACCAGCTGGAGTGATGTCTGTTTCTGAGCCCCTTTTAAACAAAGACTGTAACATTGCTGCTTCATCAAGACTTTAAAACTGTGATTAGCCCAGACTGTAGAAGAGATCCTGCTGCTCCTGTGAGGCTCTTTGAGTCGAGCATCTCTTCATCCGTGCAGTAACCTGCACCGTGCCTGCGGTTCACCGATGAGAGGCTGAACGCTGGAGCGATGCTCTTGGTACCAGCTGGGTCTTCCCCTCTGCATGCAGCCCCCTTGTTGTGGGAGGTTTGTTTGACAGCACAGATGATTGTTTGCACTTCAAAGCTGCTGCAGATAAAGTCACAAACACGCGATGTAAACAGCAGACGTGACGACAATAACGGCCTGGAGTTCATACAACGTTATGACACTCTCACTCTTTTCCTTCCTTCCTGTCGTTACTGCACAAACTAGTTTGCAAGCAAAGCAACAGGCAGCAGCAGTGAGTCTTCATACAGTGCAGGCACACGTGGTCATGTGACGCTTGTACTTCAATCATATTGGTGCACGGAGACATTTGAAGTTATTTAAATTTAGGCTCAAAGAGATCGATTTGACCAGGAGTCACTGTGACATCAAATCAAATCACTTTTATTGTCACATCACATGTGCAGGCACACTGGCACAGCACATGCGAGTGAAATTCTTGTGTGCGAGCCCCACAAGCAACAGAGATGTGCAAACACAACAACACAAACGAGCAAAATACAAGAATGGCCAACCTGAAACTAATAAATATATGTACAATATATAATAGTGTATGCATTTCTGGATGTGTATACTAAATATTTTCGTGTGTGTGTGTGTGTGTGTGTGTGTGTGTGTGTGTGTGTGTGTGTATACACATTTTTACAAATTAAATAGTAAAAAAAAAAAAATAATAATAATAATAATAATAATAATAATAAAATATATAAAATATACAGAGTTGACATGTGCAAAACAGTGGCATTACTGTACAGTATGGAGTGCATAATGTTGAAGTTCCAGTAGTGAAGCTGAGGTGTCTATGAAGTGTTCAGCAGTTTGATGGCCTGGTGGAAGAAGCTGTCTCTCAGTCTGCTGGTACGGGACCGGATGCTGCAGAACCTCCTTCCTGATGGAAGCAGTCTGAACAGTTTATGGCTGGGGTGACTGGAGTCCTTGATCAGGCACCGCTTCCTGTAGATGTCCTGGAGGGAGGGAAGCTCACCTCCGATTATCCGTTCAGAGCACCGCACTACTCGCTGGAGAGCTTTGCAGTTGTAGGCGGTGCTGTTGCCATACCAGGTGGTGATGCATCCAGTGAGGATGCTCTCAATGGCACAGTGATAGAAGGTCCTGAGGATGCGGGGGCTCATGCCGAATCTTTTCAGTCTCCTGAGAAAGAAGAGGCACTGCTGCGCCTTCTTCACTGTTTTGTTTGTGTGTACTGACCACGTAAGATCCTCAGCCAGGTGTACTCCAAGGAACCGGAAGCTGCTCACTCTCTCCACAGCAGCGCCGTTGATGGTGATGGGGGTGTGTACTTCTCTGCACCTCCGGAAGTCCACTATCAACTCCTTTGTCTTTGCGACGTTGAGGGTGAGATGGTTGTCTTGACACCAGTGGGTCAGGGCGCTGACCTCCTCCCTGTAAGCCGTCTCATCGCCGTTGGTGATAAGACCCACCACTGTAGTGTCGTCCGCAAACTTCACAATGATGTTGGAGTTGTTAGTGGCTGTGCAGTCGTAGGTGTAGAGTGAGTACAGGAGAGGGCTCAGTACACACCCCTGTGGAGCACCAGTGTTCAGTGTGATGGGGGATGAGGTGATGCTGCCCAGTCTGACCACTTGGCGTCTGTCAGACAGGAAGCTAAGGATCCAGCTGCAGAGGGAGCTGCTCAGTCCTAGATCCTGCAGTTTCCTGTCCAGCTTCGAGGGAACGATGGTATTGAATGCTGAGCTGTAATCTACAAACAGCATCCTCACATACGTGTCTCTCTTCTCCAGGTGTGACAGGGCAGTGTGTAGTGTCAGGGCTATGGCATCATCAGTGGACCTGTTGTGGCGGTATGCAAACTGTAGAGGGTCCAGTGAGTCGGGTAGTGCAGAGCAGATGAAGTCCCTGACCAGCTTCTCGAAGCATTTGCTTACGATGGGGGTCAGGGCTACAGGTCGCCAGTCGTTCAATGAGGAGATGGTGGAGGATTTGGGTACAGGGACGATGGTGGCCATTTTGAAGCAGGCTGGGACTACAGACAGAGAGAGGGAAAGGTTGAAGATGTGTGTGAACACTCCAGCCAGCTGAGCCGCGCATGACCTGAGGACGCGGCCGGGAATCCCGTCCGGACCAGTAGCTTTGCGCGCGTTCACCTTCCTGAAGCACCTCCGCACATCCTCCTCAAACACAGTGTGCGCACTGACGTCATCCGCGGTGCACACACTGTCCGGTCTCATGGTGTTTGCTGTGTCGAATCTAGCGTAGAATACGTTTAGATCCTCACACAGAGAGGCCGTGGTCTGCGGTGTGCTGGTTTTCCCTCTAAAGTCTGTGATCGTGTTTAGTCCCTGCCACATACTCCGAGGGTTGTCAAACTGTTGCTCCACCCTGTCCCTGTACTCACGTTTGGCTGCTTTGATCGTCTTCCGGAGTTGGTAATGTGCGTGTTTGTAGTCCGATGTGTTCGCGGAGGCAAAGGCGGTGTTCCGTGCCGCGCGAACATCTCCGTTAATCCAGGGTTTTTGATTTGGGAAGGATTTGACTGTTCTGGATGGGACGACATCTTCCACGCATTTCCTGATAAATCCACAGACTGAGTCTGTGTATTCATCAGTGTTTGTAATAAGAAGCCTTTTTGTTTTCGTTTATGGTTTTATCTAAAGATTATTTCTCTTGGCAGTCGAACTTTAGGTTGCACTGCTCGGCTGTTTATCTTAGATCCCTCGGAGATGTTTGTCCTTCTGAGGAAATTTAAGCGAGCTCAGTTTCAGCCATGAGACCATCGCGCTCCTTGTTTTATGACACAAACCTTTACCACTGCTGTCTGTTAGACCCTTCCCTGAAAGTAGGACCCTCGTTTATGACCTGTCAAGATCCTCACAAATGCAGGTTTATTTCCTGCGGCGTTGGAAACGTCCTCAGTGTTGATTTGATGTGTGCAGAGGGAAACTCGCGCTGTCAGACTCCCGTGAAGATGAAGCTGTCCGGTGAGGCCGAAGCGGTGGAGTGGAGCGGCGCTGAGGCGTCTCTCTTCAGAGTCCTCATCGGGACGTACTACGACAACTACTGCGCCATCGCGCGGCTCATAGGCACCAAGACCTGCAGACAGGTGAGCTGCCGGTTCATCGCACTCACCGCCGTCTGTTTCAGCTCGTCTTAACTGACCCTGGCTTCACGATCACACTCGGTCTAACACGCCGTCTGTACTGGGTCCTGCAGGTTTACGAGTTCAGGGTCAAGGAGTCGGCCATCATTGCTCGCGCTCCCGCTGAAGACGAGGACACGCCGCCGAGGAAGAAGAAGAGGAAGCACAGACTGTGGGCTACTCACTGCCGCAAGATCCAGCTGAAGAAAGGTCAGAGGTCACAGCAGCACAAAAGTTTACAATAGATTACATCTGCTGACACGTCTGTGAGATCAAGTCAAACTGGAAGTACTTTAATCCTGCTTTCTTTATAATGGTCAGCAGGGGGCGCCGTGTTACCTGTGCAGAAGCACAAACATTTTCCTCGTCTTTACTTTTTGTCATGTTTGCTCCCTTTAAAAGGAGAAATTATTCATTCATATTTGTTTTTGTTTTACGGTGTTCACACATAAAGAGTTTGTTGGTGGAAGGTTGGACAGTAAGGTTTAAACCAAAGGAAGATGGACGACTGGAAGCAAAGCTCGGGCGTTGATGCTGTTCAGAGAAATCACAAGCACACAACTCGCTCTGTTCTTAAACGCCACATCTGACCTCTTACAGATGGCTCATCCAATCACGTGTATAACTACCAGCCATGTGACCACCCCCGTCAGCCCTGTGACTCCTCGTGTCCCTGCGTCACCGCGCAAAACTTCTGTGAGAAGTTCTGCCAGTGCAGCTCGGAGTGTAAGAACTTTTATTTTGAAAAACGAAGTAACCAATCTTCTTTGAGTGTGTTTTCACTGGTTTGCTTTTCCCGTGTTTGCAGGTCAGAACCGCTTCCCGGGCTGCCGCTGCAAAGCTCAGTGTAACACCAAGCAGTGCCCCTGCTACCTGGCAGTGAGGGAGTGCGACCCCGACCTCTGCCTGACCTGCGGCGCCGCCGACCACTGGGACAGCAAGAACGTGTCCTGCAAGAACTGCTCCATCCAGAGAGGCGCCAAGAAGGTAACACGTGCAGCCTTTAATCATCGTTCACTAAAAACAAAACATTTTATTGTGAAATCAAACGTTCTAAAAGCGCCGCCTGATCTGTTCCCGTCCCTCAGCACCTCCTGCTCGCTCCGTCAGACGTGGCCGGCTGGGGCATCTTCATCAAAGAGCCGGTGCAGAAAAACGAGTTCATTTCGGAGTACTGTGGAGAGGTACGGCTGATTGATGGTGGTCGTTTAACCTGCTTTTTTAGACCTGGTTAGAAGTTGAAGAATCTTTGATCTGATGCTGCGATTCTCACTGTGGCCTCTGGTGGGCTGTGACGGTACTGCAAGAGGGCTGCCAGAGGCCATTTACATCATTGCTAAAGGAAGGTTTGGTGTCTGCAGAGGAAAACTGTATCCTGTTTTGTCTTATTGTTTTACATTGTAATGTGTTTTTGGGTGACTTCATTTACTAAAGTCAAGCTCCCCGCTGTGTGGAGCCATGTCCCAAAGGGCCGTGCACGTGCTGGAGTCACAGCTGAATAAATGTGCTCACAGCTGCGCGTTAAACGTCCAACACGTTCTGTTGCAGATCATCTCTCAGGACGAAGCCGACCGCAGAGGCAAAGTCTACGACAAATACATGTGCAGCTTCCTGTTCAACCTGAACAACGGTAAAGCACAGCACGGATAAATATATCTGTTACATCTGAGGTCTTTCTTCTTTATTTTACTGCATTCAGCTCAAACGCGTCTGATCTGCTGAATAAATGAATTCTTCCACTCTTGTTTTTGAGGATAAAGTCAGAAATGCTCTCTTCCTTCCAGACTTTGTTGTTGATGCCACGAGGAAAGGCAACAAGATCCGCTTCGCCAACCACTCGGTGAACCCGAACTGCTATGCAAAAGGTACAAAGACCAGGTCGCGGGAGCTTCCTGCTGCTTCCTGCCTCTCTGTGGTAACTCTGCTTCTCCTCTCTGCAGTGATGATGGTGAACGGCGATCACAGGATCGGGATCTTTGCCAAGAGAGCCATCCAGACCGGAGAGGAGCTCTTCTTCGACTACAGGTCAGTGAAGAAAAAGTCAAATCGCTGACTGAGAGAGTCCTGAGGTTTTATCTGAGTGACGATGGAGACGAGGCTGTGATCGTGTGATCATCGCTTTTTTTTTTGGTTAACTCTGCATGAAAGTAGTTTTGCTGTGTTTGTGGTAAAACAGGTCAGGGTCACATGGAGGTCTCAGCTGCAGAACAGCTCGGTTAATGTTTCAAAGTGCTTTGAACACGCCTTCATCTACATACATCACCTGCAGTCAGTGTCTCACACTCAGAGCTCTTCGTGTTGTACTTTAAATGTCTTTGTATTGGAGGATTTCTTTAGTTTTGACTCTCATACAGACGCAGCTTTTGGTCTGTGTGCAAAGGTTCTCTGTCATCCAGGTCAGGCCAGTCTAACTGTTTAAGGGTCATGTGATGACTCTGGATCTCCTCCAAGAGGTCAGGATGTTGAATAACCAGGAGTGCCGTCAGCTTTTGATGGCACTCATTCAAAAGCAGTCAGATGAGAAGTTTAGCTGCTTCAACTCGAGTCCTAAAAGTTTTCTTGGTCTGGCTTTTTTGAAACCGTGTGTGCATATCAAGATTATTATTTAAAAAAGGTCAGTTTTTCTGCTTTTGTGTCTTATTAGCATCAGAAAACATTTCAAAGGTTTGTTTCCTGTTCCTCAGGTACAGCCAGGCCGACGCTCTGAAGTACGTCGGGATCGAGCGTGAGATGGAGATCGCCTGACCGGGACTTCCTGTGTTTTTCAGTGACACAAAGGCCTTACACACACACACAAACAAACAAACAAACCACACCCTCACTTTCAGGAGACTCAGACGATTCGTCACAACGCCACAAAGCTTCAGGAAAAACAAACCGGGGATATTTGAAGCTGATATTTGTTGTTGTCTGAGTTTTTGAGAAACTTGTCATGTTTTTTATCCTTTGATTTGTCGACAAATCTTCCTCTTTGGATTCATAAATCTTCCCTCTGCTGAAAGCGCACCGACAAAAAATATATAAATATCTGTTATCTGTCTCATCTTTGAGTAAAAATGTTCTGGAGAAAAAAAGCCCGACTGTTTTTAAAAGTTCTCAGTTCAAGCTTCAGGGACCAAAATCCTCCACCAGCCACTTTCACACCGCCGACCAGACTGTTTGTACTCCTCGTGTGTGTCTGTGTGTGTGTGTCTGTGTGTGTGTGTCTGTGTGTGCGTGTCTGTGTGTGCGTGTCTGTGTGTGCGTGTCTGTGCGTGCGTGTCTGTGTGTGTCGTGTGAACCTGTCACTCCTCAGAGCGCCGCTTCACTGTCTGTCTGTAAATCTGGAGGTCGTTCACGAAGCAGCGTCACACTGAAACCAGCTGACCGCTAAAAACAAAGTCGATGAACAACAGGAATATTTTAAGAATAAAAGAAGCTGTACGTTAAAGATGGACACGGCTGTAGTGCAGTGGGCTGCTGGCTCTGTGAAGGCGTTTTGGTCACCGTTTAATTTTTTTTGCTTTGTTTTTGAGCCAGAAGTGACAAAATCTGGATGAGAGGATTAACTCTTCAGTTACGAGGTTAAGGGTCGGTTGTCAGGCGGCAGGTGCACAGGTGCACCCACAGACAGGTAACTGCTGGCTAACGGTTAGTGACTGCTAACAGCACAGACGGAGCCCAGAGGCCGAGCTCGGAGGCTCAGATTAGCAGTTAGCGTCCATTCTGTAAATAGTACAGAAAGTTTAACACAGGTGAGTGTGGAGTGGGACGTGTAGCTCATTCTCACTGGTTTCACTGGGCTGATGTTGGGAAATGCTCAGATCAGACATCACCCTCCAGGACTGACATCAGTGTGATCTCCACTCGAGGCTCCTAAAGTGAGTCGGTCCTTTTGTTTAACTCGCCTGTTTGGATTTTCTTTAGGGTTAGAATTTGGGGGTGTGGCTTATTTAACAGGTGAGCCTGTAATTGAAGTTTGTGACCTGAACCTCTGGATCATGTTTGTGCAGTTTGGAGCTTTTTTAATGCAGTTAAAACATCTTTGTGGCTCAACTGAAGATATTAGTGCTGCTGGCATTAATTAGCAGGTATCTGTCGGAGACGCAGGTTTGCTTGAGTCGGAGCTGCTGGACACGCCCACTGAACAGCAGGTGTAGCACCTCTGACATGCTCTCGAATCCTCAGCCTCTCCCTCTGAGCACTGATGTATTTTCAACACGATGATTAAAACCTGACGCCATCGTTCACTCGTGTCCTTAACCGCCACACTGCAGCGACTTCTGAGCATGAGTAGAAGCGGCTTTGTGGTGCTGCGGTGGCGTGCGAAGCAACCACTGTGGAGGGCGCACTGACTGTGTCCCAGCCGGGCTCTCCATCAGCGGCCGATCTGGTGCTAACGTTCATTTTTTCCAAAGGAACAAAACTAACGAGCCGAAACAAACGCGATCACCGGCGCGTCGTCACGCTGCAGACCGAGGGACTCGAACTCGTTTAAAGTCCAGATTGTTCCACTTTGTCCAGGTTCAGACGTTTATGTGCATGTTTACTAAACCAGTCGGTGATAAAAGTGACGGGACGCCGTCTCCGTGTGTCCACAGTAAGACGAACGTCTACGCGCTGCCTTCAGAGACGACTGTACAGAAAAACAAAGACGGGCAGTTCTGATGTTTAATGTTTGATCTGTAGAGAAAAACAGTTTCTTTGTAGTTCAGTGGTTTGTGTGTTAGTTACTTTAGTGTAAGTAATCCAAGGCCGTGGGTGAGATCTTCATCAGAGGCTGATGAACTGATGAAGATTCAGGTGAAACTGATAGTTTAGGCTCTCGTGATGTGATCCATCCTAAAGATGTCCTGCAGCGTGTCGTAGAGTCGCTCTTGTGGTTGTTCTTGTGCTGAATTTGCTCCAAACGAATCCCAGGCCTCGTTCTCGATCAGTCTCCGATTCCTCGCACACACCGCGACGTGAAAAGCGAGGTCCGGCGTCCGCCTCCAGCTGGACGTGACTCTGCTTTGTGACGCCGCCTCTGCTTCAGGTGCTTACGTGAAAACTAAGCCGGCCCGCTTTCCTTCAGCCAGGCACTTGACCGCAGCCGCCGGGCGAGCCTTTCAAATCTGGGCGGAGCCTCAGTTTCATGTCCGAGTGCTTTTTGACTCGGGTCGGGTTTTCCCAGCATCCTCAGCAGCGCGCTGAGGTTCCTCTGTTAATCAGGAAACAAGTCTTTTTTTGTATTTGACTTACGCACATTTAATCAAAGTTTTCCCAGCATCCTCTCTGCCTCCTTTGAGGCGTTTTCTATCTTGTGTATACCACCTTTAACTTAAGGATGTAATCACAGCACTAACGAGCCGTCAGTGTTTCGAGCTGAAGCTGAGCTCAGCCACAGTCTGAGGTCTCTGCTTTAATTCATCTCAGTTGGATTTTGACTGTTTGAATTTGAACAGCTTAAAAAAATCGTCAGATAATTCAGTGACTTGAGTTTTACTTTGAAAAACTCTCCTTCCTCTGCACTCTCCCTGATCCTTCCTCCTCCTCTTCCTCCACAATGTGAATCTTCTCTTGTGGGAATTCTGGTGCTCGGAAAGACCCCAAAGTCTGACCAACTCGTAGCAATACCAGCCTCCCCCCTCCTCCACCTCCCTTTTCTTCACCTGTAATTTATTACAAACGTCACAGAGAGCGGAGTGTCGTCTGTAGTCGTCGGGAGACTTCAGGGCCTCTGAAACCTGGTGCTTCACTCGCAGGTTCCCACGTCGATCTGTGCGGGAACCTTTCATGTTTTTTACTTTTACTGCTGATGCAGATGTTTGTAGCAGCTGCTTTCTAATCAATGAACAGATGTGTAAACGCTGCTGTGACTGGAGGGCTGAGGAGCGTCTCTGAACACGGAGGAGATTGGGGAGCGGTGCTCCTCGGCTCTCCCCGAACTGAAAGCTGCGGGTGTATTTTCTTTTCTTCTTCCTGTCAACAGGACCACGTCTCTCCTCTGATCACACAGGTGCTGATTTTGTAATGTTTACAGGGGTTTTTGTTGTTCAAAGTGTTGCAGATTAAAATATTATAAACTGTTCCCAGTGTCGGTTTTCTTTCTTCATGTAGTCAGAATAACCTATGATCATACTCTTTAGTGGAAAGAAACACAAGTGTACATTAAACCTATAACACCACTGATGAGCAGCCTGAGAGTAGAAACACGGCACACTCTCAGATCTATGAGACTCGCTTTTATTGCTGGTGCAAATATTGAAATAATCCCAAAATAAAGATACAAAAACTTTCCTAGAACTCGTCTTTATTTAAATATCCCTGTGATTGGACAGATGCTGTTCCTGTGAACGTGTTGGCTGTCAGGTGAATGAACCCTGGGTCAGCTTATGGGTCTGATAAGACGGAAGGAAACGATGCTGGAGCCAACATGTAGTTCCAGCTTCTGATTGGTCTGTTTCAGGGTTTTAAACATGTGACTTCCTGTTGGAGTCATTGCACTCACTCACGTAGCCAGGCTCCTATGACTCAAATCCACTCAGTGACATTTCACACCCTTAATGCAGGGGTGGGGAACTCCAGGGCCGGTGTCCTGCAGGTTTTAGATAAAAGTGATTTAAATGATCTCAACATGTCTTGAAGTTGTCCAGAGGCCTGGTAATGAACATGTGATTCAGGTGTGTTGACCCAGGGTGAGATCTAAAACCTGCAGGACACCCGCCCTTGAGTTCCCCACCCCTGTGTTAATGGGTAACTTGGGCTCCATTTGTTAAATATAAACCTAATTATCTGTTGACATCCCTGATAAACTGATTGTTAGCATTTAATAAATTCAAAGATCTGCAGGAACTCTGTGGAATAAAGTTTGTCAGGTTCCTTAAATGAGATGTGGAAACTCCAGTGAGGACATTTCAGTTTCAGATTTGCGTCTTTTTGTAGTAAATCTCACCTCTAATCTGCATGAAGCAGAGGAACTTGTTTCCTACTTAGTCACCACCACCCAAAGTGAAAGTCTGCTTCAGATCCGAGGTCTCAGGTTTCCCCTCACATCTTCCAGGCTGCCCAGTGTTCGAGACATCAGCCTCATTTTTGATAAACACTTTGTGGTGCTCAAAGAAATCGAGAGCCTCTAATCCCATTAAAATATCCAAAAACACTCGTGCTTTTTTCATGCAGGGACTATTTTCTTTCTGTTGTCTACATCCGCTCAGTGTGAGCCCTTCATCACAGGTAAAACTTTAAGAGCTGCAGTTCCTCCAACGACCGCTTGGAGGCTCCATAAGTCTCCACCTTTATATGATCTTTATTTAATAACTCACCTGTTTGAAGCTTCGAGTTTGGTGGGTGACTCCAGGAAGTGTGCTGCAACTTCAGTGACGTGCAAATATTTTATTAACCTGTGTCTATGTGTTGTGCTCAGCTTGTGGACGCTCCGTTCATCAGGATTCAAACCTCTCCAAATATGGTCATTTAATACCGTCACTCGTGTAATACCGCTTTGAACCACAGGGTGGAGCAGCGAGTCAGTGCTGAATGCAATCTAAGGTGTGGGTAGTCATCTGTGCAAAAAGCATGTTAGTCATGCTACTGATTCCAGCGCAGACAGGTCGTTTTTCTGTGTGAGTGCATCATTTCTGTTTTAAATAGAAACCACACAGATCATCTCAGAGTTTTACATTTAATGACATTCCTTCCAGACGACCTGTTTGGCAGCAGTGTTCAAACTGAAGCCTGCAGCAGCCGACATGAGTGCAAGTGTGCGTCTGCAGACCCGTGTCACCCAGCCTGCAGATCCTCGGGGTGATTAATTAAAACCAGTTTTATCCAACAGCTTTAAAAATATTTATTTTAAGAATTTAAATAATTACATCATGCCAGAGTATTTTATTATGAATTTATTATTTAAAACAGACATTTTAAGGTTTTTAAATCAAAATATTAAATATATCTGACTGCACTGAAACTCAAACTCAACGACGTGCTGACTCGAACAAACTGTTTTAAACAGAAATGATGCACTGAGATGAAACATGGAGCTCAAAGCTCGAGAGGAGGGTCGCTGCCTCCCTGTGGTCAAAGTGCTCGTTACATTTTTCAGTTGTTATAAAGCAGCAGTGAGTAAACTCAAACATTACTGAACCATGTCTCTCCGAGTACAAAAATATTCCAGCAGCTGGTGGGCTGCAGCTCCGACCTGCTTGAACGTGGCAGCAGCGGAGCTAAACTCTGAGCAACACGTGAACCATAAAACAGCGAGACGCCGGCGAGCTTCTGCTCCAACATCGAGAGCTGAAGAGGACATCAGAGACAAACATTTAAATAAAACCCAATATGAGCTCATCAGCTGACCCTCACCTGTCCGTCCACCATTAACCCGAGCCTATCTGTGCAGTGACTGAGGACCTGTGACCTCTGACCCAGAGCAGAAGCATGTGACTGATTTCAGGGTGTACCGGCCCTTTAAACACGGGTGAACAGAGTGTCGGGGGAGGCGGGCATTAGAGAAATCTTTCCTTGTTTTTATTCATCACACATTTAGAAAATGAACCACACTATACAAATGTCCACCGTTCGGTACAGAGACTCCTGCTCGAACCCACCGACCTCGCTCTGACGCGACCTCAGCGGCTCCTCCTCCTCCGATGCAGTGGCGGACTTTAAGTTACAGGACCGGCGTCGACCTGGTGGGCGTGCGGCAGCAGCGGCCCGGGAGACTCCGCTCTTTATGCTTACGTGAGAATCTTTTTCGTGGTCGCTGTGGCGCAGGTAGGCAGTAGCATGCAGAAACCTTTGGATGCGGCTCTCCTCTGATTGGCTGTAGGCTATTTCATCACGCTTATGTAAAGGGGATGGGGGTGGTGATTGGGGGGCGGGGCTTGTTTATTCCTCTCAGTCTGTGGTTGTTTTTTTACAGTATGACAACAAGGAAGTGAGCGTTCGAGTCGCACGATGAGGCGGGGACGGGCGAGCGTGAAGAAGGGGTTTCCCGGTTCCGACAGGAGGGGCGTTTTCGTTCCTTCATCTCTTGAGGCGAGAGGAGCGAGCTGCCCCTCCCCCCCTCGGGTTTGGTGGCGGTCATCATCAGGGTGGTCACGCTCAGAGGGATCCACACTTTATTACTCAGACATAAAATAAAAAATAAAAAACAAAAAAGATAACAAATTAAAATTAAACTAAGGAGAGCCGGCGGCGACAGGCGGGCAGGTGGGAGGGGGGAGGGCGGGTGGCGCTCAGGCCAGGTAGCTGTACGTGTCCTTCTCGCCGTCCACTCGCTCCAGGTACTCCTTCTCGATCAGGATGTCGATGCATTTCTGTCCACGGGGGAGAAAAAACACTCGTCACACTCTGAGCCACACACACACACACACACACACACACACACACACACACAGGTGTGCGTACCTTGATGACGGGGACTCGGGGTTTGAACCGGGATGACAGCTGGTTCAGGACCTCAGCCAGGAGCTGCTGGTGCTTCAGGACCTTCCTCATCTTCATGATCCTCACTATGGCAGCCTGCAGGGGACACAGGAGCGCCGTGTGAGAGCAGGAGGGCAAATCTGACAGCTGGCTCCATGCATGGAGCCTCGGAGAGTCAAACTGATTCATGCCCAGCGACGGCGCCTTTTACATGTTTACAACATGGGAAATATTTTTAGGTTTTAGCAGCAGATCCCCCATTTTTTTACATTTACAGAGTGACTACAGCAGCCGTCTGAAGAGCAGCGGCACACGTCTCCAGTTTTCCCGCCTTCACAGGGTCGACCGTCTGGTTTTGTGTGTTTGAATCTGATCAGAAAATATTTTAACAGTCACTGTTCTACAGTTTCAGACGAGCTCACCGTAGCTGGGATCATACACACCGTTACTTTAACGCAGATACGAATCTTTAGCAAACTGATTTGTTTGGATTAGAGGTTTTTGCTTCTGTCACACATTCAAACAAACGTTTCCTCGTTTGCTCCTGATGAACTCTGAGATTCTTGTTGTGCGTTTCTGTCTGTGTTCATGCTCTTATGTTTGTGGGTCTGTGACTTTTAGGGGAGCAGAAGCTGCACTGAACCACTTTATGTCCCTTCATGCCCTCATACAGCTCTGCTGGAGACGGAGGAAAAGCTCAGTGTTTGGTTTTTTCAGCATGTTTTAAACGTGATGCAGAGGGTGGAGTGGAGTGGAGTGGAGTGGGAGCTGCACCTGGATGAGGAGCTTTCGATCCTCCTCGATGTTCTTGTGAGTCGTCTCCTGCTCCTGTTTCTGCTCCGTCTTCATCGGCACGTTGATGTTCACCCTCAGCTTCTTACTGCGCAGCAAACAAGAGCAACAAGCTTCAGCATCCTCCTACATCACAGGCACACTTTTATTTAAGGCGGATTTAAGGTGGAGCGTGTCTCACTTCTTATATCCAAGGAAGAGTTTGATGACCGTGTCGGACTTGAACTCCACCTCGTCCACGTTGGCGTTCTCGTCCTCCAAAACCTGACGGACACAAAGTTTGGATTCAGCATCAGGTCTGCCATTACTAAAGCGTTTCTATGGAAACTAAAGACCAGCCACACGTGAGGATTTCACCTCCGGACAGAAAGCGTGACTCACCAGCAGCTTCGATTTTAACAGAATCTGAAGAACTTGAACCAAAATGTCCTGAAAACAGAGCAGAGGGGTCAGAGACGCCTGCTCCGCGGCGACAGAGCAGCACGAAGGAAGGCGGCGGTGTTTGTGCGCTTACAGTTTTGATCTGTGTGCTGTCAGTGAGCTGTTGCACCGTGTAGCTGTCCTCCGTGTTGTACTGCAGCAGGATGGCCATCTGGAAGGTGGAGGCCTGCAGCGTGTACCTGTCAACAAGCACAGCAACAGTAAGGAGCGGCGTGGGCTCGGCTCCTCGCGGCCGCCACACGTACCTCACGACGGTGCGCTCAGAGCTCTGCAGGTCTGCTACCAGCCTGAGAGTCACCACAAAAGAAGAATTCAGCACGAGCCTCAGATTCTGCTCCTCTGTGTCACAAATGCCTTAAAACCTTTCAGAGGCACCAAATACTCACTACAGTCCACGTGTGTATTAATCCGCCTCTGAAAATAGTCCCTAAAGTGGTGTTTCATTCACTCCAGTGTGAAATAGAAACTCGGTAAGACACAAAAATACATTTACTGCAACAAACTCGCCGCGCAAGAATCTCAAATATATTTGATGTAACTTTCATGGCTGATCACCAGAGCTGTGGCGCCACAGCGCCCCCTACCTGTGCGCTCACAGACTGCACGCGTACCTGTTCTTGAAGCAGTTGGTGACCAGCTCTCCTTTGGACAGGTGATACAGCCAGGTGAGCTTCCTGCCGCTGTGCCTGCTGGCGTAGAACGCCGTGAAGCGCTGATAGCTCCGCTCCAGCTGTGCAGGAGGAGAGGCAGAGGGTCAGAGCCACGGTACTCAACCTGAGGTCTGCGGACCTGTAAGGGATCTTCTTATTAACACCATTTGTCACGGCACAAAGCTGTGACCCACTTCCACAGTCGTCTGTCTGCACGTCTCCTGTAATCTCTCATCATATTAGGTTTTTATTTCTTGGCACCTTCTGGCAGCAGTCGTTTTCTTAGCGCAGCTTATAAAGCAGGAAAACAAATACCAGGCATATGATTTAAACCCTCCATCCACACGTCCTTCAGCTGAAGGCGTTTAAAAAGTAAGAACAAAGTGTTGCTGATGTGTCACCACTCAAACGTCCACACTGAGCTTTAAATGTTTAATGAGGAAATCAAACTGTCCTTGTTTTTACAGGAGAGATTTAGTTAAATACTGAACTAGAGCTTCAAAGATGTACGTTTCAGATGCTGCCGGATGACAAAACCTACGACGCGTTAAATTTACCAGACACGAAACATTCATGAGGGGAAAACTTTAAGTTGAGGAGCAATATCGCTTCACTTTTCAAGGTTTGGTTGGAAAAGACATTCATGTCTTTGAACTCCTGGGATCAATAACTCATAAGCAACATTATGAAAACACCTCCTCCTCCTCCTTCATGTCACACCATTAAAGCAGTCGAGCTAGCAGCTCGTTTTCATTACCAGCAGCACTGCTTGATCATGTTTTTATGACTTATTGATCCTGTGAGATGAAATGTGGGAATCCTTTTCCAATCGTACCTGGAAAAGGTGGAAGCGCCTGCAGGGGGGAGAGGTTTCTTTATCAAATCACGACTTTGATCTTCAGAAGTCAGAGTTTTATCTCTGAAATCAGCAAGAATGAAATTAGAAAAATGAATTTTAAAGCGTGCTGGATTACCTCTGAGGGCAGAGCGAAGGTGCAGGACTGCTGGAAAGGCCAAGAGCCGGAGCTCAGAACCTGGATGCTGAAGTCCACTGTGACACAAACACAATGAAACTGCGTCCATCTTCACATACATGTGAGACTTTATTTTGAATGTGTATTTGATTTAGACAGCTGTGTGTGTGTGTGTGTGTGTGTGTGTGTGTGCGCGCGCACTTACAGTCCAGCGGCTCAGAGTTGGTCAGGTGCTTCTTGAACTGCTCGTTCAGGTCCTTACTGACTCCGATGTCCTGGAACATTCGCTGCAGTTTGGACGTGTACTCAAAGCCGCACGCTTGCTGCGGGAGGAAGAGAAGAAGTCAAAACAACCCTGCAGACGCCCCACACCCACACACACACACACGCTGCCTGGAGTGTGTAACGAGTGCACACGCATGTGATTCCGACCTTGAGTTTGGAGATCATGCTGGCCTCGGCGTCGTCGCTGGCGCTGTTCTGGTGGACCAGACGTTTGGCCAGCATCTTGGCGTAAAACTTCTGGAAAACGTCTTTGTCCTCGATGTACTTGAACACAACCATCTAAGAGAGGAAACAGCGTGGAGTCTTTGGTTTCACTGCAAAACTAAGACATCACCTTACAGAGAAGCTCGGGTCACAGCATCTCACCACTTGGTTCAGAGTGTCCTCCAGTTCAGCCTCCTCTGGGTTTTTGGAGCTGAAAAGGAAACAAAAACAAACAAAATGTTGTTTTCAATCTCATTTGGAGGTTAAATTACAGACAGGCAGATGCTATACTATTGTTCAGCCTCTGAAGCAAAGCTAAACCATCCCTGTGTGGATGAAGTAAACACTGTCTGCTCAGCTGCATCACTCTCACACTCCTCAGCTGCTTTTAAGCAGCTTCGTCCACCTCGCCGCGCTTTGAAAAGAGTCTTTGTTTTTGTCCTGAGTTTAACAAAGCAGTCAGGATGCAGACGCCACTCAGAGTTACTGAACCCACAGAGAGCGCAGTCCTGCTGGGGAGAGTCCCACAGTGGAACAGCATCCACTGATCAGGAAACAACAGCTGCCCAAACAAACCCCTCGTGGCGCACTTCTGTTTGTCACAGAGCTTTTCATCATTCGTTCAATGTTTCACTTTTAGGACTGAAAGTGTTGACTCTGTTTGAAACAGGTCACAGAGGAAGAAGAAAGTAAGAGCTGGCGACAGCACGTTTGACTTTATTTAAAAGACAACGGCAGAAGCCTCAGAAGGAGTCCAGGGAAACTACACGACATGCTGAGCTGCGCGGCTCACATGCATTGTGCACATCACCCACCTCTTCTTCAGTAAAGAGTCGCAGTATCTGGCCAGCAGCTCGGGAGACTTGCTGGACGACTGAGCCATCCTGGTGACGGCGTTGTTGTTGATGAACCGACCACACGCCTTCAAAAGGAGACAAATCCACGAGTCTAAAATTTCACCTGCCTGTAGGAATCCAGTGGATGACATCACACTGTCTGCTGCCATCTGTTATCTACAGTCTGTGGTTACTGACCTTGTCGAGTGCGGCCACGAAGCCGGCGTCGTTGTTGAAGGCAGACATGACCAAAGCGTTGTACTTCTTATGGACGTCCAGGGTGGTCTGCACGTACACTTTGGGGTCCTGGAAACACACACACACACACACACACACACACACACACACACACACAGGTCAGAGCCTGTGAGCCATTTTTAACATAAATGCTAACGTGTGATTGTCCTGTTAGTACATCTGCTGTGGAGCTCAGGGATCCGCCCACTCTCTCCATCAATCTGCTTTAAAAACTCCAACAAACTCATTTGGTCTCCGTGTGTTTGACTAACAGGCCACACGTTTATCATCTCACTGCTACCTGACAGACAAACGAAGCTTCAGAGCCTCCTCTCCTTCAGTCGACTCCTTACATTAAACTAGTGAGAAACACTGAGGTGAAAAAAAAAAGTCCTGCGTACGTTGAGCGCTGCCTCGCCGCACTTCTCAATGGCGGCCAGGCCCTGGTTGTGGATGTGGGTCTCTAGAAGCTTCTTCAGCTCACCCAGACCGTCTGTGATCCGCGACACCAGGTTGTACATCCGGCCCAGGTCTGAAACACACAGAGAGAAAGCTGCATCTGTGAAACACCAGGTCATCGTTACTGGAGACAAAAGCTTTGAGTTATCCAGGAAAAGATCGATGTTTGGAGTGTGTGTGGAATGCAGCGCGCGCACACACACACACACACACACACACACACACACACACACACACAGACGCACGCACCAGAGGGGATCAGAGCTGCAAAAATATTTCCCTGTCAGCGTCACGGTGCCGTCTCTCCCATCCAGCAGGGAAAGGACACGGTTACCTTCGTTCTTGTCAGCGTCCAGCAGGTTCTGAAACTCTGTGTGGAAGATCTCCAGGTGCTTCTCGATCAGGACTTGCTCACACTTTCGGGCCAGTTCGTCCTGGGTGGATTCATGGAGGTAAACCTGCACACGCCGCTGCTCCTCCAGGAGACGGGCCTCCGCCTGAGGAAACGCACACAGAGGAAGCAGACGGACTCTGGTCACGACGCGGCGCTAAAAGCTCCACGTGTCTCTGCTCGTTCGCCCACAGCTGTTTGCAGCTGGACAGCACAGCGCCTACCTTCTTCATGTACTCTGTGACGGGGTTCTGCTGCAGGAACTCTGTGCTCTCACGCGTGTAGAAACGTTCTGTGTCAGTGAGGAACTGACATTCAAAGTACTCTTTGTACACGGACAGCGTGGGGCCTTTGGCGAAGGCGTCCTCCTCGTTCAGGCCCAGCTCGACTGCAGGAGGACAGAGGTGGGATTAATGAAAGCATCCACATCCTGTTAATACAAAACAAAAGTGTCTACACATCTAATTTAGTCTGAAACGATCCTTTCATTTAAAACAACAATAATGTAATATGTGCTCGCAGACAGCACCACGTGTCACAGTGAGCAACCAGCTTCATTCAGCCCTGTGCTGCTGTGGTTAGCATCGCCCAGCTGTGAGCAGGCATCTTCATGTTAAATCTTAAACATAATGTACGTGTGACCTTAGGCTAATAACTCTGAAATCATTCAAATCATTCAACAGCTGCACAAAAGTCAGTCAGAAAAATCTCCAGCTGGGTTTAATTAGTCAGATTTGAGCTCCTGTGAACACGTGTGCAGACTCCAGCATGGGTAGATGTCATTTATTTATATAAGTGAGACAGGTGAAGACACTGCAGACAGTCTGCTGCTCTGATCACCGACAGCTTTTCATGTTAAACCCAACACATGCTCAGAGTAGCTGCTTGTGAGTCTCCACAGCCTCCGTTCACAGCTCCCACCAAACCAAGTAGAATTTCACATCAGCCTGAAAGTTATGCACAGCTCTCAGTCTGTGTGATCATTGCTGATACTCATAACCTGCTTGTGTTTGGTTACTCCCCTGTTGCACTCGAGGACCTACCATAAGACTGGACAACACCACTGATGAGCCGGGTGTTGATGGTCTCACCGTTCCTCTCTCTCTCTATCAGCTTCAGAACGGCGTTTGTTACCTGACAGGGAGAGAGGTTCGCTTCAGTAAACATGCAGAATTCAGCATTTTAATCACTGCGCTGTTTCTTTAAGAAGGAAAACTGCACACCTGTTTGTTGAGGGGTCGGAATAAACACTCCCTCCAGGTCACGAGTGCCAGCTGAGAGGAGGCAGAGTAAAGGAGAACCACAAGTTTAATAAAACAGTGTTTGCTATGAATCTGCTCCTACTGCGACCTGTCAGGTAAAGCTTTTGTGTAACTGCTGTTTGGGGACAGGTGACGTATTTAACTTCGTCCTGCTGGAACTGCATTTTTAACTCTGTGCATTCAAACAGAAAGGAACTGTCAGACTTACCGAGTATATCTCGTAGATGCCCTTGCGTCCCTCGTCACACTCTCGTCTGACCCAGTGGCGGTTGAGGTAGGCGCAGATCCCGTTAAGGACCTTACTGGAGAAACGGTAGTCCTCCCACTGCTGGGTGTAAAACTTCAACACGCACTCGTCCATCAGATCCTCGCCATCCTGCGGACGATAACGCGGAAAGCAAAGGGAGGAGGAGTTGAAAGGTGTCCGTGGTGCCCTCGGTGAGGCTGCGACTGGTAACCATGGACTCACCTTGAGTAGGCTCGTCAGGTAGTTCTTCAGGAACTCCTTGAGCCGCTTGTAGAGCTCCAGGCCTACGAACTGAGCCCCGCCTGGAGTGGTGGACTTTTTGGAGGGCTTTGCTGGAGGCACGGAGCCCCGGCCCTGGCTGGACTGGTGGACGCTGGTGCAATAGTTATATACATGTCTGATCGAAGGGTTAAGGTGCGCACGTCACATCAGGGTAACCGCTGCATTCCTCACATCTGGCTGCTTGTAACATCAAGAGCAAGTATGTGAGGAATGTCCTCGGCTGTCGCTCTCTCTTTTCTGCATGAAATCACAGCACATGTGCACAGAGCCCAGTTTAAACCTGGGCCGTCTGCAGGGACACGACCGCAGCGTCGAGCTTCCACGGCCGGGTGGACTTTATTTCATACTTCAGGGAAATGTGCAACCTTTAGCAGGAAAGGTGCACGAGGGGATAATCAGCTCTTCAGACTTTACGCTCACGTCCCCTGCAGACGCATTTTATGGACTTAAACCTTTTCTTTTGCACAGACAAACTTTATAAAGCTTTTTGAAACCAATTTTTAAAACCTACTCAAAGGTTGGAGGGAAGATTACAGTGTGAACATCAAGCTCAGGGTCGGTGAGTAATCCAAACCCTGCAGCAGCATATCAAAGACTAACCTTGTTGTCAAGCTCAGATATTCTTTCCCTGAAGGTCTGTTTGGCCCCGCCCACCAGGGCGTTTATTGTTAAACATGAACTTCTACTGAGAACAACGTGACCTTCATCCCACATGTTCCCTGTGCTGATGTGTTTGTATGAGAGTCACCAAACCTCCAAACATGGCTGTCGGAGGTTTCAGTCTGTCACTGAACGCGGCGCATCGTAACGAACGCCAACGTCAACGTCTGATCACTGGACTCGTAACTCTCAGCATCTGTTTGCCTTTAGAAACCAAAACCTGTGTGAGGACGTCAGAAGAGCTAAAGCAGAGACAGTTGAAGCAGCGATGCCACGAGATTACCACTGAAGACATGTTGATGGTTTTTCTATTTATGGCAGGAGATTAAGAAATCTCCATGTTCTTCCCTTTAGCGTCCCTGAAAATGAAATCACTGCAGGCTTATGAATATACGCCAGCTATCTCAGCCGTGGAGGCACTCGTACAGCGTCTGCCTTGTTTGTGGTTTGTTTCTTGGCTTCTTTCTAAACGTGTGGAAAAAATAAACCAAATCTTCTTATTTTCTATTTAGTCTTACAGTTCGTTGTAAGTCTGGATAACAGAGCGTCTAATAAAGAGTCAATGGAGCCAAATGTCTTCAGCAGAAAGTGAAATTCTTTCAAACACAACTTCAACCACACAAACACTGCTCTGAATCAAAGGTTTGCTTCCTGTTTGCTCCGTGTGTGAAACTCATTAATGGAACAAACGACTAGAAAAAAGTTTGTGCTTCGGAGAAAAGGAAGTAACACACTAGTGAGATTAACCATCTGAAACAAACACACACGGAAAATTTGCTGTTAGGTTGTTAACTTTTAGCACTAAAGGGATATTGCAGTTCTTAAGGCAGCCACATTAATGATTAGAGGCAATAGAACAGAAGCTATGGCTGCTTGAATGAAGCAAAAATCCTGATCAGGGTGATTTTGGTTAATAATGTAATTCAATTTTTCATCTGCATTTTGTTTTTAAAGTGCCAAATCACAACAACAGCTGCCTCAAGGCGCTTTATTCACAATAATGCAGAGCAGACAGAAACCTGATGATTTAACACAATTATTGCTAAACATCAGTTACTGCACCTGTGGCTTTGTACAGGGGATTTCCTGTAAATAAAACAAATAAATATGTATTTTAAAGAAAGAGGAGAGGGTGGTGGGGGTTGGAGGGGAGTCAGAGACCGACTCCACCGCAGGACACTTGCGGCGAACACAGCCCAGCACGGCAGCAAACTCGAGCGACTGCAAGCTGACGGCCAACTGCCGCGTCCTGCCAAAAGAGGACCTAAGATGTGAGCAGGCCAGAGCCAATCCGGAGCAGCTGAAGCCAACCGTGAATAATCCTTCCACACCTACGGAAATCTCCAGCTTTACTGCCTCTAGATAGATCCTGTTACGCCAGTGTCAGAGTACTACTCCGAATGCTTACTGATTGAGCCTGCTCCTAAATGCCCTTCCTGCCTCTTGCTCAGTAACACACTGGTTTATCACACTTAATAAAGCTGGTTTGTATGATCACACACACTCAGCAGCACCCGCAGTCACACAGGATACGTGTAGAGTTCCATGTAGCGTGACTTGGCCATGCTTTGCCGCGTGTACACCTGCTGGATGCCAGCCCGCAGGTCGTCCCATATCTGGTCCAGGCCTATCTGTTTCAGTCCGTGTGGGTTCTGGGTCCTATTTGACGACATCGTGGTGGAGCCCAGTGTCCTCTCCGCTCCCTACCAATGCCCTCCCTTTCCTGCTCCAGCGAGCGTGTGCTCCTCCCCCTGCGCCTCCTCTCCTTCGCTTGATTTCGGTCCCAACTGCCTCGCTCTTTTCTCAGAGTCTGGAGTCCATCTGGGGACGATGGTGGCGGCCTCGGGAAGCTGTCGTCGGTTATGTGAGACGGGAAGGGGTCCCACTCTGCACGCCTGGGTGGCGCTGTCTGCCACTCCTCCACCTAAAAGCTTCGGAAGTCTTCACCAGATGACCTGCAAAGAAAACGAAGAGACACAAAAAGCCACCTGATTAACAATCTTTGACTTAAAAATAAATAAAAGCTTCACCAAAACTTGTGTTTTAAAGGATTCCCTTCATACATACGGCACTGAAAAATCATTGCAGCAGCCCTGCTGGTGATTAGCCAGGTAGGTTACCTGGATTTACCTTGTTGACACCTGGATCTGAGCCAGCAGACACAATGCTGACCGGACCCAGCGTCAGTCAGCTAATGAGATTAGTCACTACAGCGCCTGCCTAGTTTCCCTTACCACAGCCTCACTGTACACGAACTCCACATCCACAGTCAATAAGGGTTTTTTGGTTGCTAGGAGAAACACACAAACACAATGACCTACATTTATAACCTGTGTTTGCTTTGGCAGTATGGGAATGCATTCTGGGAGATTCTAAATTAATCAGAAACACTGAATTGTCATCTTGAAGGGCTAAAAACAATTAAACAGGCCTGTTTGGGAGTTTTTCAAACCACTGGCGTACTACTGGACAACTCAGATCATATTTTGAAAGTCTGGGAAGTCAACAGGCAATTTATAATCGAAAAAAAGAAAAAAAACACTGGCAAACAGACCAGATAAAAATTCAGACTGGCACATTCATGAGGGGGAAAAACCTTGTAAAGTCTTGTCTTAATTATACGAGTAGAAGAAAGGTGTTGCTGGGGTTGGATCATGCTTCGTGCGAGGTAGTGAATTTCTTTCCAACTTTGGGACGTGAAGCCATGAGGTTCCTAGATTCAGGAAGGAGTTTAAAAACCCATCCTGTGGGAAAGACTGAGTCACGACTATCGCACCACAAGGAGGGTAAACATCGGCAGCACGCAGAGGCCGGATCATTAGGGATAACAGAGAGACCTACAGCTGTAATTTCATCCCTGCTGACAGGACACGAGCAGGAGGTAAACCAACGCCACGGTTTGCAGCATCAACATCTCTGAAGCCACAGAGAGACCGAGACACTAGGAACAAAGCAACCAGGTCTGAACTACAATCCACTCGACTTACTGGCTCTTTGTTTTGATTTACAATCACAAGCTGAAGAATATGTATGTTAGGAAACGTGCACAGGTAGCAGTATGTAAGCTAATAAGCTTTTTGAGCATATGTTCTGTGTTTACTGCCATCATCCTGTCAGGAAACAAAGTCTTTCACCAGCTGCAGCCCTTGCAGCTGCGATTGAGTCATCACTTGTAAGGACGTGGTCTAACAGAGACCAAAGCAAACTTATAAAGAAGATATCGTGGGACAGAAGGCAGAGTAGATGAGGCTGCTCTTAGTTACAGAGGCCTTCAGCTGAGAGCTGGACACAAAGACTAAACCAGCACATTTGTGTTGAAGTCCCGATTGAAACAATAAAATCTGTCCTCAAACATCAAGTTCATGAAGTTTAAGTCACATGAGGCTAATAAACCTGTTATTAGCATTATTTTAGTATAAACAGCTCTATTAGTTGGTATAATTACACGAACTACAGTAAACAAACAGTGTTTAACTTTTATGAACATTAGCTGACCATCCAGGAACAAAAGGTTAGGAAACATGACAGATTGTTCGATGGACTTTTGAAACTCTGCGGGGAAACCACAGAAGTGAAATAAAGAAAAGCTGCTCGGCACGAACCTTGTGAGTTAACATTTAATGTTATGTTTAAAAGAGAATGGGTAATCATAAAAAGACACGGCTCACTGCTAGCCCATGTTTATAATTCTGATTATTTGAGAACAGACATGAAGAGGGAGAAAACAGACTGAAGCTGCTGCTGTGTGACTGGAGGAGGAAGAGGAGGGTGGACGGGCACAAACTGCTGCTTCGTGTAGGCAAGCGCTGCTATATTTAGCAGGAGCAGGCATGACCACTCACGGCTATCAGGGCCAGATATTCAGGACGTGACACACGCGAAATCGTCTGTTTACTTCCTTCCAACGACCAGTCTGGGTGATTGCAGGTCGTCTCAGCTACAGCTCTGCTTCTGAAGGCGTAGAAAATGAAACACTGGAAATGGGTCTTTGATTGAGACCTTATGTGAGCGTCTAACAGGCAACTGCTCAGATATAACACGCAGAGTTCCAGCAGAAATGACCGACTCGTGTTGGCTTCTTTCTAGAGCAGGGCGATATGACCAAAAACATTTATCACGATATACATTTGAAAATTTGCGATAACGATATAACTGACGATATAATTGACACCAGACAAAATACTTTACAACTCCACAACTTTATTTGTGCAAAACAAACATCAGTGTGTTTTCACTTAAACAAGCAGCTGTTTTATCTGCATTAAAGTTATATAAAACTGTAACAGCGCAAATTCCTGTCTGACAGTTTAACCAAAAGGCATTTCCAGTGGAAACTGGCCGACATATCCTCAGCACAACCATGTATAATATCCACACAACTTAAAAAGAGCTTATACACACACAATACGGTAACATTATGTTGAAGCACAGTACGCATCACTCCGCGAGGCTCCGCCTACGACAGCTGTAATGCTCCGACAATCCATCAAGCGGTGCGGCTTCGTAGCTCAGCAAAGTCGTACTAAAACATGTGACAGATTTTCGAGCGCCGTGCACATAAAATCGTTTCGAGGTCAGTAAACACAACCAGAGTTCATACATAAGGCACACGGGATTATAAGGGGCTCTGTCAACTTTCAGAAAAATCAAAGGATTGATTTTAAGTGTGCTGTATTTTCCAAAAAACACTGTAATAACGACGGCCCGCTAGCATGCTCTACCACAAATAGTGCTTTGTTGTGTGTCTGATGGACGAAAGCTAAACCAGTTCCAGTGAAGCTGCAGCATTTTTACAAACCAGTTCTGGTTCATTGGTTTCATTTAACAATCCGCTTTCGCTCTTCTCATTCTCCATCGCCGCCATGCTTTTCCGCCATGTGTGTATGAAAACAAAGGCACTGCGCATGCGCGTTTTACCCATACTCCATCGCCATATTTCATTTTCTTATCGTTGCCCAACATTACACCGGTATTACCGTGAATGGTATGATATGGCCCAGTCTTACCTCTTTCTGACTG
Organism: Aulonocara stuartgranti; assembly: GCF_965226115.1. Taxonomy (NCBI): domain Eukaryota; kingdom Metazoa; phylum Chordata; class Actinopteri; order Cichliformes; family Cichlidae; genus Aulonocara; species Aulonocara stuartgranti. Next base: position 33,274,114 of record NC_138960.1, read on the forward strand.
GAATCACAGTAAAACTCACTTTTGCACTCACTTGAGACACAGCAGTGTGATGAAGATGAGCGCTGACGCCACTGAGGAAGATCCTAAACACAGCACTCAGCTCCAGCTCAGCTTGTTTCAGACAGGGGACGTACCCAAGGGGTTATTTTGATCTGTCAATCATGAAAAGCTGCTCTAGTATAACACTAAAAATAGAAATGAGTGTGATGTCCACTTCACAGCAGCCTCGCGTGTTTCTTTTTCTTTTACTGAGTCAAGCTTTGTAACCTTTTGGCTCCTCTTCAGCAGATCCTCGCTTAAACGCAAAAGGTAGCCCCTACCTGAGCTGTTGCCGTGGCAACTGGGGCAGACAATACCTGTGAAAACTCATTGGACCACAGCAGGTAAGAGTGTAAGAGCGCTCAGTCTCCGCCATTTCCTGTTCTTGCAGCGGTGAGAAAGGTGCCCTTCACGGCGGCGCTGTGATCAGCTTTCAGATTCCCACAGCAGCAGGTATCCAGTGCCTGACCTATAATCAGCCCCACAGCCGTGTGACGGCGAGTAACAGGAAACGGAAGCTCGCAGAGTGCTTGTTGTGAAATGGGAATCCCAGCCCACGGTTATCAACAACGCCTCTGTGTGCAGCAGGAAGGCAGCGGAGCTCAGAGGTCGTGACTCGTGTCAGCGGACAGCTGACCCAGATAAGTCTGAACCACAGACAGCAACAAGGCCCACAGGAGTCCACGTCTGTTTATGAAGAAGCTTCATGATGAGGAACAACAAAACGCCGCTCCTCTTCTTTGGACTTTAAGGTCTCAATGCAGGAGACCGCCGAAGCACCACCTGTGGCTTCCCAAGCGGTTTAAGTACATTATGCTACTGGCCGCTAGGCACGCTAACGAGCACACTGACAGGTGCTGCATTTACCATATTCTTCTCACTTAAGGCCTCTAATCATACGGTTTATGTACAATAATAAGTTAATGTGGTTTATGCTTGCTTCGCCCCTTGCTAATAAGCCGTGTGCACCAAAAGTGGCGTCACAGTTGCTGGAGCGCGCTGCAGTTTACTCTGCTTCCTGTTTCAGCTGCTTCTACTCCAATAAAAGGCTGAGGTGGATGTTTTTCCCTGAGAAGAAACACGCATCATTAGGAGACTGCAGCGAGCGCTCGTGCACCAGAGGGGTCATCAGATGGCATCATGGCAACCCTTACTAACACAAACTACGCATTTCTAAAATGGCCCTGCTGAACAGCATTCTGGGTAATGCTAACAGTGTGCTGGGGACTGGGCGGAGCTCATTCAGGAACGATGAAGAAAAGAGCAGACTTCAAAGAGAGCCATCTCTGCCACTTTTAAACAGGCAGACTTGTTTCACTTCATTTCTTCTTCTGTCCTGATTTACAGGACAGGACTGGAGGGGCTTCAGCACCTCCAGGTAACCAGGTAAGTCAAGAACAACATGTCACTCAAAGTTTTAAACCAGGAGACAGAAAATCTGTTCCACAAAGGTATTCATTCCAAAATGGAGCTTAATGAGCCAGATGTGAAGAAGTGTGAAACAGCTGTCTGGGTTACTCCGTTTGTTTTCCTGTCCACCGTTTCTAGAACTTTTAGACAACTTGGCTTTGAAATCCTATGTCAGTCCTGTTCATTAAAACGAGCATTTCCAAAGTCAGAAGTGTATTACAAATACACTTTATTACCATTCACTACTTTGACAGTTGAAAGTCATTTTAACTGACGCAGCCCAAAAAGTTTCTCCCAAAGTCAAGATTACAGTTACTTCTTATCAGAGACGACTGCAAACGGTTAAATGCTTTAAACCAGCAGCACAATCAGAATAAACCAAGAACTAAAGTCTCTCGCTCCACAGCACTTATGGCTTCAGTTCTAGTTACACGTCAGTGTGAACAGCGTCTCACAGACTTTGTACTGAAGAGTTAACAGGTTTATGACGCCTCTGTCGAGTCAAGTCCAGAAATATTTGCTGCAAGTTCTTACCCTGCTCGGCTGCTGCAGAATAACTTCAAAGCCTCCGTGAGCTTTCATATCAACCTCTGCCTGATGATCACCTGTCCCACAGTGTGGCCGACAGGTAAAGCGACTCCTGAAGTTCACAGCTCACCTGCATGTTTCTGGTTTCTCAGCTCGAGCAGAGCGCGAGAGAGGTTTGCTGAACGGGAAGGAAGCAGGAAGAAAGAGCAGGGAACACGCAGTGCTCGGTAAATCAGATTAGCCCAGTATCAGTGTGTCTGGGACAGACTCCACAACCTATTACCCTACATTTACCAGGAAACAAACCACCGCCAAACACACCAACACCCGCCAGCGCGCTTCACACACCACCTAGAGTTCACATGGGAGCTTTACCAACAGAAGCAAACATTAAAAATCATCTGAGCCACTGTGACATAAATCTGCTTCTGATGAGCACGCAAACAAAACTTCACATCCAAGGATCTCAAACATCAAGCAGACGAACCCTCAGAGTCCCAGATGACACAACAGGATCATCTTAACTCGTGTGACCAAGGGTACACATGTACATGTACAGCTATACTTTTAAATCATGTTTCCTAAAATGAATTCATCATGTTTACAGTAAATGATCCACTGCTGTGGTGAATTTTGTTATTTTTAAATTACAGCAGATTTATTTATTTGCGTGGATTTTTTTTTTTTTTTTTTAAGTGAGGACCACCCAAAGAAAATTCCTTGATTTAATTTACATAAGCATGTCAGCATAAGCAAGTTTAATAACCCACTTGTTAAACAAGGTAAAACTTCAGCTCCCAGAGGCCACCTGGGGCAGGAAAACCTTTGTGCCACTATTCTGAGCGCACGTAAAAAAAAAGTTTGCAGGTGCAAGTGTTGCATTTTGAGGAGAAAATTATTTTGATGTAGTCGGTGATTTTTTGTCAGTTCAGCCTTTTATATGTTTAACCCGAGTGACCCGGTCAGCTGGTGGGTAACAGGCATCTCTGAAAACGTTAGAGCTCTTATGCAAATATGTGATGTCTTGATGAATGGAGCAGGTATTAGAAGTTTACACAGAAACATTCTCTCCTGAAAATATCTTAAAAGTTTATTTTGTGACACAGACAGAGTAATATTTCAAACTCCGCCCCTCTGTGTTTCTCCACCACTGCCTCGTTTGAGTTTCGGACAAATGGATTCAGGGATATTGCATTTCGTCATTTCGAGCTGATTGGAGACCAGAACAGCCAATCAGATTTTTTTGCATCCAAGTCTGTGATTGGCTGGTTTTGTGGCACAAACATAACGGTGTAGAGAAAGAGTTGAGCGCACACGGGCAGAAATGTTGAGAGCGCGAGCAACACGTTGTGAGCGAGCGCACATGCAAAAACTGAGCGAGAGGGGCTGTTGGTGTGTGTGTGTGTGTGTGTGTGTGTGTGTGTGTGTGTGTGTGTGTGTAAGTAAAACAGCAAACGCTGAAATACATTTTTTGCACGCAGGAATGAATTTTGTTCACTCAAATTCAACTTTTCTTCGCTCAAAATACAACACTTGCACCTGCAAACGTTTTTGCGTGCGCTCAATACAGATCTATGTAGAGTTTGGTGACACTGACTGAACTGTGTCGCAGACCTGGACAGAAACTATCACTGATTCCTGTCAGTGATGCAGTGTGAGGTTTATTATAGACAAAAGGTATTTCCATCTCTTCTGGTTATTATTATCATCAAGGACATTTTACAGACATTATGAATCAGACTAATTTAGGAAATAATCAGCACATCAGCCAATAACGGAAACATTTGTTCCTTTGTGCTCTATGCACTGATGCACACCCTGGATCAGCCTCTACGCTGACACCAACCTAACCAGACTGATTATGGCCTTTATTAAATCTATGCTCAGTTCACTTATGTCAGCTCCTCTCAGTTTGAGCTCATGAAACTTTATATTAATATCCTTTGAAGTATGTAGAAAAACACTGATATCAGGCTGGTACACTCATATCTGTGTATGTTCACGTCAAGTAAAACTATATGCTGTAGATTTCCAACACTGATATTAATGTGAACAAATAGTAGGTTCAGTAAATTTAACCAAACATGAGAAATAAGTACACGTTTCCCTTTCCCACCTTTAAATCTCTTTATTAGCCATTTCCAAGTATTCCTAATGACACCGTCCTGTTTACAGACCGCGTCATGTCCACAGAGATCACAAGTCATCTTTAACAGGCAGATTTCAGGCGTCCATGCTGAGCAGAGAATGGACGAGACATCTGAACTCAGCATGAGGCAGTGAGCTGTTGTGAAAGAGCCCATCATGAGGAGCAGAGGGCAGCCAGAAGAAAAAATAAATCACTTTACATGCATATTTCCCATCATGCTACACACGGAAAAGCAACATAAGCCTGAAAGCCACAGATCGAGGGATATCCAAGTGCCACAAACAGCTCCACGGCATCGATAAACGTGTCAGGAGGAAGGCACACAGGCTGCATTTTGCGGTTATTTCAAGCTATAAAGAGGCTGACCGAGCTCAAAATATGACCGAGCATTTTCTTTGTTGTGTTTTGCCCTGTGGCAAATCCACCAAATAACCACGCAAGTGAGGAAGGATGGGTGTGCAGCTATTTCATCGTGGTTACTATACAAACCTACACTACACCCTTTATGCTGCCCCCGAGTTCTTCCTGTGTGTTCACTCTCAGCACAGCAGGTCTGCAGGTCAAGGTCAGCATCAATATTCAGCACTTGTTAAGTTATTCATCAGTGTGCAGCATTACATTTTCCATATTTCCAGAACATGTTTCACTGGACCATTTTTCCATTACACCATACACTCTTAGCTGGCTCCATCTACAAAACAGCGTATTAGTAGATTTTGATGACTAATATAAATAAAAACTAATTAGCTACTAAAGCTTTAAGATAAATGTAGTTTAGCACCTTTTCCACTCGCCCTTGTATGCTGCTAGAAATAGAGAGCCGAGGCTTCACGTTGCTTAAAACTGAGCCCAGTTTATTGCTTCTTTTGAGGAATCTGTGTCGAGCTCCACGGAGTCGAGGAAGAGGACAGGAAGTCAGACGCAGAATCAGCAGAGAGAATGAGCTCAATTTTCAAAATAAAAGACCCCAAGCAGACTAAGCTCTTCTGAAACACCTGGAACATGATTACAAAGCTGGAACAAAACTGCATCAGTCATGACACCAAAGACACACACCTGGTGTGTTTTGGGGGTAAATCTGCCACAGACAGAAGCCAAACAAGACGTCTGTCTGTTTACGGGCAGATTTCATCTTCCTTTCCAATCCCACAGCTTTGTCACTAAAACAAACAGCAGTGGATGGGAACAGCTGAGGAAGAAAAACACTTTTCTTCATGTTCAAGCTTGCTGATCAGGTAACACCTGTAAAGGTCTAGATTGTGATCAGTTTCAAGTCAAACCTTGTTCTTTAATGTACGTCTGCGTTCATTTTAACCCTTCTGAAACCCCACGTCTCTGAGAGACCGATGGATCAGAGAGAAAAAGCCCACCGCCATCAAAACGGCAGAGCAGGACACAAGTGAATAAATGCTGACGTCGTCGTCAGGCACTTGCAGAGGCGAGGCCATAGCTCTTAGATTCAACACAAACTTACAGAATTAAACTTTAGCACCACCTTCAGCGATGTAACAAGACTTTTCAGGCTGCTCTTATAAAAGTGAGCCCTGCTCCGGTTTACAGTTCATGCAGATCTACAGTCACAAATGTGAAACAAACTCTTCGCCTTCTCTAATAAACATTTCCTTATTTCAGTACCTCAAACACTTCATTTCATGGTAAACCGGCTGAAACCAGCATGAAAAGCAAATCAAGCAAAGGTTTGATTCACAGGTGAAGTCAGCTGCAAGGAGCCGGCCAATCAGTGTGCTCGACGTCATTTTTAAACTCAGGCCATCAAGTTTTGTTGAACCTGCACGTGCTGAACAAACAGCGTTAGAAACAAGATGACCTGAACTATCAGACACATTTCAGCTTTAAGCAAAAGGGTCAGTAAAAAGAGCAGGACAGTGACAGGTTCAACAGAAGTGGAAATATAACTGCTCTTTGGCACCTTTTGTGTTTAGACTCTGAAGATGGTAAAAAGCTTTAATGTCTTTAGCCCACTATAATAAAGGCCTTTTGTCACCTGTTGGTCTAATAATACGTTTTCTTTTTTAATAAGATTAGGTGATGCCTCACTTATGAGGACAAGTGTACATCAAAATACAATAATCAACACTATTCTTCAAAATAAAAGCCTGATAAAGAAAACTAGCAGGCCATAAACCCAGGGAAGAAACATCTGTCTTTTAAAACTCCTCTGAACCGCAGCATTTTAAAACTGCGTGGGGGGGTCAGCTTTAAAATCAATATAAAGACAAACTCAAAGTAATAAGGTGATTCTGATTACACAATTTTAGTCAAACTGAGCCAATTATTTCACAATTACATACTGCCGAAGACGCAGATTTATGGAACAAAGTTTAAAACTTAGACTTCACCATAACTTGAGTCTATTCCGAAACCTTAAAACAGAATTATAAACAGACGTTTAGATTACAAGTCACCGTGCAATCCCACAGTTACTCATGAAAGCAATGAGTCCACACACACTGTCCATGTAACAAAGACATATATGAATAGAAAAACAGACATTTGACGACTATCGGTTGTGGATTGACCTCCAGAGGCATTGAAGCACTGTGGGATCATGTTGACGGACCAGAACAAAAGACAAACATCCAAAGAAAAGCTCTGACTGTCTGAAGCCTGGAGGACTTTTTAAAAAGTGCTCAGATAACATGATTCAAACTCCTTAGACTTGTAAAAACTCGGATTTTGCCTTATTTAGATTTTTATGTTGAATAAATCGCTGCACACATTTCCCATTACTCCAGAAACACAAAGGAGTGAGGTGTAACTCAGACTCGTGCTGTATATTGTCCTGGATCCTGACAAATTCTAGGACTCCATAAAAGGGAAGCAATAATAAGTGAACTAAACTAAAGAGTTAGAATCCGGTACAACTGCCATCGACTCTTAATATCTCGTTTTAATGATCAGTGTCTAAAATAAGTGCACTGTTTAAATTAAGGAGAACTGTGAGGACGTATATCCAGGAATCTCGATTAGTATGAAAACAGACCTTTTCCAACAGCTGCTTCGCTCTGGCAGCTCAGTGTCAGCACTACCTCTGACTCCGAGCTTCTCCTAATATCTCAGGAAATGAGCGACCGTATCGCTGCTCCGCTCCACCAGTTGTTCCAGGAGTGTGTCCTGTTCGAATGACCAAACCGCACCGCACGGTCCACGGGGCTGTGCTCGAAAAAAACCTACCCCCAACGGATACTTGGGTATATTTTGAATATAATGATCCCCGGCGTCTGTTAATTTGGAAAATATTCGCTGTGATTATTCCCCGGAATGGAGTCAGGCGCTGCTACGCAATACTGCTAGCTCCCATTAGCCTCTGAGGCTCGATTAGCCTGGTAGCTTCGTCTGCTGCCCGAACGATGGATGGACCAGCTTCAAATCAAAACACAGCCTCTATGTGACCCACACTTATCAATCGCTTACACACATGTGTGGTACTTGGACTGTAATCAACATAAAGGCTGTCTTCTCACAGTCAAAGGCAGAGGCCAGGACAGACTAACAGCCTGGTGTAAAATGGCAGCCTAGCTCCTCGAGCTTCTCAATAATGAGTCAGGAAAACAGTTCGCTAACCGCCTAGCATTAGCCTGCTGGCTCTCCGCTTAGCAAGCTGGGAGGAAAAAAATCTCCCCCGGCCCAGCTCGAAAATGTCACCTTACCATTTTAAGGCAGTCCCAGTCACTTTGTAATCGCCGGATGAGTTATTTTTCAGTCCCAAAATCGGTGTCCCGCCGCCGTCTCCGAGTGTGTTTGCTGTCGGTTGCTAACTACGACTGCTGCGCTGCTTCGTTCGCACAAAGATCAGCTCACAGCGCCGCGGCCACTGACTGCAGTTGCTTTCAGGCTCCCTCGGAAATACGCAAGGCACCGCCGAAACACGCATACAGTCTTTATCATAAAAGAATACGAGGGCTATGAAATACGTTTGTTTCTGCCACTGAAAAAAAACATGCCAGGCAGAGGTTCGTCAAAATTTCAACTAACTGACTCAAAGTTGAACTTTTAAAATAATAACTTACATTTTTAACTTAACTCTGCCTGGCATTTTTTTCTGTAACTGAAAAAATACTTCATAAATAACACTGTGAAAATAATATTGGAAGGTTTTTTTTTCCCAGAATATTCCAAAATGAAGTGAAAATACTATTCCAGATGAAATACTAATAATACAGTCTAAATAAAATCCAAATACTGACAGTAAAGTTGAAGTGCTTATGACTTACCCCCTGATTATTTGGATAGATGTGTATCAGTGGTTTGGTATGCAATACTAGTTAAATTGTGAAATACTTCTCTGTATCTGCAGTTATAACATCTGGAGTTCCACAAGGATCTATGTTGGGGGACTGTTGTTGTTGTTGTTGTTGTTGTTTTTCTTCCAGTCAGTTAGCCTGGTGAACTCAAACCCAGGACCCTCTTGCTGCAAGGCAATGCTGCTAACTACTTTTAACCAATTTTAAATTTGACAAACAAATAGTTGCACACTTTGTTCTAACTCTAACATTCCCCAGATGTTACAGGCTGAACATCTGTTTTGTCAAACATTTACCACCTGCTGATCTCTGAAACTGTGGCTCATGGACAGTTTGCTGTTGTGTGTTTTTTAATGCAAGTATCAAAACCATGCTGGTACTGGTATTGGATCCATACTTTCTGTCCTTTAAGTTCAGCATTCATGCACTGAATTGTGTTCATTTGTGTTAAATAAATCAGTACTGGTATCAGCAATACTGGCCCTGTATTTATTTGGTATCATATCAATACCAAAATTTGCAGCATAGCCCAGCACTACGGTGTGTGTAGGCGGAGCCTGAGAAACATTCTGTTTTTCTCTCTCTATTTAATATAAAGTACATTAATTTAAATGTATTATGTAAATAACATTTACTTACTTACTAAGAATAAAGTCAAGACATAATTATGAGATTCAGATTTGAAGAACAAACAAAGAATAAAACCTAAACTATTCACCAGGTCGGTGTCTTTCAGGTGCTAATGGAGAAATCTTCAGCTTACTTTATAAAACCCAGAACAATACAAACACAGAACAGAGGTCAATCGCAGGTCAGGTCTTTTTCAACAATATCAAAGATTACAAATCGCTTGTGAAAGACCCTTCATTGATTTTATGTAATACTCTTGTTAATGTATTACTTAAATTCATTCATTAAACAGCCAGAACAAATGACACAAAATGACATAACTGAATATGCATTGTTTAAATTTAATGAAATACTCGATAAGCCTGTTTTAAGAACCAAACCTTCTGCTCAGACTTTGTGTTTACAGTCTATTAACGGTACTTATTGTAAATAACTGTGTTTAATGTAAAGAGACGACTGATTTTAGTTTGTGCTGAACTTCAGTAGAACTAAGCCTTATGTTCATTATCAGTTAGAGCCCCTCCTCAGCCTTTTCTTCTTCTTCTTTGGTGCAACCCTATAAATACACTGTACCCCTTTGGCCTCTCCCCTTTCCTACAATTCCCCTGTGGGAGGGGTTTGTGTCCTTTCTTTGTACAACACACATATACAGTATATTTAGCCACCCTGATGTTTCTGATTGTGTTTTTAGTTCTATTATTGTCATCACTGTGTCTGTCTTTGCTAGATGCTGTAAATGTGTAGTACGTGTGTGTCGCATATGTGTTATAGGCACAGTCAGTGCTAGCATGAATAGATAATTCTTGCTAGCTTGGGAGTTGTGGTGGGTGGAGCCAACCCTCTTCCCTGCTGTTTGTAGTTGGTTGTAGGAGCTGGAGCGAGCAGGTTAATGACTTGGAGGTCTTTGTTTCTTTTTACCTTTCATTGTCAGACACAGCATAACATACCTTCATACCGTGTACATTGTAACATACCTATAATAGATCCATATTTTGTAACATATCTATATTACTGCCAAAGCACTTTCTGGATGGATGCAAACTGCATTTCGTTGCCTTGTACTTGTAACATGTGCAATGACAATAAAGTTGAATTCTAATTCTAGCAACGCAGGAACACACCGGTCACATATACATATGATTTTACAATATGTTTTGGGTTTTTAAAACCTTTTTTGCATGCATGTTTGATTTATATACTGTTCCCACAGCTTGTATCTTGGCTGTGTTTTTGTATTTTATAGCTTAGTCAATATGGTGCATACCTGCCAAAGAGCTTACAGATGGAGATTAGCTAGGAGCTCAATCTGGTACAAGGCATTTCCCTGTTGTGTGATCAGTGATTTTGTGCAGGCTCTGTAACATGCAAACGAACAAACAAAGAATGAAGTTATCCACCAGGCTGCTGTCAGCCTGGTTAAGCTTAACATTGAGTCTTTTTTCAAATGAAACATTAATCTGTGCTCTACAGCAGAAAACACAGAAAAGACAGGAGAGCTGCGAGTGCTACATGTACGATACTTTATTTGCAGTTTTTAGAAATGCGCTTGTTCAGCATGTGGCTCAAATATAACAAAGATCCGAACCCTAAATGACTTTAATTTAAATGACTTCAAACATGCATGTGTAGGCTTATCATTCAAATCTGATAAAAACCCGTTTGAAACGCTGGTGTTTTTATCCAAAAATCAAGTTTACAAAGATTTTATTGGTTTAAAGTTAATATTGTTTGTCTTGTCTTTATATAATAGTTTTTACTTTAATTACATTTCTTATATTTTCTCATTAAATGACCAGAAATTTGAATTTTTTAACACTGGAAAAACAAACACAAACATTCTAACGCTGAAATGTCTGAGCTTCCCCGGATCCCCTGAATGCTGCACCTGCTCCACAAAGTCGCCTCCCTATAAGGACTACAATCATGGCCTCACAAAACAATTACAGCTGCTTCCCTACAGCTGTCACGCATGCGCAAAGGTGGGTTTTAGTTGCCATATGACACATTTTAATTATGCGTTCGTGATACAGAAGAATAATGCTGACATTTAGCTTCCTGCTCTTTAATGTGTGTATGTGAAGGTTATGCAAAGAATTCAAAGAGCTCCTCTGACTTGCATTTGACTCATACTAATGAAACATTATAAAAATAACCACAGTCCTCCGGTTCACTGTGTCTGTGCTTCTCGCTGTGCTGTGATCGTTCTTCATGATGGTGTTTTCCTACTGGAAGCTGAATGCTCTCCAGTCACCTTTCCTCTGTGTGCAGTGTGGTGGTCAGTCACCGTTTACCCACCCTGAGCTCCGCCACAGCCTCTGAAACAGCCAGAACACGACCTCTGCTGGCATGGGAGGAAACACAAGCTTGGATTCTAGCAAGGAAGCAGCCTCATCAGAGTCAAAGGGAAGGTGAATCCTCCCCGACCATGTCCGCTGATGCTCCTGCTTCACGTTTATCAGTAAATCCTGAGACGCGGGAGGTAAATTAAAGCTTCAGGTGTCACTGTTTCTTCACATGTGCGCATACACAGATATATAAAGTTTTACAAAATCTAAAGAAACAATCTCCCTCTCACCTCCAGGTGGTGTTGTGTGTGTCTTCTAAAAGCTTGCATCATCTACCACCTGACAATTTGAGTTTTTTATGTTTCTATAGCAGCCAGATGTTGGAGGTTTCTACTGCAGCTGGGCTGCAGGTAACTGAAACTGTTTGTTTATAAAAGAGTTAAAAAATTCTAAATAGAAATCAACACTGGCCAGATTCAGCAACCAGCGGCTCCACCCAGACCGCTGCCTGAGCCACCAAGCACCAAACCCCTACGACCTCTCCTGTGGGTAGAAATCAGAACTCCGGACATGCCTCAAACACCTCGTGGGTGAGGCAGCCAGGTCCTACCTCTGAAATGTCATTGGAGGCAGTTTCAGAGTCGTGGAATAACACCGGGAAAACTTTACGATCTTCATCTTGAAGAGGAGTTTTTCTAAATGTCAAAGAGCACGAGCGCTGCTTTGCACACTGAGCTGTGACGCAGAGAGAGAAGCTGCTTGAACATTTATTGTAAATATTAAGTGAACATATTGTTATTGCGTCACCTGTCCTCTGTGCTGTCCACAGCCTGTTTATGTCAGTTCTGCTCTGTTGTGTTTGAATTACGTAAGAGTGAAGAGTGGCGTGATGCGTTCACAGGCCACACCTCAGTCGGTCAGAGGTGTTACCTGAGTCTGCTTGTTGCAGCAAACCTTTTATTTCCGGTGTTTGCAGTTTGAACACGTGGCTGCAGATTTAATGAAAACTTCAAATAAAATAAAAACAAAAGGTAAAGAAAATGCATCAAAATCTTACAAAGAAAAATGAATCTAACCAAACACATCCAACAGGTGAAAGCCTGGAGTACCTGTGAGCAGTGAGCCAGCTTCTGTCTGTGTGTTAGCACACAACTCTTTATATTTATCACATTCGGGCCCGCGGTGGTTGCAGTTTGAGCTGCACATATAAGATTCCCTGAGCTCCATGTTACTGACGTGATGGCTGAAAGCTCGGAGGAAGATGTTTGAATCATCGACCTGTTAATAAAGTTATTTCCTATTTCAACTTGGATAAAAAATACATTTTCATTTGACCACAAAGCTACTCACAGAACTTTGAAACAACCATAATCGAACCACTATATGACAACAACGGTGACATACGTGAGCTCTGACATCTGTTTGTTCATCTGTAAATATTTCACTAAAAAGACTTATTTAAAGTTTGCTCCTTAAATATGTGATTTATATGTTTGAGCTGCAGCGAGGAGTCGAGGCAGGAGGAGACGCTCAGCTCGTCAGGACGGACGTTTCCTCCAACACCGGCTTCTTCATCTGAAACGACATCGAGAGAAAAGTATTTTCTCTGTGAAATCTTCAGTCCGCTGCTGTTTGCTGTGATCGTACTGATATAACAACAGATAATGACCTGCTGGATGCTCAGAGTTTAAACGAGCTCAGGCAGAGCTTTCACTGGTGGAAGCAGCAAAGAGCTGCGTTCACTGGCGACAGTTTTCAGAAGTGTTTCTGATCTCTGAGCGAGCTCCACCACAGAATCAGCTGCACCACCAAGTATTTTAATGATATTATGAACCGCAGATGATAATTAACTACACTCACTGCTTCATTAGGTGGCAGCTCAGTGTTTATTTCCACTCAACTGCTTGTTGCCAATCACATGAGAACTTCAGTGGATTTAAGTTCAAACTGAGCATCAGAACGAGGAAGAAAGATGATTCAGTATTTCAGAAACTGCTCATCTTCCCATACAACCATCGCTGAGGTTTACTGAGAATGATGGTCCAACAAACCATCTGGGCTCTCTGGGTGAAAATGCCATGATAGTAACTCAAATAATCACTCTGCAGGTCTGCAGAGGAGCATCTTTGGATGCTCAACATGTTTCAGTTTACAAACGGCGCCCCATATGAAGAAGCTTACCAGAGCATTGTTGCTAACCTTGTCCATCCCCGTATGACTCAGTCTACTCGTCTACTCGGATGATGCACCACGTCACAAAGCTCAGATCACCTCTAAAAACTGGTTTCTTGCCTGTAATCTGGACTAGACTCCAGACTGAGCAGGAGATTCACATCATGGACGTCCAGATAACAAATCTGTGTGATGCTTTCATGTCAATAAGGACAGATGAATGTTTCCTTCTCATTGTTAAATCTGTGCTACAAAGAACTGAAGCAGCTCTGAAGGCAAACAGACGTCGAAGCTGATAAAATGAGCGAGTGCATCAATCAGGGAGCGTTTGTTCACACTTTTAAACACGTTACTGGTGTCGAAGTCAAAAGAACCACAGATTAAAAAACAAAATCATTTTAAAGATCTTTGAGATCACATCTTACAGACGCCTCAGTCTGATCGCAGGCTTAGTCCCAGTACTTGGTTTCTGTAAGTAAACTGGGAAGCTGAGTTTAATGTGCTTTACTTCTATTGTTTCCAGTTAAACATGAGCTTTGACTACTTTGCAGATCCACTTCAAAGCTTTTATTAGAATTGAAGCGGATCGCCAAGCAGTTTAACTTGAATGTTGTAGTTTGGTTTTCTTCTCTGCATTTCAGGAAGTTTCCTGTTTTGTGAGAAGGCGGAGCCTTTGAATCCCACGTGGGATGGGCCAGGTGTTCAACATGACAAATAAGAAAATGAGCCGTCAGACCGGTTTCTGCTTCTTCTTCGCCAGCATCATTTCCTGCTGCTGCTTCGAGCGTACTTCCTCCAGACTCATGCAGCCGCCTGTTAGCGCACAAACAAACAGTCAGCGAAAAAAACAACTTTACATATAACAATTAGATCCGCAGGTCCCGCCTCCTCACCAACACTGCTGGGGTTGATGGAAACATACGCCATTGCTCGGCTCAGACGCAGCTCCTCTAAGGCGGCGAGCTCTGCCTCCGCCTCTGCTCAGCCAATCAGACATCACAAAACAAGTATCAACAGCGAAAATGATGATTTAAACAGCTCCGAGACGACGCTGATGAAATGTGACTCACTTTTCTGGATCTCTCTTCTCTTCTTGGGATTTGGGGGGATGACGGTGAAAGCTTTGTTACTGGAACAGGAAACACAAACTCTTTATTTCACTTCCCACGACTTTTTAAACACAAACACAGAATATGAGAAGAAAAAGTGAATCTCTAATCTGCTGATGGAGTAATAACATTTTATAAACCACTGGCTGCAGACACGCTTCAGAAATCTCTTATCAAACATAAACTGTGATAAAACCACAGAAACAAATCTGCTTCTCCTCTGATGGATGGGAGGGTTCACGCCACAGTTCTGGCTGCGCTGGATTGTGGTCAGGTTGTTTATGTAGTCGCAGCCACAACCCGGCCGAGCATCAAGGCTCGAGTTCTCTCAGCCACCGAAACATTTCAACAGGATGCCACACCCGACATTCACATTTTTTCATTTAAGCAGAAAAATCTAAAGTGTGGAGGAGCCACGCGGACGCACCTGCTCAGGGTGGTAACGTGAGAGA
This sequence comes from Aulonocara stuartgranti, assembly GCF_965226115.1. Classification (NCBI taxonomy): domain Eukaryota; kingdom Metazoa; phylum Chordata; class Actinopteri; order Cichliformes; family Cichlidae; genus Aulonocara; species Aulonocara stuartgranti. The sequence goes on from NC_138960.1 coordinate 33,289,153, forward strand.
ACTAAAGCCCCGAAAACAAAACAAACCACCAGGACCTTCATCCTGAAAGGAAAGCAAACTAAAGCCCCACTGAGGGGGGGCAGGAATCAGAAGATGCTGCAGCCCAGCCTCCTTTAAGCAGGGGCAGGACCATCATCCACCAGGTGCACCAGAGAGCGACGGAGGAGAGGGTGGAGGGGACAGGAAATCACAGGGGAAGGGTGTGCAATGATCCGCTTCTTCATCCACCTACTATTCTTTCCTCCCTCCTCACTGAAGGAGACCGGATGGTCTTCGTTAGTGAAGAGAAATAAGAAATAATGATTTTTATTTGTGAATCATTCTCTGGTCTTTGATTACATTTAAACTCATATTTCATCATTTCACTGGAATATTTTAAGGTGCATTTGTGTATTTGTGCACACATTTTTATCATGTGCAGGATATGGACCCAAACTCAGGAGTGAAGGTAAAACGTAGCTTTGATCTGACAGACTCTGGGACCTGAGGGCGAGGAAACACACAACCACAAGGGACGACTCAACGAAGGACAAGAGGACACTGAGACGGTTTCTACAAACACACGAGGGGATGAGTAACAGAACGACGCTGTGGGAGGTTAAACTAACCTGTAGAGACAAAGGACATTACCCGCCAAATTAAAACAGGAAGAGCAACAACAACAGGAAAAAACATGAGTAATTCAACACAAAGAGACAAACAGCCAGACACGGAAACACAACGGAGGCGCGAACAAAACACAAGCCAAAGTGAAACCAAGAGCAGAACTAGAGCTGAAACTAAAACCAAACAAGGAAATAAAAAACCCAAACACCAGACTGAAGTGATCCCAATGAGACGACCTGTTTAAATAAAGGATTAAATAATCAAAAAGAATCCATAAAACATCAGCTGCAGCTCTAATCTGAGCCCCTCTGGAATGAAATGAATTTCTCCAAGCATGACCTGTCTGTGTCCTGCTCTCTCTGTACGCTGTCTTGATGGATTCTTTTAATTCTTAAATTGCCTCTAAAGGAAAGAGAAATGAGGAGCCAGAGGAGGCTGCAGGAGGTGCTACAATCAAAGATGCACAGATGTGGTACGCAGCTGGAAAGCAGTGGGAGGAAGACCCTACAAATGAGGTGTTACCTTGGATTTAGAAGCTGTTATATTTAAGCTGATGGGAGAAAAAGATGAAAACAAATATGTGAATGTTTTTTTAATCCAGAGAGAAAAGCAACAAACTCCTGTGGAGATGTTGGGAACGTTTCCTGCCAGGTGTAAAAATAGCATATTTGAACAACTCGAGTCTTCTTTGTGCTTCAAATCGAAACCCCAAATCTGACAGCCGGCCACACTGTGTGCTGCTGTGACTCGGACATGCAGCAGTTCACCTGCAGCACTGTCGTGCAGTTGGTGGTAAAACATGCAGGGATTAACCTGCTGCACCAGATGGCTGCGTGAAACTTTACTGCAGGACTACACGTGAACGCCTTCCCCTCCAAACGCTGACCTGCACGCAGCCTCGGAGGGAGAAACTCAAACATTCAGCGTACGCAAGCAGCTATTTTAAATCTGAGGGGAGATTCATTGTCCTGATTCAATAAATGAAAACTTCCAGATTCATGCTAAATTATTTCTACTATCTCAGAATTTAAAAAAAAGAAAAAGTAGAACTGTTAAACAAAAGTTATGCAAACATCCAAATGTTTTTCCAAAGACAGCAGACATCTCTATAAGACAACAGAAAAAATGGCATTAAATACAAAACAATATGAATGCACTCATATCTCATAATTCACAGTCCCACCTCCTCAAGTCTCAGTTTTTACCCCATCTTAGTCCCGCCCACCATAGAAGTCGTCGAGGTAACAGAAAAAAATGATACTTCCTGCCTTCAGAGTCTCGGTGTGAAGCAGTTAAATACGACATGTTTGGCACAGCTGCGCTACAGACGGAGCGATCCTGACATATTTTTATTAAATTTACAGCATCGCTCAGTGTGGCAAGATAATCTCCACTGAAGCTCTCACAGTCCCCGCTGACTGCACGTCCAGCTTCACAGCAGAGAGAGGCCTCGATGGATAACTTCCTCCTTCATTTACACTGTGCAGGTGATCTTTGTCACTAATGCAATTCACTGAACTGGACCTGTGGACTGTGTTGGTGCTGCTGTTGTCTCTTAAAGCATAAATAAACACAATTACCTCACAAATAATCTGCTTTTGTGTTTGGTTCAGACCATCGTCTGACTTTTAATGAATGATAGTGTTTTGCTTGGATATATTTGGCTGATATCAGTGTTTACGCGTTTCTATTACAAATATGCTCGTTTCTCAAAAGTCCAAGAGCTTCAAATATAATAAAAGGAAAAAATCAGGCTTCCCAACTTCCTGTCGCTTCCTGCATGCTAAATAATTTTCTTAATGTTTTTAACAGGAGACGCTAAAATATCAAATACTATCGTTCCATTTTTTGATTTCCCCAGTTTCTGATGCTGCTTTTCTGTGAGCATTGGTGACGCCACAGACTTCTGCGTCATTTTCAACACGCACAACCAGCAGCTTCTTGTTTAGGCTTCAACTTCACTCCATCTTTTCTATACAGCCTATAAATGTGTAAATCTGCAGCATCCTCTGTGGACGGACTGAACATTATTTTGAGCATAAAAACATTTTTGCTGTGCTGTTTTTACTACAGTCAGCAGGATGTTTTTAATAGTGTTTCGTTTGTCTTTATTGTAGTCTATTTAATTTTACTGAGCTACTTCTATCTGTTTGTTGTGTTTAACTTTATTTTTCGATGCTGTGATGGGTATTACAGTATAATAATAAAGGCGTTTCTCATATCCATTCTCCCTTCACTGCTGTTTGTGAGTGGTGTTACAGATGGATTCACGTGGTCCACTGGGTGTCCACGAGGCCCCTCTGACGTATCTCACCTGTGGCTTGTTGCGTACTTGGCTTCCGCTCGCACTGTCCGCTCCTCTCTTTGATATTTGGGCTCCACGGCGGCATGATTGGCCCTCCTGCAGTCCCGGTTCGCTTTGGAGCAGTTCTGTGGAGGTTTGGGGGCAGTGGAGGTGGACCTGGTTCTCCTCTCGCTCCCTGGTTTGGAGGGTGACCCCTGCGGCCCGCCGGTCGGTCTTTGGCACCGCTCAGGCTGCGGGTTTCTCGGACAGCTGCAGGCGCGGCTTTTGCGCACAGCGGGAACTCGGAGCTCACTCTGCGCCTCTTTGGCCGCTTTGGGTCTCTCCTGGGTTTTCCTCGTTGTATCGACTGGTTTAGGCTTGATGACTTTAGTTCCTGGCATTTTTACCTCATTGGGATGTTTCTGTATCCGGTCTCGAAGGTTGGAAGGGACCCTTCATCATCATCATCATTTTCTTCTTCCTCGTGTGTTTAAACAACATGAACATTAAAATCTTCACTTTTCCTTCACTGGTGAGCCGGTTGCTATGGCGCGCATGCCTTAGCAACCCCCGAGTCAAGGCTGACAGACTGCAGGAAAAATTCTAGTTCATTATTTCAAAATAAAAGCGCAGCGAAAACGCTCCTAACGGGAAAAATGTCTCGGAGAGAAAAGAAGTCTAAATAATAAAATCTCTTTTACATATACAAGATATATTTTATTTATTTCACGGCATAAATAACAGAAAGTGACTGAAAATAAACTAGTAACTTTTACAAACTGCTGCATCTGTTTTATTTTTGCCTTTTTTTTCTCCTCCAGCATAAAAAATGTCATCAAGAAGCAAATGTCAAACATAAAGTTAGTTTCTCGTTTTATTTTGAAATCTGTGTGGATTTCCGGTTTTACTCCCTCTCTGCTTTCGCTCGAGGCAGGTGCGGATTAAAGTCAGTGACGCAGCAGAGTATTTGTTGTCAGGTCAATCATCCGATTACTGACACGCGACGCTCACAGGTCACATGACCACACATACTGGGAGCTTACAGGACACGCAGAGTCACTGGGAAGTTTTTCTCCCGGCTGAATAAATATGTGATCAGGATTACCGTGGGTCCCTCCGTCCACGCACCGATGCGTTACATGAAGAACGTGGTTTGTGTTGAATAAACAAAGTGGTGCAAGACGCGTTTACAGGAAGTCATAATCCAACTAACAACAGTTTTCATGAAGTGGTCACGATGCAGAAACATGATCAGAATTATTCACGGTTAATGTGGGAACAGGTTAGAAAGAGAGTGAGAGCGATTTTATCTTTGTGAACAGTTTCTGTCCTCCTGTGTGCTTTATGCAAAGATCTGTCAGTGACTCTAACGTCTGTGGCTAAAGAAGTGCATGCCGTGGGTGAGTCACTGAAACTCTTGGGCGCCTTAGCTGCGCGTCGTTTACACACCACAGCCCACCTGAGCTGCTGCTGACTGTGTCCATGTGTTTATAACCACAGTGTAGCATCTCCTCATGGCTGCTGCTAACGAAAGCAGGTCCAAGCCTGGTGGCAGAGAGGTGCACATAATGATCTTGTGAGCGTATATTAGCAGATAAGAAGCAACTAAAGCTTTCAAACAAATGGCATGAAGGAGAAAGTAGCTGCATCCAGAGTGCAAGGACTTTAAACTGTACTTCAGTGGATGTGCTGAGTTCATTTCACGATCTCACCACCGGCCGCTGCAGGGTTAACTGTAGTGGTGTAGGGTTGTGTGAATGGCGGTGCAGTTATTCCTCAGCTGTGGAGCTGTTTGTTTTGCACTCTGCACAGATTCCAGCTGCTGTCATAAATCTGATGTGGGATGGATTCCTGCGTCATTAAAATGTGGGTTTGTTTGAATAAGTGTGCAGAAAATAAGGCAAACAGGAAAACGTCGTCTTTTCTGAGTGAATCGCACAGTTCGTCATGCTCCACAGAGCTTCCTGCTAATTCTGAGGAAGTTGGAGTCTGTGAACATGACTCGTTTATTGTACAAGAAGAAGAAGTTAGCCGATGGTCAAACGGCTGAAAGGTATTTGGTTAAACTTGCAAACACATATTCAAATGAAGCCAAACTGAAGTTCTGAATCTGATGCTTTTGTGAACTTGACAAAAGGTCAAAGGTGAATCCTGTGAACAGGAAGTCTTCATCTTGACTTTGAACTTGACGCATTAAAACCATCAGATGGCAGGCTGTGTAAATTATTACTGTTCTTCCTTATTATAGCTAATTAAGAATGTCGTGGAGTAGTAGTAGAAAAGAAGAACTTGTATTATGTACATTTTGATAATATTTGTTGCAGACACAAAGCTCACATTCTTTGGTAAAGAGCAGTTCAAATGAACTCTGTGCAGAGAGTCGGTGTTTACAGCTTCTGGAAGTCCTAAATGCCATAATGACCAAATGAGTGGCCTGAAAGAAACTAACAACAGTTCTAAACGGTTTATTTAACAGGTTTTTAGAAGTTAACGACACTGGAAACAGCAGCAGGAGATTGTGCAGGTAACTCTCTGGTTACAGGAAGGTTTCAGAATCAAACTTAGTTTCAAGAAGAAGTGGAGCTGGTATTATCTTTATCTAGAGGCTGTGGAGGATGTCCTGACGGGACGGAGGAATCCAGAGGAGACTGGGAGAAGGAGCTGTGGAAAGCGGGCAGGCAGGTACACTGCAGGTGAGGATTCCTAGGATAGCTGGTAGCTACTGTGACAACAATTTATGATAACAAATTGAAGTAACAGGTTTGGACTGAGGAATGTCCGCAACAGAGGAAGGTCATTAGAAAAATTACTGGAGGCAGATAAGAGCAAAAGGTTAAGCAGAGCATGACACAAAAACTTGTTCTAAGCATGAGGGCGATTAGCACTGTTGTAGTGACAACAATCTGACAGAGATGGAAGACCCACCCCAACCTTTAAACAATGCTCACTGCTGAGAAAATGAAGGCATGTGTGATTAGCAAAGCCTGGGAAACAGAGACTCCTCCAGCTGCCGGCCCACACCTGCACCTGACAGGAGAGAGAACCTCCAGACAGTAATCAGTGCTCCAAGTTCTTCACAGTTTGTGGACTTCTGCTTGTCTACATGCTTCCAAGAACTGATCATTCACCACGGTTTGGTTTCCTGACCATGGATCCAACATGCTGATCTAATGATCTCTGAGCCACCTTTCACTTATGCTCCATGTTTGAGGCAGGCTAGACCTGTAAACGTGCCTCACAAATCTCAGGATTTTCCACAGACAAAGGATTTTTCCAGATTTCCAAAACAGAAGTTGGCTTCATCAGAGAAAGTAACTGTGCACCAACCCTCTGCTACCCCTTGAACTTCCTGCAGATTCCTTGAACTTTGAGGCTTCTCTGCTGTCCCTTGATGCCTCACTGTGCCTGCAGACGCACTCATGCCTGCTCACTTCTGGAACGATGACTCAGCCTCACTCTGGAGGAGGCGGCGCTCCGTCGTGCTGAAGCCTTCGCAGCAGCTGGACGGCTCTCGTGAAGCTTGTGATGATTCAGTTTCTCTCAAGTGGAAAATTCACAGAAGGAATTTCTTTGCATGCGAGGCCATTTTAGGGCTGCATGAGTTCCTTTTGAAGTAACGTTGCTAAAACTGGAAGTTGCTGTGACATCAGCTAACTCGCACACTCTTTATGTCTTTAATGTAACTTTCATACTGACAAAGCTCCTGCTTGTCACAGTCAGAGGACAGAAATATATAAACATAACAACTGAGGCAGCAAAGTTTGCAAAACAGTGTTGGCTTGACTGTAGTCACAGTTTGTGGGATAGCTTACGACTGGGAGGCACGCCTGATCCTTATGCAAGTTTTGGACATATCACATGGATCAAACAAGTTCAGGTTCTGAAATCCTTGCATGATCACAGAGGGTCACAGGGTCAGTTTTTACACTTCAGGCTGAAACATCCTGAACACCACAGAAGGGAAAATAGTTAAAAATCACCAAATTTCAGCCCAAATCTATGAACTCTGAAAATATTTATAATATGAAGGCAAATATTAGGACTGTACCGTCAGTATTTTTACATGGCTTCATAAAAATACTGAAGGTAACGTAAAAAGGAAAATATCGGCGGATCCTGAGGTGGTCGGATGGGAACCTTTCTCAAGTTTGGGTGATTTGATGGAGAATGAGCCAATATCGAACAGTTGCCAACATTCTGGATTAAATCAGCGACATCGCTCGGACTGCATGAGCAGATGTACCAGAGTTTATGCGTCTTTACCTGTTCTGCAGTTTTTCTAATGCGAAATGTTGGATTCACAGCATTTTCAGCACCTCGTGCCCCTCAATGACGTCTCTGACCGCGTCTTTGCTCCCAGTGTTGCTCTCACAGTAACACATCGAGCTGTTGCGCTGGTACAAACTGTGTTACAGTGTGCAGCGTGCATGCACGGCTGTATATCGGCGTCTTTGCGGTCCTCCTGAGCTCTGAGTGGTGCTGTCTCGCATCTGCCGCCCTGCAACGACTGCACTTCCATTGCATTTCTCCAGCAGCGGAATAACCAGGCCCCTCGCAGCCGCTACACGGTGCCCCCGAGCCGGGCTGATTCCCACCGCAGACCCGGGAGGTGAGACGGTGGTGGCACAGCGGAGGACGACGGACTCCATAACCGCTGCGAAGGCCGGATCTACGGCGGAGGAAAGCCCAGGATGTGATGAAATCCTAAACAAAGTGCGACACACACACAGACACACACAAGCCCCTGCACATCATAAACGGGCCCGTCTTGCACTGCAACTTTGCGTTTTGGGCTCTCGGTGGGCGCAGAGGGCGGATAATCATAGAGGTGAGGTCGGGGAAATTATTGTCTGGGGAAGGGTGACGCGCACTTCTCAGCAGCCCCTGCGCTGTCAGACGAGGAAGTGAAGCTTCACACACGCCCATTTGAGCCTGTCGACCCTGCTGAAAAAGCCCAGAGCCGCTCATCAGATAACACAGCAACGGACTTTCCAAACATGCGCCCACTTTCGGATGGACGGCAGCGGGAATAACCTGCAGGACGTCGAGCATTTCAGCAGGTAGGCGAGCGAAGCGCTTTACGCGCAACGTGGACATGACAATTCTTCAAAATGTTATTATCGTGAGATTTCTCCCCTGTGAAGGCCTGTCTCCATCTTTCTTTTTTCTTTTTTATAGTCACATGTATGATCTCTGGCCTAACTGTCACTGTGCACTGTGGCTCATTGCTATCACCACCATCGTCTGAGGCGGACACGTTCAGTTAACAGGCTGCGGGCCAGATGTCAGCATCTGCCCGCTGTGCGTGGACGAGCACCTGCCTGCGTGGTGGTTTTGCGTGAATTTAGCTTACTTCTGGCCGCACGCTCAGCTCCCATTTTAACCAGAAAAGCGACTTCCCAGAAGATCTTGGCCCTTATTGCGCCCTGATCTCCACATTTCTGAACTTCAAACAATGAGCAGAGGCTCCTCGTGTATACTGTATACAGTGCACACAGATAAACTACACGCGTTGGTTCTAAATGGAGACTAATCGCTTTCAGGGTAATATCAGAGTTATTCGTGTCATTTTTAAGCAGAAATTTGTCGGTTCGAGTTGATAAAAGAAGTTGTTTTTATGTTTTCATTCTGCTGTTAAACTGAGCTCTGGATGATTCATATAATAAAACATGGAGTTTACAGACTTTAAACCAAGTTCTGGGAGTTCTTGATGGATTTTTGAGGCTGAAGCAGACTGAAGATAGACAAAGTGATAGACTGAAGAAATTATCTACATATCTTATGATATCTTTCCCTTGTCCAAACGATAGAGTGCACAAGAGTGCAGATTGTGATCTACGAGGAAATATATTTTGCAGGGAGACCTCCTGGACTTATCCTGGGGCTCCTGTGGTTCAGCGGGCCACATTTTGGACAGCACAGGGTTTTTAATCTTGTTGGCTGGTCAGTTTAGCTTAATCACATCAGTCATTTAAATCCTTCTTCAAACACACTGAAATTTGTTGGTTTCAGCTGAAGGTGGTGGTTTAGTTGATTGTCTGGATATTAATCTTTGAGTTCTGTACTGTTGGTCAGACAACAAAAAACAGATTTTCAATTCATATATTCCATAATAATAATATTGTGTTTATATTGAGTACAGATGCTAGAAAATAAACATCTTACAGGGGAACCTCCTGGACCCACACTGGGGCTCATGTGGTTCTTCCTGCCACTTTTTTGGATAACGACTCAATAACAAGGCGAACCATGTAAAGTGTCCATCGTAACTCATTGATGACTCGATGAAATGAAAACCTCAAGAGGAAATTATTTAGAAATCTGACAGAAAGTCTTACGTAGTTTAGTAGATGTGCTGTGGGATTCCTACACACTTACACACTTTGAACAGCAAAACAAAATAAAGAAATAAAAACGTAGACAAACCTGTTAGTTATGGAGTTGTGTATTTGCAAAGGTGGCACAAAGTTGTTGGTGAAAGCAATGTTTTATTCCTCTGTTAGGTCGGGCGTGTTAGTTACACAAATCAGACTTTTTTGTGTGAAAAGTGATGGTAAATAAATCAATAACGGTTAGATTTTCATTCAACATGATCAGTTTTCACAGGATTTATTGCACTAGAAGAAAAAAGGGGCCTCATGGAACCACACTGGGGCCCCTGTGGTTGCCACATCTGGACAACAAAACGAAAGCACAGAGCCATGTGACACTTTTGCATTGTTATTGGCAGTAAATGTTATTGTTCCTGCATGTGTTGATTTATATTGTTCTTATAAGTTCATTTTATAACTGTTTCCAGTAGCTGACTTAATGTCCCAGAGTCTTTGACTTGCTTTGAATTAGAGATGTTTCCATGTACGCCGGGAATCTTTTCAGTAAGTTTGTGGGCCTCACAGCCAACAGTCAGTCAGGAAGTAGTAAGGGTGGAACTTGGTCATGTTATAGCTAGCTGTGATCAATATAAATACAACAGTGTGCATCTTTAAGTGAATATTAATATGAAAGTGAAGGGAGGATGCTTTTAAAATGACTGAATTTTAATCATCAGCTAAATGCAGGAAGAGAAAAAAACTGCTGCTGGACTCTGTGTCTGCCAGAGAACTCAGCTGCTGCGCTTAAAGGAGTATTCAAACCCTTATAGGCGACCCGACCTCCTCATTGTTTCCTCTCACATGTCTGCTGTTCCAGAGGTGGATGTGCAGATTGAATACGGCCAAGTCAGTGTATGTTCCCTGTGAGCCAAAAGCTCGGGCTTCGAGCTACTCGAAGCACTCTGTTTTTACCATTTTTATGGCTACAATAGATATTTATGATGTAATAGAGACAGGATATTTCTAATATAGACATCTCAGACAGAGCAGTCCCTCCTGCCCCGCGCTGACAACGGACAGCCAATCAGAAGAAAGCCTTAACCCTTTAAGGAGGAGCTAAAATGTTTTGTTTTTTCTAAAACTACTTATTTCAGACAGGCGGTGGCTGAGGGACCACAGCAAGGCCACAGTGAGACAAAGAAGGATTATTCTGAGATTGAAAGACACTCATTATGGACGTTAATGTCGTGGTCATTTTGAGCAGCAGGAATGATGCCAGACGCTTGCTGATGCTTACCCAAAGCACCTGGTTAAAGTAAAACTAGCTAATAGACATTTAATTATATATTTAAGCCCCTTAGATGAGAGAAAATCTGAAATAAATTCAAACTTATTCCCCCAATTCTTAGAGACGTATGCTGTTCCACCAAAAACAGCTCAAAGAATCATCAAACACCTAAAATGACCATGAAATTCATTACTGTGAACATCTGACCACAGCTGTGTGCTGCAAGTATAAAAATAAAGAGGTGCATTAGTCGTCTTTTAGTTGGGAAATTATTTCTTTTCTAATTTTGTTTTTCTGGTAGAATCTTATCTTTACATTAATCAAGTTTCAGTTCTTGTCATCTAATGAGGTGTTTGCGTTCTGCTCAGCTGCTAGCTCACAGTTCACTTCCATGTTCACCCGTATGTCTTGTAGCCCTCTGTGTCTCTGCTTCTCTGGCTTACAGAGAAAAACCAATTCAGTGTTACAAGATTAAAAACTGTAAAAAACAACAACAACCCAAAACGTGGCTGCTGGAGGCTGGGGGACAGTCGTTACTGTGTGAAATAATACAAAACAAGTAAAACTGTTAAAGCTGGGTTTAAGATTAAATTGTGCACTATTAACAGTTACTGCGCTGAACACTAGAAATAACATCACGGGTACAATAAGGGCTCCCAGCCAGAGAGCTGCAAAATAGCACAATGTGAATATAAAACTATCATTCTTGTTACACTAATAGAAAGCTGGGGGACCTCCTGGAACCACACCGGGACCTCTGTGGTTTTTCAGGCCACACTTCGGACAGTAAAGGAAGTAAGAAAAACCTGCAGAGTGTTTGCACTCTTGCTGCATGAAAAGTTACCTACTAGAAACCGAGAGGGCATTCAACAACAACAATGTCAATTTAGCAGTGTTACTGCACACTCGAGTGTTTTATTTAAGGGGAAAAATCCCAGCAGCAAACAAAAACAAAGAAATAAAAAGACTAATTTAAAAAATTGAACTGAGTAAAACAAAGCTAACAAAGTCACAGCTAAAGTGTGATCATAACATGTGCTCTGCTCTGTAACATATATGTGGCCCACTTTATAGCACATTTATAGGAAATGTGAAAGATTGGCTTTAAAAGTCGGTGACAGACACCAAGGTCGGAAAATGTGGCTCTGGGATTTTGAGACCTGCTGTGGGTAAAAGTACATATTTATGTAAGATATGACATGTTTGTTACCTGACTATAACCGCTATCACAGGTGTGGCTTTCTTTAGCACTTATCTACTCTAGCTGAGCACCCAAAGCACCTTTTTTGTTACTACAAATTACTGTAATGTGACTATAAACGAAGCCAGGTGGATCCTCCTGCAGGAACCTTTGAGATTCAGTCGTTTTCTGGGGAAGTTTACAGCAGCAACAAAACTCAAAAATCCGGCACAATAACAATGCAACATTCTGCTGAAAAATTAACAACTTCTGTCATTTAAAATAATCCCTGCTGAATCAATGCTTCGGTTTTTGTCTCAAGTCTCTCAGCTGCAGTAAATCTTTCTACAATAGCTCTGTTAGCCAGGCTTCACTGCAAGACGTGAGGAAAGAGGAAAATTGCAAGAAGTCAAAACTAATAATGTTCAAAAACTAAACTGACAAATATATTTCCACCCTACTTCCCATTCTCCTTGCCACACCAACGTGCCAGTTCCTGTAAAAACTGTGAAAAGTTGTGGAAGTAGACAAATGATGGGAAACTCGTCTAAATATGCAGCTGCTCCTCACTTGAAGCTGAAATGCGTCACATATTCACATCGATGATGAATTCATTCATTTTGATCTCTGTACACTCTGGAAGGTAACAGCTCTCAGCAGGAACCATAGATATATACACCTATAAGCCACATCATTAGGTACACTTTGCTCAGACCAGCTGAACTGACTCTTTGTGACCCAGATTCAACAAGTTGCTGGAAACATCCCTCAAAGATTTTGGTCCACATTTCCTGTTCTTGCCTGACAGGTGTGGTCTTCTGCTGCTGAAGGTTCGGCGTGCTGTGCGCTCACACCTGCTCTTCTGCATAACTTAGTTGTGATGATTTGAGTTACTCTCTTCATTCTCCTCTGACACAAACAAGCCGTTTTCACCCAACAGTCTTGTGTTCGCTGGATTTTTCTGTCTTCCTCTGTAAACCTTACAGACGGCCGTGTGCGTAAATCACAGCAGATGAGCAGCTTCTGAAACACTCAGACCAAAGTCACTAAAATCACCAGAGTAAATGTTGTGATATCAGATGTCCTCCTCCTCCTTTTCCCTCACGGCTCCTTTGTGGTTATACACCTCCCTCTGCTCCTTTCATGTTGTCATTGAAACGAGATAATTGTGCTCTAAATAACTGTGGAGGGGCACGTGTCCCACCTGTGCCCTGTAACTACTCCATACAGGAGCATTTAAGCAAGGCTTTAAGGAAACTGGGCAAGGTCATCATCTAAAATTACATTTAAATCATTTCAATATATGCAAACTCCAGTTTTGTAACATTTGCATGTCTCTGAATAATATAAAGTTTCGCTCACTGCACTGACATGTGGAGGATCAGGGCTCGGCTGGTGGGAGGACGTTTCTCTGCTCTTTGTTTATGATGGAAGGAGGCCGGCTTTACAAAACAAACCGGTCATTTTTGTCTGCTTATTCTGAAGACGTGTAGGGACGTTTGAGCGTCGACAGGATAAACCAACTTTGTTTATCTTCTTGGTGGAAAGGTCATTGTTTTTCTTGTTCCTGTTTTCTTTTCGGGTGTGAAAACTTCACGGATCCTGGGTCTGATGCATCAGTTGCAGATACGTGAGCTGCAGCATGGTTGCTTTCATTGCTGATTAACATGTAGACGGTTTGCTCAGGTGGGTTTTTTCTATGTAATGTCAGAAAAGTCAAAAATAAGAAAGAAAAGAAGTAAATTTTCATACTTGATTGGTTCAAGCCAGAAGATATTTGGAAGTTTTGGCTTAAAAGTGACAGAAATGAATCAGGTAACGGTGTTTTAAGGACACTGATGCAGTCTGCGGTCAGATAATCCAATAATTACAGATTGCGGTATGGAGATCAGGAGACGCTTTTCTGTTTTCGTTTTGCAGCGACGGTTCAGATTAACTGCTGCACTGGCTCAAATCCAAAACACACGGCTGAAGTTGACACTAAGGGTGTCGTGTTTCATGCAGCCGAGTGTTCAGCTTTAAAGGGCGAGGCGTGAGCAGGTCCTCAGGGGCGAACTTTAACTCCATCCAAAAATTCAAAAAAGGTGAATCAGAGTCGCCTTTACTTTAAAAACTGGCCTAAAAAGATGAAATAGTGTCAACATGAACAAAGTCACATGAACTTAATATATCAAAGCAGAAAAAAAGAGTTAAGTGGACTTTATACAACCTTTGTTTAGCAAATGTTATAATATGTATACTCAGAAAATGTCAGCAGCCTAGATTTGTAAAGACAGTTTTGAGTGCTTGTGTATATTTGATGCTTTAACCTGGGCTTTATTTACTCAAAGTGCTTTTTAAACACTTATTTTAATAATTTTCTGCAGTTGTTTTCTGTGTTTTTACTTCCCCAGTTGTTTCAGTGTTACGCTCAGAACTCAAACTCTCTTTACTTTGTAACATAGTAATGCATTACTTTGTTACAAAGTAATGCATTACTTAACACTCAGATTTCAGGCATTCCGTCCTAATATTGTGTTGGTCCCCCTTTTGCTGCCAACACAACCCTGACCCGTAAAGGCACGCACTCCTCTAGACTCCTGAATGTGTGCTGTGGATCAGCATCCTCTAAACCCTCTGTTCGGGGCCTTAGAAACTCACTGCTGTGCTCCTCACACCATCCCTGAACCACTTTCTCTGTGGCCAGGCTCATTTTCCTGCTGAAAGAGGCCACAGCCATCAGGGAATACCATTTCCATGAAAGCGTGTACATGTTGTGCATCAGTGCTTAGGAGGATGGTACGTGTCGATGTTTGGGCAGAACGTTGCCTCCTTCCCATAGTGCATCCTGGCGGCAGGTGTTCCCCAGATAAGCAACACACTCATCCGGCCATCATGTGATGTAAAAGAAACGTGGCTCCTCAGACCAGAACACCTTCTTCTGTTTCTTCGTGGTCCAGTCCTGATGCTCACCTGTCTGTTGTCGGTGGTTTTGGAGGTGGACAGAGGTCAGCATGGGCGCCCTGACTGGACTGCACCGAACTGTGATGCTGTGTGATCCTGCATGAACTTTGAGCTACATTGGCTCTCTGTTGGATCAGACCACACAGGCAAGCCTTCACCCGTGCATCAATGAGCCTTGGCTGCTCATGACCGTGCCGCTGGTTCCCTGCTGTTCCTTCCTTGGTCCACTTTTTGACTGACCCTGCAGACCGGGAACACCCCACAGGACCTGCAGCTTCAGAGAAGAAGGCGTCACAGTTTGGCCTTTTGTCAAACTCGCTCACATCTTCATGCTTGTCTGTTTTTCCTGCTTCACACACCAACTTAGAGGACAAAATGTTCACTTTCTCCCTGATATACAATGATGGAGAGTCAGCGTTATTCACCTCACCTGATGTCATGCTGATCGGTGTATTTACACTGCTTTAAAAGTCATTTATTACGCTACTAATTACAGCTTTAAGCAGCAGCATCACATTTGCATGTGCTGCTTAACAAAATATCAGAAGTACATTGACGTGTACCTGTCTGCTCGAATCTCTGTGTTAATCAGGAGAACACGCGGACCATCTTTCTTTCACTAACCTATTTAAATATAAGAATGAAGCTGATAGACTCTACTTCTGGACAGCCAGACCTCAGGGATTGAAAATCTGTTTTTTTGTTTTCCTGGAGACAAACCGGCAAATTTGTTTGTCCACTCAAACTCTGAGTGTTTTTATTGCTTAAACATAACCAGGTGGCTTTTAATCATAACCCTTTGCAAGATTTTGCATTAACTTTTAAAGCCTGATTGCAAAAGGACCATTGGGTTAAAGAGTGTCTCTCAGGCAGACTTTGTCTTTGTTACGATGACAGTGACATTTGTAAATGTAATTACAAATTAAATTATGGGTCACAAAAGCAAAGTTTTTGCAAATAGATATTAATGACTCTCCTTCTGCCTCCCAGGCAAGAAGAACACTTCCTACCCAGGAACAAGAGACATGTCTGTGTTTTAAATCAAAAACACATTTTAAACATCAAAACAGTCGTGTTGGACTTGAACTGTAGTCAGGTCCAGATTTATTCCACCAACTGTTCCACCCTCAAAAAGCAGTTTTTCATCCTTTAAGACCAGAATATGTCAATGCAAATCAATACGAATGAGGTAGTGAAGGCAGACGAGTGTCAGGGGTGATGTGTGAAAGCAGCAAGAGTGAAAAGGAAGGTTTACAAGACAGTAGTGAGACCTGCTGTGATGTAACAGGAGGCTGAAGATGGACAAACCCACCAGAGGGACAGCTCAAAGTTAGAGGCGAGGCTGAGATGGTTTGGACGCGTGCAGAGAGGGAAGACTGGACATGTTGAACAAAAGGGTTGAAGATGGAGCTGCCAGGCAGGAGAAAAAGGGTTGGTGTGACAGAGGAGGACACCGGGGATGGGATCAGGTAGAGAAGAAAGGAGAAAAAGTGAGGCAGATGAAAACTTGTATCCTGAAACGTGACTGAAACCAGAGGCTTTTTAACGTTGTGCAGGAATCCCAAAAAGTTGGGACTTTTGTGGATTTGCTTACCTGGATGACTGAGCGTGCATCAAGACGTTGTGCTGGAACAAATGTGGTTAGAAATGCACGAGCCCGTTCCAGCTTTTGTTACTTGAAAATCAAGCTGTGACGCTGCTTCAGCATCACTCTGGAGTGTCTCGCTGCTAGCTTTGTACAGAACAGGTTAACATGAGGTCGTGTTTGTGCCGATTGTTGGTTTTGGGCTCTTAACTGTTAGATTTGGCCTCCAGCTCGTCTGTGGTGGCGCCGAGGCTTCCCCCGCTGATCATGAATCCTCACGAGGAACGTTAGGACTTATTTCCATGTCTTGTGTTAATTCTGAGAACAAATGTTGCAGTATGCAAATTAACTCTGTGCCTCTGTCTGTGTGTGTGTCTGTGTGTCTGTCTGTGTGTCTGTCTGTGTGTCTGTCTGTGTGTCTGTGTGTCTGTCTGTGTGTGTGTCTGTGTGTCTGTCTGTGTGTCTGTCTGTGTGTCTGTGCGTCTGTCTGTGTGTCTGTCTGTGTGTCTGTGTGTCTGTCTGTGTGTCTGTGTGTGTGTCTGTGTGTCTGTGCGTCTGTCTGTGTGTCTGTCTGTGTGTCTGTGTGTCTGTCTGTGTGTCTGTGTGTGTGTCTGTGTGTCTGTGTGTCTGTGTGTCTGTGTGTGTGTCTGTGTGTCTGTGTGTCTGTCTGTGTGTCTGTGTGTCTGTGTGTCTGTGTGTGTGTCTGTGTGTCTGTCTGTCTGTCTGTGTGTCTGTGTGTGTGTCTGTGTGTCTGTCTGTGTGTGTGTCTGTGTGTCTGTCTGTCTGTCTGTCTGTGTGTCTGTGCTCCTCAGCGTGCTTCAGTGTTGAAGGATGGACAGGGAGCTGGTTCGGCAGAGCCAATCAGATCACGGCGAGGCCACCAATGGAACGAGCCCTCCGACCGCCGCTGAGTCCTCCGCCACCCCTCCGACCCCCACGCCTCCTCGGCTTACCCCCAACCCCATGCTCCTGGACTCCCCCGCACCCTCGCTGACACCCACCACCTCCTCCCCTCCCCCGCCTCTCACTCCCGCTCCCTCCATCACCACAAACCATGGACCAAAGGCGGCAGCAGCAACGGCAGGCGCTCCGTCTCCTCACGTCCTCGTCCCGACTCCCCCTAAACTTACCTCCACCCCTGCCCCCACCCTCCGCACATACTCCCGACACAACCATTCTTCCAAAATGTCTTCCTCCGTGCAAACCCCCCCTTCCCCCTCCCTTCTCCCTCCCCCTTCGTCCTCCTCCTCTCCTGTCGTAGCGACCGCTCCTTCACCACTCCTCTCATCCTCTCCAACTTCTTCTGCAACGCACAACAACACCACCATGTCTGCCAAGATCTCCACCAGCCTGACCAACGGGAGCGCTAGGGTCCTCTCTGCAACCTCAACACCAATCACACCGTTTCACACGCCAGCCAGTCCACCTGGCAGACAGGTAAAGGTCACACACTGACCCCCACATAGAGAAACAGGAACACGTCTTTCATTTAGAAACACTTTGCTGGAGTTTGTCCAGTTTGTCTGTATTGGATCTTTGCTCTTTCTGTGTTCATACATTGCACCCATACAGAATAAGGACGCACGTCTCCACCCTCTCATGACCACATCCAAGAATCCCACCATGACAGTGGCTAAAACGTTAACTTTGAGGCTTCGAAAAGAAAACCTGTGATGCCTCTTTTATGCACAGTCTCTGGGTTACATAAGGAGGAGGCCACCTACTGGCTGTATTCATAAGACTGACAGCAGTCATTCAACAGGCTGATAACATTAGGACCAAATCATTTTTAGCTTCGTCTAAAAAAGACGCAGTAATTTAATCTCAGAAGACGAGCCTGACGCAGAGGACGGATGTAAATAAAACAGCTTGAGCTCAAAGTTTTATCTAGCCTTCCTGCACTCGTGATGTTTACTTGTACTGCCATCTTTACAGAACGCACAGCCAAGACTCAAATCACAGTTTTCACTCTTTGGATTTGGTGCAAAGGTGCACAAAGTTGATAGCTAGTGCTAGCTTTGTTAGCAAGCTTCATCCATAAAGTGAAGCTACAGTAAATAAAAATGCAGGTACAGCACATGACAGTCAACCTGCTTAAATGACCGAATCTGTATTTTATTCATATTTCTGTGACACGTGGTGTGTGAGAATCTTTTAAGCTGAGTTTCATTAAATGTTGGAACAAGTGTTGAAAGCGACAGCTGACCTGAACAAACGGATTTAAAAAGAAAGATCAGGTGTGAATAATCTAAATGTAAGAATGACAGACAGCTCGTGAGACGAAGCCTCGGACCTTTCACCTGTCAGGCTCCATCTGGGTCAGTGTTTGACTGTTTGGGGTTACAGTTTCCTCTTTGTTTGCTTTCATCTGAGTGCGTTTCACATCCTTACACTCGGGTCTCGCTCTCTGTTAATTCAGTGAGTAAACAGGCTGAACTGTGAGCGAGCCACAGAGACGCTGGCGTTCACACTCTGTATGCAGGCGTTGCTGCCAGATACAAAAAGCTGCACAGTCTGCGGTTCCTCACGTTAGAGCTTTAAAGACACGAGCTTGAGATGAGCACGAAATCAGAAACTTCAATCCCGGCTTTTCTGAAGCTGTTCTCAGAACTTGTCATTAGCTGGATGTCAGCAACAGAAAAGGACAGTTACTGATACCCGATGGCCACCGCTGCGATTTTAAATGAAACAATCGACCGATTGTGATTGAAGTTCAGACTTTCCGCTTAATTCGAAGCTCAACAGAAGTAAGTTTGTGTCTTTCTTCCTTTAGTAACTGAAAAGCTGCTGTGTCGGGTTGAGATCAGGTTCCCGACGTGGCCGTTGAAGAGGATCACGTTTCTCTGCACTGGGTCGCTTTTGTGGTCCGGCTCATTGTCCGTCTGCACTCCGATGCTCTGTCCGATCAGCCCTGCAGCGTTTGTCTGAATCTGAGCAGAGGCTACAGCCCCGTACACTTCGCGGCTCATCCCGCTGCTTCTATCAGCAATCGCATCATCAGTAAACACTCGTGACCTGCTTCCACTGCCAGCCGTGCGCGTTTTCTGGTAAAGTCTGGCTCCTGTTCTTGAGTGTAACCAGTGGTTTGCACCCTGTTGGTGTAAACCCTGTGACGATGATCCTCCCTGAGAGCGTTCTGTGGTCTTTAAAGTCTCGTAGTGTTGCTGAGCTGGCCGATGCACCACAATGTTGATTTTTTCTTTCTGCCTGATGGGTTCATTTGTTTTATTTGGACTTTCAGTCGAGTGATGGCCTGTTTGTCTCGCACTGACATTTATTCGGACCTCGTGTTGAGAGTTCCTCTGAAAAAGCAAACAAATGCAAATGAAACACTTGCATTTGGTGGCCGTGAAAACATATTAAACAGTTGTCTAATGAATTCTGAGCCTCTGAAAATGGGCGACTGTGCATTGAAATGGCTGTAATTCCTGAATATTTGAGGGAATACTTTTATTAAACCCCTTTAATTCAAGTCTGAACTTCAGATTTAAAATCCACTCCTTTGCCTAAAAACATGCCAAACAGTTTCTGACAACAAATTTTACAAACCAGTTTTTCAAATCTTTAAATTAAACCTGATAGATGAGATTAAAGAACTATAAACAGATGTGAGCTGCCTGGTGGAGAGAGTTTAATCTGCTTGGATGAAGCTGTCCATTGTTAAAGTATTCATTTAGTGTTTTTCTTTTTTGTAGAAAAGAAGCATTAAAAATTCGACATTTTCATTGTTTACTCTTTTGGTTTCCACCCAAACACACTCGTGACTGCTTTGCTGTTCGAGGAAATATCACAAAAAGTCATCCCTGCTCTGAAGCACTGCCTTAATTGCTTCCCTTCCCCCCTCTCCTGCCTCTGTTCCAGGTATCACAGACTCCTGTGGGCACACCTGGTCTTGTGCGAACCAATCAGAACCCCTCCCCTGTCAGGCATCCCAAGGTGTCCCAGCAGACATTGCTCCTAGGAAAAGGTCTCAAAGGGACAGGCCAAGACCAAGTGTTGCTTAGAGCTCAGATGGTAAACACACACACACACACACACACACACACACACACACACTTTCATATATTTCCACATGCATTCTGTTCTGCTGCTCACAGTGAACAGGACAGAGTGTGCAGCTGCAGAAAGGATGACGAGTATTAAAATGAGCCAGTTGGCAGGAAAAGCTCAGAGTTTAAAGCTGCAAACAAATCTGAAAACAGACGTTTCAAAGCTTTCAAAGCAGAAATTTCTCCGAATACTAAACAAACACAAACATGATGTAAATGATATGAAATGCACTGCACCAAAAACCCTGTGAGACGTGATCTGAAACAGTCTGAAAACACAGACTATGAAGCAACGTTACCAGGTTAAGGCAGCCGTGTTGAGCTTAAAGTCAGACTTTTAAGTGTTACAGAGGTGCTTTACCTCTCTAAATCACCATGGTAACTGATGATGTACATACTACCTGTTTGGGAGAAGATTATGTGTTTGAAGTTTTAGTTTAAAACAATCTTGAAGCACCACATTTTCCCCAAATCTTTGATTTACAGCAGAGAGTACACATTATACACTCAGAGGCCACTTCATGAGGTACACGTTGCCAGTACGAGGTTGAGCCCTGTTGTCCTGCTGAAAGTGACCTTTGGAAGATGGATACAGTGTAGCGATAAGAGGATGGACATGTTCAGCAACAATAGGTAGCATCATTTAAACACCACAGCCTAAGAGGCCCAAGCTGTTTCACCACCAGCAGTATGAACAGTTGACACGAAGCTTCATGTTGTTTAGGCCAAATGGTGACACTGAAGTCTTAATGTTGCAGAAGTCGCGACTCATCAGACCAGGAAACATGTTTCCAGGCTTCTGTTGTCCAGTCTTGGGGAGCCTGTGTGGACTGTAGCCTCAGGCTTCTCGTAGCTGACAGAAAGGACACTCGTGTGGTTTGAGGTTGGACTAGCTGTTAGCTCAGAGATGCTCTTCTGCTACGGCTGTAACCAGTGTGTAACAAACCCACAGCAGGCCCGGGTGCATCTTCATGCTTTGCAGCATGCTTTCTTCTTACAATATTCACACGGTTGCTGTAACAGCTGCCAGCCGTACACATCACCACCAACAACCACTAATGACAACAGCACAGGTGTGATTGCAGATCAGCGCAGGTGCGTCCATCTCACCTGCAGCAGCATCGCAGACCACGCCTCGCCACACAGTGCTTATTTGAGTTACTGATCTCTTGAAGCTTTTCTCCTCCGACGTCTGACCTCAGCGAGGCACGTTTCGCCCAGAGAACTGCTGCTCACTGGATATTTTCTTTTTCGGTGGGAAAATCCCAGCAGATCCTGAAATATTCCGACCGTCCTGTCTGGCACCAACAACCTCGCCACATTCAGAGTCACTTAAATCACCTTTTGTTCCACATGCTCAGCTTTAACTTCATCCCGTCGTCTCGACCGTGTCTACATGCCTACATCCATAGAGACGCTGCCCTGTGATTGGCTGACTGTGTATAGCTGCATGCATGTAGCTAGTACCTGACTCCCATCACTAAGTTGAGCAATGCATATGTTTGTGTTTCATTGTCACTGACATTTGCAGGTCAGAAATATACAAATATATCTGTTTTCATCCTTGAGCTGAGCACTGCTGCAACTGCAGTTACTAAGAACAAGAGTGCTGTGCAGCTGCCATGGTAGAGATAAGTCAACAACAAGATAAATGAATTCACAGCTTTAATGATTTCATGTCTTATTTGCATCATCAGTGTTCCACATACTGAATCTTTGTGTCTGCTCTGATCATGTCTCTGATGGCAGACGGTGGTGCTCAGCTAAAGAAGAGTCAGACTGAGCCTGAGCGACAGAAACAAAGTAAACTCTGTTTCTCAATAAAGAACGGTCCCCAGATATTATGAGTGTTCATGTATAGAAAGAGCAAAGCGGCTTGATTGTGACTGATGAGCTCAAAACTACACATCTGTGAAAACCATCAAATTGTCATTATTGACATCATTTGATTATTTGCACAGAAACCTATTTTAGACTAAAGGTTATTTATCTGTTCATAAAAGTTCTTTTAACGGTGAAATATTAAACCATGGTTAATCTCACAAATCATTTCCATCATCTAGATCTGCCACCTGGATTTAAACACTTAAATGTGTTGTAAAAAAGTCTGTTTAACATTGAAAAACACTGAATATGAAGCATCTGCCTCGCAGTTGTATTAATCCACCGCAGAAAATAGTCCCCAGCAAAATTCACAGTTTTCTTGTGTGAGGGTTCAAATCTGATGTTGATCGGTTTGAAAAAGTAACCTTTATGTTTATGGGTGTTTTATCAGGTCATTAAAAGGAAGCAAAGGCCAAGAAGATGCTTCAGTTATGTCTCACACAAACATCTGTGCTTGTCCTGCTCTCCTCTGTTCATCTCCTCCTTCACCTGTTTCCTCCTTTTTCTCCTGCAGCTAATTCTTACATCTGCTATGCGGCCGCCCCAGCCGTGCTCCTCCTCTTCCTCCTCCTCTGTTTCCACTTCTCCTCCTTCCTCTAACCCCGCCTCGGCTCAGGTGAGCAGCCGAGCAAATGTCTTTATATGCACGTGAATGCATCTTTTGAACTGACCTTAGACGGTAAATGCAAAAAGCTGACTTCTTTACACAGTCGTCTGAAACACGCGAAGCTCAGCAAGCACAGCGAGCGAGCTGCTTTTTTCAGTAACTTTCAGTCATTTAATGAAATGCAAATTTGGCATTTTTAGCATGTTTAGTCTCCGTAACTACAAAAGACGCACACGTGAAGAACACATTCAAGCTGTGGTAAAAACTGCCCTGAGTCCCTTTTACACCCCGTCCCAGTGCTGCGATCTAAAAGCAGAATCTGGTTTCTTTGAGCAGCCGTGCGCATGCGTGTCCCGGCTCTGAGACCTGGATGTTTGATCTGTTTTCTGATCGTTCGCTGGAGAAATGAAAGGGTTATGTCAGCGTGTGGGATGCGTGCCAGCTCAACAAAGTCTGGTATATGAGAGATAGCCAGGCTCAACTACTACCCATAATTCCTTCTGGGTGAAACACACTCCTCTCATACGTTGACTGTAACAGACGGCTGTGACTGGGATCAGTGGACGATCTCTCCACAGTTGGTCCTCAGACCCACATCAATAGGAAATGTGATCTTGTTTTTCTGTTTTTGTATTTCTTATTTTCACCTTACGAACAATCAGAAAATGTCCGACGTTTAAGACTAAATCTGCTTCAGAGAGCTTTTTTCCTGCTGCCTGTAACATACCCGCCCTCGCTGGTAACAGTTGCTAAGCTGTGACTGGATAGCCAACGCCTTCGTGGGATCTAACTGAACATCTTTGTGTCCCTTCCAGCTCCAGAGTCTCACCTTGAGGCCTCCTCCCCCCGGGACTCTCGCCATCCCTCCTTCCCTACGCCTCAAGCCCAACGCCACGGCCCCGCCTCCCCTCTCTCGACCTCAAGTCCCCCTCTTCCCGATTCTCAAGCCGCGACCTCAGTCCAGCATCACAGCAACGGAGTGTCCAACCACGCCCAGCCGACACCTCGCCGTGCCGCCTCCAAGTAGGTCCCTGAAGGGTGTGATGAGGCCGGATGAGTACGCTCCTCCATGTGAGGGTCTTACATAGTGACTAATATATTATCATAAATTATTATAATTCTGCACTTTCAGTCAGCTGATGTTTTATTTATATTTGATCCTGTTTGAGTTTATTGGTGGATCCAGCTCTCACCCTGACAGTGACTAACCGGGGGGACTGGAGGGAGGTGTGGTTCAGAGTTTCAAAATAAAAGCCATCAGTGGAAGACCAGTATGCTTTCAAAATGATAACAGTTGCTTCAAGGCCCTTTATATTGTAAGGTAGAGACCCTACAATAATACAGAGAAGCCTGAGCAATGAGACAAATCCCTGTAGGCGAGCACTTGGTGGGAAGGAAACCCCAGGAAGAAACCTCAGGACCGGGCAGCCATCTGCTGCAACGGGTTTGAGGTGAAGAAAGGATAAAAGACACAAAATAAAAGCCTCAAATTACATATTGGATGTTATCAACACTCTGAACCTTTCAAAATAAAAGCCTGCAGTTTAAAGCCGTCTGCATCTCTCTGCAGCTGTTCTGGCAGCAAGCCACAGTCTGGTGGTGTGAGATTGCATGTTTAGTTTTCTTTTCTACAAGCAGTGAGTAAACTAAAAAAAATTGTTTCAAAATGAGCGTTTTATACTTTCAATCATTTTTTGTCTTCAGTTTTTAAAGAATTACATTTTTTAAATAGATATTTTTCTTTTTTCACTATTTTAATTTTGGTTACTTTTAAAACAAGAAAGGACAAACTTACTGCTTTTAGCTGTTCAGAGCCGTCTTTAGCTGCACTGCTGTGGTCCTGTGTACCGTTTCATTTCAGTGACTTATGAACCAAATAATTCCTCTCTATTACCCGGAGACGTCAGAGCTTCGGTTTACCCTCACAGAGCACAACAAGTCAGTTTTCAGCATGTTTGCCGTCATTGTCTGCAGCTGAACTCATAAATCACTGGAAGAAAACTGCACTGTGCTGCAGAACAAAGTAAATTGAATCATGGGTCTTGATATATTTTGCAGCCTTGAGAGATGAAAATTAGAAAACAAAAACATAATAAAATTTGCATTTGATCATCTAAATAATTCAGAGTTTTTGGAGCCACTGAAAGGAAATGTTTAAATCTTAATGTGAGAAAGTTTTTCAGCCAACACCCTGAATCCTGCAGCCTGCTGTGCATCAGCAGATTACAGTGAAGCACATGAGAATTAAACAACATGCACGAGTGGCAGTCTGTCATTTATCAGATCATTATTAGTCATATCCATCCCTCATAGTTTAATGGTTTCCTCTTCATGCTTTCCTCCCACAGCTCTCTATTCTCCGGTTCGAGCCGTCCCTCTGAGACCCAGACTTCACTCTCCTAACGGTCACAGAGCGGCGTCACCTCGACAGACCTCGGCCCTCCAACCAATCGCTGCTGCTCCCTCCAGCCAGGCGTCTTCCATCAGCCGGCCGCTGGCGGGACTGAAGAGCTGTCCGTTAACTCACAGCCCGGTATCTGTCTCCAGCGCTCTGTCAGCTGTGCCGCATTTTGAGCGCTCGTTGTCTGCAGCGAAGCAGCTTCAGATCATCGCCCTCTCTTCGGGTCGCCAGCCACAGCCGGGAACGTACACGCATGCTTCGGTGCAGCCGCCGCCTCCAGCGGCAGAGTCGCCTGAGGTTTCCGCCCAATCAAAGAGGACTTTGAGCACTGAAGACGTCCTTCCTCCTCCTCCTCCTTTAAACCCCTCGTTGCCAAAAACCACCTCTCCTCTGCCCTCACCTCCATCCCTTCTGAGTCCAGCCTCTCCACAGAGTCAAGCTGAGCCCCAGCCGCAAAATCTGACCCAGAAGGTGGAGGTAAAGGAGGCTGAAGAGCAGAGAAAGAGAGCTGCAGCTGTGAGACAGGAAGTCAAAGATGAGGAAAGCATTGCTAAAGACCTGAGAGTGGAGAAAGATGACCAAAGAGAGAAGGTGAAGGAGGAGGAGCCCAGTGAGGAGCAAATCAACCAGGAGGTGCAGGAAGTTAGCCGAGAGGAAGATCAAATGGAAGTGACAGAAGAAGGCCAAAGTGAGAGAGAGAGGAGAGAGGAAGGCAAGGACAAGAAGATGGAGGAGGAAGAGGAAGGAGAGACTCCAATGGACCAGTCTGAGAACCAGACGGCACAGCTTCCCCATCAGTACCACAACACGGACCCTATCCCGGAGCCTGATCCTGTTAAAGACTCCACTGTGGACTCAAAACCCATCACGGGTCTCATTTCAACTCCACTTCCAGTCCAAACTCCAGCACCAGTCCCGGTACCAGAGCCAGCTCCAGCCCCCGAAGCCTCTGCCCAGAGTCAGAGGCTGCCAGAGCCTCAGAAAGACCTTCAGCCCGTCAGCCAGGAGGACTTCTGTGAGAACATGTCGACCCAGTCCGACAATCAGTCAGGTACCGTGAACAGCTCAGACGCAGCAACACTTAGTGCTCATATCTGTGTGTTTACACGAGGCTTTGCATTAAAGCGTTTTCCACAGCTTCATCTGTCCGAGCTGTGCTCCCTTAAAGGGTCCACATGATTAGTTGTTATTGCTCCGCTCGTCCTGGAGAAGCACACATGGTCGTGCACAGTGTGCAGCCAGCAGCAGCTTCTGATGCTTCAGGCTACAAAGCAATTGAGCTGTTGAGCAAACTGTCTTCACGGGACGTCTGCAGGAGTAACAGTGGTGCAGTAAAGGCTCGCTGCTACCTGCTGCTCACTGGTGAACTTTAGTGTCCTGCTTTGTTTTCGGCTGTAACTTCATGCAATCAATACTTTTTTCAAAACATGTTCCTTTTAATTTTCAGTCAACTCTTTTTTCTTTCTCTGCTCCTCACAGCGCTGTCCAGCCTCTCCTCTCAGTCTCCCCCCTCCTCACCCATCACCACTCCTTCGGCAGAAAACCCTCCTCCTCTCCTCCCGGCGCACACCGCCCTCCCGACTGACCTCAGCCTACCGCAGCATGAGCCAGCGAAGGTGGACAAAGCAGGTGGCGAGCAGCAGCCCCCCACGGAAACTGAGGCAGAGCCTCTCGGACAATTGGAGGACGAGTCAGAGAGCTTCAGCCAATCACTGAGCAGCCCCTGGGAGCCAAGGCCGTGGCCTGAGGGACGGCAGGTTCTCACCCACCTGGTGGAGGGATTTGTCATCCAGGAGGGGCTCCAACCGTTTCCTGTAAGGAGACGTTTGTTTTACATCACAAAGGCAGAAAAAATGAAGTTAGAATTTTAGGTTTTGATGCTTTTAGTGTGAAATAAGTTGGTGTTTAATCTCCTCAGGCTTATTTAAGCATTTCCTAAATAAATTGTGGCTTAGCTGACAGTTCAATCTGGGTTTTACAGTTTATCACCTTTTCTTGGGTTTCCCATTCTTAGAGACGGCAAATATTACAATTTTGTTACTAAAAGGGGAAAAAACTCAAAGCCTTTCTCGTGTATGAACGTAGAATAAGTTCTGGGTGGATGTAAACGGATTCCCTCCTTACTGCGATTACCTTTTCAGCCACAGGCGGTGCATTTATACTCACCTTATTTCTGTGGTCCAGGTGAACCGCTCATCCCTGCTGGTTCCAGTGCAGGTGCCCAAACCGCAGGAAGTGAATGGGACCAATGGGAAAGCGGCGCTGCCTGTAACGGAAACGATAAAACAAACTGAGCACTCCACAGACTCGGACGAAGAGGAAGGAGGAGACACGGACGACCCTGGGAGCAGTAAGGAGCAGTTTAACTTTTAAACTTCACATCTGCTCGTTTATCTGCTCTGAAGTCTCGATGCATGAAATTACTGTTGGTAAGAGCTGCAGAATAGACCAGCCGCACCCATGTCATACTGTCACCAAATCAACAACAAAGATTCATCCCAGAAAACTCAAAACAGAAGCAGGTGACGCATTTTCCCTGCAGCTGTGAGACTTTAAATGAGAGCAGAGCTTAAAACGGACCTGATTGAATCAAGAATAAAAACATAATTCTTGCAGTTTTTATATAAGATTAGTAAGTTTAATATTAAAGGAAAATCAATTAGGCTTAAAGAAAATATATAAAAAGGGTTTCTCGTGGCTGCACACCAAACAAGGACAAAGTCTTTGCATGTTCTCTAAAAACGGTGAGAGATCTTCTATTTCTTGTCTTGACGCAGCGATTGGTCCGCAGGCTCTAACAGTGAACCAAACCGGAGTTCCTGCATTGTGGCACAGCCTCTGCCCACCACTGTAAACCTGTCCCGTCATGTTCTGCACCTGCAGCACTGGGGCTCATTCAACACATGAACAGGCTAAACACTAAATACAAGCTGAGAGCAGCCCTGGGACTGTGCAGTGAAAGTGTGTGTGAGACGTCTAAGAAGTCAACCACTTTTAATACCCTGAAAACTCGGCGGTAAACCTGACGTTTACCCCACACATGCCCGAATCCTGCTCTGCTCACGTCTGTCACTCTGCTGCTGATGTGGTAAATGTGGGAGCTGTTAGTCTTCTAAACTAGCAGTGGGAACCATGTTAGACTCTGTGTTTCTCAGCTTCACCTCCACTGTGTCCCTCTCACAGGGTCGGGCCACAGAGACCGAACGGTGCTGCACTGCCAGTTCTGCGGGAAGAGGGGCCACGCACACAACTTCATGCGCTCCAAACGCTTCTGCTCCACTTCCTGTGCACGCGGGTAAGGCCTCGCTTCATTGGCTTAAGCGCTAAAGAGGGCAGCTGTGATGTCACGGGACCTTTACACAGCGTAGGGGTGCTGCTGTCGCAGCAGCAGCGTGACAGGATGTGGTGTGTGTGGCCTGCGTGGAGGCGCGCAGGTGTCAGATGCAGATACGAGTGTGAATGAAAGCAGCAGAACGAGGAAACATCACCACGTGTCTCTGTGCTTCTCCCCTTCCTCCTCCCCCCTCAGGTTTAACGTTCGACTGACGAAGCGTCTGCGAGCTCTCAGCGCAGGAAGCCGGTCAGAGAAGCCTCGTCCTGCCCTCAACCGGGCGGAGTCAGTCCCTGGGAAACCCCTGCTGCTGCGGCTGGTAGGGACGCTGAACTCGCCAACAGCTTAAAAACAGCAAACAGAGAAGTGCTGAGATGTTTTAAAGAGCCACACTCTGAAAATGAAGTTAGAGCTCCTGAAGTCCTCCACGAGCCGAATGTGACCGTACACATGCACCGGCTGTATTACAGGAGGCTGATTTTCCAAATATTAAACACATTTTTATGCTTTTATTGATCTTTGTGATGTTTATTTGATGGGTTACGTTCCTACAAAAACGCCACTCTGCGTTTGTAGCTTCATATCTTTTGTAAACTTTTTAAATTTCGTCCCAGAAAAACTAAAAAACACTGAAACTAAACTGAAACAAACACATGAATTAAAAATACTTAGTAGTGTAAAACTACATTAGCTCAGTTAGTCGTGTGCAGTGGATTTTAGACTTGGTCTTATGAAATGAGCCATTTGAAGCCATCTGTGGTTCATCTGTGGTTCAGTGACAGCCGACGGCCTTTAGAGGGCAGCAGAGAGCTGAGAAATCAGGAAGCTCCACCGACAGACAGAAAACAGACGCTCAGTTTTAAGTTCTATGCAGCCAGCAGCCACTTTATTCAGTGACACCTTCCTTGTACTGAGTTGGAACTGCGTTTGAGTCGAGAACTTTCTCATAACTCACAGATTCCTCTGAGGTGTTCGTCCATGTCGACATGATAGCATCACACAGTTTCTACATATTTATCGCTCCACCACATCCCACGTGTTCTCTGCTGGAGTGAGAGCTGGTGACTGTGGAGTCGTATACAAGTAACCAGTTTGAGATGATTGAGGTGGAGTGTGGGGTTTAAATGATGCTGCAGGGCCCCACACTATCACCCCAGCAGCTCCCTGAACTGCTGATATCAGGCAGGACGTTTCCTGGCTTTTACATTTCTTACACGCTTTGTTTCCTTTCAGCCTCGTGATCTGTGGAGCGCCGGTCAGCGGGAGAAAGATGGAAAAGAAAAAGCGGCGGCGGCAGAAGAGGACGAAGATGAAGACGATATGGTGGGAGGTGGAGGCAGGGAGGAGGAAGACGATGACGGAGGAGAGGAAGATCCCGCTGTCGCCATGACGGCTAGGATGGAGCGTCGGGCGGCTCGGAGAGCGAGGAGGGCGTCGGCGCCGGCCGTGACCACTTCCACGCCTACCACCACGTTTAAGCCAGCCCCCTCGCAGTGGAGCGTGGAGGAAGTCACCGCCTTCATCCACACGCTGCCAGGTAAACATGAGCCGATGCCCCACACGTAGAGCTTCTCCCGGGACCTTTAACTCAGAACCGTCGGTTTGATTTACGCCACACTCCGTGTCTTAATTGTCAGCAGGCGACGGAGGCGCGCTCACAGCTTCTTCGTATCCCCCAAGTCCCATTAAAGGTTTCGCAAAATGCTGAAATTAACTGCTGAGTGAAGTAATGTGAAGAATACTTCCAACCACACACCGTCAGACTCAGCGAGACTGCTGTGAAACATCTGGGAGAGAAACTGAACCTCTGTTTCACATGAGACAGATGATTCTGTAGTAAACACTGTTAGCTGCCTTTAATATTCATCACTGTCACTTTATTTCTAAGAGAAGATCAGATGTGGATCTTAGAGTTATGCAGATCTCTTCTGGTCGAAACATTCTCCAGATTAGTTTCTGTTAGAAATAAAGTGGATAAACTGATTGTTGGCTAACGATCCTGGATGAACAGTGTGAAACATGTTACTGTAACAAACCAAATCTTTGTTTGTTGGGTCGTTTGTCCACAAACTCCTCCCACACGATCAGGATTTGAGGAACCAAACAAGGGCTCAGGTAGAACTTGGGCTGCTGAAGGTTCTTATCAGAACCTGCATCACATTATTTCATCATGTGGCCTAAAAACCACCAACCAATCATTTAATTGTCGAGTTTATGAACCTTTAAAAAAATGTGTTCACAGGAAAGCCACCAAAATCTAATTTGAAATGGTGTCTTTATTTTTTTATTAGCCACAAAAAGTCATACAAACACATCACGTGTTCCCACTTCTTTAGTTAAATCTACAAAATAATCCCAAAGTTGACACGTTTGAATGCATTAAATAGCTTTTCTGCACAAACAAAGTGATATTAGCCAAAATTAGCATATCTCAGCACAGTGTGCAGTGTGTCTTTAAAGGATTTGAACACAGTAAAGTACCATCAGTACCATGTAATACCTAATCCTAGTCCTAGATGTCGTTGTTACAGCTATCCTCGCGTAGCATGGACAATAAACAAGGAAGCTGTGGACGACATGAGTGCATCAGGGGTGTGCTTCATCAAGAGGATGATAAGAATATTGTACACCAAAATACTGATGAATGAAAACACCAAAAGCTCTTAATATAAAAATAGCAGAGCAGTGACTTGTGACAGAAGGACAGCAGCAACAGTGAAAGGGGAAAACTGCAGTTCCTCTAATGTCCACTCGAGGCTCCAAAACAGAGTCAATCCCCACAGACTAAACTTTGCAGGAGTTTGGAGGTGTTTTTATTAAAAGTCAAGAGTTTAGATCGTTATACGTGACTAAAGTCAGGGCCATGGCTACTTTCTGTGTGACTGAACAGAATCATTTGCTCAGTCAGACACCGTCAGTGTTTTTAAACTCTCCGCGTTGCTGTTTCAGGCTGCAGTGACGTAGCGGAGGCTTTCCGGGTGCAGGAGATCGACGGCCAGGCTCTGCTGCTGCTCACCGAGGACCATCTGATGACCAGCATGAACATAAAACTGGGACCTGCTCTGAAGATCTGCGCTCACATCAACGCACTGAAAAACCAATGAGAGACAAAGAAAAAGAGAAACAACGTGAGAAAAAGAGAAAGCGTTTAAAAAGGAAGAGGGAAAAAAGGCAATAAAGACGCGAGGAAACGAGAGAAGTCGGCGGAAGTCAAAAGCTGACACCAAGGATGACAGAGCAAAGTCACAAAAAGAGATTTGTGGGAATTTATAATTCATGAGATTATAAATCTAGGCGTGGCCTTAGCAGATGGGAGCTGGAGAGGAGTGCGGGAGCATGACGACACCAGAGTCCATGAGAAGTCTCACCAGTTTTGGGCCCTCCGACTGTAGCAGGAGACGGGGGGGTTTTGTAACTTTGTGTATATTTTACATGCCGCTGGAGAGTGTACATTTGAAGCTATTTGATGAAGGATTTTGAACATTTAATATATAAAATTTGTCTATTTAGTTTTTTTAGAACGTGACGTCAGCAACAAATCTATCCAGTAGCTAAACATAACCCGTGTGTGTAAAAGGAAAAAACAATAATGCGTAGACTTTGTAAGTGATTAATGAAAGTTTAATGTTTTATATCACTATATTCTGGACAAAGACATGTCTGTGTATTAAAAAAGTCACTATCAGGGTAGAGGCTGGTGTCTTCAATCGTCACATTTTTATGGTATCCTGCTTGAAATTATTTAATAAATGAATAATTGATCATCAAACGATTTATTTATCTTGTTTTAAATTAATTCCCAAGTAAAAGACCTTTTACTAGCCCAGTGAAAGCGGGCTTTCTAACAAAAATGTGCATAAACACTTCAGACACGTGGAGCAGATGTTCCACTGAGGAGCAAACGTCGGGCCGCCTCCTGGTTTCATGGATGCATAAAATGCTAAAGTTAAAGTTGGCACAGTTTCACAGTGTAGTGGTTATCAGACCCACTTTGTCGGGGTGTGGAGCGATTGAGAGGTTCTGGGATCCCCCGTAGTGCAGTTTACCCCAGTGCCTACAACCTGGCTGCTGCAGGTGTAGAAGCGGGGCTCTGGGGTTAACTTAGACTTAGAGGCTTAGAGCGGTCCTAAAACTATCCTCAGCAGATGGACAACATCTGAGAGACGAGACGACTATCAAGAAGCACTTTTAGCGCTTCATGCTCTGGGGGGCGGGGCTATGGCTCCCCACAGCCTCCAGCAGATCGTTACATGGTGAAACCTTTTGAACTCAGGCGCGTTCACGCACACGGATGATCACAGACACAAACTATATCTTCCTCGGCTTCTACCTTGAAGCATATCGTGCGCTGTCGGTCTTACTGTTACTTACACGTATCTAGGTCGTTGCTTTGATCTCTGTATTCTGTTCTATTGTTTGTTTTCTTTCTTCTTTTAACAGCTGATTCAACAGATTCTCTCAGAGTCTTTCTTTCTGTTCAGTTTGTAATAACTTAAAGTAAAATAAAATAAATAACAATAGTAATAGAGATCAATCAAGTGCTGTATTATATTGGACAGAAAAACACACAGTGGAACCATCAGTCATGGATTGGCCTCCCCAGAGTCCAGACCTCAACATTACTGAAGGATGGTGGCGCCGCGTTGGCTGAGAACAGAACAAACACAGAAATCGTTTTCAGTCAGATGTTAAGGTTTTAAATGATTTTGAGGTTTGGAAACTTGAATATTTTATATATTTTATATATTTCATTCTTTACTGGGAAACCGTCCTGTCATCCAGGAAATGCAAACCCAGGCTGAAAATCACCTTCATCAAATGATTGGTTTAAAATGATAATAAAAAAGGTTTTTTTTTCTAATATTTAGTTGTGAATCCTTATTTTTAATCAACTGGTGTGAATAACGACAACTTTTTTGTTTAGATTTGAAATATTAATATTAATATTTTTAATGTTTTTAACAAAGCACCTGAGAACTTCCATATACTTTAAGCTGTACTTTAAGACGTCTTATTCACTGAACATTTCTGCTGATGTCCCAAACTGAGTGGACCTGAGCAGATTTCGGCAGAAGTGCTGCTGATGGGATGGCGGGACCACCAGCAGAGGGCAACAGAGGTGCAGGTGAGTGACACATGAGGACAACTCTGGACTTTATGAGCTAAACTGATTTAGCTTCATCAGGAAGGCTTTAGGTGATGCTTGTTTTTCTGCCTGAGCCTGCCTTTCTCCCCGTATCTGGTTTAGGTTAGGATCTCACATGTGCTCCCATTGGCTTTGGAGAGGAGTACGGTTTCCACCACACCCTGTGATAAATCTTATTCTGGGCATTTTTCTCGTGGATCAGCTTCAGGCGCACTGACGGAACAGGACTGCTTTTAAATTTAGACTTTTAAGCTTTTTAAACGTTGTTTAAAGCTCCAACTCAGAGAAAAACTGTCTGCAGTTATTTCTGAATATATATCAGTTTTTGCTTTATTCCAGTGGTTTTTGTTTTCCGGTGTTTTTTGTTGCTTATTAGACAATAACACAGTCATTTATCCGCTTTTAAACTCTTTTTGAGTCTTTGGCCTATAAAATTTTTCATTTTTAAACTTTTTAAACTCCCGCAGACGTTAAAAAAAGAGGAAAGCTCTCAAGAAGCTGCCACGTTTCTGAATTTAAAAACAGGCTGAATTTCTTTATCTTTCTCTTTTGGGGCGCTTAAAGACGCACGGTGCTCACCATGTCACAGATGCGCAGGCAACTCCTTGGCACCGCGGCCAGCGGAGTGGGCTGGGTGGGGGTGATCGTGGCCACGGCCACCAACGACTGGGTCCGGACCTGCGACTACACCAAGGCCACCTGCGTCCGCATGGACGAGCTGAGCTCCCGAGGCCTGTGGGCAGAGTGCGTCATCTCCCCGTCCCTTCACCACTGCGTGGGCCTCACCCAGATCCTCACACTGCCCGGTGAGATGCGCCAATAAATGCTCTAATACATGATGTGCGTGACGAGATCTTTCAAGTGTGTTTAGCTCACGTTTGCTGCGTGGGTCTGCGGGAGGCAGCGAGTGAGCAGAGTGGCTGCGTGTCAACAAAACAGTTTACGCTTTATATTTAGAGTTGAATTTATTACAGTTAAATATTAATGGTTATTTCACGTTATTAACATTAAGTTATCGACACATGTATTTAAACCGGCATTGTTGTTCACCAACAAAATATATTCGTAACGAGATTTTTTCTTTTTACAGTTTATTCAATATGTTTATCGAACAGTCTCGTTCATCAGAATACAAATAAAAAATGAACAAATACAGTTTTTCACAGCGTTTGTGAGAAACTTTGCTGTTTTTGTTTGAGCATCAGAACATTTAGGTACTTACTTACTTTATAGCAGAGTTTATTTAATGAGGAGAGACAGAATTTCCTTTTAAATTGTGAAGATGTTGTAAATAAGTCTTACCTTTTATAAGAACATCAGTCAAATATCATTTTAATATGAATTTAATTTTTTATATTTATATTTATTTTGAAGCTATAATCGATCATAAACTGCTTTGACACACCTCTACAGACCACTTTGATATACAGCAATCACACAATTTATGCTCGTACTCAATAACTTTTATTGTGAAAGGAAGGATGGGAAGTGTAGAACAAACACTTGTGGAAACTATAGTAACTTATAAGCTTTATTTAAAGAAACAAATATAACTGGTTATTTAAACTCTTTAAATTAAACTGCTTTATGGTGTAAAACATTGTTCATCATATTTCAATAATGTTTACTCAGTCCTCTGTTTATAGGAGTATAGTTCTATTCTCGTGCTCAGTATTATAAATACTGACTATTAATTTCACACGTTTCATATCAAACTATAAACAACAATGTAAAAGCCAATTTTTCCACTTTTTGAGCTTTTAATTTGTTTACTACCAAACAAACCTTCTGCACGTTTACCAAACAGTGCATAGCATAATTTATCAGCCTTTTGTTCACTACTCAAAAACATAGGACGACACTCGGCCGTCAGAATATAACACAGTCAGTTAAACTTCGGGGATTTTGATCTATGTTGTTAGGAAGCATAAAGCACTGGGCATCCATCTCACCCACTTAGTGCAAAAGTAAAGTGCAGCAGGTGGAGAGACAACAAACCCGAAATAGGAATGGTTTAGCAGGTGGTGGCCACAGACTATTTCTCCTCCTTGTCCCCGCTGACTGATTTTTATCTAGATGTGCACTTTGGGCGAGTCATCGTTTAGCCTGGATTAACAAAGAAAGCTGATACCAGTCATCTCTGACAGGTGGTTCCAGTTAACAGACCCAGCTAACTCAGAGAAGCCTGCCAAAGGTTGAGCTTTCTTCTGGTGGTCTTTTGCACAGTTGTTGAGATTTCTGTAGATCTTAACAGCTTGACAGAAAAATGACTGGGCTTCTTTGCGTGCTTTAAGCAGCCTCTTCAGTTCTAAACCAGAAGCCTGAGAGTCCCAGGTGTTTAAAACCTAGTGGGGTTTGTCTCTCATGAGCTTTTGGAGAAATCATTAACACCAGTGTTTTATTACGTTGGATTTATTCTCTGTGTGTTCAGTGAAGACATGAAGAGTGACGTCAGACTGTGTTTGACTGTAACTCAGAGCAAGATTAGACATTACTTTCTGAGTAAAGTAATCTGGCTTTTTCTTGCATCTTTTTCTTGTCTTCGGTGCATGCAACACGTGTGCACATTCCTAATGTGAGCAGCGCCTTGTTGAGTGCCAGAGGTGAGCTGTGCTGAGAACGTTAAACCAAACAGATGCTCTCTCTGCCTCTCAGCCTACGTCCAGACAGCTCGTGCTCTGATGATCTGCGCCTGTTTGCTGGGTCTCCCCGCCACGCTCCTGATCCTCATGTCCATGGCCTGCGTGCGGCTGCAGAACGACACCTCAGCTGTGAAGAAGCGCCGCGCCCGAGTGGGAGGCGTCCTCTTCATCTTTATGGGTGAGGAGGCCGCACACACACACACACACACACACACACACACACACACACACACACACGCACACACACACGCACACACAGTTGTGTTTATATCAGTTTGATTATAACTACTACTTTACTAACACTTACCAAAAACACTAGTTGAGTTTAATGTTTTAGCTTTTGTCAGTGAAGTAAAGAGAAATTTCACTTACACTGACTTTCAGTGTTTGCAGTTTATTAGTCCAAAAGATCTTTTCCTTGTCACTTTTCCTTGACATCATGAAGGAACGTGTGGAGGAGATTCAGGGAAAAGACTGTCAGAGAATCTGATTACTTAAAGGAGTGGCTGATGACTGAAAAATGCAAATCTCAGACACTTTGTTTCATGTGTTCTGACCATTTTGTTTTATAAAAGCTGGATAGATGAGAACCAAAATCCAGAATAAGGAGGTAGTAAAGGACCCAATGAAGGTGCTCTCTTTGGTATTCAAAGAATTCAATCAGCTCTTATTAATGAAATGTTGCTTTAATAGCAGTGCCATTGATAAATCTGAGGAATGAGTTTGATTTGACAGACTGCAGATTTGATTTGTTATGTTTTTGATTTCAGATAAGAGTGTAGAGGTCAGCACACTGTGAGTACACAGTACTGAGTGTGCAGTTTGTTGAGGACATGTGTTACATATTTTGTAGTTTTAATTTTAGAGGGATGTACAGCGGGGCAAAAAAGTATTTAGTCAGCCACCGATTGTGCAAGTTCCCCCACCTAAAATGATGACAGAGGTCAGTAATTTGCACCAGAGGTACACTTCAACTGTGAGAGACAGAATGTGAAAAAAAAAATCCATGAATCCACATGGTAGGATTTGTAAAGAATTTATTCGTAAATCAGGTTGGAAAATAAGTATTTGGTCAATAACAAAAATACAACTCAATACTTTGTAACATAACCTTTGTTGGCAATAACAGAGGTCAAACGTTTACTATAGGTCTTTACCAGGTTTGCACACACAGTAGCTGGTATTTTGGCCCATTCCTCCATGCAGATCTTCTCGAGAGCAGTGATGTTTTGGGGCTGTCGCCGAGGAACACGGACTTTCAACTCCCGCCACAGATTTTCTATGGGGTTGAGGTCTGGAGACTGGCTAGGCCACTCCAGGACTTTCAAATGCTTCTTACGGAGCCACTCCTTTGTTGCCCGGGCGGTGTGTTTTGGATCATTGTCATGTTGGAAGACCCAGCCTCGTTTCATCTTCAAAGTTCTCACTGATGGAAGGAGGTTTTGGCTCAAAATCTCACGATACATGGCCCCATTCATTCTGTCCTTAACACGGATCAGTCGTCCTGTCCCCTTGGCAGAAAAACAGCCCCATAGCATGATGTTTCCACCCCCATGCTTCACAGCAGGTATGGTGTTCTTGGGATGCAACTCAGTATTCTTCTTCCTCCAAACACGACGAGTTGAGTTTATACCAAAAAGTTCTACTTTGGTTTCATCTGACCACATGACATTCTCCCAATCCTCTGCTGTATCATCCATGTGCTCTCTGGCAAACTTCAGACGGGCCTGGACATGCACTGGCTTCAGCAGCGGAACACGTCTGGCACTGCGGGATTTGATTCCCTGCCGTTGTAGTGTGTTACTGATGGTGACCTTTGTTACTTTGGTCCCAGCTCTCTGCAGGTCATTCACCAGGTCCCCCCGTGTGGTTCTGGGATCTTTGCTCACCGTTCTCATGATCATTTTGACCCCACGGGATGAGATCTTGCGTGGAGCCCCAGATCGAGGGAGATTATCAGTGGTCTTGTATGTCTTCCATTTTCTGATGATTGCTCCCACAGTTGATTTTTTCACACCAAGCTGCTTGCCTATTGTAGATTCACTCTTCCCAGTCTGGTGCAGGTCTACAATACTTTTCCTGGTGTCCTTCGAAAGCTCTTTGGTCTTGGCCATGGCGGAGTTTGGAGTCTGACTGTTTGAGGCTGTGGACAGGTGTCTTTTATACAGATGATGAGTTCAAACAGGTGCCATTCATACAGGTAACGAGTGGGGGACAGAAAAGCTTCTTACAGAAGACGTTACAGGTCTGTGAGAGCCAGAGATTTTCCTTGTTTGAGGTGACCAAATACTTATTTTCCACCCTAATTTACGAATAAGTTCTTTACAAATCCTACCATGTGAATTCATGGATTTTTTTTTCACATTCTGTCTCTCACAGTTGAAGTGTACCTCTGGTGCAAATTACTGACCTCTGTCATCATTTTAAGTGGGGGAACTTGCACAATCGGTGGCTGACTAAATACTTTTTTGCCCCACTGTATTTGTGTGCTCAAATAACCTTTTTGGGACAGTTTCAGAGGACAGATTTGATTTCTGAGGGCAGTTTCTCGTTTTAAGAGACTTTCTCTTACTGCATTGAACTTCGTGTGGCTGTAGCTCAGGACGTAGCGCTGGTCACCTACTGATCGGGAGGTCGGAGGTTCAATCCCTGCCTCCTCCAGTCTGCATGGCAAGTATCCTTGGGCAAGATACTAACCCTAAGTTACTCTCCGACGCATCTGTCGCAGTATGAATTTGGTTAGACAGCATTCAGTTTAGAGTGGGTGAATGTGGCATGTTGTATAGAGCGCTGGTCTTCCCCGAGTCATTCCCAGCTGTTGCAGGAAGGAGGATGATGGGTCAGGATCTGTCAGGCTGTTTTGCTTCCTGTGAGATAAGACAGGTAGTTCCTGTCCACAAACTCAGGGATGACAGCCAGACAGATGGAGGCACCGAGCACAAAATTATAACCTCTTCTTTTCCCTGTTTTTCACCTTTTGTGTTTAAATATGTCTGAAACCCAGCTGTGTGCAGCATCATATCTACCGTCTGGTTCCCCATCGGCGCTAATAAAGAGGAAGATCTGATGTCATTCGGCTTCTCTCTGTACTCCGGCTGGGTCGGCTCCGCCCTCTGCCTCCTAGGTGGCATCATCATCTTGTGCTGCCAGGGCATCGACCCCGGGACCCCGAGTAGGGACGACAGCTTCTACTACTCTGGGAACAGGGGGACGGCCACGCTCCTCGACCCCCCCGCCAACCACGCCAAGAGCGCCCGGGTGTGAAGGAACCAGGCGCTCTATTTTTAACCAAGTTTTCTTTGAGTTTAAAGTCATATTCACCATCGATGAGACATGCCATTATCTGTTTACTGCTTCAAGACTAAAATCCACCATGAAAATGAATGTTAGCAGGAAATGGAGGGATTAATAATTAATAATAAGCTCACATTCAGAAAATCTTTTGGCCTCAATCTAGGGAAGTCTGGAGAATCTGTGTATGTCCCAAAAATATCTCAGAATAGCAACAAAAAAAAAGATAAAGTTTTATTATACTGAATGAAAAAACAAGAACGGGATAGAAAGCCAGGAAGACGAGCAAAACAAGTAGCATCAAAACACAACAATGTAAGACAAACACTCAGGGCAGACCCACACTGAGGACTAACTGGAGACTGAGAAAAGCTGGTAAACACGACACAGGTTAAAGCAATCAAGACATATTCAAAAGGTGGAAAAGTAAAACTCAAACCAAGGCACAAAGTACAAAAGGAAATAAAAAAACTGAGACAACAAAGCTCTCACTGAATGATACAAAGTAACACGATGGAAGAAAGAACAATCAGTCAAAACAGGAATACACAAATCCAATTTACACAAAACAATCTCAACTTCAAACTCTGGCATTACAGGAAAAAACTAAACAAACTCAAATATACTGTTTCTAAACCAATCACATGACCAGCCCCCGAGGTCATGACTGTGATTGGTCTGTCAGTAGAATTAACCACACGAACATGGTTCGGACGTCCAGCTCAGGGACTCCCATGAGCCGAGGTGAAGCCTAGCAGAAAGCTTGCAGCTGTTTGTAATTTCATTTGCTGTACATGTATAAATACATATTTCACATCTTCAGCTACTCAGTCAGGAAGGACAGTCCCCCTGTTTGACCGGCTGTGACCATCTAAGTTAATCGTTGTCAGCGGCTCTTTGTTTTCACATTATAAATAGCAAACTGTTGTTTTCATGGTCGCTTTAGTGTTTATGATACTTTTAAATTGCAGCTCATATTTAATCCCCCACAGTCGGCTGTCACTTTTTTATCATTTCTTTTTACTTTTATGTTAACAGCATAATCAAAATAAATCATCTGCATACCCACATGGTTAAATTCTTGTCTGTGTTTAGAAAAAAGGCTTTAAAATCTCTTGGGCTCTCTGAAAACACCCATACACATTTAAATTAAGATTCATGCTTTCTTAAATTTATGTTTTACTGAATATTATTTCTGTATGTTTTCCATTTGATATGAATCCATTTCAAATACGATTTTTTGTTTGTCTTCTTCTACAGTAGGTATCAGATCATCAGAGTTTAGCCTCTTCTGGCTAAAATGAGGCAAAGCTAGCACAGATTAACCGCAAACTACGTACATCAGAGCACGACAGGCTTTGTCTCGTCACTAGTGCTGTGTGATACTGTAAAGTTTGGTATTGATCCGATACCAAGTAAATACAGAGCCAGTACTGATACTATTGACCTATAAAGGCAGCTTATGTGGGGCAGAGAGGTTTATATGACTCACTGTTAATTTGCAAATTCTGAACACATTTCAATGACCACTTAACACTATGGATATTTGGATTGATCCACTCACCTCTACTTATCCTAGCCTTTGGCTGATGCTAGGAACACAATAATTACCGCAGTTGCCATTGACGGCTCACACAGCTCCTTTAAATTTGGAATGATAACACTTCAGCGTCTTCTATCTGTGAGAGAAGCCGCAATAAAACCCCGATTAGACAAACTGCTGCTTCAAATTCTCTTTATTTCTGCACTTTCCACAACAGACACTGAATAACACCATTCACCCCAAAACAATTAAAGAGCGTAAACAAAGAACTCAAACAAAACCAGAGGAAAAGCTAAACCAGCGTGTGCTGTTCACTGTCTCTGAACAGACTTGTGTGAACGGCTATGGGAAGCAGAAAAGAAGACAACGAAGACCTGAATGTGCAAAAGGAAGCAGTGATACTGAGTCTGCAAAGAACCACGTGCAAGTGGCCTGAGTGACCTTTAGGCACAAAAAGTATAAACATTTAATATGAGCTTGGTTCAGAGCAAATGCTGTATGGTAATTAGTCCAAATTCTTTGGGACTAATTGAGACATGATGATGTACTAACTGGTGGCTGTCTACAAAGCTATGGTTAGGTTAATATAAACACATCAGCACTGGGAAGATGGACAATAAGGGTTAAACTGTTCTCAGTAAAAGTTCATGTTGGCCTGATTGGCAGAGAAAATGCCTTCATACAGCTCGAAGAAGATGCTAAAAAAAGACCAAACTTCAGTTAAGAGAACATCTAAGATGATCCATCATCACACGAGGTTAGTCATTAACATGTTTGGGTATGGTTGGGATTAGTCACTATGGAAAGGTCCTGATCTTAAGGTCATAAGCCTTTTGGTGTCTAAAACGTTAGCCTGAAGACATGCAGCACATGAGTAGTGCTAATAAAAATGCTTTATATAGTATCGGTGCTTGTGCCTGTTAAAAATAACAGGAAATTAACTTTAAAAAGATAAGCATCTCACTCAAGCATGCTCAGTTCGTCTTGATTTAAACAACAGATGGGCGTCTACACAGTCTGGATTCTTTTGAACCTCGGCTGAGCACTACTTTAGTAGCTTGCCATCACCAGTGTGTGAATGGGTGGATGACTGGATGTGTAAAGCGCTTTGGGGTCCTTAGGGACTAGTAAAGCGCTATATAAATACAGGCCATTTACCATTTTATTTATTTAAAGAATAGAAAAAGAATAAAGTAAGATTAAGGCAGGTTTGTTTTGTAACAACACTTCTTCTCACACAAGTCCAACTTGTTTCATTAACGGTTGCTGTCACTGTCAGGTTGTCAGAGGCAGGTGGGTGTTTGTGTACATTCGTGCTCATACAGGTAGATCTTCAAAGGCAGCTGGACTTCTTTTAAGTTCTCAAACACATTTCACTTCTCGTCCAAAAGGTTGCAGAAGCTGGAGTAAAGAAGTCCAGTTGCTTTCGACCCAAACAGGTTAGACTGTTTTGAAGCTTCTGCATCTGCTGTTGGCTTCTCTCAGTGCCCTCCTTCCTCTGCTGATATCTGATCCCAGTTTTCATAAAAGCTTCCACAAACATTAAAATATTGCCTCATACGTACGTTTTATTCACTCTTTCATATTACTCAGTTCTCCTCTTCATCATTAAACCCATAATTGGTCCTTCCCTTGGACCTACTGCCTGTCTCCATATACTGGCCTCCTGCTCCAGACTGGTATCCACACTGGTCCCCATTATCTTCATACTGGCTCTGCTCCTGCTCTCCGCTCTCTTGGTCCTCGTATTGGATCTCGTGTTGATTTCCCTGCTGGTAGTGGTATCCTCTCTCCTCGGGTGCAGACCACCCCTGATACGGTCTCTCGTCCTGCTCCTGGGTGTAAAGGTCGTCACCGGGGGAGACGGTGTCATCCAAGTGGTCGTCATAGCGCTGGTAGGAACTGGCATGTGCCTGCTGCTCCCGAGCATTCAGCTCCAGCGTGCTGTGCCACACTCCATAACAAATGTAGATCAACAGACCTGAGGATGGATATGCAGTAGAGGGTGGGTCAGTAGGTACAGAGATCAGTTTGTGTAGGATTGTCAACCTTTATGAATTCCATATGAAGAGAATTACAAAGCTCTTACAAAATCCTGGATACCTCACATGTAAAGCATTTTCTCTCTCCTTTGTCGGGCTTATTGCATCTTAAAAACGTTTGTACCAAGCATCAGAGCAACCAAAGTACCCAACCAGCGAATCAAAAAGCTAGCCAACCAAGCAACGAATAAACCAAGCAAGTAGTCAAGCAGCCAACCAAACAACTTACCTATCAGTCAACAGGTCATGCAACTAACCAGCCAACCAAGCAACCAGATAACAAAACGACTGCTTTATCACCTATCTGACCGAGCAGGCAACTGCAGAACTGGTGTTTTCTCCTTTTAATATATAACTCGATATTTAAATAAACTGATTGTCATTGAATTACTGATTAATGCTCCATTTCAAATCTACAACACTCTATTATCAAGATTGTTTCAGCTCACCTATGAGGCACCAGATGGTGAACCTTGCCCAGGTGAGTGGAGACAGTTTAAGCATGAGGTAACTGTTGACCAATATGGCTGCTGCAGGGACAAAGGGGACACATGGTGCCATGTAGGGCAGGCTCCTGGTGCTCTCTGGTTGCTGTATGATCATAATCAAAAGCTTTGCTAATGACCCTGCCATCATTGTTGCCATCAGTCCAGAAATCACTGCCCCAGCACCTGTGCCCTGCTCAACCCCAAATATGATGGTAGACCAGAGGAGGAAGGACATGAAGAAGAGGGAGAGAGTGCATCTGGTCACTATGCGGCCGGTGGCTGGGGTTGGTCGAACTGACGCATCAGGCATTCCCAAACGCAGCCGCAGGGTGTAGTAATGACCTCCCAGAAGCCTTTTCAGCAGTGAGGGGTGGCCTGTATGAAAATCAGAGTCATCTCCCTCCCCCTCCGTCCTGCCGGTGTGGTAAGAAGATGACCCGTCATTCTCGCTCAAGATCTGATCGTCTTTGGCATCTTCGTGCTTCAGGCCGTCCATGTCCTGAACTTCAGACTCAAACTGATGTGTGTCGGTCTGTTCGTCAGGCTGATAGCGAAGTAGCAGCACGCACACGCTGACCAGAGTGTAAGCCAGCAGGGTGCCAATGGACATCATCTCAATCAGGTCCCTGAGGCTCACCAGCAGAGCGAGGACGGCCGCCAGGCTCCCCGACACCACACACGCCACCGTGGGAGTGTGTGTGAGTGCATTCACGTGAGACAGAAACCTTAAAACACAGACACAGAAACATTTCTTATTAAAACTCCTTAAGCTGGCTGTGTGTTTTCATGTACCTCCTCACCTGAACAGCAGTCCGTCCCGTGCCATAGCATAGATGACCCTGGGCATCGGAAACAGGGAGCCAAGCAGAGAGACGGTGAGTCCAGCTATAGAGCCCACAGCCACAGTGTACTTCCCCCACATGAAGCCATGCACAGCAAACATCTCCATGAGAGGAGCCGAGACGTCGATCAGGTTATAGGGAACCATGAGAGTTAGGATCACACTCACCTGTGAAATAAAAAAATGCAGAGGTGTGAGAGACTCTATTATCATATATCTATTATTACAATCACCGTTTTATCAGGAATGAACACTTAGATAAAGGTGATTAAGAGGTCACATGTGATGCAGATATTCTTACAGTATATCTTTCAACTGGCTGATACTGTCTTACATCAGGAGA
This sequence comes from Aulonocara stuartgranti, assembly GCF_965226115.1. Lineage (NCBI taxonomy): Eukaryota > Metazoa > Chordata > Actinopteri > Cichliformes > Cichlidae > Aulonocara > Aulonocara stuartgranti. The sequence goes on from NC_138960.1 coordinate 33,333,958, forward strand.
TGTGGCTGTTAGAGTCACTGCACCAACGCTCTCAACAGTGTCTGTGACATTTGGAACATTTGCAATCGAATCATTTCACAAATACAAACTCGTGGAAATACACATGCCACGGGGTCAGATCTCTGAGTCTTGTCATTGCACTCTTATTGTAAATACCAGCAGTACTTTTTTTACAATTTGCATAATGACTGAAACCCATGACCTCCCAGCCCATTGTTCCTTCGGTGGGCTGGTCACTTGGATGAGTGACAAAACGTTTGTCCCACTGAAAACATTACGTCCAGATGAACAGAGTCATCTTTCGGAGATTTACTTACCTGGATGATTGAGAACGCATCAATACGTTGAAGTTCAGAAGCTTGATGGTATAAAAGCTGTCATGGTGGGGATTGAACCCAGGACATCACAAATGCAAAGCTTGCGCTCTACCACTGAGCTACATCCCCTTAAGTGTGTGTTTCCTAAGTGTTGCTACATGACACTATCAGTGTAGGTCATAGGTCAGTCATCTAGATCATTTTAGTATAAGGAGCTGGGGGGAAAATAAAACCACTGTACTTCATGAAGTTTTGTAAAGATGCGTCACTTCTCATCCAAGAAGCTTTCTCAGTTCTAAAACAAAATGGTGAAGAGTCCTGGGTATTTAAACCCTAGTGAGATTGTCCCTTAAGGAGGTCGTTGACCCACTATTAATCATGTGCCTCATCACATGAGCCAAGGTGTGGAAAAGGCGTGGGTCATCATCAGAGGTTTAGGGTGAAACCACTTTTTCAAGGACTTAGGCTACGTCCACACTAGCCCGGATAGATTTGAAAACGGCGTTTTCGTCTGAAAGCGCTCCGCGTCCACACTATCGTTTTCAGTCGTTTTCACAGAGTTGTGCGTCCACATTGAAACGGATGAAAACGCTCACGTTCCAGTACTGCGCACACATGAAACGCAAGAACATTCGGCCTGCCTCATTTCTGTGTGCCGTGTATTTACTTTCCAGCTCTTTGAAACGTCGCGGCAGAATGTCGAGGAAAAGCACCGAGTTTTTTTAAATGGACTAACAATGAGGTGGAGTTGTTGCTGCGAGTAACACAAATTTACAAAGATGCAAAAGCGAGTGAGAATGAAAGAATTTGAAGAAAAGCAATCTGGAGCATCTGCAGACTGATATGAATCTTTGATAGGGCTGTCAAACAAAACAACTGCTGCATAATGCCCTCCGCTATCTTTGTTTAATTGGTCACATGACTGCATCACATTACTAAAATGTGTCATTTTTTTCAAAAAGTCCTGTCCACACTGTGACGCAAAAGCACCTTTTTCACATGTATGCGTTTTCGAGAGCGTTTTCTCTCGGTGTGGGCGGGAGGCCAAACGGAGAGAAAACGATGCGCTTTCAAACAAAAACGCATTAGTGTGGACGTAGCCTTAATCAGATTCTCCACTCAACTTTTCACTAAGAACAACCTCACCCCTGAAACATTGCCTCACCGTATCATGTCACCGACTGAGGCCACCCAAAACATAATTTCTACATCCAAAAGATAGAAGTCACTCTTTTGAGGATGTCAGTGGTTATTTGAAGGTTTTGTGGTGATTTGGAATCTTTATGTGGTCGTCTTGATGCATGCGATGTATAGACTGACCTATGATCAACCTTCTGGGATGATGAGGAAAATCCCAAAAGGCTGGTTCTTTTCATTAACCGAATCAATGTAAGCTTGATGGCCTGGACATCGAGAAAAACTCTGGAGATGCTGGGGATTGAACCCAGGACCTCATACATGCAAAGCATGCGCTCTACCACTGAGCTACATCCCCCTGTGGATGTGCTGCTAACAATTTTATAGCCCATCAGAAGCTCTGGTCTGGTAGGTTTTCGGTGGTTATCTAATGCACATCTGAGTCTCTTTGTGGCCACTTGTGTCTCTGCGTTTTGTTTTGTTCTTTGAGTCTCTTTGTTGTCATCAGTCGCTTGTAGTCATATTAAGTGTATTTTTGACCATTTTATCTCGTGGACATTTTGAATGTCTGAATCAAGGAGGGGTTCTTAGGACACTTTTTTCACCATCTTACAATGCTGTGACTGAGCCATTCCCCAGCTCTCTCTGGATGGTACTCATGGCCATTCATCAGTGGTCATGATAATTTGCATTTTAATGTTAATGAAACTGACCTCAGGCCCCATTGTTAGTCAGTGGTGCTAGTTTTGGTCATTATGCAGATATGCTGTTTATAAGTTGGGGAAATCTGCAGTCAGCAGAGACTGAAGAAGTCACTTGGATGTTTCTCCCGCTGAAAACTCAACGTCCAGATGAACAGAATACACTTTCTGGATTTCTTTACCTGGATTTTTGCGCATGCATCAAGATCATTTTCTAAGTATATTGGGGTTTTTTTTTAGTTACCTTATATTTCCTAACCACCGAAACATTTGGGACTTATTTATTTACTGATGTTTGACTGTCTTATAGTTCTGATATGCATCTTGTAGTGATTTTGAGCCTCTTTGTGGCCACTTACGTCTCTGTGTTTTGAGTCTTATTTTGTTGTCCTAATCTCTTCTACCTATATTAAGTGTATTTGTGATCCTTAGAGCTCACCTCACAAAAGCAAATTATAGACTGACCTTAATGAAATGAAAAACTTCCCTATGCATGTGCAAGACGTGAGAGCTCAAAAGCTTGATGGCATAAAATCTGGAGATGCTGGGGATTGAACCCAGGACCTCGTACATGCGAAGCACACGCTCTACCACTGAGCTACATCCCCTTGTTGGGAAAACAGACTTCATCTGTTTCACACATTTTTATGCCTCATCAGAAGGTTTTGGTTTGTAGTAATTTAAGGGCCCTCTGTGATTTAGTATTTATTTGTATCTTAGTTATCCTAATAGTTTTTTGATGATGAAGCACCCAAAGATTCAGGACTTCTCACACATTTGGTGCCATAAAGCCTTGACACATGTCTGCTGTAGTCAAGTCCAGAAGCTTGATTGCCTAGAGACAGAGGTAAAAACTGGAGATGCTGGGGATTGAACCCAGGACCTCATACATGCGAAGCACACGCTCTACCACTGAGCTACATCCCCATCAGAGCTTCTCCAAGCGCATATGTGCTGCATTACACTGTGTAGTTTTCTCACAACTGACATCAGGCTTGAACATATCAGGACTAAAAAGGCAGAAGAAATAATCTGATGGGGAAATTAATTTGGCTGAGTTAAAAACAAACATGCTGGACTCTGTACAGACCGACACATAGGCAGTGAGGCAGGTGACCAGCGAGACAGTGATGGCGTAAGGGATGGAGGTGTTGGGGTTTTTGGCCTCCTCTCCTGTCGTTGCAATGATGTCGAAGCCAATGAAGGCGTAAAAACAGGTCGCTGCACCTTGCATCACCTGAACAGAAAGAACGGGTTACTAACAGATCTCACAGTTTACATCTTAAAAAAGTGCACCTATTCTGCTTTTGTTTGGTCTCTGTAATATAAAGATTATGCTAGATTCCCATGTTAAACATGGATAATTGTTTAAAATAATGAAGTCAATGCATTCACAAAAAATTCTAGTCAGTTCAGGCTTCTGACGGTTTTTTTTCCTTTCTTTTATCTTTCTGATGTTATAGCGTCTGTGGGTTAGCTTTTTGGGAAGTGCATGTCCTCTTTACAACTGATCAAAATGTAAAGTCTTGAACTGCTCGTTTGTTTGCTTTGATGCTTTTGCTTTTCTGACTAGGTGATCTCTAAACCCAAACTTTAGATCTGAGCAGTTTAAAAATGCCTCAGACCTCAGATCAACAGATATTTGCTCAGTGGGTAAAGCTAACGCTAAGCTAACTCATGCAAGATGACTTTAAGCCTTTGTAATTGCACAAAAGTTGACTCTTTAACTTTCACTTTTCAATCTATTTATAAAATTCAATTTAAATTTGCCTGAATTCACAACACAGTCATCTCAAGATGCTTTATATAGGAAAGAATATTTTGCAGGGAATCCCAGCAATCATACAGTTTCCTGTGACCAAGCAATTGGTGACACTGGGGAGAAAGAACTCCATTTTGACAGGTACAGAAGCACATTCAGAGAAAGGCACCCATCTTCCAAAAAAGAATGTAACCTCTTGATTGGAAGCTGGAAATTAGTTGATAGAGCCCCTTTAGCAAAACAGTTTCTCACCCCCGACCAGCCATACGGGAGGAACTTGCCACCCTCCCAGTTGCTGCTAGAGATGAAGAAGAGTCCGGCGATAATCATGAAGACCCAGACCACCAGGTTGACCACATTCAGGACATTGTTGAAGCCCACAGTGTTACGCACTCCAAGAGCGATTACAGCAGTGACCACCAGGGCAATGAACAAAGCCAGAACGTCAAGATACGTGTCCTCGCCTTTACCTGAGACAGAAGGACAAAGAGTTTAAGCATCAGGTATTAACTATTGTTTTTATTATTCAACATAACATAAATGAGCTTAGAGGTAAATCTTCTTTGACATAACTGTTTATCCTCTCTAACAGATAAGTAAATAAACTGTAAATGGTAAACAAATCACAAAAGCAGTTTTGGAGGCACTGACCGAGGCCTCTGACCGTGCCCAGGTGTGTTATCATGAAGTCACTGATGCTGTGATTGGCCAGCGAGTCGAACATGTTGCTGAGAGCTGAAGCCCCTGCCGCTGTGCCGATCAGGTACTCCAGGATCAGGTTCCAGCCAATGAAGAACGCCACAAATTCTCCAACAGTCACATAACTGTAGGTGTACGCCGAACCGGTCGTTTTGGGGACCCGCACACCGAACTCTGCGTAGCACACACCTTCACGCAAAAGACACACATGTGGCCAGATTGTTCTAAATCTTTTGTTTGGTTGGTTAGAATGCTTAAAGACTTTTGCTTACCTGACAGTATGGACGCCACCGCTGCAATTATGAAGGACAGAATGACCCCAGGCCCAGCCATCGCGTTAGCAACCAGCCCCGCAACGACATACATCCCTGTGCCAACACAGCTTCCCACACCGAGGGAGACCAGGTCCACAGTGGTGAGGACTTTGGCCAGCCCGACCGCCGACCCCTCCGCGAGCTCGGTGAGGTCGTCTGAGCTGTGGGCCATGGAGCCCACAGGTTTGGTCCTCAGCAAGCGAGAGTACATGTTGTACCAGGCATCCCCCAGTGATACCCGACCCAGCCACGCCGCCATCGCTAACCCTGGTTAATACCTGTTAATGTTGGTGAGTTGTGCACTCCTTCCAGCTTCCTCCTGTCACTGTCTCATACTTTCACATCATCATCAGTCTCCATGAAACAGAAGTCTAAAGAGGGCGCAGAAACTCTGTGAAAAGAAAAGGAACAGACTGCAGCACTTCATGGATTACAGTGGAGGGTTTGATAGATAACATATTTGGATCTCTTGATTGTGTTCATTTCAGTTTTCTTTGAGGCTCTTTACGATCATTTAAGTCTGTTGACAGCAGTTTGAATCTTTTTTGATTCTTTGAGTCATTTTTTAGTCTATCTGTGGTCATTTGACGAAGCAAAAGATTGCTTGTTTGATTCTACCCCCTGTAGGGTAACATAAGGAAGGGCATCTGCATATAAACTCTGCCAAAACAAAGACACAGAGTTAGCCACTACAGTGCCCTGTTATGACAAGGGGGTAGACGAAAGTAGTTTAAACAAGTCTCTGTGCAGTGATTCTGAGTGCATTTCTGGTCATTTGTTTGTTTTTGTGATTGCGTGGAGTCTCTTTGTGGTTGGGAAGTTCCTCGGATGGTATTTGTTGTTGTTGTTTCGAATCTCTTAGCAGTTACTTTAAATCTCTTACTTTGAGTATCATAGTAGTCACTTAGTGTCTAATCATTTCTGTATTCAAGCTTTCCAAAAGAAACGTTCACAGCCATTTGAAACTTTGAAGCCTCTGGTCCTGCTGGTGTGTTTTAAAATCGTTCCATGCTAATGAAGCTGGGATACCATCAGCAGTTCTCCTCACTCACTAGAGCGAGACTCCCTCTCTGAAACTTTAATGATGTCCAAGGAGGATCCTGTTTCATGATGGAAAGGTTCGGACGTGGAGTCTAAAACTTAATCACGCACAGGCGAACTTCTACACCTACACGTCCAAAGCTCTCATCTGTTTTAGAGCTTCATACTCAAACATACAAGTTCAGTCAACACCTAAACTGAAATCAGCCCTACAAAAACAGCCTAGGTTCAAAAGAGCAAAGAGACAGTCTGAGGCTTAAAAACTGATAAAAACACAAATCACGCAGTCTGAACGTGCACACCAGAGCACACAGGCAACACACTCACTTGCTGTTCAGTTTCCCTCCTGAGGCAGATTCCTCCGTCCAACGCAGAGCTGGTGGATATGTGACGAGAGGAGATGGCCGTGTTTAATCATTCAGAGCTGAAACCATGTGACCATTTTGATAAAATATTCAACATCTGAGGCTGAGCATGGGCGTGTGCATGTAGCTGTCATTGGTCACTCAAAGAAGGGACGAAAGAGGTGCTGTGAGAGTGTGTTTGAGTTGAGCTGATGTTTGTTTCTGTTAGTGTGCAGGGCTGGGAACTCAACAGGTGTGTGTGTGTGTGGAAAAGCATCTGTTTTCAAAGCTTGCAGGAGCAAACTGATGGCAGCTTTACAAAGGTTCAATATATTGGAAGTTGATGGTATAAAACCTGGAGATGCTGGGGATCGAACCCAGGACATCATACATGCGAAGCACGCGCTCTACCACTGAGCTACATCCCCTTTACACAGCTGGGGTATTTGTTTAGTATTGATATCTCTGAACTTTGATCAAGAAAAATCAAGAAGCTCCAGAAGCTTGATGGAAAAAACTTGGTCAGGCAACCAAGTTCAAGGCAACTCTCAGCAGCTTTGGGGGGGAAAGTAACTGGACTTCATGAAGTTTTGTAAAGATGTTTCACTTCTTAAGAGGCTTTTTCAGTCTTAAAACAATTTGGTAAAGAGTCCTGGTGAGGGTTGTTCCTGAAGGAGGTCGTTGACCCACAATTAATCATGTGCATTATCGCAGGAGCCAAGGTGTGGAAACAGGAGTTGGTCATCACCAAAGGTTATGAGTGAAATCACTCTGAGACCTAACCTCAACCTGTCGTGCGAGGCCGTGTGTGAGGTTGCCGAACAAATGTCTTGCTGACATCAGGAGTCTCTTTGTAATTGTCACATGTATGTTGTTGACATTTATGTGACGGACATTTTGACTGCGTGGTTATTTGTACAGTGTAGATATCTTTGAAAGTGTCTCTCAGCACACAAACGCAATTTGCTAATAGTAACCAAACTTCATGAATCACCTGACAAACGCACAGCGTAGACGTGATGGTCCTTGAGTCTTGTGGACATTTTTTGTCTTACTTTTCCTAATAGTTTCCTGAAAGCCAGAAAGATTTAGGACTTATCATGTTTAGTGCTATAAACCTTGTCACATGTCATTTTAACCTCAGGTCAAAACGTCGATCAACTTCAGAAGCATAAAACCTGGAGCTGCTGGCTGCTCTTCTTGGGTCTTGTGGACATTTTGTGTTGATTTATTGCCGTCTGAGTCTGTTAGACTTTTCTTGTGATTATAGTGCTATGCAGATTCTTTCCCCACATTTTTATAGACCATCAAAGGTTTTCGGCCTGGCGGGTTTCTGTGGTAATTTAAGGAGATGTGTTTTTTTTAGTTTTTGACCTCATGGTTGTTTGTTCAGTATGATCATCTCTGAACTTTGATCAACTCCTGATGGTATAAAACCTGGAGATGCTGGGGATTGAACCCAGGACCTCATACATGCGAAGCACGCGCTCTACCACTGAAGAATCGATAGAATAGAATAGAATAGAATAGAATAATCCTTTAATTGTCCCACAAGGGGAAATTTGGGTGTAACAGCAGCAAGAAAGACACATATACAAACAAACAGTACACAAGACACAGAACAGAAACACACAATTTTTACATATTTACATCAAGGACAATAGTTACCAAAAACAGAGTACTGTACCGTTACTAAAATTAAATACAGATAAGAGGCAAACCCAGGTTGTAGTGCGAATCAGTTGATAAAATAGTGCAGTTACAGCGCTGATGTAAACATCTGTTTGTTGGGAGCAGTGTTGATTGTACAGTCTGACACTGCAGGGAGGAAGGACCTGCAGAAACACTCCTTCATGCATCGAGGATGCAGCAGTCTGTCACTGAAGCAGCTCTGCAGTTCAGCAACATTTACATGCATGGGCTGGGAGACTCTGTCCATCAGAGATGTTATTTTGGCCAGAGTCCTTCTGTCTCCACCACCTGCACTGGGTCCAGGGTGCATCCCAGAACAGAGCTGGCCTTCCTGATGAGTTTATCCAACCTCTTCCTCTCATCTGCCGATAAACTGCTGCTCCAACATGCAACACTGTAAAAAATGACAGATGCCACCACAGAGTCATAGAAGGTCTTTAAAAGCGCTCCCTGGACTCCAAATGACCTCAGCTGCCTCAGCAGGTAGCGTCTGCGCTGACCCTTCCTGTACAGAGCATCAGTGTTGTGGCTCCAGTCCAGTTTATTCAGGTGAACACCCAGGTACCTATAAGAGTCCACTATCTCAATGTCCACTCCCTGGATGTTCACCGCTGTTAGTGTGGTGGGTCTGCGTCTCTGGAAGTCCACCACCAACTCCTTGGTTTTTCCGGCACCAGTCCACAAAGTCCAGAGTCCACTGTCTGTACTCTGAGTCGTCCTCACCTGTGATGAAGCCGACTATGGCAGAGTCGTCAGAGAACTTCTGTAGGTGGCAGCGTGGGGAATTGATGGAGAAGTCTGCAGTGTAGAGGGTGAAGAGGAACGGTGCTAGCACAGCAGACCAGCGACACAGCCCTGTGACCTCACAGGCATCCTAAGATGCCACACAGTTCATCTGCGCAGCATCTCAGGAGCCTGGAGCTGACGCCATCTGGACCTGCAGCCTTCTGCACCTTGATCTTGCGAAGCTCATTCCTCACTTGAAGTGCTGAGATGGAGAGAGGGGGTTTCGGGGGAGGGCGGTGTATGTTGGAGTCCACAGAAGCCGGGGGTGGGTGTGATGGCTGGGAGCTGGGTTGTGAAGTCCTGATATGAAAGACAGGCAGCGCCTGAAGATGAGGGAGATTGCAGCAGGGGGGACGATCCTGGGGGGAGGGGTGGGTGGTTGATCAAACCTATTAAAATATTTATTGAGGTCATTCACCCACCCCAAGTCTCCTGCAGCCTGGTGCAGAGGTTTCCCACACAGTGGAACGGAAACAGTTCCTCGGGGCCTCTTCAGTCTCTGCCGACCATTTCCTCACTGTGCGTTTAACAACTGGTTCTCTGTGTACCAGAGGTTTATACACAGGCTGGAGACAAACCAGGTTGTGATCTGAGCCCCCCAGGGGAGGGAGAGGTGATGAGCTGCCTCCTTGGTGTTAGCATACAATAAGTCCAATGTTTTATTGTCTCTGGTGTGGCAGGTGACATACTGGGTGAAGGTGGGGAGACTGGAGGACAGGGAGATGTGATTAAAGATCAGGAAAAGGGCCTGAGGGTGCTGTGTTTGGAGTCTGCTGGTTACAGAGTCCCGGACCCAACGCTGCTGCAGCGCTAGCAGCCTGTGAGATTTCAGTTTCAGAATACTTTATTGATGGAAATTATGTAGGAATTCAGGAGGTTTAGTAACATGCTCCTCTGAACATTTACTTGGACAAAAGCAACTGTTGGAAGTGGGATTTGAACCCACACCTCCAGGGGAGACGGCAGCCTAAACTCAGCACCTTAGACCGCTCGGCCATCCTGACTATTTGCTTCAACTATAGCTTATCTATGATAACATGCATCATAAATGATGCATTTTGGTGTGTGCGTTCTGCAGTATTGTGCTTTAAAACCAGGGTATACCTTTTGTAACCTGTAGTTGTTTCACGTGACATTTTGACCTCAGTTTTATTTGTTTTGTGTGGATGTCTTTGAGTAAGTGCAGAAGCTCGATGGTATAAAACCTGGAGATGCTGGGGATCGAACCCAGGACCTCATACATGCAAAGCATGTGCTCTACCACTGAGCTACATCCCCACTGCGAGTCAGTGTGAGTCTGTGTGGTCTGTTTGGTGCTGCAGTACACTAACACCAGGCTTAAAACTTACCAGGACTTCTTAAACTGAAATGTAACTTTGAGAACATGTATCAGAACCCGGAGGTGGTTTTCAAACTGCTGCATCTGCTGAAGAAATAATCTGTTTGGAAACCCTGTACAGACTGACACACAGGCACTGAGGAAAGGGACCGAAGAAGCAGTCAGGGATTCCCCCTCCCACCAGGAGCAGCACCCAGCTGGCCCTCTGAAATAAAACCATCAGTCTACACTCTGTCTGTGCAGCTGTATATATGTGCTGTTGCTCGTCACCTGATCCACAGAGTCCGATTACAGCGTTACCTGCATACACAGTTGCATGATGGTATAAAGCAGCCGAAACAGGACACTCCACCACTGTCGGCACAGGACAGTCTGTGGGAAACACGGCTGAGCTCAGAGATGTTCACACCTTCAGGAGCGAAACTGAGCCCAATCAAGAGACTCGCTCAGTTAAAAACAAACAAAATTTTATGCATAATTTTAATGCTTTATTTATCAAGAACATAGGCTCAAGTCTCAATTTCAGGATTTACTGACAAGCTGCCAACCACTGAACCGACATTTATCAGCGTTTTCATTTTCTGCTGCTCCCCGGACTATTTTGAGGCAAATATTTGAGTTATTGCCAGTGTCAATTACTAGTTTCTATGCAGATTCAAATTTACTGTAAACGGTTTTTCCAGAGAACTGTTTCTGTAATAAACACCCATCGTATAAATGTGAGATGACACCAGCCGCTGACTGCAGAGCAGATGAGGTGGATTCCTGAGGTTCACGCTTTATATGCAACAGATGAGCAGATGGGAGTGAATCCAGACACGCTGCCAGAGAAAGCAGCAGCAAAATAAAACATCCTTTTCTGTTTACGGGAATAAAGCAGTTATCCCAGGCGCTTCTTACAGGAGCACAGAGCTGACCCGAGGGGATGGACTCTGCTGGCACGTCCCCCTGAAGCCAGAGTGCAAATTTATTCACTGCTGCTCAAGGTGAAAGAAAACAATAGTGCCTGATTAGGACAACTACAGCTCCCGTGAGGCTTTGTTTCAGTGTAATTTACTTTTTTGCCCTTGTTTTACTGAGACTTTATGAGAAGATATCGGAATTGAAAAAGAGTCTAAACATCTCTCTATTGTAACTTTTTCATAATCCTGGAGGCATTTTTACTGACCTTTGCAGCTCCTTTCTGCTTCTGCTGCAGTTCCTCTAGTGTCCACTTGAGCCTCCAAAACGCTTCACTCCTCATAGACTCCCGTGTTAATGTTGTTTCAAGAGTTTCAGACTTTCCTTTTTGGTAAAGCTTATATTTGTTATGGCTGTCGTTCTTTTTGAATCTTCATGCAGTACGGTACCTTAAATATGTATGTTACCGTTTTTAAAAATCTTGTTCTGTCTCTTTCTCATTTCATCGCTCTTGGCTTTTGTTTCGTAGTTAGTTTGTACACTATATTACCAAAATCGCTCGTCTGCTATCACATGCATGTGAACCTGAGGGACATCCTGACTTAATCTATAGGGTGCAATTGGATTTTGACCCAGTCTTTGCAGCCATAACAGCCTCAACTCTTCTGGAAAGACTTTTCAGGGGTGTGTTTATGGCAATTTTTGACCTTCCTTCCAGAAGTGCATTTGTGAGGCCAAGCGCAGGTGTTGGATGAGTAGGCCTGGGTCAGAGGCTTCTAATTCATCCCAAAGGTGTTCTGTCAGGTTAAGGTCAGGAGTCTGTGCAGGCCTGTCAAGTTCTTCCACACTAAACTCGCTTATCTTTGTCTTTGTGGACCTTCCTTTGTTCACTGGTGCACATTCATGTATGAAGAGTTGGCAGCATGAAATGATCTAAAATGTCTTGGTTGGGCTAAAGGTTGAGGCCATCTCATGAATATAACCTCACCCTGCACCAAACTTTACAGTTAGCACAGTGTAGTCAGACATGTACCATTCTTCCTGGCACCCACCAAACGCAGACTCACCCATCAGATTGAGACAGAGATCAGACAGAGAAGTGAGATTTATCCTCTAAGAGAACAAGTGTCCACTGTAGAAAGTTGGTGACCTCTGTTTACCACGTGCCTGAGCGTCCACCGACCCCGCTCTGTGATTTTTACATGGCCTACTGGTTCACGGCTGAGTTGCTGTCGTTCCCAATCATTTCCACTTGACGATAACACCACTGACACACGACTGTGGAATATTTAGTAGTGAGGAATCTTTAAGACTGGACTTGTTGCACAGGTTGCATCCTATCACGGTACCACGCTGGAATTCCCTGAGCTCCTGAGAGCGACCCACAAATGTTTGTGGAAACAATCTGCATGCTGATGCTTGATTTCAGTGACTTGCATGGCTGAGTGAATACTTTGGGTAATATAGGGCATCATTTCTTAAAGCAATTTTACATCTTTTGGTGCATCTTCAGTTCTTTTTGTGTCAAGTTTTATGTCTCGTTTTGCAGGCGTTTGTGTCTCTGTGGGAACTCTGGGCCTCAAATCATTTTGAGAATTTGTGCGACACTTTTTTGCGCTCAAGCAATATCATTAAGCTGTATCCCGTTATATCACACTGATGCTGCTCATAAACTAAACATGCCAGTGCACCACCTGGTGGTTGCTTGGCCACCTCCTATACACCAGCCTGTCCTGTTTTTCCAGCTGCTCCCTCCAGGGGTGCACAGAGCGGGTCATCTGCCCAGATCTCAACCTATCGCTGTCACACCAACACTCTCGACTGCATCCATGAACTTCCTCTGTGGTTTCCATCTTTTCCTCCTGCACTGCAGCTCCATCCACAGTATCCTTTGTCCAAAATATTCATGATCCGTCCTCTACACGTCCAAACCAGCTGTCTCCCCTTTCTTTGTTTTTAATACAGCTTTCCAAATTTGACAATCTTATATTCATTCAGAGGATGATGGTTTATAATCCTTACAGAGGTGCCTGCTACATCTGACGTCACCTGTATTTATCATTGTGAGGGAAGCCAAGCCTGCGACGGTGTGAGGACAGCAGAGCAGGAACTGAAAACTGAGCCCATCTCTGGATGAATGAAAACAGCAGTGCATCACTTCCTGTACCTACATGCAGGCTGTGCTTTAAGAACCCCGAAACTAGGAGTATATGAACAGTGCAGCCCTGCTGTGTGTTTACTCTGCTGATGCATGAAGTAGAACTAGCTACACCTGGAAGATTATTACAGTTAACCAGTTTGTCACTTTAACAGCAGTTAACTGGAATAACAGACTAAACTGGTTCTGTGTAAATACTGGAAATGTCTTTGGCTTCTCATTTTATTTGCTTCTGTTTTCTGATCCTAATAAAATGTTATTTTATTCATATTTTCACTTCTTTACTCCTTTGACAACTGATCATAGAGTACACATTACATAATGTATGCTGACATGTTTTCTGCTTCTTCCTCACCAATTTTAAAATTTCTCACATTTTTTTGGGAATGTTTGATAAAATCTACTCGCTCCATAAAACTGATAAACATGATTTCATACACCAGCTAAGCAGGACGCTGCAGGACTGACTTTGTCAGACAAAAACACGACACAGACGAGATTTCTTTCCCACATTTATTCTCCCGCTGACGCACACACAGATGTGGCTGCAGCTGTTTACTCGTCTGCCTCGGACTCCTCGTCATCCTGGCTGATCTGGAAGTATCGCAGCTCGTACGTCTCCTTGTCAGAGGCCACCACCCTCAGCCAGTCGCGGAGGTTGTTCTTCTTCAGGTACTTCTTTGTCAGGTACTTCAGATACCTGTGGAAGAACATTGACCATCAGAACCGTTTCCAGGAAGGTTCTCTGGTTCTTGTGACACTTCTCGTTTTACCTTTTGGAGAACTGCTTCTCAGACGTCACGTTGATCTTGTTCTTCATGCGGCCGACCTGGACGATGTCACCCAGATTCCCCGTCTTCCCATTCACCTTGATCTTCTCTTTAAGGAAGGTCTCCTATTGGATAGAGCATAGTAATGCACTAGGGAAGAGAACCCTAGTAAATCTGGAGCTAGGGAAGGGCGCCCTAGTCCACAGATTGGGTCAGCTGCTTGCAAAAACCACCAAATTTACCCTTTAATAAATTAATTTGTCGCTTTTGGGGGACACGATTTGAACTGGATTTCTCCTAAAGTAGTGACGACTGCAAGAAGACTTACAAAGCTTGCAGAGTCCAGGATCCCATCCTCCACAGGGTGGGTCAGGTCCAGGGTGAACTTCCATGCAGCCCCCTTCTTGGACTTCTTACCAGCTGGCCTCTTCATTCTGATCTGTGATCATGTTTCACATGTTAACTTTACTAGAACACGCGTAAACTAACATAGTGAGCAAAGCTTATTGCTATAGCTGGTTTCCAAGGTAACAGTGGTGAAGTGACGTCACCACATGGTTCTTGAGTTATGCAAAGTCTGTTTCTTCAAATGACATTAGATAAATCTCCGGGTACCGGATGGTTAAAGAAAAAAGATGACGAGGAGACCTAAAGCTAAAAATAAGCCAGAGTCGGAGCCGCTCGGTCAAACATAAACCCTTCAGTGCTAATGTTTAGTTTCAGTGTGTGAGGAGTTTCCTGATGCTTTTGGTTGATGTTTGAATACAGTCATAAAAAAAATAATAAAAAATTTGAGGTCACTCGTTTTAAAAGACGCATCAGGCTCTGTTTATTGGCTCGTGCTGTTGTGTTTCCAGTGAGGCTTTGAACAAGTCCCTACTGTCATTTATTTTCTCAAAACGAATGTCTTGCGTTAAATATCTGATATTATGTCTGTCTGGATATGGACTCAAGTCCTGGAAGAAAAAAAAAAAGGGACATTCAATCTCTGCCAGATTCAGTCTTGTAGAAACCAGTTTTGCAGGTATGGGACTGACATTTTATTTAAAGCCTGTCATGTACAATGGATGTAATATGTGTGCTTTCAATTAAGACAAGTATTTTTCCTTTGGATTGGCAGGAGGTTTTTTTTAAGTTATCATTATTTTACTCATGAGATTTGGCGTCTATTTTAGTTCCATGATTAGTGATCCCAAACACCAGTAATAGCACCAAAGCTCAAGAACAAAATAGTTAATATGATAGACAATGTTCCTTATTTAGTGACAATAGACCAGGGAACATGACTTTAAGTTATGCCGAATTCACCTGTGTATCCTAAAATACACAGATACTAGCCACAAACCCAAACCCGGTAGACTTCCAGGTATTAAAACTGTTTAAAGAAACAAATACGCGTTTTTCTCTGTGGAGTCTGGTCTGCAATCAGAATGAGACACGTGTGACCAAGTGCTACGAGCTAATGCTAACGCGGCTAACTTGTTAGTTTTCTGGATGTAAATAAAGTTTTCTCGGTAGAGCCACCCGTCATTAACGATGGGTGCTTTTATGGGACTTGATCAAAGTGCCAGAGAAACAAAAAGGCGAAGAAACTCAGAACAAATTAAGCAAAAACCGGACGAGCTGCCAGGACTTACCGGCGCCATGTTGAGAGCTCGGACGAGAAAGAAGGCAGCGGAGGTGACGCAGCTGTGACGTCATGCGCGGCGCCCTACCAAATATGGTGAACGGGCTGTAAAAGCACATGGATCAGGAAAATGGGTCGACTTAACGAGCGCAGAGCTCCAGCTGGAGTGAAAACCGTTTAATCTGCGTTTGGTTTACGTTTGTAAGATGAAACAGCAACAGTTACATTCAAGTGTCACCCGCGTTTACCCTGAAAACAAACAGTTTCACACTTTTTGACAGCTGTTGTTGCTGTCTGTGAGCGAGGATGCAAGTCCAAAGGTCAACCGCAGCCCAAAAACACCCTGATAATAAACCTGCTGAGTCCGGTCAATCATTCACTGCCTCTTCACACACTCGGCCCTCTTCATTGAGCCACATTTCCACCACACACACACACACACACACACACAGGGAAAAACTTCCTCCCGATGAGTCAGAGGACCCATAACTGGTTCGATGGGTCCCATTTTTTCAGCCTTTGTGGTTTGAAGTCTGGCTCACTGTGCAGATATGCAGGCAAGTGAGTGATTCATCTTCACATGAGGCACTGAGGCAGGGCGTGCCCGCCGCTGCTGCCACTTCAGCACAACAAAAGATGCTCAGCACTAAAGTAGAAGCTGCAGCGTTCCACAGGACGGGGCGTGATCAGGTGTTTTGATTCATTAAATAGTATTTAAATCCCCACCGTGCAGCTACAGTCATGTGTGCTCCCTCATGCCACCAACTAAAATGTGATTTGTGGTTTATAATCATTTACATGCGAAACAAAGTTGTTAAAGCTTTTTCTTTTACAATCCTCATCTGTTCATTCCTACATTTCAACTTCTCTGTATTTCAGTAACAGTAGGAAATATGAGAAACGTTACATTTTACAGTGGGTGTGCAGCCCAGGCTCTGAGGCGTGTTACAGAGGAGCAGGCGTCTGCAGCAAATCTCACAGTTCATGATGTGCTGGTTAGAAATGTGACATTACAATCAAACCCTCCACACATATACCTGAAATCAAAGCCTGTAACATTAGAAAGATACATATTTCCCATTACATTCCTTAACATGCTCCAAATGTCCTCCCCCACTAAAGCACTCTGTTACAAACACTCTGATTCGTTTACACGTCCCAAACGCTTGGTACACGTTACTCTGTGTGAAATGCATTCTGGGTCGATGATGTAAACCGATTGCACCCCAGAGATATTTTTAGCAGTTCTAGTGGTCAAAAAGTGTGTGTGTGTGTGTTTCAGGGGGGGATCTCTCACACACACAACCTCTTTTTGGTTGTAATTTCCAGTAAAAGGAAACCAGTGAAGGGCATTAGTCCTCACTGCTGTGCTCGTCTCTCCTGATGCATTTTAGTCACGTTCCAGCATAAGAGACTTTCAGACGCTCTCTTATCCACGACGGGCCACCGCAGCAGGTAGCGCCACATGTTTGTTTTGTCAGGTTTTCATGTCGGATGCCCTTCATGACACAATCCCAGGGCATCTGTGTCTCCTCCTGGAAGTGAGGAAGAGATAATATGTAAACCACAACACTGTCTGATAGGAAGTAGAAATGTCTTTAGAAAACGTGAAAGAGCCAGAAACATTAGATCCTCTCCTGCTGGGAAGGAAACCGTCTACTCTGAAAGTGAGCCAACAGTCAGGATCCCCACATGGAGGAAGCGCCGTGTGGTGGCCAGGAGAACCGTGGTTAGCCGTGTGAGCAGGAAACAGACGTAGATTTGAAAAAGAAAGGTGGTGTACATGATGGTGTTCTTCAGTATTACTCATAAACTGATTGATCCACACGCTGACCTCGGAGCAAACGGCCTCTTTGCTTATGTGATCATCTTTGATGAGCATTTTCTCCTCAGTGAACTTCAGCTCCACAGATTAGGACCTGGGCAGCGGTGGCCTACATATGAAAGATCTGCAGTGCTTTTCATTTCAAATTTAAATTCTTGTTTTTAAATCTGTGCACGTCTGCAAAGTCAGGCTTCCTGCCTGTGTTTTTGGCTCCTCCCACCTCGTGTCTGCAGGTCTTCTTACATCTGAGTCGTCTTTTTGCCACGGCTGACCTATAAAGCTGTTTTATAAATAAACGTTACCTACTTACAGCCCATCTGATGGACTTGAGCCCCCGTGACTGCTGCTTGTGCAGTGCAGTGTTTGCACTGTGCGGGTTTGTGTGTTTGCAGGCAGAAGCTGCAGACATTCATCCATTTCTTCCAGCTCTCTCTGTTCAGACCCGCTCTCAGCCGCTCATGCAGGTTCTTATCTGCTTAAACAATGTGCTGCAGGTTGCATACATATGGTTCCATCACCCAACACGAGTATTACTAAACTGAACCATAAAAACTACTTTCCCTGCACCCATTTTACCAGAGCACGCCTGACAGGATCACCTCAGCTGTGAGCCAGGAGATCATGAACAGCCCATCGATGGTTGAGTTAGGACTACAGGAGTTGGTTTCAACTCACAGGAAAATCTTCCATGTGAAAGGCAGCGTCTTCTAGTTTATGACAACCTGCTCATTTAACATGTGCCATCACCAAACCCAACCCTAAACCCTGAAAGTTCGTTAATTGCAAATGTGCAACATTTTAATCAATTTATATTCCAGTTTTCTAATTATTTCACTGGACTCTGAATATGTTTACAGCCTGTTAGAAACACTGTTTTGGTCTGCGTGGATACATTCATTAAAACAATGCAGGTGTTGATCTTCTTTTAATAACTCACCCATCTGGATGCTGTAAAGCCGTGATGGTAGGGGGCGTGGTCTGCAAGGCCTCACCTCAGCTAATCATAACTAAACTTCTCAACTGTTTTCACCGTTTTAGAGCATTTTTAATGCTGATATATAAGAAGTAATATGCTGTGGGTCTAAGCAGGTACTGGAAAATATATTTTCTTAAAAATAGTAATTACACTGTTGAAATAATGGATCCCGAGACCAGAAAACGCATGTAGGTGGATGCATCCATCCTTCACATACAGTCTTAAATCTATAACTCCTTTAGGGCAGATCGCACCATTATTCGCCTGCTAGGTCCGATGTTTTGTGCATGTCCAACTTCAAAGAGACTCCAGGACAGGACCAGGACACACTGGGGTCTCAGCTGGCTCGGGAACACCTCAGCGACCCACTAGAAGAGCAGGAGGAGGTGGAGAGGAACCCAGAGCCAGACGGGTCAGGAAATGGATGACTCGGATGTCTTTGATCTGAAGAGTTTATCTATGAACTGCAGCAAGGAAAAACCGAGGACACACATTCCAACTCGTACATGTGAACACTTTCAGAACAGATCGTCTTTATACTAAAAGGAAAACAAGATTCATATTTTCAGTGGTCGCAGAGGTCAGTGTGCAGCTTCTGATCTAAGATAAGATAAGCTGTACTTCAGCTGTAAGAGAATGAAACCACCTGGAGTTTTCTGTTAAACTCAGTAAGAGTTGTGTATTCATGCATCAGTGAACAGCAGTTGCACATCCTTCCACCCAGAAGCAGCATCACTACAGAACACCAGGATCAGCATTACTCAAAGGTAATGGTATAGTTCTTGCTGCTGTTCTACCTGTTGGGTGTGGCAGCCAATCAGAAGAAAGCACATTCAGGGAAGTTTGCAATTTGAGGTCAGTGACATAAGTACAGCTGAGTGTCTGCACAGAGACAGATTTCAGGGAGTTAAACTGCTGCTTCCCTGTAAAGGTGCAACAAATGGAAACCGTTGTAACACTGCTCACTCACATGCCTGATTAAAATGCAGCCAGAAGGGAAGATAAAATGAAGAAGTTCGTATTTTGTGTCTGAATTCTTCAGACTGCTCAACATGTTTGAGTTTGTATCAACCGCAGCTTTAAAAACGTGTCTCCATCCTGTCAGGCGGGAGTTTTAACAGTCGCGCAAGCTCGTCATAGACGCCACTGCTAGGAAGCAGGGTTTGGGCTCATCGAGGTAAACCAACGGTTAACCTCGACTGCTCACTTTGTACCAGGATGCATCACTATGGTAACTAATGCTGCAGACCTAACCTGGTCTGGAACAGGTTATGCACCACAATAGAGATTAACCAGTACGACGGCATCACCTACAACCAGTTGTTAAGTCTTACTAACCAAAACTCGTAACACACACACACAGTTTTATCTGCAGCAGCTGTAACCAGTGTTCCCTCTAATGTTTCATGTGTCTGAACACACAAACTCCCTGAGCGTCCCCTGGACCACTGTGAGCAACAGCAGACGTGTGCACTGTGGTCACGCCAGCATCCAATCATCCAAGTTACATGTTTATTAAAATAATCTAATTACAGCATTTATGTTAGACTACTTTTAATTAACTACTTTAGCCCACTTACAATGAGAAGAAATCTTGTTCATGACCTGTGTAGCATGTTAACACTGTTGGAAGGAAAAATAACTTAAACCAATTTTGAAAACACAACTTTCTTTCTTTCTTTTTTCTTTTTTATAAAGCTCTGACTGTATTATGAGTCTGTGGTCTGGGAGAGTCTGTAACTGTCTGCAAAATACAGTAAATAATGACCAATGTTGGGCAATTAATTATTTAGTTACTTCTTCAAAAAAGTTACTGAGTTTTGCAAACTAAGTGTTTTGCAGCTGTTTACCTAAAAATGCAGCCAAGGTGTTTTTAAATAAACATTTCAAACTATTTACAGAACAATCAGCTGTTCTGCATCAAATCTGATGCCACACAAATTATTTGTGCCGCTCCAAAAATATTTCTGTCCACTATGAGATGAAGGAGAACAACAGCCTGATACCTGCAGGCCTGACAACAGCAGATGTATCACTGCTGTAACACCTGTAACACTCAGCAGTCGCCTCATTGTTCTGACACACAACAACACTACTGACTACACTACACACTAACTACACACTCACTACACACTCACTACACACTAACTACACAAGATTTGTGCTAAACGTCACAAATCTCTCACATCTCAAAACCCCCATCACCCCTAAAACTTCCCCCTCCCTAAACATTTAAATGCCATGTTGCCATATCATTTTTTTGATTGGTCAACATGGTACATTTTTTCGCCAATAGGAAAGGGCGGGGTTTTGGTTTTCTTTTTGCTCGCAGGCTTTCCAGCGTTTTCCTTATAAAACGACGTTTTTACAGTTTCTTCCTGTAATAAATATAAAAACCAAACATTGCAGATATTTTATCATAACTCTGGTTTTACGTGGCCGATCAACACAATTTAAAAACTGGTATAAAGTCCACACTTTGTCCGTCAGTTGCTCTGTCTGTCCTGCTCACGTCTCCAATGATTGTACACGTTGTCATTAACGTGGCTTCACTCCACATCAGCCGCTTTGCTAAAACACCGGTGTCGGCACATAAGGACGCTGTCACAGCCTGTCAGCGACGTTGATTAGCTGCGTATATACGAATGTGAATCGCATCATTGGCTGCACTATGGGATAATGTGGCATCGTTCTGATCCCATACAGGAGAAGCCAGTCACTGACTCACACTGCAGAACAGAATTGTTAACATATTTACTTTAATTTCAATCCAGGTTAGATTTTTTTGTGCGCAGAGATCGTGCCAGCAGTGCGCAATTGCGCACGCGCAGCTTAGAGGGAACGCTGGCTGTGACTAAACTTCATATTCAGTCAGCACTGATCAGATGCAGCAAAGTCTCTTTCATGTTTCATGCCCGGTCTGCTTCAGGAGAAACTGAACAGGATGGAGGTGGACCCCTGCCTGGTCGCTTGGATCTCCGACTACCTCACCGACAGACCACAGTACGTCAGGCTGAAGGACATCACGTCTGACACTGTGGTCAGCAGCACAGGAGCACCACAGGGAACTGTGCTGTCCCCTCTTCTCTTCACCCTGTACACCTCTGACTTCTGCTACAACTCTGAATTATGCCATATTCAGAAGTTTGCAGATGACACAGCCATCATGGGGTGTATCTGGGATGATCAGGAAGAGGAGTACAGAAGTCTGGTGAGGCACTTTGTCGCATGGAGTCACACAAACCACCTGCAACTCAACACCTCAAAGACTAAGGAACTGGTTGTGGACTTCGGGAGGTCCAGAGAAGGTCCACTGCCAGTTCAGATAGAGGGGGAGGAGGTGGAGGTGGTCAACAAGTACAAGTACCTCGGGCTGTGGGTGGACAATAAACTAGACTGGTCATGCAACACAGAGCACCTGTATAAAAAAGCCCAAAGCCGACTGTACTTCCTCAGGAGGCTGAGGTCTTTTAACATCTGCAGGAAGCTCCTGAGGATGTTTTACCAGTCGGTGGTTGCTGGAGTACTTTTCTATGCTGTGGTGTGCTGGGGGAGCAGCACAGCAAAGAAGGACTCATCCAGGCTGGAGAAACTGATCAGGAGGGCTAGCTCTGTGGTCGGCATGAAGCTGGACACTCTGGTGACAGTGGCAGAGAAAAGGACATTAAAGAAACTGATGGACATTATGGACAATGCTGGGCATCCTCTGCACATGGCCATTAACAATCAGAAGAGTCTGTTCAGTGACAGGTTGCTTCTCCCCAAGACAAGAACTAACAGACTTAAAAACTCCTTTGTCCCACACGCCATCAGACTGTTTAACTCCTCTCTGGAGGGGAGAGGGAGGGGAAACAGGAGGACAAAGGAGGGGGGAACAACTAAGCTGTAGGTGCTTTTCTACACGGTGCAATATATATGTTTTGTTTTCTTTTCTTATATTCGACTGTGCAATAATCACTGTGCAATAAACTCACTCAAATGAGCAATCCTATTAATCCATTTTGTATATTCTGTATCTATAGATATATATCTATCTATAGATAGATAGATAGATAGATATCTATATCTATCTATATATATATCTATATCTATATATATATATATGGTGTATTTATGCTTATATCCTGACTCTCATTTCCCTTATCGTATCTGCAACATGCAACTTCTTCGGTGCTTTGCTACTGGAAACTGAATTTCCTGGAGGAACCCACCCGAGGGGTTAATAAAGTTTCATCTAATCTAATGTGCTTATCAGTCTGAGTAACTCTGGGGTAGCTTATTGAGGAGTTTGGGGTAAGAAAAGCCAGACAACAAAAGATAACTCCGGTATTTCAAACTACTGTTGCTTCCGATCACTCGTCACATGTATAACAGGAGCCGTGAAGCAGAACATCCAGGATGTTCGAAAACGACCATTTTGTGGTGCTTTGCTGCTCCCTGATACGGCGCAGCTACACTACACCCTGCAGGAAAGTATCTTCCTCCAACTTCAGTAGGGTCATGGGATTTACTGCCGAGGATCTGCAGGCTTCATGAACATCCCTGCTACTGTTTTCACTTCAACTCTTTCTCAAACATCGTTATAGGGAGACAGCTGCGATGTTTCAGACTGAACGAATCAGCTGGTGGAGAGAAAGGATTCTGCTGATGTACATTTGTCCAAGTTCAAAAAGAACAACAGTGCTCCATTGTAAATATGGTCAACTCACTGAATCTTACAGACAAGCCTTAAAAAGAAGCCCCACCCACCTCCTGCTCAGTCAGTTCTGCTTACAATGGGCAGCCAATCAGGAATCAATTCATATTTGTTTACTCCTAGAGGCCTTCAGGACCACACCCCCGCTCAGAAATACCTACCCAAGAGCCTCAGGAAGCAGTCTTCAGTTGGCTTCAGGGACCCAGCTGGACCTCGAGGGTCTGGAACAGCCTGCTGGATGGAAGGAGGATGGAGGCGCTCGTTTCCTTCAAGTCGCATCTTTAAATTCTTAGGACTTTTCAGAGTTTTTCTGCAACATTTCTCACTATAGTTTGATTCTGCTGCTCCTGTGAAGCCGTTTGAAAGGTGGATTTTGTGGAGCGCTGTATGAAAAGTACTACTGGGATTATCATAGAATAAAGCTGCCTCAATGAGGTCAAGTCACAGAGCTAAAAGTTCCCAAAGCATTTCTCCGCAGTTGAACTAATTTTTCTCTGATTAAATCAAACAGAGCTTCGTCTTAGCTCAGCATTAACTAAACCCACGAGGGAGTTTGTAGTTCCACAGAAGAGTAAAACGGCACCAACAAAGGACGAGTCAGTGAGAACACTTATTTTCATATCTGTGCGAGGTGATCATTTAGATTGACAGCAGTGATAAAGGCGACTCTAGCAGGGTCCAGAAATAAAAACAAGGAGCTGGAATTGAGCCGTGAGCAGTGTTTAGTATTTTTAAGCATATAAATGACAAAATAAGGACTTTGAAATACATGATACAGCAGCCCGCTCACCCACCTTTGAGACCATAAAATACTTGAGACAGAAAACCACACATCGGTTGCAGTTTTTCTCCATTTGTTTCATCGTTTTTATTTTGCCATCTCCAGTCAGGTGACAAAGGCCTCGAGTGAACAAAAAACGTTTGCAACTCTACCACCCTCCCCAACCCGATCGAGCCCCTCAAAAAAAAGAAACACACACCTCACTGCAAACCGCCTCCCACATTTCGGAGGCCCACACTGCCACACACTCACGCCCTCTTAAAAACGAAACAACACTCCTCTTTTTTTGTATTTGGGGGATGGCCCCGATGGACGAGAGGTGCGAGTGCACGGGACCCTCACGCCCCCTCAAACTTCTACACAGACAAGAGACTGGCATCACGAGGGTTAATCACTGAAGTTTCTGTTCTTTTTCTTTTTTCTCTTTAAGGGAGGGGGGAAAGGGAGAAAAGAAATCTTGGTTTTAGAGCTTTGACATGCTGGGGGGGACCTCGAGTGCTCTTTACGTGCCGGCCACCACGATCCCCCGATCAGGGGAGGGGAAATAAAAATAAAAGGGACCTAGTCGCACTCAAAGGCCATGCTGGAAAGCGGTATGGCTGCTAGAGGGGCGACCTAATCCAGAATTCAGTATCTACAGGGGCAACCCTCCCTCCCTCCCACGGCTTTAACTCAAAACCAGCCCCTCCCCGACCCCTGATCCCCTTCCCTCTAAAAGGCTTTAAACCTGCTGTATTCAATCTAAAGAATATAAAAAAATAATCATACAAAAGCTGAATCCCGCTGTTATTTCAACATTCAGGAATGTGAGTGGCAAAACCAACACGTCTGAAGGCAAACAGAATACGCAGGAATTGAGCGACTGATCGTGTTTTTGTTTTGAAGTCGTTTTATATAAAGTTGCCAAACAAAACCTCAGTGATCAGGCAGAGGACCACGCAGCGAGCTGCGGCGGAACAATCCCAACAGCAAATGGAAAGGAGAAACCAAAAGGAGGAGGAGCAGAGGGGGGGGGGAGAAATAAAAGATCAATGATGAGAGAGAGAGAGAGATCACAACAGAATGATTGAGGTTGTCTGTGAAGGCCGACGCTTTGGTGACAGAACCAATGAGAATGCAAGAGACTGGTTGTGGGTGGTGCTTGTTGTCCGGGCAGCAAAGTCTATCAACTCCTTATTTGCTGGCCAAGACCTTGGTAGCGACAGCACATTCCTCCCCCATGGCAGCAATCACGGTGACCTGTGGAGAGCGCACAGACACACAAACAACGTGTTCAAGTCAATCATCTGAAACGTTACACGTGCAGCTCTCGCCCTCCTCGCCATCTCCACCCTCTGCTCCCGGGTCAGGACTCCCAACCCCGAAGCCTCCAGCTACATGGAAGCTTGTCTGTGAAGCTTCTCAGTCATCCAGGTCCTCCTAGTCTAGAAGCTTCTTCAGTTCAGAACTGAAGAAGCTTCTCGGATGAGAGGTGGAACGTCTTCAAGCGACTCAAAGTCCAGACGCTTTTCTTTCCAAGACTACACGGAAGTTTAATCAATTTATGACCCAAAAACAAGGTTGTTTTTTAATACTGATGACAAACTGTTTCACAGCCCAGGAATTAGCCCACACCATTGTGCTTTAGACAGATTCACCACTGTGACAGCTACAACGGGGCTTCAGGTCGGGCTGACAAATATGAATTATATGAAAAGACTAAACTCACCATGAATTCTTCACCCGCCTCGAACTTTGACTCGATTTCCTTGCCGACTTCATTGTCGGGGACGCGCAGGTCCTCTCTGATGTCGCCGTTGTCGCTCATCAGGGACATATAGTTCTCATTGATGTTAACCAACTGCAGAAAAACAAAAAGACTTCACTGATCACATCTGCACAGACCTCAAGCTGGTCACAATAAAAACATGCGATCCACATTCTCCAGTCTGGCCACAGTTCAAAGTTTCTGAGTCCCAAATGAAGCTATTCCAGCTGTATAGCACCAGAGTCACTCCTGCACATGTATCACAAAGGAAAACTTTCCACAACGTAATAAACATTTTAATGACTTTCAGCACAACTTTAATGTTAGTTTGGTTTTTTTCAGCCAGAAAATGATACGAAGTCAATTTCTAGCCATGTCTGAATCTCAGAAATCTGTCAACTCCAAGTAGCCTTTTATTTATTCAAGGGTAAAGTGCTCATCAAATTTCCAGGACTGTGGGAAATATGACCTGTTTAAAAAAGAAAAACGAGTTTTGTTAACAATCAAATTATACCAAGCCTCCATCCTGACACTAAATGTCGTGGATGGTCACGTGTAATCACCTCTGAGACCAGGAAACCCCAGCAGTGCCCAAAAATCCTTACTGAGAGGATTTGGCCATTTCCAAGCCACAGATGAAGGAAAGTTAAACTAGAGATTTTCTTTAATGATGCAAGTTATTAATGTGAAGCGTACAGGAGACAGAACCTTTACTTTTTATTTAGGTTAACCACCTAACCAGCTGTGCTCAGTTTGGTTTTGCTGTCATATGCAAAAGTATCACAGCACAAAGTAAAGACCGGCACTTCACTGAAAAATAAAACAAAGTCCATCCTGATACAGACAACTGTAGAATGAAGCCGACGAACACTTAAACGATCCCGTGTTTGTTTCTGACAGAACTTTACGTGAGCAGACTGCAGCTGAGCCTCAGCACCTCTCACACTTTAACACACAGAGTGAAAACACACCTGTACACACATCTGCAGTCAGTCACCTGGAGCATAAATGCTAATTATACACCATTGGATTAAAGCAGCTGTGGTAGCACATCTGTAACATGACAGTTTAGCTGTTTGCTCTGCATGAGAAATGTATCCATGCAAAGTGCACTAATGTACATTAATTATTCGGACTCTTTGTGCCGTTTCCATAGAAACGTGTTCATTTGCAAACTCAGCATGTTTAGGTATTGGATGCTGGGCCGACTATCCCACAACGTGATAAAAATGTAAAGGTAGTGAGCAAAAGAAGGACAGTACAGAAACTTTCACTGGCTCAGAAACACACAAGACCACAACCAGTTACACTTTATTTCAAATTCTATCTGCACTGTGGTAAAGGCCTGGAACCAGCTGCGTGCAGCAGCCAGAGGTTACTCAGGGTTCATCTCAGCTGCACCGCTTCACCGATGAACCCGACCTTTGAAACCCGAGTGGTCACATCTTTATTTTAGCAGATATCTGAGCCGTTCATGTAAAGACGCCCATTTCTTAAAGCTTACGTCTCATTTTCTCCAACATGAATGTTAGTGACTGGATTATTTGCAGGCTTATTTAGCGTGAGTGGGATGAGTGAGTGGAAATGTTTCCTTCCATTCTAACATTAAAAAATCCACAGGGACGATGAGGTTCAGCAGCACGTGTTCTGCTCTTATCCCAAACATTTCTCCGACTATAAAACAAACTTCAATTCAGGTTTCTGGACTGACTGATTCACACAACAGAAAGACGCCCTGTGAATATTTCCACCTGCTGACTCACTGTTGGGAGGCAACGACTGGGAACCCAAACACCAGATGATGTATCCGCTCAACCACCATGTAGCCTTTTCAAACAGTCAGCTGACAGGAAGTACCTGATAGTCTATCCTCTTGATGGAGGGAACATCCATGTTGTGGGTGGAGGGGCACATATCTTCATACTTCTTGTTGGTGAAGATGTCGATGCCAACCAGGTTAACCTGAAGGGAAGATGAGGAATTCACAAGTGTTTAAACAAAGAAAACAGGAGCCACTGAAAGCAGCACAACAGCAACTGATCAACCTGCCAGTGTCATGCATCACACCAGCCCAGGGTCAAACTTCAATAAATGCCTAAACAGAAACCTTAGCCTACTGTCCGACGGCCTGCGTTACGGTTTCAGCTTAACCACATATTCTTTTTTATGAGGGGCTATTTTGGTTTACTTAAAGCTCGATTCTGAAGTTACACCAATTCAAAATCTGCATGAAAAGTCATCTTTGGTCCCAAGTGTTCTTCCTTCCATCAGTCTGAAAGTTTGCACTTAACTAAAAAATGCAATTAAATCTGCTGCTCCTGCAATCAGCTGCAAAATCAAACTTTTTTTTAAAACCCAAATTGAATGAGCAGAAGTTTTCCAGATTTTTTTGCCCTCACTGAATTGATTCAAAGTGACATTAAATACGGTGCAGGCTACAGGTACCCAGCTTCATCACTACCAGCCTTTATTTGGCTCAATGAGATCTTTTGTTTCAGGTCTGCTTAGTTTTAACGTGCATTTCATGTCGAGTGATGCTTATTGTGCATTTTCACTGTGTCACTGCTCTATGCAACAATCGACTGTGCTGCCATCTATCTTTAGACTTTTAGAGTCACATCATCCTGATGGAAGTAAACGTTTAATTAGATTTAAGATCTGAATCTTTCCAAGCTGAAATGGAACATTCAATAAAACGTGACATAAAAAGGTTGTTCAATTTTGTCAACTCTGGATTTTCCCTGCAAACACTTTGGCACAAAAACAGATTTTAGGTCATTGTCTGAAAGAAGAACAGACTGATTTAAAAACAGAACCTTTAAGAGTGAGGCTTAGTTTAATCTAGCATCCGAGGCCCAACCCCCGGGCCTCGGACCGGTCCGTGAGTCGTTTGGTACCGGGCCGCGAGAGTTGAGGCTCAGGTGTGAAATGTATCGGTTTTCAGCGTTATTTTGTCATCGTTTTTATCGTTAACTCGGTCTTTCTGGGTCTTTTCACGTGTGTTATGAATAAATTTTCTTTTTTTCGGTACCGGTACTAGTTTTATTTTGTTGCATTTATCCGCGACACCTTAAAGGCCGGTCCATGGTGCAAAAAAGGTTGGGGACGGCTGTTATAAGGCACAAAGTGATGAAAAATAAAAATTTCACACATTAAAATATCCGAGTTTGGTAAACCACAAAATCTTGGGAAATTCAGACAAACATCCACTGCAGCTTTACTCTCTATTCATTTTCAATTACTCAACACTTGTTTCAAATTTTGGATTTCTCCCTAAAGCTTCTGACAGGCAGATTTAAGTATTTAACCAGGTTTACAAAGCTGGGCTGTAGTAAGTCTTTGCTATAACTGAAACCTGGCTGCACAGAAGGCCGCTTCAGTCAGAAAAGCCCAGATAATTATTGGATTTCATTTTGTTAGTACTAAGATGGAGATTACCATCATGTTAATATAAATCAACCAATAAAAAGGTCAGAAGGCATCTTCAATGGGACTCAAATCTAAGGACTACATTTGTCCCATTTTGTGGTCGTGGAACACTAAACTGAAAACCCCCCCATTTTTATCATGACGGAGTCCCATGTGAGGGCAAAGTACACACAGGAACACTGTGAGTAAAGATAAGAAGGCCTTGTTTTAGTAAAGGCACACATCATGCAGTTTGGATCAGACAGGTTTGAAACCTGAGAATCCAGGCCGAGCCTCAGGTACTGCTCCAAAACTTTATGTTAAACTTTGCAGCTTTCAGCAGTCCTCCACCTGAAAGCTCTCAGCCTGTCTGGTCTTTACTCTGCGCGTTGTCCTGTTTCATGTTCATGGTCCCCCTTTTCTGTCCTGACCAATGCTCTTTACCATGCGGTACAAAATGATCTGAAATAAAAGAAGAGGACTAAACAGCTTCTGAGTTTACCTTAGCATGTCCGTGCTTGCCGGTCTTGGAGGTTGACATCTCCACAATTTTGCAGGGACGACCCTTCAGCACCACGTAGCCGTTCTTACGCAGAGCAGAGCACTGCATGGGGTAGGTGGCGGAGGCGCCAGACTCACCAGTCTGGAAATCGAGATCGGGATCTGCCATGGTGCGATGGGTCTGGGGCGCTGGTGGAGACAGTTACACATCACTAACCCCGAAATCAAGCACAGAAATTTATATCGACAGACTTCCACACTAAGCAGTCACAGGGTTAGGTTCTCGTGGAGAAAGACATGGCATTAA
The DNA here is from genome assembly GCF_965226115.1 of Aulonocara stuartgranti. Classification (NCBI taxonomy): domain Eukaryota; kingdom Metazoa; phylum Chordata; class Actinopteri; order Cichliformes; family Cichlidae; genus Aulonocara; species Aulonocara stuartgranti. Next base: position 33,363,786 of record NC_138960.1, read on the forward strand.
CACGACAGCGAGCAAAAATCAGAAGGTAACCTGACCTAGTCAAGTGTACACTTGAAACAGATGACCACGTTCAATACACCTCTTACATCTGTCCAATAGCATCCTGATTTCAAAGCTTCTGATGTCAAGTGTTACGGGGAAAAACCCTGTAAAATGACCCAGTAAATATTCCACTTTCATACATTTGCCAAATTGTGGTTAAATTACAACAGTTTTGGCATCCCTGACCCTGGTCAAATATAATAGTTGTTCTGTACATAACAGAGGACTTAAAGTGTCGGCGTTGGTGTTTTCACAGTAGTTAATGAGGGAAAACATGAATCTCATGACAGTTGTCAACAGCAGCCTGATGTAGATAGAGTCCTGTGAATTAAATGTTTGCAATGTTTGTCAGAGTTTAATGCTTGCTGGAAAAACATTGATTCTACTTCAACTCAGCTAAAGCTTAAGGAGTTTCATGATATTTAAACATGCCTGATTGTGGCTTTGATTTTGACCCAATGTAAACCACAGCCCCCGACTGCTTCCCCATTTTTAAAGGGTTGAAACACTACCTTGGGCATACATTGATTAAAAAAAAGCAATTCAATACAGCCTTGTTTAATATATTAACATTAATACCAAAGAAAAAGCAAATTAGGGGATTTTGCTGTAAACATTGCAATTTTTAAAAATTATGTAAAAAAAAAAAAAAGTGTTTCTACTTTAATAAATCTGCTATGCTCGGCTGAGTTTTGAGCCACTTTAACAGTTTTCTTTCCTGCTTTGATTTAGACTACCGCAGCCTTTTCCTGGGCCCCACAGAGCTCTCTGCTACTTTTAGGTAGATATCGCGAGATTTCTATTGTAAAATAAATAAATAAATGAATAAAGGTGCAGTCCTCTTGATCTGCTGGGAAATTAATTTGAGTGTGATCCGAGTTATACATTTTGAATATCCAATTTGAAAAAGAAAAAAACAAATCCCTAAGCTCCGCCGAAACGTGGACGTCGCCACCCCGGCTCGACACGAGGCTGGACGGCTGCGCCACTTCTCAATCTGCCGCAGCAGTTTTATCGCAAATGTTAGCAAGCCCAGTGGACGCATGAAGTTCAAAGTCAAAATTCACTCGCAGCCACTTCTTCGCCCCATCGGTGCCACATAAATAAATTAAAGGTTAATCTTTTAATGATCAGAAGTTAAGCTGGCTCAGAGTTTACAAATGTAACATAGCGCTGTGAAGACAGCAGAGAATAGTGCATCAAACGCTAAAATTAGCACGTTTTATTCTGGATGTTTTGGTTTATAACCATTTATTGTAACGCTATCGGGACAGGATTTCGATGCCGCGAGATTTGCGGCTGGCCAACGTGCGCTGCTGTTTCACAAACACCAAGTCCCGTTATCCGAGCTAACGCGCTGCTAGCGGCGGCTAACCGAGCTAGCCGTCCATTCAGCTCGGTCCAAATAAAGGCGCGGATTAATCTCGGATCGACAGCGGACCGGGTACAAACCATCAGTCTGTTTTTTCCTGATCGGCCCGCCGGGTCGTCGGTTAACAGTGCGGATTTTAACCGCGAACCGAAGACAAGAGCGTTAGCGCGGAGAATGACAAGCAGCTTCCACGGAGCGCGCCGCCGAAGGCCGCATGTCCCTTTGATTCAGCATGCTAGCGCTAGTCGGAACATGGACACCCACACCCTACCCTGCCACCGACTACATCCACCGGGAAACCGACTAACTACTCCCTCGGCATCTCAAACCAGTACATGACTACTTTAATACCTCTGAAATCGTTAATGGGTCACCTAAAAACCGCTAAAGTCCACCGTTTATCCCCCCCAAGGCAGCAACACGCGCCATGCCACACTTACCTTCCAAGAAAAAGAGGACCTAAAGTGCGCATGCGCGGCCAACTTGACTGCAGCATCCGTAGAGGAAGAAAGGAGGGGAGGGGCGTTTATGTGTTCCGGTAGCAGCCTGGCAGAAAGGGATGCCAAGTCTGAGGGAAACATGGCAACCCGGCCAAGAGAATACAAAAATACTACTTTTTTTTTAAAAAAAAATCCTGGTAATGTACTTACACAATGGTATGGATTAGATTTAGGTTGGCTAATATTTTGTTAAACACGAGGTATTTATTTCTAATACTTAATATTGGGCATGAGGTCTTTTTATTACAACAAATGTGATGTACAGAGCTTTACTAGGTACAGAGGGATAAAGTTGATGAGTCATACCATGACGATATGGGAGAGTTACTGAAGGTAGGTTAAGAAAAAAGGTAACGATCAGATCAGCAGAATAGCTTCATGCATGTCTGAGGGTGGTGCAGGGCACTGAGACAGTGGGGAGGTGTGCTGTAGAAGTGACAGGCCTGGTTTGAGTCCCTACATGTTTGCAGTGATGGTGCACAGACTGACAGATAAGGTCTGTCAGGATGCTCTGTGGACTATGGTATTGCAGATGATATTGTGAGCTGTAGTGACAGCAGGGAGCACGTGGCAGAGAGGTAGAGGTATGCACTGGTGAGAAAAGGGATGAAAATCAGAAGAAAAAAGACATTTATGAATGACAGGGAGATCGGTGTAGCAGTGAGGCTGCAAGGAGCAGAGGTAGTGAAGATAGATGAGTTTAAATACCTGAGGTCAACCAGCCAAAGCAATGGACAGTGAATAAGAGAGTGCAGGCAGAGTCGAGTGGGTGCAGATGTTTATTTGTGACAGAAGGATAGCAGCAAGACTGAAAGGGAAGGTTTTCAAGATGGTAGCGATGCCTGCTGTGATGTATGAATTGGACACGGTGGTACTGACAACAAAAACAGGAGGAAGAGCTGAAGATGTTAATTAAAACATCAGAGGAACAGCTCAGGTTGAGAAGCAAGGCTGTGATGGTTTGGACATGTGCAGAGGAAGGACTGGGGTTATAATGGACAAAGGATGATGAAGATGGAACTAGCGGAAAGGAGGAAGACCTCACCTCAGAGAAGGTTCATGGATGTAGTGGAGGAAGACATGCAGAACGTTGGTGAGGTGTTTTGTTGAACCTTAATAAACTGCTCCTAGATATTTACATGACCTAGTGGCAAGAATAAATCGCCATTAGGCGATCATATACATGACATTCGTATTCATGTATAACATAGAATCAGTGAATTTTCTCTAACGCCTCCTAGTGGCAAAACTCCTTCCATCTTCTTAGGACACTCCTCACTCCTTCAGTACATTTAATACTAATTTAAAGTACTGATAAATATGTAAAGATCCTTTTACTCTGTAGATGCTATGAAGTTTAAGGTCTCCATCCATTAGTTTGGCTTTAACCATATGTTGCTTCAACATAACACATTCAGCATTAATGTTAGCCGAGAAACGTGTACTAATGCCCCTGATCCCATCAGGGGTACTGGCTGTGTGATGTCCTCTTTAATTCTTTGTGTGCGGTACGTTTCTGAAACTTGTTATTTTGGTTTTTTGTAGTCACTTGGATGAGTGGCAGAACGTTTCTCCCGCTGAAAACGTTACATCCTGATGAACAGAATCAACGTTTTGGGATTTCCTTACCTGGATCGAGCATGCATTAAGACGTTACATGGTAGAGTGTGAACATAATGTGCAGATGCACTGAGCTTTGGTCACTCTTGGTGGTTCTCTGTAGTTTCCCTGAAGCCCATGCAGTGACCAGCTCAGTGTTTGATGGATAAAGGAACATGCATGTGTCTACAGTTAAAAAGGATTTGGCTACTTCCTGATTTATTTATTTGAATCTATTTTGCACATTTGTCACACTTAAACATTTCTGATAAAACAAATTTTAATGTTAGTCAGAGAGGTGCAGTCCTCCTGATCTGCTGCCCAGTTGCCTCTTAAACTAGTTGTGCCTCCCTCACCAGTAAAAACTGCAAACAAGTGTTTGTGATAATGGACAACAAGTGTTTCACATCACTGTGGAGGAACTTTGGCCCACTCTTCTTTGAAGAAATGTTTTAATTCAGCCACACTGGAGGATATTCCAGGATGAATGGGATGTTTAAGGTCATCCCAAAGGACCTCAGTCAGCTTTAAGTCTGGCAGCTTTTTTCCCAACTAGGTGTTCCGATGTTTTCAGATGACACGCTCTGGTTCTTTAAACGTTCCTTTTAGCTCTACTTCCATTTCTTCAAGATGCTTTACTTTTTTGTCAGTGGAAATAAAAACGTGTTCTTTATAACTTGCCTTGTTAAATAAAGCTTACACTGAATAACAACACCATCTGGTACAAATTGGTATTACCCTAAAGTACAGCCTTGCCACATTCAGTTATCTTTTTAACAACATACATGGATGTTTTGTACATAAAGTCAATTTTTCCAGACCGCTTTGAATATATAGGAAGGCAACAATAACTTAATTAACGAGTTGTTACAACCAGGGTGTGCAGAGGAGCACAAAGCTTGCAGCAGATGTGCAACAGCAGCAGAAGACCACGCCCGTTGAGCCTCCTGAGGTTACAGACCACACAGGCTCACTAAAAGTTAGCCACAGAAGAGTGCAAAAATGTTGCCTGGTCTGCAACATTCAGATGGAAGAAAGGTAATTTAACTGACTTTGAATGTGGCATGGTTGTGGCGTCAGAATTTGTGAATGTGAAGCCAACAAACCTGCAGCAACTGTGCGATGCTTTCATCTCAATATGGAACAAAATCTCTGAGGAGTGTTTCCGGGACTGTTTGTGAATCTGTGCTGCAGCCTGTAGAAACTCTGGGACTAAAACAAATGAGTGTTTTTCCTATTAGGTCTTTATCTCACTCAGAACACAGAAGCTGCCGTGTGACTCGGGTATGAATAAAGAGAGCGGGTCAGGTGTGGTTGCTGTACAAGGAGAGGACATTTATTGTAGAATTCCCAACACCACAGATGCGTGTTACCAGGTCGAGGTTGTCTTTTGATTGATTCCAGTGATTCAGACGGGGTGAAAACTCACATGCATGTCACACACCTGTGCACACACCTGCTCACCTCCACGCACGCGCACACACACACTCACGCACACTCACGCACACTCAGAGGCTAACAATCGTACATATGTTCACAGTCTTGATACGTACAAAAATTGAAATACAAATACAAATAATACCACAATAAAAACATTGTACTGTTTGACTTTTTTTTAGAAATTCTTATAGCTATGTTCTCTATTCTGTAGAAAGACAACTATGCTTTAATAAGTGAACATTATTTTTTTGTCTTTCTCTAAAATGATCAGTAGGATATCATCATCATAACGAAAATTCTTACAGTATATATCTCTTTTTTTAATCTATGGTTTCTCAAGCTGACCCTGCCTCCTGACCTTTATTCACAGGGTGCTGCTAACATCCTGCACATGTAAAAGGCTTCAGCTGGCCTTAACGCGCCATCACTCGCCCCCTCCACCATCTCTTTTAAAAACAGCAAAAGAAGATCAAGTAAAGGATGGAGCAGCTTCCTTCTATAAACACAAGCGCGTACAGTCAGCAAAGGCTCAGCTCCAGCCTTTAAGAAGACGCTCCTGCTCGCTCTTTACCAGCTGCACTCTGGAAATGATCGTGAACATAAAAACTTTAATGGTAAACGTGTGATCCTCCAGTGTGCAGTTCAGCAGATAAAAGCCCAGCTGTTGTTTTCAGCTCAGAGATGTAGGGTACACAGTCAGACGTCCCCCGCCCCACCGCGTATTGCCTCAAATTTACAACTCATAACAAGTAACGGCGGGTAAAAAAACATGAATGCCATCATGCAAAAACGAAATAAAGGCAAATGAATTATGGAGAGAAAAATCCAAACTAAACTTTTGAGCTTAGTCCCCCTAAAGCGTCGACAGATTCACAAAGGGATGAGCCAGAAAAGAAAGGATAAAAAGCTAGACTGTCATTATTTTCTTTGTCTGTCCTTAACATCAAAGTGAGTATTTACACGAGTGCACACAGCAGCGTGGACAGACGAGAGTAAAAACCTCCAGAAGGTGGCGCCTACTCTACAGCTGAGTTCTTCCTGTGAGAAAATGACGGGAATACTTTTGTTGTTGTGTTGCTGTTGCAGCAATGGTACAATATCTACAACCTCCCTCCCCCTGCTGGGAACAAACCGGGACAAAGCAGCCGGCTGTGCAGCAGCTCCGCGACACTCGCTGCTCGTCTGAACTGTTGTAGCCTCCGACGGGGAAGAACAGCAGCAGCATCAGTGTTCACACTGTGAGAAACGCCGTCTGCACGGCCTCGTGGTTTCCTGCTGGAACAAAGAGCTACATCGGTCTGAGACAAAACATTTAACCGCCATCGTTATCGGCGTGACAACAAGCAGCTTATCCACACTAAGCCTGGGTGTTTTAGAATTTCAACACACACATTTGTTGGTTTTTGGAAGCACCGATTCAGCTTCTTCCAGTTCACATATAAGACACAGCTTTGGCTCTGCAGGTTTGGATATCTGCAGATAGATTCCAGTGTTAAATTCATAACGTGTATTAGCCACTGTGAGGAAGAGCCTTCATGTTTGAGTCTTTCCTCCATAAAGATGACATCTGACGTCCTCCCCCGTATCCTTAACGGGTTCTGACACCTCAATAATACCAATAAACATGTGGTTTGATCACCATTGAAAAGGTTCTTTGCTTTTCAACCCAGAAGCTGCCTATACTGCCGATACAGCTCTAGTAAGGCCACAGTGATGCACACCCAGTGGTTTTGCTCTCGACGCAGGCCTGAAATATGACAGAAGCTGCTCACATAACAGAAAACATGCATCCGAGGGGGACAGCGTCAGGGCTCGACTCAGACTTTGCTCTCTTCGGTTCGTAGAACGTGTACTGAACGGGTATGGATTACTAAAAAAGTAAAAATTATTACTGATAAGCTCAGCGTGAGCGTCTATTTTGCACTCGGCCATCATTTCTCATGTCAGCACAGTCTCATAACAAAACATGAAAGTCGTGACAAGGCAAACTGTTTTTGTCATGTTCATGGACACAAACTGTCAGGTTATTTTTATGAGCCCAGACTGATTAAAGTAAGGGTTAAAAACGGGGTTAGACTTGTCACCACAAAACTGTAGCTAGATTTGTCACTGATTAATAGAAAGCTTTGAGACTGTGTTAGTCATTTAACCTCCTCAGACCTGAACTCTTCCACGGCAGCATGTTTAATTTCTCTTTGATATTTGGGCTGATTGGGGCCTGATGATTATTTAAACACAGAATTACCAGATTTTTTTTTTTTACCTGATTTTTGTTTCTAAGAAACATCAGAGCCACATATGAGGATATTTGTTTAAAATTTCGATACAACAGTGGCAGTAAAACGTCCTCGTAAGTGGATATCAGGCCCTTGTAGAGCAAAATTGAGCATTTTGGTCTAAATAAGCCACATCTGTGGACGCCAGGTCCTGGGAGGTTAAGGTCACACTAACTCTCTTTCCACTGCGTCATTCACATCTCTTCCTCTGCTTTTGAGAAACTAACAAAACAATTTCTCTCTGAGGATTTTTTAACTTCTTCTAAAGCCTGAAATTCTTTATTTGAAAGATTCTGCAAAGCGAGTCGCTTTTGGCTATAAATAAGTCTTTGCCATGATCTCTATTCTTTTAACACTACCTTAAATAAAGCCATCTGTGCGCACCCCTTTCACTTCTTACTGAGTCAAATGTGCATCAAGACAAAGGAAGGCGATTATTTCGAGGGACTAGTTTGTCTCAGCAGAAACTTAAAGGCAGCCAGAAACCACGTTGTGTGCAGGTGACAAAACATCCTCACGATCGTCAACGTTCATTTGGTGGCGCTCAAATCCACAAAACTGTCAGATCCAGCAGGCTTAGTGTGGACGTTCATGCTTCTAACCTAATTTAATCACAGTATAAGAAGCAGTACCAGCTTTCACTGTGACACGCCAAACCACCTGCCGCTGTGCCCGCAGTGTGAACACTGCTGTGATGTAAAGTCACTGATGTGCTACACTCTGCAGCTCCTCACTCAATCGAACGGGGAGGTCGAAGGCTACTCGGCATGTCCACAGCAGCCGTTGGCCTGCAGGGGAGGAGGAGGCGTCGTCCGCCGACAGCACGAGGAGTCGCCTTTGCTCAGCAGGCAGTGGCACCGTCCGCGGGGGCCCTGTAGTGCCCCCTGCAGCTGGAGGGGGGGTGTGTGTGGGATGGGCACACTCCTGCAGTTTTCTCCTGATGCTCAATTGTCCGTTTATCCACAAACACACGCACGCGCACACATTTACACACACATACACCGTCCTCCTGTCATCCCTCCATCCCTCAGTGGCCAATGTTCGGGGTGAAGAAAACAAGGGTTGCGGGTCCAAGAGGTGGAAGGGTTACCAGTTCATCATGGAGCTTCTGTTGAGGGTCATGAAGAAGACTTGACTGCTGCCTCCAGAACGCACCGAGGCGAAGAAGACCTGCAGGGAGAGGGCAGCACGTCATACAGGTGTGTTTCAGGTGTGGCGCCTTCGCTCGTGTGCGCTGTGTGTGCACAGACTCACCTTGTCGTTCCTCTCCGTCAGGAACTTCAGTCGCTGAGCTCGCTTGTGCATGAAAACTCCGTCGAGGTGTCCCGTCTCCACGGACCGGATCTCAATGGCCTTCTCTCCCCAGCCCATGATCTGATTGGAGTGGATGTAGGCTGCAGGGGAGGAAAGGGTGCACACGCACACACACACAAACACACACACACAAACACACACACACACAGAAGGGGGTTGGACAGGAGAAGACTCAGCACCAGTCTCACACCCAGGCCAGTCACACCTCGAGGCCTCCTCCGCCTCACTTCCGGGAGATTATTGCAGCAGTTTCTGACGGATGTGAACGACCAGCGTTGGGAGAGACGCGTCGCAGGCCTGCTGTCTGGCAAACCTCGTCGCTTTGATGTGAAGCAGTTATCTGAGCTGCCACATTGCACCGGGCTGTCCAGCAGCAGTGTCATTACAGCGTTTAAGGGCAAAGTCAGCCAATCGGAAAACTGTAAGAGCAGAACCCAGTTTAACCTAGTTGCAGGATTAGGGAACACTGTGAAACGTGAGTCCGCAGGGTGGAGGCCAGTAAATGATGACAGCTCGCCCAGCTGTGCACAGCCGTGGCCTTTTAAAATGAACACTCCCCTAAAATGATGGTGAAGTCTCAAGAAGGTTTAGCGGGAAATGTTTGTTTGTGATGTGCACTACAGTGGGAAAGTTCAGGATCTCCTTATTTCTGCTGTGTGAGGTTTCTCTGCTTTATTCTGTTAATGCTGCCTCTCTCAGACCAGCGCGCTCTCAGAGGAAATGAACCTTAATCTCAAGAGTTTCACTTGCTGGTTGAATGAGGGTTAAAAAAGATAAAGAGATAAATATTTAAGCCCCAGAAGTTTCAGCTTCTTTTTTAAATCATAAGAAGAAGTTTGATTTTATACATTTTATTGTGTTGCTTAATTTCTTACTTCTTAAGTGAGAAATTGTAAATGGCCTGTATTTGTATTTGTATAGCACTTTACTCAGTCCCTAAGGACCCCAAAGTGCTTTACACATCCACCCATTCACACACTGGTGATGGCAGCTACATTGTAGCCACAGCCACCCTGGGGCGCACTGACAGAGGCGAGGCTGCCGGACACTGGCGCCACCGGGCCCTCCGACCACCACCAGTAGGCAACGGGTGAAGTATCGTGCCCAAGGACACAACGACCGAGACTGTCGGAGCCGGAGCTCGAACCAGCAACCTTCCGATTACAAGCTGAACTGCCAACTCTTGAGCCACGATCGCCCCAGAAGATCATAATTATAAATCTATATATACCTTTTTACCAGTTTATTTGTTTTACATTTATTTCCCCCTCATAGTGGATGTGTGTAACGCTGTATGAGGAAAAACTTAAATTATCACTCAGATGTATCCTCTTCCTGTTCACGCCCCAAATGACCTGTATAAATATACAGGATGGAGCTGATTGGGTGTAAATTTTTTCTCTCTACTCCAGGGGTCCCCAGTCCTAGGCCTCGAGGGCCGGTGTCCCTGCAGGTCTTAGATGTGTCCTTGATCCATCACAGCTGATTTGAATGGATAAATGACCTCCTCAACATGTCCTGAAGTTCTGCAGAGGCTGGTAATGAGCTAATCATGTGATACAGGTGTGTTGACCCAGGGTGAGATCTAAAACCTGCAGGACACCGGCCCTCGAGGCCTGGGATTGGGGACCCCTGCTCTACTCTATTACATATGTTACTTGCATGCTGTGTGCAGTATAGTTCTTGATCAGGCTGATGAAGGTTAATTAATAAATGTTGCTGGAGCTTTGACCTCTTTAGATCTTTGTTCTCTTTCATGCACTTTCACAGTGCAGTGAAGTTGTGCCAGAAGCTTCCATTTCATTTATATTAATGCGTCACCAGAATACTGGAGGGAAAGTCTCTAAACTACAAGCTCAGGAAAAGTGGCACTAATAGATTTTTTGATATCTTTTCTTTTATCAGAAGTTATTAAAACCGTGTTCAGGCCGGTCCACCTGGTCACCCAGGGTCAGTGCAGCTTCTTGGTGCTTCTTTTTATTCTCATGTGGGAGAAAAGACAAAAAGGGTCCCACATACGGAGGATTGGGATCGGTTGGGTGTTTATAAGCGCAGCGGAGAGTTAAATAAGTCAGGCGTTTAAGTTTTTATGGGGTGGGGGAGGGGTCGAAGCCGGGCTTGGCTGTGAGACAATCTGGTCTGACAGTTAAATACACAAAAACATGTTAACAGGAGACGATGCCCACACAGAAAATGTGACACGTCAGCAACAGTGCTCCAGGACAGAGACACAGTCACACACGTGTTTTTGTCATTCAGGGTTAAGCACAGAGAAATCTGTAAGAGTGAGGATGGGCGGAGACACACACCAGCTTTGACTGACTTGGATCGTAAGATTCAAGATCCACCCCTCATGCTCGGCTGCGCTCTGATGCACTCACGCTACTTCTAAATAATAGATGAATTTAGATGTGCTGCCCCTGCATTGATCTGGTGCAGAGCTTTCATCTCGTTGCTTTGCTGCTGGATCTCACAAACGTTTTGTCTGGACCGGGTTACTGCAGAGCTCGAGCAATCAAGGATGAAAGGAAGAGCGGATGAGAAAGTGCCTTTTGAAATGTTTCACGGTCAACAACGAGACACAACAAGAGGACAGAAGTTAACACAGCAGACACACGACACAAACTCAACTCACAAAGAAGAACGAGCAGACAGTAAACGACTTGTGAGAGCTGGGAGTGAGGAAGGCAAAGATCCGCCGCTATCAGCTCATGCAGCCGCTGGATGTTCAACACTTAACGTTAAAGGGATACGTCGAGGTTTTGGGATGTCATACATTTGGTCAACTTACCCCTCGTGTGATGAGAGCACTGACACTAAACTCTCCATGATCCTGGCGTGTGCGTGTTGCTAAAGCTTGCCTGGTTTTAAGGATTTGCAGACACATCGAGTTTGTTGCAATTCCCCCAGGTCAATGCTGGATGTGTGAGAATGTGACCACTGAATCATTTTGTCTACATTTAACTAAACATTTTACTTTTAGTCCTGATCAGTTGCTCGGGTTGCAAAGAGAAGTCAAAATGCAATGAAGTCGTTGAGAAAATGGCCCTCACTCTCCCCTAATCTCAGTCCTGGTTTCATGTCTTGCTGAATTAAACCTGGTGTTCATTTAGTGAAGTTTGGACCTTACATAAGAAAATAAACCAGGTGTGCTTCAGGGTGGCCACACTATGTGTTGACTAAAGTGTATGCAGAGTATATTTGTAATATAAAGAGTTTAATCATGATTACTTTTTGTAAAAGTTCAAATCAATAAAGTCACTCCCTCTGAGCCAGCACGGTTACTTTTTCTAAATCTTGTGCTGATTTTAAAATAAACTGACTTAAATTTTCTCACACGGTAAAGACGTAGAAAGAGGTAACGGAGGCGATGGAGACAGTTTGTTCTCATCAGCTCACTGCTCTGAGTTGACCAAGTGCCCAAACCTGCTGTATCCCTTTAAGCAGGTAATGAAACAGGTGAGTGAGACGACAGTCTGGGCTTCTTGTTTACAGGCGAAAGCAAAAGGCAAGAAAAGGCAAGCGTGTTGCTCTGAGCGGAGAAGGGGTGTGGTAGATAGTGAGGGTGAAAGATGATCTGCTGAGACCGCTTATCAGAGGTCAGAGGTCAGTGGGGTCAGGGAAAAGCGAGCTGATTGGTTGACGTACCGACGGAGGTGGGCATCTCGCCCCACTGCAGCACCACGTCTTTGGTGATGCGTCCGTAGGTGTTGACGTAGACGCCCTCGTCCTCGTAGCACAGCAGCATCTCCATGCCGTCCGTCTTGGGCAGAACCACGATGGCGTGCGGGGTCACCTGACCCTGAATCTGCCAGGACGACAGACGGGAGGGGGGGTGTTGAATGGGGTGGGGGCAGGGGTGTTAGGAGCTGGACCCCTCTAACATCCCCCCTTCCCCACCCTGAGAGAGAAGAAACTGCTGCAACAATAAAGCCTCCCGCTCCTCAGCCACGCAATTGCCATGGAAACAGACACGAGCACAGCGTGATTCATGACTGCCAAAAGCAATGAGAGGCGGTTGCTGTGGTTACCGTCTCCTTGGCCCGTCCATCTCTGACTGTAACCAAAGCGGGGTTAAAGGAGGACAGCGATTCACCCTCTGCCTCTGGATTCAAACACCAGTTCATTCACTAACAAACATTCACTCATTCATCTGCTAATTCACTCACTCGCTGAAACATTTCCATCTGTGACTTACAGCCTCTCCTCCTCACACATTCCTTTGTTCTCTTCATCACTTCTGTTCTGGGGCTGTCACACATTCACCATTTCATTTGTTCTGCTATTAGCTCATTCATCCTCTCACATTTCCTCACACGTTCACTCCTTAAATCACACTCATATTAAACATGCAGTCAAACACAGTTACATATAAAGTACACATATGCAGTCATGTTTACAGCACATTGATTCATTCGGTGTGATCTACTGTAACCACAGCTGCTATCTGTCTGACCTCGGCCTAACTGGAACATCTGAATGAATTATGGGGGCGTGTCCCCACAGAGCCTCGCACCAGCTTCAACAACAACAGCCAAACTTAACCTTAATGTTACCTAAAATAAACTTTTAATACTTTTTGGGGTAAAGTCAGAAAACTTTTAAAACATTTGTTATGGAATTACCAGTTTAATTCCCTGTAACCACTGAAATTGAAGTTATGGCTCTCTCCTAATTCTTTTACATTGGGCTTTATTATATTATGAGGACATGTTCCCCGAAGGAAGGCAGGTCCCTGTACGTGCACAATAGAGGTTCACAGCTGTTTTCAGAGGACGTACTGTTGTGAAACCACGTACATCCATAGTAGGAGTATTGCTTTTGTGGTGGGAAAGATTTACACCAAGAGTGGGCAACTCCAGGGCCGATGTCCTGCAGGTTTTAGATGTGTCCTTGATCCATCACAGCTGATTTAAATGGCTGAGTTACCTCCTCACCAGAGGCTGGTAATGACCTAATCATGTGATTCAGGTGAGCTGACCCAGGGTGAGATCTAAACCCTGCAGGACACCGGCCCTCGAGGCCTGGAGTTGGACACCCCTGCCTTACAAAGTGATTCACATTGTGAAGAATTGTCCCTGAAGACAAGCAGCAGTGTATTAATACCAGCACACACACACACACACACACACACCACACACACACACACACACACACACTGCCTAAGCCTAAACCTAACCCAAGCCTAACTTTACCCTGAGCTAAAACCAAGTCTTTACTTTAGAAATTACTGATTTACTTTGTGGAGGCCTGTCCTAGTAACACACACACACACACACACACACACACACACACACACACACGCACGCACGCACGCACGCACGCACGCACGCACGCACACACTTACATGTGAGGGGATGTAGATGTCGTAGGGATTTCCAGAATCCACATCAATTACATGGAAGCCAACACTAGAGCCGTAGATGACCTTTAACCTCTGCCCTTCCTCTACAGTCAGGTCCACCAGCTGGGGGCGATGCTGCAGGTCAGTGAAAGACTGGCAGACAGAGAAAAGAAGATTGACTGAGGTTCAGTCATGCACTAAAGCAGCTGGATATAACTTTGTGAATCAGGCGTGTGATATTTCCTCTCTAGTTGCAGAAGACAAATAAAATAAAGAAATACAAAGAAATCAGTATCATGTACTTTTCCAAATATCACAAGTCTTAGCTTGATTACCTTGAAAGCCATAAACTTGTGGTAAGGTTTAGGTGCCCAGGCATAGATCTCAACTGAGTTCTTCAGAGCAATCACCAAGAATTTAATCCTCTCGTACTTCACTGCAGAAATAAAGACACATTTTAATGTGAAATCTCAGGATTTCAGCTAAAAAAGATTTTAATTCAACATAAGATATTAATTTCTAGTTTGTTAGTGAACAGGTCCGCACGTCTCCCATAAACGATCTGAACGTACCGACTTTGTAATGCACGCAGCCCTCCAGGTCCCCGACTGTAATCCAACCCTGTTTCTTCTCCACTTCAGGGTCATTGTGTAATATCCTGTTCCTCAGCCAGGACAGGTAGTAAACCCGCAGCTTGTTCTTCTTCCCTATTTTGGAGGAAAATTCAGAATTCAAATGAAATGATAATTCATTTCCTGTATGGAACAAACATAAATTAAATGGTGTCTGCGTCTTTGTGAGTTTAACCCATCAACTGTGGATCTGTGATGTGGCATTTGGTGAAATCAGCTGCCAACCTGAGATGGTGACCAGGACGTTGAGTCCCTCCAGGACGTCCATCTGTTGGAAGCGCCTTCGATTGATCAGGTTGTAAACTTTGCCTTGACCGCTTCGATCCAGCAGCATCAGGCCGTTCTCCGTTCCCACCAGCAGGTTCACTCCTGCCCAAAACACACACACGCTTCCTTTTTAGTGCCTCTGTATCTGCACAGGATTCAAATTATCACGAGGCTGTTGCTGACGTGACAGTTTTACCCCAGAGAGCCGCACAGAGGATCTCCGAGTTGAAGCGTTTCTTGTATTTACGGATCTCGGGCGTGTCGCTGTGCGGCCTGATGTTAGTGGGGTTGACGTTGACCACGGAGATCTTGCGGGCCTCATTGAGCCTCGCCTGCTCCTGCTCCTGCTTCAGCAACTCATCAGCAAACAGCGCTGCAGCACAAAGTACAACAAAATGCAACATCATCTCATCTGCAGCTGCCCCATCCCTGAGACAATAATACAATATTTTACACTATTTTTTTCATTTTACGCTACTAATATATTGGATTCTATTATTTTCATAATTATAAATTAGACTACATATCTATCTATCTATCTATCTATCTATCTATATATATAAAAATACTGGCAATCAATAACAACAGATACAAACATGATTAAGTCAGGCTGTCAGGATGTGGGTTGCAAAGCAGCTTGCAGATGCATGGCTACTATAGGGGGGGCTAAAGAAACTTTAACCTGAGATTTTCGGGTTAGAAGCATCAGCAGCACTAACACTATATTTGACCTTTCAGAGGGTAAAAACAGTTTGCTGCCAGGCTGCGTTTACTGTACGCCACCTGCTCATGTGACTGATGCTTTAAATTAGAAGAGAAGCCTACCTGAGGCTGAGGTTTTATCATCTTCGTCGGTCGGGGAGGTCCCGTACACCCTCGGATCAACAAATGGCGTGAAGGAGGACTTGGAGCCTCCGCTGCCTCCCATGCCAAACTGCAAGCCACAGAAACACAGACTTTACAGTCCAACACGTGTTTGTCAAACACTTACCATGAACAGCAAAAAATCTGTATAAAAAAACTGGGATCAAAATATAGGAAACACAAAGATTTTCTATGAAGTGTCACAAAATATAAACCGGTCCTCATCAGTGTTTCCTGTATTTTGTCAGAGACCTGTATCAGGTGCTCAGAAAAAGGAAAGGGGTTACTTCCTGGATCAGAGGCTGGAAAACTGAGCGAGGGAGGAACAAACGAAGAAGGATCAAACGAGTAGAGCAAGGCAGGTTGAGTCAAACAGGACAGGGCAGGAAATTAAAGGTGCCACTTTTATCTGTTAACATATAAAACTTTTCGGGGGCATCTCACCGTGTTAGATTTGACATTGAGTTTTCTCTTCTTTGAAATCAATTCAGTTTCCTTCCTGTAGCTCCAATTCACAACAACGGCCACCTTAAGGACCCTTTCCTACAGCGTGACTGGCAAAGGATCGAAGCAAAGGATCACTGAGATCCGCTCATCGGAAGTATAAGGAGACAAAACTGAGCGGCCTAAATATATGAGCAGTGTTGAAATCGTTCCAGATGTGCACAAGAAGATGATCTTGTACAAGCGCTCGGTTTTGTGGCCAATCCTCTGAAACTACATATGCACCTTTTATTCATTTAGTCCACAAGCTTCAATAATGTCAGCCTTAAATGTGGCTGCTGGTAATTTCCCACCCTGATAAAGCAGCAGACAGCTGGTGATGGGGAGTGTGGGCAGGTGTCGGGGCGAGCAGGGTTGAGGTTTGTCAGGATGCGGGGAGGTTTAGGGTGGAGAGGATTTCAGGGCCGATATCTGGGTGCTGCTCCACCTACTTGGACCCCAGAGGCATCCCCTGGAGAGACCAGGGGGGAGGTGCTTTGCTGCACCAAATCGGGGAGATTGGCGCTGCCATAGAACAGTTTGCCGGGGAAACCGTTGCTGGCGGTTGAGCTCCGCCTCCGTTCCCTGTGTTTCTGGAAAAAGAGAGAGAGGGGCGGGCTACTGTGCAGCGAGGCTGTTTGACAGGTCAGGTGATGGAGGGAGGCGGGACCCATGCAGGTGTGCTTGTTTCAGTGTTATTTTTAAACTGGGGAGGGTGGGCACATGTGCTATCAGGTCTGTGTTTCTACCACGCTTGGCCTTTAACACACACTTACACTGTGGTGAGTCTCTTAGATTGTTTTCTCCAAAACCTTCAGCGGAGTTCAAAGATTATTTGAATAATAAACAGAAATGGATGTGCAATAGTTCTGTTACCTCTAAACTATGCTTTCAGCTCCAGCTCACTGGCCTAGTGCAGAGGCACAGGTTCAGCTTCGCTTTGGGCCATTTTCTGTGCGTTTTCCCCTTACACTGTCCTTTCACAATAAAAGCCCCAAAGCATATTCTAAACAAACTGTTTAAATCAGTTTGTTTTGTAAAGCTGATTTTGAATCATATCTGAGATTTGAGGGCAAGCTGTGTAAACAGACCACGATCACTGCCCTCTACTCAGTAAAAAAGCAACAAATCTGGTGCAGAGATGAAGAGTGTCGGTTTCTGTGCAGTCAAGGTCAAAGGTTAAAACGGAGACTCACCTCACGCATCACCAGGGTGCTGTCCTGGGAGCTGTTTGCATACGTGTCCTCGTTGGTGTCGTTGTGCTCTCCCGCTGTGCCGAAGGACTCGTTGGTGCTCTGACTCGCAGCGGGCCTGAAAAACAGATTTTTATCATCTTTTAATAACTTTTTTAAAATGTTTTTTTTTAAACAGACGCATCTGACTTTAAAATAAGAGCTTAACAATTTGAACAGATCCATCTCCTGGGTTATATATGTGATAATGGCGTGTGGAGAAACAAGTAAGAAGTACAAAAAACCCACTCAGTACTGCATAAATACTGCATATATATCATCTTGTGCAAGAGGGGCTTGAAGCCTCTTCTTAACGCCCTTAGCTGTTGTTTCACAGTGAAACATAGAAAAGGAAGGTTTGCCAGATGAATGATGAGTGTAGCACAGAGCTGCAGACTTTGGGAAAACAAGGGAAAAACACAAAAGTCGCCTCTTAACTGCAAAACAAGTATCGGCCAAATGTTTGTGAAAGCAAACCGTCCTCCGAGCTGCACTAATAGCGCTGTGCATCATTAGCCGATGTGCATCCTCCTGCATAACCCTCATAATGACCAAAATTTACAAAATGGACTTAATGGTTTGCTCAATATGACCTGAAATGGGACTGAGCCCATAAGCACACCTGGAAAATGTTGTTTTTCTTTTTTTGCATTCAGAAGAGTCGCCTCCTGGTGGCTATTATTAGAAAGAATCCAGACTTAAGGCACTTCCTGTTGGGTTTCTGTCGTTTCCTGTTTTATTTTGTAAAATCTTACAAATCTTACTGCTGTTAGTGTTCCCTCCTCTGTGATTAAAAGCCTCGCCCTAACTGGCATCATCTTTGTTGTGTTTCACAGCTGCTTCCTATTAGCCAATCACAGCCTGCCTCTAACCATTTGCTCCATCGTTGTCCTTTTTAGCTGCAATTTTTCCTGCGTGTTTGAATTCTTGATGTACTTCTCCTTTTGTCTGCGCCTTATTTTATGGCACACTGACTGATTGCCGTTGACCTCACCCAAAGATTAAACCTTTGTGCTTCCTGCAGTTGGATCCTCAGCGCCTGAGCTGCATCCATCCTTTACAAAATCCATTTTATTAAAAAATGATTAAGAAACATTTCTTACAGGTGTTTCTTTCAGTCTCCGTGCTCAGACCTAAACGTTAGCTGGTACGGTCTGTGGTCGTGCTCTTCGTTGGTTTGGATGCAAAGCTATTCCTGAATTATCACCATCACTCACATGATGCGTGGGATATCACTGACGGCCACAGATCCATCGTTAGCCCCGCCCTCTCCCTCCTCATCCTCGCTGCTGTGGGACTCCTCACTGGACGACGAGTAGTCAGTCACTTTGACCGGCGGGCGGCTGGTTTCCTCGCCCTGCCGCAGCTCTCTAAGCTCTTTGGCCAGAGCCGTCAGATCCTGCAGGAAGACAAATTCAAAAGTGACTCAACACTTATTTATTTTCTTCATTTCTGTAAGTCAGTAGTGTGCAGGTCCAAAATGATCATGCAATAACTATTTTTGTCTTTAATAAGTTTATCTTCTTATATATCCGGCGTGTGGCTTCTTGGAGGTTTAAATATCATAACTGAAAGGAATTCGGTCCATCTATGAAAGTCTTTTGTAGCCTAACTATCACGTCTAAAAAGCTCTGCTAAGCTGTTCCAACACCACAAAAGCACAACTCTCAGGTGTGAAGACAGATTTGCATTTCATTAAATTTTAGATTAATATCACACTGAAAATAAAGTGTTTAATTAGCCGAGTAAGAGCGTTGATGATGGAAAAGTAATTTGGCAGCAAAAGCAATTTTAATTTTAAACGATATTTCAGAATTCACTTGCTCGACACCAGAGACCAGACGAACTATACAAGTTGTCTGAGAGAAAGATTCACAACAAATTCAAGGCAGGAAACATTTTTACAATAAGAAAATCACAGTAATATAAAAACACAGCGATCAAAGAGATGAAACAAAGCTGACCTGAGGCGACGTTTCCTTAAATCAATCATTTAAGGAAAATTCATTTTTACACAAAAATCTCACAGTGTGTGCTGCAAAGTTTGAGGTGGAACAAAGTGAAACATGCTATCACAAACATCTCTCATCATCCTGGATTATGCCCCCCCCACAATAAAAAAAGCTGCATGTCTGATATTCCTTATTTTTGCAATCCTGGAACGCTTCAGTGACTCTCGCAGCTCTCCTGCTCAGAAGCAAAGAGCAGGAAGCAAATGTGTTTTTGGTTTTTGTGCCACCATGCAAGCCGTTAGCGAGTCCGTCGAGAGGAGGACGGTGAAGTGAGAGAAGGAGGATGCACCATGCCTCAAAGTGGGAGGTCAAAGTTCAGCAGACTTGAGCCTCTGTGATATTTTACAGCGAGCAGCCAGGTACATGCACCCTGACGCCTCATCCAGCTTCTGTGCACTGCCTCTGCTGCAAACACGTCACAGCAGCACCAGTTTAAACAAGTTAGAAATGTTTGGCGATGGTTTGAAAAGCAGCCGATATCCTGTCTTTACAGCTGAGATGCTCTTTGCAACATTTTCCTGTTGTGAAGTTTAATACGACAGTAAATGTTTCTCTCTGGATCACAAGAATAACCAAAAGCTTCTCCTGTAAGACCTCCTTAATGCATTAAACCTTCACACGAGAACTCTGTGCAGCACTGTGGTTTCACTGTGAGCCTCACAAACCACGTACGCAGCGTAAAGGAGGAAAATGTATTATTGGAAATTTAAAACACCCCATAAAACACAAAAAAATAATACACTCATAAATATACAGATAATATATTTATCATCTGTATATTAAATATATATTAAATAATGAATAATTTTATAAATTAGGATGATTATAAAATCCATAATAATTTACTACAAAATAATAAAGTTGCTACAAAAATTAAGTAATAAAGTAATCATATAAATACAGTAAACAAAAAATACAATTAATCTAAAAATCTGAAGTAATTTTACACATAAAAATAAGGACTATAAAATATAAACAGCATTCTAAAAAATACTATAAATATAAAATATTAATATAAATAAATGTTGAAATGAAGAAAATGTAAAAACAGACAAAACAAACTAAAATATCAGACATCATCAATACAAATATAATAAATATAGGATGTCTTTGGCTATTATTAGAAATGTAATAAGGTGAATATAAACATTTCATTTAAATTACTAGGAACTAAATTCAAAGGATTAAAAGACCAAAAGTATTTCACTCTGCACTCTGTCAGTAAGAAAGATTTGAGTTGTGATTATTTGAACTTTGAATCATCGTCCAATCCTGATCCTGCGAATGAATCAGAGACTCAGCAAAACAACTACATGTAAACATCTTCAGTTCACAGCAGGAAAACGTGCACGTGAGCAGTGGGTAGGAAGTGGGGCTTTGGTGGGGCACGGGGGGGAGGGGGGTCTTACCAACTCCTGGAGAGAAATGATAACAAGGAAGAAAAGGGGGGGGGGGGGGCACATGTGGAAATGACACAAGTTATAATTATTATTCATAATTATAACTTATTAAATCCAGACCGAGTCTCTTTGACAGGAAACAGAAGGGAATGTTTTCAGACACATTTTCCAAAAGTAAGAAGATTTTTATTGGAAAACAGTAACTTTGGTT
The DNA here is from genome assembly GCF_965226115.1 of Aulonocara stuartgranti. NCBI lineage: Eukaryota > Metazoa > Chordata > Actinopteri > Cichliformes > Cichlidae > Aulonocara > Aulonocara stuartgranti. Next base: position 33,384,774 of record NC_138960.1, read on the forward strand.
TAAAATCAGGATTTTTTAAGACCTTATATTTTGAAACTGATTGAGAATAATTTCAGAAAGAGAAGTTTGGATGATTTTGATAAAGCTTTAAATCTTTTTTGAAATAGGAGAGACGTTTTCTTCTTTTAAAGTTTCAGGAAGTGAAGGAAATTTGGAAAATAAGATCTTTCTTGAGAACTTTCTTTGAAAACAAAGACCTTAAATACAAATATAACTTATTCGGTATGAAAACCTGATAATGAATTTAAAAAAGCAGCATGAATCGATGATACATACATGAGAACAAGTGGAAAGTTGGTGAAAATTAAAGTCTATTCTAAGAAACTTCAAAGCATTTGGAGACAGTTTTCCAAACTGTGTTTTTTATTCATTCAAAGTGAAAATTCACAGCAAGAAACTAAAAATCAAAGGCTTTGCTGGAGGGCTTCTCAGCGAGGAGCACTTACGGCTTTTCAACTTTTCCAGCTCTCATTATTATCTGGGCCGAAGCTTGTGTTAATGTGAGTGAAAAAAATATCACAAGCCGAGCATGATTTTATTCTGAAAGAATCGCACAGGGTAACATCGGGAGTTTAATTCAGAACGTATGTGAGGGTGCCAGTGCGGTGAGGTGATGAAGGAGGAGAAACATCACTAACCTCGTCTACAGCTTTCTTATAGCTCTGACGGACGATGGAGGAGGGATGGAGGACAGGAAGAGGTTAGTTCAGAGAGAAGAGTCAGTCAGGCTTTCACCGCATGTTTATTTAATGAGTATTCTTAATCTTACGGGGGTTTGTGGCACTGCCACACACAGGAGAGCTGCAGGAGTGTGTGTGTGTTTGTGTTATACACAGTGTGTACTCACTGCAGGCCTGCTGGGTCGGGTTATCTCTCTGTTGTCGTCTTTGGCGTCGTGGCCTTCAGTCTTAGAGGCTGAATTACCTAAAACCCAAACACAAGAGGATGTTTTTCATAAAACAGCAGAGCTTGCACAAATTGGGGAAGACAGAACGCTAAGAAAGAATTCTAAGAAGCAATTTAAAGGCACTTTTTGTAATTACCCTTTATAAATATCTCCACTAGGGGGCAGCATTTCATCAGTGGGTTTGGTGAGCCTTCCAAAATCCAAAATTATCAACTGAGCGTAAAAAAATCAACTGCTATGACTTTACGTCCAAAACGTCTGTGCATAGGGAAATATAAGGTGAGGTTAGACTTTAACGCAATACCAATTTGAACCACAAGGTGGTGCAGCAAGTCAGTGTGACCTTTATTTAATCAGGTTGGCCATTACGAACACAAAGTACCTGTTACCAGGTACTTTTTAGTACCTACTCGGTCGAGGTTCCAAGTGATCCAAGGCAAAAATGTGACGTCAAAAGACTGCAAGCCACCGATTGCTGGTCAGTGGCGTCACTCGATGAGTCATGAGAGAGTGTGTGACGAAATCAAAACGGACATTTCTGAAACCTGGCAATGAGTGAAAAGGCCACAAAAACCAACGCCGTGATCCTTGAGTGTGACTAAAAGCTTCAGGCCGAGCAGCAGGTATGTCATTGTTTTAGCGTTCATGTCACATACTAATTATCACAACCTCGGACACGGTACTATAACCAGGACCACGCACACTGAGAAAATGAGGCGAGGCGAGCTGTACCACCTTGAGTCGCGTTGAGCGATGTCGAGTACTAATGGAAAAAATTTAAACTTGTTAAGGAAACAAGTTCAACAAGCATGAAATATTAACGAAAATGAGACATCAAAATATCTAAAAACATCTCAACACCTGGTAAAACGCTGCCCCCTGGTGGTGGTGAGAGTTTAAGCAAAAAAGTTTCAGAGGGTAATTACAAACAGTACCTTTACACTGAGAGAGACCTTCAAAGGCCTGCTTGGGCGCTCAGACTGGGTTTCGTGGGTTCAGGTCAGGTTTTTGTGAGTTCACAGACAAACAGGTGACTCACCGCGCTCGTTGGAGCCTCCCTGAGAGCTGGGGGTGCTGGAGCTGGAGGAGCTGCCGCTGCTTGTTCTCTTCAGGGGAGTGTCCAAGTACATGTCGGGCCTCCGCAGGTCAGGGTTGCTACAGTAACACAAACACAGCGTTGCCTCAGACATGACTGTGAACAAATACCCACACCCACGTTTCCACCGGTCGACATCGGAGCTGCACATACCTGGCCCGTATGAGGTGAGCGCCGGCCCGCGGGCCGAGGCCTGGCCCGTTTCCAGGAGAGTTCTTCCTGACCAAAGCCGGAGAGATGGAGGTCGTCCTCTGAGGAACCTGGAAACACAAAACAGCAGCAGGTTTTAACATCTGTCTGGAAGCAACAGGTTAAAAGGTGACATTTTAAAACATCAGAGAGTTTAAGTACAAAACTGAGAGCTGCAAAGGCATTCTTTAATTCACAAAATTAACTCAAAAAGGAAGCAAAAATGAGCAGAATTTTAGTCTGTGCATTACAATTTTAATCAGGGTGATGGGGATAGACTGTCCTTTATCCATTACAAAGTCTGTTTGTCTTAGTCTTTTAGTTTTAGAGCAGTTACTGACATCATTTGGGTGTTTATATAAGAAAAACGTTTGACAGAATTATGCCTCGCTGAGCAGCTTTAACTAAAGCTCATTTCACTGGGATGAAGGATATTTGCAGCACATAACACAAGACTAAAGAGCAGTGCTCTGAAACCCAGCTTTGCATTTAATCTGAACACAATTAATGTGAAGCTAAATACACAACACAATCATTTTAAATTTCTACCAGAAATCACAAATTTCTGGTAGAAATTTGTGATTTCTACCAGAGTAAGTCCTTTTTTCAAATAGATCATGTTTAACTAACGATAAACTAAATGATAAATACAATCAGAAAACACTCAAAAAATCAAAAAGTAAAGAGAAACTCAGAAAAAGACAGAAAAAGGTAAAAACAGACTTTAAAGAAAAGCAAACTCAGCACACGTGGATAAAAACACACTGGCGGTGGCATGCAGAGACCTTAGGGGGCATGTCGTCGTCCTGCCGCAGCCAGGAGCTGCGGTCCAGTTTGTCGAGGGGGGGCGCCAGGCGGGACAGGGGCGGGGGAGGAGGGGTGTCAGAGGTGGGGTCAGAGTTCTGCCGGGGCATGGGAGGCCGGGAGGGGGAGGGCAACGCCGAGGAGGAGGACACGCCGTGGGGGTCGTACAGGGACTGGGAGCCTGACAAGCCATGACTCTTCACCTGCACCAGGTGGGCCATCTGAACACACACACACACACACACACACACACACATGCGCGCAGGCAGGAAACAGGCAAAGTGGAGGGGAGAGAGCAGGATCAGGACAGAGTGATTAGGAGGCAAGTCAAGAGGAAACAATACAGGAGGAGTGATGCAGAGGAAGGAAGATGAGGTCACGGAGGAGGGAAAACACTCCTCGCAGTGCACTGTGTGAGTGTGTGAGAGTGTGTGTGAGAGTGTGTGTGTGTGTGAGAGTGTGTGTGTGTGTGAGAGTGTGTGTGTGTGTGAGTATTTTCTCCAACAGCCCAGCAGACAAACAGCGCCTCCTGCTGGTGACGTGCAGCAGCGTTCGGTCCGTGTCTCCTGATGTCATACAAACAGGTGCATCACACCTGCAGGACTCAGCTCCTACCAGAGTTTTACTGAAACTACTCCCCACAGACCGGCTTTACTTGAGCACAGACGGAGAGATGTCAAGGAAAAGTCTGGCATGTTTCCATCTTGCTTATTTCCATTACCATCCACTGTTCCCATAACATAAACAGACCCCACCCAGTTTGAGGGGGTGACACCTATAAACTGCTGAAAACTCCTCAGACAAGCTGAGACCCAGAACCAAACGTACTGTTACTGATAAGTAACCCTGCCGACTGGATGCCTGTCATTTTGCATCTGTACTCCATCACAGTGGATTTGAAATCAAACAGTGATTCCAGTGCAGGCTTTCACGACGCTTTTATTATTACAACATTTCATGCACCAGTTTTCTTCACTGTATTTATTTCTGATCAAACACTCTCATTCCTCCGGGCCCCTTATTTTAATCTTGATACCTGCTGCCAGCTGGAGGGTCAGTCCAACCAGAGCCCAGAGGGTGGAGAGCCACTACGCCGAGCTCACTCCTGCTGCAGATCAGAAAAGACTACAGACGGTGCAGCTGGACCTCCACCACAGCATGAGAGACTCGCTGCAGGGATGGCTGGTGATACTGCAAAGATACATAACTTTCAACTCAAATACTCACAAAGGAGAAACTCGCAATAACTGCTCATCCTGATCCTCCTCCTGCTCTTCATCTATACGATCAAAAGCCGTCACAAAGCTTTGCGCACTTTCTAGCACAATGCTGCGTCACCGCCTGCCGACACCGCTCCATCACACCCGACAATCTCCTTATTAATCTTTGTCTCACTCTAGCTCCTCTCAGACACTTAATCCCATTCACATAAGCCTCTCCTGCACTAATGAGGCCACTCTGCTGATGTTCAAAAGAGCTCAGAGTTTCATTTCAGCTGCTTCGCCTTTGATGAAACCAAAACCCACGTGTGTCCGTGACGATCGGACGCATCGACGACACGGAGCGACCTCGCTGGCTCCAACACTCGCCGATCTTTGAATTCATCACGTTAAAATGCACTCGTGGGCATCTGTGACGGTTCCACAGAAGTGTGGAGGGTTTGTATCTGCATGTGCGTGCATGTCCAGGACACGCACACGCTTCATTCTCTGCAAATATTTTATGTACAAATTTCTTTGTGTCCAATAACTGAGAGACATTATTGAGGGGCCTGAACGCTGATCACGAAAGGAGCTCTTCTCACTGATTGATTAAAAAAGAAAAAGCTAAAGCGAGTTAAACTAAACTAAACTGACATCCTGTGGACACGATACTGAAGCTAGCAGAGAGGACAACCTCATAACCACAACATCCACAGTCCTGAGTCTAATCCTCTCTTCCTGTTTCAGAGACGGGCCAGTTGGTGAGTCCCAGAGAACCAGTGAATTCCACTGCACCGTACCAACGTACATATCACACTCAGACAAACACACAAACACAGGTCACACACCTGTGGCTCCATGGAGCGGTGCATGGGCGGAGTCCGGGCCTGCTGGATGCCCCCGCTGCTGAAGGACTCGGAGCGAGGCGGCAGGGTTGGGTCTGAGATCCGGTTGGAGACTTTATGCTGCAATGCAGGAGAAGAGGTTCAGCTTGTAATGTTCCCACACACACACACACACACACACACACACACACACACACACACACACACACACACACACCATGGTGAAAGTGTCCTCTAAGCTGTGTGTGTCTGTTCACATGTTTTGGTTTTAAAGCTGATTTGACTGATTTCTTCTTCTGGGAGTTTTCCTGTAGCTCGTTACCAAGTCTGAGACATTTTGTTCCAGTTTTGTTCCTCAGGTAGAAACGAATAATTGTTTCGGGAGGTTAAACTGTGCTTCTGCTGAAATCAGAGGAAACAGCTCGTTCTGTGCAGAGCTAAATGGATTCGTTTAAAAATGACGTCTATTTACTGCTTTTAATGCTCGAAAGATGCAGAAAATGAAGCTGGCTTCACCACAACAATTTAAAACTATAACACAGGAGCAACAGCAGAAGCAGCACATCAGACACATGACAGTGAATGAATCTCTTTGCTGCACAGGTTTATTAACCTGCTAAAGAAGCAGAGTTACTGTTTACAGCTCAATATTGTTTATTGTTTGTGTGCATCTCTGCACACAAACATTTAGATGAACTTCGGTGAAGACTTTTTCTGCAGTACGTGATACACACTTATTCATATTTACATAGATATCACGTTGTTCTGCTCCCAACAGGAAGATGTTTTAGTTCATGTCAAACTGTAAATGAAAACTGGAAGTATCGGACTTAATGAAGCGTTTGATGGATACGAAATAAAAACAGGCGTCATTAAAAGATAACGGCTGTTCTCACATGTGGCTAAACCAACATCTGGAGGTCTGATCTCCAGCCAGCGGTGGTGCCGTTAATTCTCCCAATGACTTGATTTATTTGAGCTTCTGTGGAAATGTTTTAAAAATGTAATTATTAGTTGGAGCTGAAGTGTGTAGATGGAAAATTGACTCTTTGTATTTGGATTTTTTAAACAAACACATTGATTCATCTAGAAAATCAGTACGTTGGCCTTTACTGAACTTATTACATTTATTATATACTTAACTATTAACAACATGAAACACTGATTGGGGCATTATTACACATTAAGTATGTCTACTTTTACCTTCTTTGCTATCTTTACATAATTAGATACAAATCCTGTATGAATTTGACCTGAAATGTGTTTTACAGTGCAGTAAAGTGAAGTCTGTCTCAGGGCCTTTTCTCCTGCATTAGTTAAATAAAGAGCTCACATCTGATCTCTTTCCCTCAGTTTCATATTCAGCTGCTGGTTACTGTGGCTGATGATTTCAGCTTGTAAGTCTACAGGAGAAGTTATTTGTCTTCAGGTCAGACAAAAGTGACTTTTTAAAAGAAGTTGTTTTCTGTGTGAATTCAGCTGCTTCTCATTAAATTGTAAAACACTGTAAGTCTGCTCTTCGTTCCTCTACTGTCAGCTTAACAAACTATCACGTCTGATGGTTTTGAGCTGGCTGCACACGTCACCTGCGGCCCCCGATGAGGTGCACCTCCACAGGGTCGGTTCTCTCTAAACGGCGGTCATGTGTTTTTAGAGGGGAACATTGTGATGGAAACATTTGCTCTTCTGAAGCTCGAAGGGAAATCCTGGGAGATGAGGGTAGACCTATCTGCACACAGTGTGCTTTCCATGTTCAGCGTCCGCAGGGAGAAACACCGATATAGCTGCAGCTGTCCTACATCTGTCCACCAGCTGCCACCAGGGGGCAGACCTGGAGCTCTGCCCTAAATGTGTGTCTGTCATGAGTTTAAAGTGGCCCTAATTTATGGTTTGGACAAAATCAGCAGAGTTCACACATGAAACACAGATTTTATGAGCTCGTACCTTCTGTGTAAGAGTGTAAAAGGCAAATAAAACCAATGTTACAGAACAAATAACGACTTCAACAACCTGGAATTTAACATGAAGTTAACATGAAGCCTCGAAGAGGAAATCTGATTAAGTACATGTTAGAGATAAAATCACAGCATGCAATAACAGAGCAGCTCTCAGTCTGGGTGGCTTTAAACTCTTACCCGCTTTTATCCTCTTTATTGCTCTAAATCACCAGATAAACTCAAATGACCTGTAAATATTATACAACAGCATGCACAGCATAGGTTTGAGAAGCACCAGAGTGAGAGCTGCTCTGGGTAGAGATCACCCTGCAGCACCAGCACAGTCAGTAGCCTGTAAAATGGAAAGCGATGGTTAAAGTTAAGAGTTAGAAAGAAAAGTAAGAGGGCAGGTGTTACAGCGACCAAGTGTTCTTACATACATCCCCAAAACAACAAAATATGTCATGTCAGCGATGCTGTTTGTGGAATCCAAATTTTAACTTGCATAAAAAACATTTGAAGGGTCTCTGCTGGAGTCACTGACCACCATGTAGTTGGAGCCCCGGAGCAAAACATGGGTTTACTTGTGTTTCAGTGACATACACCTCTTCAGTATTCCAGATAATTAACAGGAATAGAAGGAAAAATGAGATTTGCAGGTTCAAATTTTAGGATAAATATGCTTTTTTTTAAAGAAATACACACTAGTAAAACTCTGGGCTCATCTGGTATCAACTAATGTCCTTGTTTTGCAGCAGAACTGCTTCAGCTGTATCGTCGTCTTTTCTTTGTTAGAGAGATTTAATACTTATCTCTGCACAAAACGTTTGTGCTGAACGTGAGAATGTTAGTGCAGTAAAGGCCATCGTGGGGCAGCTCTGAGGTAGACATGCAGGTACACAGGTAAGCTGCAGGTTTGCTACAGCATAGATGTGTAGGAGCTACTCTGTAGGCTCGCTGTAGGCGTGCCATACATTTTGGCTAGGTTACCTAGGTTATTCCTTCGTCTACACCTATATATGCTGTAGATATGCCATAAGAATACATCAGTATGCTATATGTGACATCACTGTGCGCCCTGTAAATGAGTGTGTCTGCAAACAGCATGGTGTCCGTGGAAACTCAACATTTTGAGCTAAAGTGGTTGAAAGTGCAGAGGTAGCCAATCAAAGAGGAGCTTAACCAACAGATCCAAGTGGTGAGAGGAGGTGAGAAAGGGAGGAGTCCACATCATCCCAGAGTTACAGTTAGACAGTTCACCTGGTTAGAGGAGCTCTTATTAGAGATTAAAGGGAAATCATCCCAGCAGGAGGTTAATTAGGAAGCTGGACAGACGGCAAGATGAGGAAGCATCTGTTCCTCCTCCGACTAACCAAGCGGCTGGGGCTGCGGCCCCTGGAGTCAGCGCTCCTGTCGGGACTCCTGTCAGGGCTCCTCCGGGACCCCACAGGCTCAGAGTAGGCGGGCTCGGGGACGCAGGTGATGCGGATTCGAGGTGTGTGAATGTGATGTCTGGTGGGGCTGACGTGGACAGGGTAGGAGGGGGGACGGGGCCGAGGTTTGTACCCAGGGAGCTTGAGGAGCTCTTCAAAGTTGATGTCTTGCTTCTCTGTGAAGGAGTTATAGTTCTTTGGGGCGATGCGGGGGGAGTTGCTCTGAGCTCGATGCATCACCTGGAAGGCAAGGTGGGTGTTTAACGAGGAGAAGACGCACATGAGGACAGGAGGAGGACAGGAGGAGGACACTCGCTGGTTTTGGTGTCCAGAGAGTGAGATCTGTGATCTGCATTCACATTTGTTTGATGGGAGGAACGTAAGCCCTCTTTACAGAAACACTCCAAAAGGCAGAAAAACATCTCACTACGACTCAGTTTGACCTTTAACACGCTGAGCTCATCACCCTGTTAGTGACGAACACGGACGACTCAAGTCACTACACATCAAGCCTTTTTAAAATGAAACTCTTATTTTGGTAGTTTCTCCGCCTGTTTGTTGCCGCTCTGCTGTTTCACCTGGAAAATGAAAGAAATCAGAAAGTTGTCACTTTTATTTATCGCAGACTCTTCTGCAGATCAGCTCCGATGATGCCTGCAGGGTGGGAAACTCGAAGCGCGTCCTGAACAAACAGAGCGCGCTGGCCTTTGATTCACACGACTCCAGCTCAGTTAGTGCTGCTATAAATGGAAACATCTGTTTGTGTGAGTCTGAGTGGAACCACAAGCTGCTCAGTGGGTAGAGTCTTGTTCCTGCTCCCACATATAAACCAGCCTTTTGTCTTTGCAGCAGAGCTTCACCTGAGTGTATGTGTGCACATTTGGATGCTAGCAGCACCTGTTTGCACAGCAGCGTCACATCCTCAGAGCGGTAAAAGCTCTTTTCTTGAAACTTGTTGGAAGGTGTTGGTGCTTAACCACTTTTCCAATAGTCACAAAGGGAAAACAAACAATAGTCTGACTTTTAGTGCGATCGAATGTTTCTCATAACATGTGGCAAAAAACTTGTTTAAATGTAGCTGTATTCTTCATTTTGTCTTTATTTTATGCAAAGATTTGTTTGTAGTAATCGATCAAAAGCATCAAAAAATCAACAATCAGTTTCAGGCTCTGTGTGATGTCAGCGGGGACAGGGTGTCACTAATATGGCCACCTCTGCTGCGAGGGGCAGCCAATCAGAGCAAAGCCGCCTTGAAACAGCTTCTTCCACACTCATCAACATAAATGATGTTGCCGGTTAAATGACTTGTGCCCCCCCAGAAGCATGCACCGGCACTAAAATGAAAGAAAGTAAGGCTCGTCGTGTGAAACTGCGTGCCTGCAGGCTACCTCTTTGGCCCAGGTGGGCTTGTCGTTGCTGCTGGGCGCCTGATCCTTGTAGTGGTACAGCTGCTTCTTGTCCTGCGGCGGTCGCGCCGGCTCCTGCTGCTGCTGCAGCGACACCAGGTACGCCCGCTCCTGCTGCAGCTGCCTCTGCAGCCGCTCGGCCTGCCGCTGCTCCTCGATCTGCTTCCTCTTGTACTCCTGCACACAGAACAGAGAGACGTCAGCTGAGCGCAGGTCGAGCTGCAGAGATAAAAACAACAAGGATCACATTTCCTCAAACAAACAGGCTCGTGTGCTCAGCTCAACATGGCCTGTGTGCACGAGTGCAAAGAGAAACCTTTATGCTACTTTAATTATCCTGCACGTCTTGAGACCAGCTTGCATTTGATCTGCATGTAGACACCAGAGCACTGGTCCTGTGGTGTGTTTAGACCAAATGCAAAACCCACCCGCTGAGATTCTCCCACAGACTGCGAAGCCCGCTGACACTGCTGACTATCAGGATGAGAGAGAGCTGAAAAAGTGGAGCTCTTTGATTGAACTTTTAGATACATGCAGAAAGAATCGCACGACTTCCTCAGAAGCTCTTGTTAATTCCAGCTATCAGCTGTAGTTTGGAAGGAAGTAGCTCTGCCACTGGCTGTTAGGAGTAGACATTTGTGGGTGGAGAAATGATCCAAGAGCACTCCAGTGACTGCAACACAATTACAAAACATTTGATGGCTCAAAAATCTAATTGCCATGCTGGCTAACTCTGCTGCTGCCTCTGAGTAGAATAAGCGTGAGGTCCGTCTCTGCTGCTTCCATCCTGCACGTTAGGCCTGACACGTCAGACGCTGTCGAACCTTTGAGGTGCTTTTTGGTTATTTTAATGAATGATGCACCAAAACTAAGCAGCATGGAGCGACACTGCACTGGGGAGGAGTTGTTTTATGATATCACGAACACGTTTAATTTGATGTATCTTGATAACGACCTCCGAGCCACCTGAGCTCTGGGTGTCTTTGTTTGCTTTGCTGCAGGTGCTAATTAGTTCTATGAGCTCCACCTTTTTCTTACCCCCAAGTTCTTCTCACAGTCTTTGAGCTGATCTGTGACATGAAATGAAAGTAATGGCTACTAAAGGTAAAGATGCTGGGAATGACACTGGTCTGCGTAAAGGAACGTCAGTGTGTAGCAGAGCTGCAGCCACAGGAACATGCAGAGCTGCACGCCGTCTGCAGATCTTGGTTCAAGGCAAACTTTGATGGTGCTGCACAATTTTAATATTCATTTAAAGCATCAGATTATAGAACTATTACAGTCACTATCAATGTAAAATGAGCTTTTTGAAACGCATCCCGCACTTTATACTTTACTTCTTTTTTCCCCATTTGTTTCTCTATTAATTGACTGAAAGAGGAAAATTCTTAAATATAAAAAGAAATCTTAGAGAAGCGTGTGTTCTTACGTCGAGGGTCATAAGTGACGAGCTGAATGCCATCGGCTGACATTTCTCCTCACACTGTAACGTCCCTTTAGAGGTCTGGCATTTATCTGAGCCACGTGTGAAAGACTGCAGCAGACCTTTTAGGCGTGTGTGTGTGTGAGTGACTGTGTTTACGTATCTTTGTGGGGACCAAAACGTGAACGTTTACTGTGCTTGTGGGGACCAACGGCCCTTCTGGGGACAAAATCCCAATTCCTACGAGTTTGAAGACGTTTCAGAGTCACAATGTGGGTTTAGTGTCAGGGTTAGGATTAGGCGCTCATTTTGATGGTTAGGGAAGCATTGTGTCAATTAGATGTCCCCACAAAGATATGGAAACACGGTGTGTGTGTGTGTGTGTGTGTGTGTGTGTGTGTGTGTGTGTGTGTGTGTGTGACTGTTCTGATGTCACTGACTGAGGAAGACGCATCATCACAAACAGTGAAGCTGAATAAAGTCTTCCCAGCGCCGGCGGCCATCGACTGACACGCCCACTGCTGCGTGTGCTGATTGATTTGATGTTTGTTAACTTTTTCTGTGAAAAAAAGAAAAGCCCGACGCGTGAGTCATCTCGGCTTGGTTGGTATTGATCGATTATTGACTGGCCTCACCTTCGCGTCACACTTTATTTATTTGAGTAAACAATAAACAGGCAGACTTCCTGGAAACCGTGCTGCTTTGATTTTTAGGAACCAATGAGAGCCGACTCTGGAAGTGACTTCCTGCAGACCTGGACCTCGCTCTTTGCACCTGAACATGCCATCGCTCAGACAATAATCTTAGTGATTTGGTTTCGATTGGGACCTTTTAAAACTGACTTCTGAGGACAGAGTGTGTGAGTCGTGAGCTGTTATTGTAATTATAAGAATTTAAACGTTTAAAGGGACATAAATAAGTCCCCAGCTTTGGGGCGACCGTGGACCTGGTCGTTGTGTCCTTGGGCAAGACACTTTACCCTACCGCCTACTGGTGTTGGCCAGAGGGGCCGATGGCGCGATATGGCAGCCTGGCTTCTGTCAGTCTGCCCCAGGGCAGCTGTGGCTGCAACTGTAGCTGCCTCCACCAGTGTGTGAATGTGAGAGTGAATGAATAGTGGCATTGTAAAGCGCTTTGGGTGCCTTGAAAAGCGCTAAATAAATGCAATCCATTATTATTATAAAATATTCAGTGAGTATTATTTCAGTTGCTTTCTGAGAGATGAGCGTAAAGCTGGGGTCTCATAGCCTCGAACGATTATCATCTAGTCTCTCGTGTACCTGGGGAAACCTGACCAATCGTGCCTGGACATCTTACATTTTGGGGCCAGTGGTGGCTTTTACTGAACTGAAGTTTTAGGAACGCAGCCCACTCCTTTATGGGTGAATGCTCCCTGCTCAGTACGAGGTCTTCCTTTACTTTGGGGTTTAGTAGCTGCTTGTTAGGTTGAAAGGTAATCAGTCCATCTGTTTCTCCCTTGATTCAGAGCTATTATAAATCAACTGATTTATCAGTGTGTGAAACAGAAACGTGCTGTTTGAACTCCGGACAGATTCAGGAGATTATTTTTTCTGTAGTTGTTCTTCTGACTCAAAGCGCTCAGCAGGAAATAGTTGTTTCAGGAATTCTTTAAGTGCTGCAAACACTCTTTGTGGTTTAGTTGAGGAAGTTGCTTGGATAGAGGATACAAAGAAGGCAACCATGATGCCCACTCAGCAGGAGAAAAAGCCCCACACTGTTAACTGTTAATGCACATCAAACTGACTTTAGATTAGGAGGCTGTAAAGCACTGGGTGATGGTAGAGGAAGCAAACTTGGAGCTAGCATTCTTCACCAGGTATAATGTAGCATCCTTAGCGCTTATCAGACAAACGAGGCATTTCCAGGTGCTTCTGGGTGGGAAAACCTCCTAAAACTTATTGCAGAACATAACGAAGCTTAGAAATCAAGCAAACCTAAAGCTGCTCCCAAGCTAGCCTGCACATCAGCCTCCCACTGAACTCACCCGGGAGCATCAATCCCAGGCCTGGAGACCTGAGGCCCTTCCTATGTGAATGAATCATGTAGCGTTTTAACAATTAACACAAACAAATTCAAATGATCACCACTGTGTGACAACACACAGTGAAGCCTTCCCCGAGTTCCAGGTTAGCTCACCGGAGACCACGACAAGGCCAAAATGCAGCAGCCCAGGTTTGACTGCTGTGCTTTCCCCTGCTCTCTCCTTCCTGTTTAGTCGTCACGGCTGCTGCATTAAAAAATGCCCAAATAATAAATATTGTTTTTTTAAACCAACGTGACCTCTGGGTCTAAGCCAACATGCTACTGCCTGAAATCTGATTTCTTTTTCTACCTGCCAGCAGGGGGCGACTGCTCTGGTTGAAAGCAAAAAAGACTTGTGGTTCTATAAATGTCCATGAAAAAAGGACTTCAATAACAAACGAGTTATCGTGGCAGCTGCACCCATCTGTGGTTTGAATGACCAAGCTCGCTACATTTGTAGAATCCAGGGTTGGAATAGGATTAACAAATCTGCTTCTAGTTCATGCTTCTGTTCTTTCACTTCTCTTTCTCGTCTTCCCCCAACCGATCACACCAGATGTCAACACGTCTCTGAGTCTGGTTCTGTTGGAAGTCCCTTCCTGTTAACAGGGAGTTCTTCCTCCCCGCTGTCGCCAAAAAACAGTCATCTGATTGTTGAAGCTTTCACTGTAATATTTCAGATTGTGTATCTTAGAGTTTAAGGCACTTTGAGTTTTATGTGAATAAAAAATCAAAGCAGGGTACTTTGAGCCTGGCGTTAGGCTCTGCCCTTCATCAGTCTGTGTGTGTTTGTGTGTTGTGTTACCAGCAGTAGGGCCTGCTCCTGCAGGAGCTGCTGCTGCAGGATCTCCAGCTGCCTCTGCTCCTCCTCCAGCTGTCTACGGATATACTCCTAACCAATCAGCAGCCCCAGCCAGCACCACAGGCAGCCAATCAGAGAGCGACCAGGAGAAATGGAAGCGAATCGGAGCCCAGGCAACCAGTGACATCACCCGAGGAGGAAATAGAAGAAAAGGAAAAAGGAAAGAGGAGGAGGACAGCCAAAAGTAGGAGATTTGTTGAAGAGGTGTGAAAGTAGGGATTTAGTCAGGAACAGGCGAGGAGAGAAAAAAGAGGAACAGCAGGAGGCCGTAATTAGTAGAACAGAAAGACAACATGCTTATTATTAAGATGGCAGTGTTAAAGATCAGTGTGAAATCAGCTGTGCAAGAGGAAGAAATCTCTGTCTGAGAGAGCGTTAAGGAAGCGCTGCTGAGAAGTTAACTACGAGTCATTTATAAGTCTCGTGTGTTACAGTATCAGGCTGGAGGTGTGGCGACCCTGCAGCTGAAAATCAGCAACCCGAACCACAACGAGCACACGGCCCACATCTGTGTGTAAAACCTTCACGTAGCGCAGGTTTACACGTTAAAACGAGTTTTCTCTGTCTGTCAGACATGCTCCTCATCATCCGGTGAAACCTTAAAGCCTCATCATGTAGCATGTTTCCCCTCAGTCACATCACAGATTTTTCTGGACTAGAAAATGTTCTGTTGTCACATTTCACGAGTGACCGGCTCCATAAAACGATCGATACCACGTTAAAGGCTGCAGAGGGATTATATCTGCAAGCGGCTGCTTTCTGTTGCTTAAAGTTTTGGGACAAAAAGAGTAAAGAGTAATCTATAATCGCAGAATTGTTTGACATTAATTATAAACCTCTGAAATTAGAGGTTTGAGTAAATGTATTTTTAGGCTGAAGCAACATGACTGAATTTCCATTTTGGTCCAGAAACACAAAAAGCTAACTAATTAAAAGCTTCTTTGATTAAATCCAATTTAAATGCCAAATTTAAAATGCATTAAAGCCACAAACTTGAAAAACGTACAATCTGAATATTTTAAATGTGGAAAACGTCATGAACTGTAGTCACACAGTTAGACCACGACTGTTTTAAGTGATCTGTTTACCATTTTACACACATCACACGTCAAAGGTTGTAGACGGATTAAAGGAGGATTATTTGTGTTGGTGCTTAAAATATTAGCACAGCCTTTTACTGCACAATAATACATTTTTGCATAAATGTTTGAGATAAAATGAAGTTTTACAGTCATGTAGTTTTAAGCTGAGTCATGCTGACTTTTAATCTCCACTGTAGGATAAGCTCTAGAGACATTAGAAACCTTCATTTCCCATAATGCAGCTTGGAAATTTCTTTAATTCAGGTCTCATTTAAACCCTGCATGAATAATGCAGGAGTGATGCAGCACGAGAGTTCTCACAGGCTGTGAAGCAGAAGTAAAATGAGGAAAAATGCTCCTTTAGCTTTCAGCTAACTGAGTGTGTAAAGCAATAAAACACAGAGCTGAGCTCAGAGTGAGGGACGGAGCGCACAGTCATCAATGATTTGGTCGGAACACCAAACCATCTGGTTTATTATGAATGTGTTGCTACAACAGTAGAGCTAATTAATTTGTGTTTATTTAACAATTGGTTCAAATTTGCTCGTGTAACAGCTGCGAGTTGTTTCCTAAGACATTAATAATAATTCTCAAAGATTAGTGAGAGCTTATTTAAGTCTCTTATTCTCTGTAAGAAGTTTATGTTCCTGTTCCCTGTTCTAGTTGTTGTAAAGCTCATTTATTTATGATTAATGTACAAATTAACTACCATAAATTCTTTCTACAGCGCCCCCTGGTGTCTGGAGGCCAGCATCTACAATATGTGAAATTCTCCTTTTACATCATCTCTGTAGCGTCTTCTCTGATTTGACATTTCCATGTTTCAGTCGCTCATCAGAGTAACTGACAGGAGATGTGCTGAGAAGCCACACCCCCCCCGTATGACACCTGTCAGTCAGGTGTTTCCGTACCTGCTCTCTCTCGGCGTGCCTCCTCTCCTCCTCGCGGCGGAGCTGCTCCATCTCTTCATACCTCCTCCTCTGCTCTCGCTCCTGTTGCTTCCTCAGCTCTCGCTCGCGACGCTGTTGCTGTAGGTGGAAACCGTTTTACACAACAACACCTCAGCTGTCTGCATGTCCGTGTGTGTCTGTGTGTGCGCGTCAGGCATGTTTTCCTGGCATTTGGATGAGCTGAGGTGCTAACAAACAGGTGTGATGTGTTTCACATGCAGGAAAAGTGACTTTATAATCATTCTGATCTGTTTCTCACAGATTCAAACAGCCGAAGGACAAATCGACTTCCTGTGTGTAACGTAACAATCTATCGTTGTCATTATTATTATTATCTGCGGTCTTAAATCTACCTCCTCCAGCCGTCGCCGCTGCTCTTTCTGCTCTTCTATACGTTTTTGTCTCTCGGCCAGTAGCTGGCGCTTGTGCTCCTCGTTCTGCTGCTGCTCCAGCTGCTGACGCCGGATCAGCTCCGACCGCTCCTTATTGGCCAGCTGCAGACGCAGGAAGTCTCGCCTCAGCGTGGACTCGCCCGGAATATTGATGATGGAGCTGGAACAGGATTAAGACTTGTTTGAGTTTTAGCGTATCTGCAAACCTATGGATGAGCAGCAGTAATAATGGGAGCATATAGCAGGTCTTTGCTAAATAAAAGAGAAGTTTAGCCACCATAATGTTTTTGTTTGTGAACTCTCTTTCTGAACACCCATCATGTTTTTTGGAGCTAAGAGTGAGCATCGTCAGATGACAGGGTGGAGTTACAGAACGTGAACTGCCTGCATTCGTAAACTGTTAAAGTGTCACATCTGTAAGTAAGTCCATGGTTGTTATATGAAGCGGTAAATTCTGAGACTGCAAGTGAAGCTACAGCTGAAGTTCCAAGAAGCTGCAGTTCCTGTAGTGGCCACTTGAGGCTGGTGTCAGCGTTGAGTCAGCTGAAAGGATGTTTAATAGACAGCTGTAGCATAGAGCAGCCAGACCTCTAACTTTAAGCCCTAAATAAATTTAAACACGTGAGTTATTTTGTTTTAAACACTTGTGAAGGTGGAAGGTATCTACAAAGACCAAAACATTGTGTTTTAACAGGCTGTAAACCGTTCATTTCTGTTGCAAAGCTGTGGGAGTCGATGGGGAGTGTCTCACTGTCGCTGCCACTCCGGCAACTGGATTTGTGGTGCTTCAGTTTTGGATTCTAGATTTCTGCCTGTTAACACCAGCAGCTACAGTGGAGGCTACGGCATGAGTAAACATACCTGGGCTCTCCTATGTCCCTCTCTTCATCCTCTTCCTCACTCCCACTGTACTCGTACTCCGTCTCATCTGAGGGGAAAACAAACAGAGATTTCAGGTCAGTGTTTACATCTGTTGACAGCGGAGGCTTCAGGCAGCTGTGAGCTGAGGTGAGTTAGTGCCTGCTCACCTCGCTCGCCCCTCCTCTTCTTGGTGCGGTCGATGTGGTCCTTCAGCTGGATGCGGACCTGCCGCTCGTTGGGGAGGTCTCTGATGAAGGGGTGCTTGAGGAGCTGCTCGGTGCTCGGCCTCTGGCTGTGACTCTTCACCAGGCAGCTCTCTATGAACGACTGGAACTTCTTCGACCTGACCGCGAGCACACACACCAGTTAATCGCTGATAGCTCTCTCTCTTAAAACAGCAGCTTCATTAAAGGGAGAGCTGCAGCTTTACCCTCTTACAGGCCACTGTCACATCGTGTTTGTGTAGAGATGTCTGACAGCATGTGTGTGCGTTTAAGTGACTCACCACTTCTTTGATTTGAGTCTCGGGGCAGGATTTCTGGGGATGAGGAAGAGCGCCCTCATTGGATGCATGTCACACAGAGCTGAGGAGGCAAAAGGAAGGAAAGGAGAGAGAGGAAAGGAAAGAAAGCAAAAAGATAGGAATTAAAAAAATTAAAAAGGAAAAATGGGAGAGAGGAGATGAGATTAGGAAAGGTGCCAAAATGTGGATAAAGGAAAGGAGAGGAGATGAGAGAAAGGAAATGATGCAAAGGTGGAGCAAGAGCAGGAAATAAGACAAAAGGGAAGGACAAGAGACAAGAAATGATGAGACATGAAATGGGAGAAGAAGACAGGAGAATAGGAAAGGAAAGGAGAGCAAAGGAAAGGAAAGGAAAGGAAGGGAGAGGAAAGGAAAGGAAGTATTTAAAGTTGCAGGATAAAAGAAGGGGAGGGAAGGAGACAGGAAGAAGAAGAAGAGGTGCAAAGCAGAAAGAGAAAAAAGAAAAAGACATCGATTTAGTCGTTTAGCTCGCAGACAAACTGTGCTGTGAGTGTCAGCTGATAACGGTGTAATCACACTTACGTGGCGCTCCCTCTGCCATCTCTATGGCTGTGATACCGAGCGACCACAGATCACTCTGCAGAGAGAGAAACACGAAACGTTCACATCCTCCCAACGTGTTACCGACTCAACACTTTCAGGAGATCGGCGCGCCAATCGGTGTACTTGTTAAGCGATAAAAATACAGTCAGCTCCCCATCTGTGCCTGTGCTGGAGATGCCCGTCTTTAACATTTCAACCATATTATTATTATTATGTTTCTGTTTTTAGGTGCAGATCTGAGCTGTTCGTGCTGTCAGACGGACTCAGGCTTTCTCGTCACGTAAAGCCCCGGAGGGTTGGAGTTAATGGTGTAGGCGCACATCCTCCACCAGCTCGCCACAGGGGTTCGTCCTGTCCCCATAACAGCGCGCTCCTCTTACAGTAACCGCTGCAGACCCACTGATTTCAGCTCTCTGAAGGAACGATACTCGTTTCTGTTGGTGCGCTCGGGTAGCAATAATCAGAGATTACACAACTCCAAAAAACAACAGATATGATGTGAGAGGGATTGTTTTTAAAGGTCAGTGCGCGCTGTTTGTTCACAGCTACAAGCAGTTTGACTCGGACGAGAAATTGAACTACAGGAGGGCAATTTAATAAAAAAGAAAAGCAGGAAAAACTTTACCTTTTCCTTCGTGTTAAAGTGTACTTATTTAGGTTTGTTTGACCAGTGTGGAAAATCACGCGTGCACTGTTAAACTGGATCTGTACTCGTGAGATCTTATCCCAGCTTATTAAGTGCAGATTTAAATGCTCCTTCAGTTCAGATCAAAGAAACACGGAGACGTCACTGAGCTCCAACAGCCTGATCAGATCAGCTGTTACGCTAATGTTTAGCATCCAGGCAAAAACACGATTTATGAAGCGTAGCTGAGCTGGAAATCCGCCCATAAACTGTACAGCACTGCTGTAACTTTGTAATTAAAACAAGACGCAAAACTAAATATGAGCAATTTGAAGGGATACATACAGACACATTAGCACAGAGATGGAGGATGAGAGCTGTTATAGGAAAACCTCAGAGACAAATGCTGTCCTATGGCAGGATGAAGACAGCGAAAATCGACCAACACGAGAGAGCGTCTCAGGTCATCCCATACGACTCCTGCTCAAGCTTTAAGCTGGTGCTAACATGAAGCTGGGGAGGCTGAGAATGACTGGTTCATTTTGTTTGCTCGGGGCCCAACAGAGGAGACACTTTTAGCAGGAAAAACAAGCTCTATAAATCATCACTTATCTTATATGATCCTGTGCTAATGACTTCACCCGAGTCTCCTTTCGTTTATCAGGTAAACTGGCGTCTGTGCAACACCAGCTGTGCTGTTTAACCTCACAGAATCAATATGAACTAAACCCTAATCCATTACCAACGATAGGATCAATACAAAACCAGCACGACTGTGTGAAATGGCTCCACACGTCACTAATACAAGCGCCCGTGGACGATGTTCTCGGGTTCCACAAACCGAGGGCTGAACGATCTTCTGTTTTCAGGAAACTCAGTGGTGTTTAGTGCAGCATAGGTTACCATGACGATGTATCCTAGTACAAAGTTAAGCCTAAAGTTAGCTCACCGAGTCCTGAGGCGACTGTTAGTTAGAATAAATTACCTTGAAGTCATACGTGGCATCAGGATTCTCGTCACAGGCGATGACCTCCGGGGCCATCCAGTACGGGGTCCCAATAAACGTGTTCCTCCGTCCCACCGTACGGTCCAGCTGAGCACTCACACCAAAGTCCACTGCACACAAAACACTGTTCATAGCGCTGCGGTGCAGTGCCGAGCTGTACATGTTATGTTTTTGACAGCACGCATCCAGAGCGGCCCCTCAGGAGCCTTCTAACTATAACACAAGTCACCATAATTAGGATGAAACTTAGAATAAATGCTGCTGCTTCCTCACCGAGTTTGACCTCCGCGTTCTCCGTCAGCAGCACGTTCTGGCCTTTGATATCTCTGTGGATGACCTTGTGCTGGTGGAGGTGGGTCAGACCCTGGAGACAAGGGGAAACAAGTGGCAAAGGTCGCCTTACGATCCAAAACAGAACAGCAGGAGGCAGAGGAGAGGCTCGCTAATCCGTGAGCTTCATCGCTTCATTATTTCAGTTCAGCTCTTTGAGGCCAAAATATGCAGATACACAAAACCAGGTGTACATGTTAGATTTGTATTGTTGATTGTCATTTATAATTAACCAATCTGCATTTTTCCTTACAAATCTGTCATTTATATTTATATAAATGTTATAAATTTGATTTCATTTATTTTAGATGCATTTACAAATTTCCTTTCTTGTCAGTTTTGTCCACACACATGTGGCAGACTTTTTCTTTTTTGCAAAGACTCTGACGGTGTTCCTCTGGGAAACAACTGGGTGTTTCTTCTTTGTGGGAAAACATGTAAACATAGGCGACAGCGTTTTGGTTCTTACCCTGAGGATCTCTCTGCAGATGTAGGCGATCCACTCCTCCTTCAGGGAGTTCCCTTTGGTGTTTTTGATCAGATCTGTCACCGAGCCGGCCCCGCAGAACTCCATCACCAGCTGCACAAACATACGTGCAGTTTTTGGGTTTATTATTAACTGTTCACTTCACTGCAAACCTCTATCAGTCATCTCATCCTTTGATCTCTATATACAGGACGTGTTGTCGTTGTGGGTCAGGGGAGCTTTCAGTCAGACTGATTTAAGCTCAGCTAACAAAACGTGTTCGTGTGACTAACCCAGAGCTGGTCGTCCACTCCTGGAGGATTTTTCTTGATGAAGGCTCCATAATAGGTTGCTATGTTCCTGTGGTGGCTGTACTTCTTCAGCATGTTGATCTCGGCTTTAATCTCCTCCTCCTCATCCTAAAGCACACAAACGCAGAGACAGATGCAGCACAATGCCAATAACACACACGGTCCCAGTATAACAGAAAGGCTGGATTAAAGACGGTGTGTGTCACTCACGCCTGTGACATCCATGACCTTGATGGCAGCGAGCTGGCCAGTTTTGACATGGCGACCCTGAAGAACACAGGTGGAGAGGCGATCAAAGACATGAGTCACGGATTTGGATCTAGGACACATTTACTCAACATTTCCGTCCCTTAATCTCTTAAGAACAGAGCAAACCCAGTTTGCTTCCTCTAATTCCTTGTTTTGGAGCGATTTCTGATGGGAATCCAGATGAGCAGGCCTTAGCCCTCTGCAGAGCAGGTTTCTGGGGACATATTTATGTTTTGCACTGTCCATCTGTCCAGAATTTGTGGACAAACAAAAGTGTACAATATACAGTCAGAGACTCTTTTGCAAATATGGTCTCAGTAAAGGTTGACATATTATGGATCCAAGTTCCAAATACTGTTCGAAAATACAGCAACAGCCCTTATTCTCAGTATATTCAGCTGGAAAAAAACACCTTTACCATGAAACTTCAAAGAAAGAATGATGATGATGATGATACAGAATCCATCTAACCCAATGTCAACTCCTTCAATAGGCTTCCTCAACGACTAAAATAGAAGCCGGTAGATCCAGATGGAAGACGTTTGATTTTTAACATGTCTTTAATGTATGAAAGTGTGCATGTAAACCCAAACTGTGGTCCTGTGTGCATGCTAACTGGACTGTAAGGAGCCCGGCTGAGATTGGAGAGGAAACTATACAGCTGACAGAGAACCAGCGTTCGAAACCTGACAAGCTGTTTTTGTGGCTGCTTGAGACTTGGGGAAGTCGATGTCTCATTGCCATATGAAGCATCATATTATGCCTCATTATTATGGGGTCTCCTACTAACCTGCTACGCCAATCGGCATGTTGAAGTGTCCTCGGGCGAGATACTGAACCCTGGGCTGCTCCCAGTGCATTCACAGTTATGTGAATGTGTGCATAAATGTTGGGTACAGAGAAAATGAACGCATGTATGTGATTGGGTGAATGAAGCTTTTAGTAAAAATGAATTAATTAGAGTAGAAAAGCACCGGAAGTGCTGCACACCTGTATTTCTTCTGATGGCCAGCAGGGGGCAAAAACAAGTCTGACTGTAGAGAACTCTGTGAGAGGAAAGGTTTGGTTCGCTCTTAGTGAACACTTTCCTGATCTATTCACAGTCTCAGTTGCTCGTTTCAAGGTTTTGTAAATACAATATTATATTTATTAAATATTAACACTCAACAGAGTCTAAAAGGATAACTGCCACATGAGTGTGCAGCATCCCTCTTTGGTTTGTCTAGCCGATGACTTCACACTAACTATGATTGCATTCTTTCCTTTTACATACTTTTTGCCACATGTCTTACTACGTGATCCCGTCTGACAACACACTGTTCTGATCACAAGAGATCGTGTGCCCACGAGAGATGTGTCTGTCTGCAGCTTCCTCCAGCGATAAAAGCACGCCGCTTGCTTGTTTATCGTCGCTGTTACACTTCACAGACGTGTGCAGCCAGATAATCGTCACAGAAGTGAAAAATGAATCACCAGAAAGTACCCTTCACATGTAGCAGAACACTGTGCTTTGCAAACACCTGAGAGCTCCTCTGCTTTTGAATTCAAGTGGGATGCTTTTACATATTCATGCTGTACTATTTATTCATTTTAAGCTCATTAATTCACCTTTAAGTTTGGCCTGGTCTAGAGTTCAGCCACGTGTAGCTTGTCAGGTAGATGAAAACGACAAAGAGCCAAACAGAAGTAAGAATCGATACTTTACGTTACATTGAGCATCGAGCAGCAGCTCTCTGGGAACAAAATTCCTTATTGGTGTTATAGATTAGATTAGTTCGCCTTGTAATCGGAAGGTTGCCGGTTCGAGCCTCGGCTCCGACAGTCTCGGTCGTTGTGTCCTTGGGCAAGACACTTCACCCGTTGCCTACTGGTGGTGGTCGGAGGGCCCGGTGGCGCCAGTGTCCGGCAGCCTTGCCTCGGTGGCTGTGGCTACAATGTAGCTGCCATCACCAGTGTGTGAATGTGTGGATGACTGGATGTGTAAAGCGCTATACAAATACAGGCCATTTAGTTCATTTACCAGAATAGCTGATAGGCTGCTGGAACGATAACAGTAACTCAAACAGCTACTTGTAACAAACAAGGAATACAGACGTGCACAACACAACATGTTGAACCTTGAAACTGATGTTCCACAGCAGCAGAAGAACACAACAAGTGTCCTTCCTGTTAGCTAAGAGGACGAAACTGAGGCTACAATTCACAGGTTCACCAAAACTGGACAGCAGAGGATTGCAAAACGTCGTCTTGTCTGTGTTTACTTCTCCTGCAACATTCCGATGCTAGGGCCAGACTTTGGGGAAAACAGCAGTTCAGGCTGCGGGTGGTGTAATGGTGTAGTACCAGCTGAGCGTCATTTAAACACCAACCTATCTGAGTATTGCTGCTGACCATGTCCATTTCTTTATAACCAGCGTACCCAACTTTATGTTGTGCAACATAACACAACATGTCGCACAGTTTAAGTCACCTCAGTGAGTTCACTGTACTCACATGACCTCAGCAGTCACCACATCTTAATCCAGCAGAGCACCAGATTTACATTATGGATGCTATCATGTCAAGTCTGGCTGTACCTAACAAAGTGCAAACAACTGTCCCATTAATAAAATAATTCATTCATGGTCAGCGCCCCTCGCCAAGGACTCGCTGATATTTATACTCCCAGACGCTGCAGATATAACGCAGAATAACCATGCGTTCAACTCTGCATTTAAAATATAAACTATAACAGGAAACTGTTCAACTCATGGCTTCAATCTCCGGTTTGTCTTTCCAAAGGTAAAGGCCCCGCGCTCACTGCAGGGCACATCGCCGCAGCCTGTTAGCTCCCATTTTTTCAGCACTGTGACGACTTTGAGTTTAAATAATTTACAGTGAAGCTGAACTAAAATCCAACACTGAGTCTAACGTCTCCTCCTCCTCCTTCAAAGCGAAGCCGGTATCACAGCAGCTGTTAAAGCGAGAAAGTGGAAATTCATCCACCTCACTACACACACACACACACACACACACACACACACACACACACACCATTTCCTAACGGTAACCTAGCAACAGGCCTGGCAGTGAGGGCAATGAATGAATGTGGGGTTGGAGGAGGCAAAGCGATGGCAGTTTGTGTGTGTGTGTACATGTGTGTGTGTTAGAGGCCATGATATTTCACACACTGGGTCACTTGCACATGTGAGTCCCTCAGATTCAGACACACACGCTGAAATAGACAAGCTCACACACACACACTCACGCAGACGGCGTCTCGGTTACTCAGCGTTGCATCAGACACTGAATATATCTGACAGGCTGAAATCACCTCGGAGTGCTGAAAGTCTCTTGTTCTCTCCCCGTCTCTCTTGTGCGTCTCACATCTTTTGTTTCCTGTTTCATCGCGCCGACTCCCTCGATTTCTTTCACCTGTGCCAAGTGTTCGATAATTCAGCCTTTGGAATCGTCAATAACTTTAGGAAAATGTCAGTTTTTTGCTTTAAAGCTGATCTAAAAACCAGCCTGATGATTCACAGCGTGCTAACAATGCCAGTCACATTTTACCGAAAGCTGACCTTGGATCTGTCGTTAACGATCCAATCGAAACCTTTCTAGTCAGATGCCATTTTAGTAGATGTGCTGTGAACCGACTCCAACCTTCACCCACCAGCTGCCATTAAAAGCTCAAGTGTACACCAGCCTCCCTTTAAAATATGATAATTAGTTTAGTCTCCACTGTCTCCCAGTCAGTTCTATGACGGACAGGCAGGAGTGGAAACCACAAAGCAAAACTGTCCATTAATGTCGGTGTAAAGCTTGATTCACGCTCGCTCTGATCGGTCTCAATAACAAACAATGCGTTCGTACCTCTGCACGAGAAAATGTGCACAGCTCTAAACTCTGAGCTGGCCTAACAGTCGGGGAAAAACCTGACGAATGAACACAAATCACACGCACCTTTCCTGCTGTCTCTGTTTATTTACGCGGCGAGAATAAAACTGATTAATTACACCGAAGCATCTTTTACAGCAGGTGTCTAAATCATTTTAGCTCGGGGGCCGCAAACAAACAATTTGATCACAAGTGGGCTAGACCACCACAACTGCTGCATAATAACATACAGTACTGTGCAAAAGTCTTGAGCCACCACTAATTCCTTTATATTCTGCAGGAGAATGGGAAAAGATGCAGTAATGCATGGAAACATGGAAAGTCATTTGGTATGACCGCCTTTACCCTTCAACACGGGCTGAACTCAGCTTTTTGTCATCAGGAATAATTCTCAGACATCAAAGTTCTTCTCTGGGAGTTTGTTCTGTTAACATCGTCCCACACTGCTTCAATAATGAGGCTCTGTGCTTTTCTATTCATGTGTGTTTTTAGTGCATTGTCTCTTTGGGGTCATTGTTTCCAGATGGTATTGTATCCGATCGCACTTTTATATGGAGAAGATCTGCAACACCATTGGATGAAATGCAGCCTGAGACCATGACAGACCCCCACTGTGTTTTCTAGATGGCTGTGGACTGTAACTGTTGGACCTCTCTCCTGATGAGGCCTCAGTAAACAGTGCAAACACTGAATGTCCAGATACATCGCTCAGGTTCTGTGTCAGATCTTTGCTGGATTTTTTAACCATTTCTTAATGACTTCCAGCTTGTTTATTCACTGTAGATCATTTTCAGGCCTTCTCTGTTCTACACGTGTCCGGTTTCCTCACGCTTTTAAGGACACACTTTACATCATGCTTAGATGTGCCATGTTTTTAACTAATAGCTCTTTGGGAATCACCTTGATGGCGCAAAAATACTATTATATGTCTGACAATTATTTTTGGCATCTTTCATAGTTTCAGCTAAGAAATGTGAACAATCAATGTGATACAAGGTTATTTACTAAGCTGTGTAGACACAACACTGATTTATTGCTTCAGTTAGTTCCTGTTTTATGCTTTAATGAGGTCACACTCATAGGTCAGTGTAAAGTGGACTGAAAAACTGCCAGTGCTCAAAGAAAAGTTTTGAAAATCCTTTAGAAATCTGGAGAACTGCTGCAATAATGATCAGCAAGCAACAAACATTTAAGGGGGAAAATAAGTAAATAAACAAACGTCAACATACGAGGAATGTTGGAAAGCCCGAGTGTAAGTGAGGCAGGAGGTACATGATACACTGACGTAGGCGATTAACTGACAGGTGTAGCACAAAGAAGGCAGGAAGTATAAAACAATATGCTCTAATATAATAAAATAAAACAGGAAGTGCCTAACGATGGTGATCATCCTTCTCTCTGTATGTAAGGTTTGTTCATTAAAGCCTGAACTGTCCAGCCCTGCGATTTAAATACTGCCCATGGAAACGCTCCACACCAGCCATGAACTCGTCATATTTAGGATTCAGTACATTCTCTTCCACTGGTCCAATTCAAGTTCACGGGGGGGCTGGAGCCTCTTCCAGCTACCTCGATAACTGCATGTCTGTAGAGCGTGGGAGGAAGAACATGCAGACCCCACACAGGAAGATGGTGGATTTAAACACAGAATCTTCTTGCTGTGAGGCAACAGTGCTAACCACTGCACCATGAGAAGATCAAGATCAAGATAAAGCTGAAACGTATGACTTGGCCTGTTTCGCAATGGAAAATAATCTTTTCAAAAATTCCTGGATCCAGATCTCCAGATGTTACTCATGCCCAGCCGGGACCAAGCTCCACCTTGGATCAAGTTCTCATACAAATCAATCAACAACTTTCTGACTAATTATTTTAAACATAACAGCACCTTTACAGTCTGACAAAGTAGCAGCCTGTCTCACTCTTCCTGTTGATGGTACACGGCTAAGTCACTAGTAGGCAGCAGCTTTGTGCAGCTGAAGCTAAGTTATAATTCGAAAAGTCAGTAAACCTGCTCCCTGGACCTCGGGTTAAGTGTGTGAAGTGCTGCTGTGACTGCAGGACAAATGGCAGCGATCCAGCACGATGGGGCAATAAAAGGCGAGGCAGATAACGGCGGCGAGATGAGAGGAAGAGATAGCATCTCACAGAGGCTCTTTGTTTTGCTATCTCTCTTCCTCCGACACCGACGGCCGGCCAGACGAATCTCCCAAAGGTGACACAGAGCTCCCAGCGTGTGTTCACGTGTGTGCGCGTGCTCGAGCCAGATTATGGAGGCCGGGCGGCATGAGGAAGCTGCATTAAAATATCACCCGAATCCGCACATATGCAGGGAGAGAGATAAAGATAGCAGCAGAGGGAGAACAGAGGGAGGTGGCAGGTGAGGAGGAGGCGGAGGAGGAGGATGACTGGAGGTAGAAAAGGGCAGAATATCCTTTTGAGGCTGCCTCAGGCGTAAAAACACACCTCAGGTCCCGCGTTCAGACAAGCCTCGCATTCCTAACCTGAACACAAGCCCCGACACATTACGACAGAAACAGACTGACAGACACAAATTAGCGTTTCTCTCTCTGCGCTCTAATGTAACAACACGTCCTCTGGAAACGGCGAGCTTGTGCAACCAGCGTGGGCTTTTGTCTGCGTCCTATTGTCGCAGAAATACACAAATTCACCACGTTTGGCATTTTAGAAGTGACTGCAAAAGGACAACTGAAAATATGAAAACCACAGTTTCAAAGAAGCATTATTCTCTGTTTTAAAGGAGCTTAAAAGCAAACACTGGAGGCCAAAATACACCAAACAGCAGGCTGTTATTTTGTTTTCAAACCCCCATACTGGCAGCAGCTAAACTAGCTTATCATCATTCCCAAGGCATGAAATACTGCCATGCTGTCAAAGACAATTTAGTTTCAGAGAAACTCAGATCTGCTTTTGTGTCGGTGCCACGGCGCATCAGCGGCAACGAAAGTGAAAATGATGTCATTCCTAACTCGACAGGTATGGATGTCAGCAGTCCTTGGGGTCACACTTTAAAGCAATACTGACTCTTGACTGCCATTTTTTAATGCAGGGGTCGGCAACCCTGGGCACGAAGGGTTAACTGATGGCACAACTATAGTTGGACTGGCCATTGGTATGCCCGATGTGATTTTTCGTTTTTATGGGTCGATGATTTTTGTTCATTCGTTTGTTTGTTTGTTGTTTTGTTTTTTGTAACGGTATAAACAATGAAAGGTGGTGGATTGGCCAGATGCTGGCAGATGTGTAAAAATAACTCAATTGTTTAGTCGTGTCTGTGGCGGAGCTCCCACTGAGGCCAGCAGGTGGATGAGGGAAAGGGGAGGCAGGAGGAGAGACCCGAGGCGGCCGCCGGTCCGAGCATCAGGTGAACTGAACTTCAGGTAAGAAATTATGACCTGCAGTCCATCTGGGTCAGATATAAACCAAGTTTAGGTGGAGTTTATTTTCGTTATGCTGACTTTTTCGTACTGCGTGCTAGCTAGCATGACGGAGTTTCTATACAGCTGTTCGGTTGCTATGATGTTACTGATGGTGAACTTTATTTTATTCATGAGGTTCGTTAGTAGAGTTGCCAACGGCTCCTTAAAAATGGAATGGTCCCTCATTCAGAGAAAATATTACGCGTTTCGTTTTGAGCTGAAAAGGAACACAGTTTGTCCCGGACTTCAGCTACAATGGAAAAAGACAAAGCTGGATTTATGGATAAAAGTGTTTGTTTTTTTGTTTCAAAATAGCTGATAACTATTCGCAGACAGCTGCCAACATCTGCGAACAAATATCATTCTGTAAAGTTGTTTTATAAAGCGTGTAACTGTTCGTGTAGAGTGTTATTACATTTATTGCTAATGCAGTCATATGGCACATTGATTTCTGAGGAAATTTTAGATGGCACTCATCATCAGAAATGTTGCCAACCCTTGTTTTAATGTCAAAGAGGCTGTAGATGTCTAACGCCTAAACTTAAACGTGACACCCAAATGCATGTTTGGCCCACACCTGGGCCACATCTGGCCCTGACTGAGGCTGTCTGGTTGCCACAACTAAGCCGCTGCTGCACCTTAAATTCGCCAGGTGTGCTGTGACACCTGGAGCAAAGCTGTCCCATACAACCCTTCAGAGCCACATCCTGCACACAAGTAAGTGGCAAAATAAGACAGTGTTACCCCATAGTTGACTGCAAACGTGGCTGAAATATGAATGTTTAATTTAAATGGGTATTTCTGTTGCCGACTAACGAAGGCAGCAAGTCAATTGCAGACTCCTGTTTGACATTCATCACCCAAACTGCACTGCTGTCATTACTGTCCTATTTCCAGTCCTGAAACACTACATTAATTTCTACCGGCTCCCTGCTTGCACATCTCAGCTCCGGTTTCTTCTCTGTGCCAGTGGGAGCTCCCTCTCCTCACCTTGTGCTCTCACAGTCTCTTGTGTGTTAAAAATAAAGAATGAGAGGTTGGTACAGAAACATATCTGAGCTTTGCTATCTGACTGTATATAAAAAATAATTGCAGACCCCACAAGTGAAGTGGGGTAATGCCTTAAACCTGCATTCTCTCTAGCAGCCAACAGGTTTGCCCGGGTGGATCACTTGGAGTTTTACCTTTTTGCCTTTCAAATTAGCAGGATGTACGCTACGGGTCAGGTCAGTCAGCCAGGAGGAAGCAAAACAATCTGCGGGAGAAAGGCTGTTGACAGCTGTGCCAGCGTTACAGTCCTGGATGCTAATGCTACTAGCTTGGGTTCTCAGGACGACTGTGGCTATAAGACGAGTGATAGCAGTAGACCCGAAGAGCTAGCACTACCTCAATCAGATCTCCTGTGGAGGAGAAAAGTGCAGGAGTTGTGATTTTAGTCAACATTTTTGCAACACATTGCTTTGGCTGTATGTTTTGGGTCATTGTCCATCTGTATTATGGAACGCCGCCCAATCGGTTTGACTGCATTTAGCTGGATTTGAGCAGACAGTCTGTCTCTGAACACATCAGCATTCATTCAGCTTCTTCTGTCCTGTGTCACATCATTAGTAAACACTAGTATTCTGGTAGAGGTTGATCTTTCATCTGTCCAAAGAATGTTTTTCCATTTTGTGCTGGATTTTGAGATGTTTTAGTCCAATCTAGCCTTAATATTGTTGAGGCTTACGAGCGGCTTGCACCTTGCTATGTGGCACATGTTAAGGGGCTGAAACTCTTCATCCAGTGTGAATGTGGATACCCTCAAATGAAAGCTGAGAGTCTACAGATTACACCCATGTCCATTATATAACTAGGATTGGAATATCTTCCTATATGGAAGTCTATGAGGAAATGACCTGACTTCTCACTTTACGACGCCAACAAAAACTGACCTTAAATCTTTATGGTCTTAATCACCAAAAAAGTTTTATTTCACACAACACAACAATCTTTATTTTGTAAATTACAGTTCCATTTAGGGCAAAATAGCTGATAAACAGGGCATGACCGAGGCTACCCTGTGGAAAGCTGACTTTTGCTTCCACTTTTCCAGATGAACTATCCCAGAAATTCAAACGTATGTGTGCTTGTAAACCTGGAGACACGGCTGAAACAAAGATTGTCCGTTTATGATTCTTTTCTTGGAGGTCTGCTTTCAAATCCAAGCCAATTATTTATGGCAACACATATCAGCTTTTCTGTCATGACTCACCTTCTGGTTTCCTACTGAAATGACTTATCTGCCATAACAAAGGTCATTTTCTGATTAATCTCTGCTGATCATTTCTAAAAAAGGAACGATTAGTAACACTTACACGTACAATGCAGCCTGTGATGTACTGCACACTGTTATTTCACTGCATGAATCATGTACCAGTGTCTGCACTAATCTCTGGGGTTTGATGCCAGGAAGTAAGATGCCAGTATTCCCAGGAACTCTCTTCATGGAACGAGCTCTTCTTTCCAGCTAAATGCAGAATAACCTGGAACCTGCTGCAAACTGAAGACTGCTGAAACACATGCAGCAGTTTTCATGCTAAAATGCCGCTTTGCAGCTTAGACAGCTAACGTCCGGATGAGCTCGAAATAAACTGCTGTGTAAAAGGTGTCTGAAGGCCAAAGTGTGTCCAGCTGCAGAGAGCGGCCAGACTCAAGGTCAGGCTGAAAATCCTGCCGTCACACAGAGATGTGACTCAACAGAGCACATTTTTAGACAGAGACTCCTGGAAGACACTCACAGTGTTGCATTTGTTCAGAGTGGCTACTTTCTCAGCTCCACATGAGGCCAACTGCTGTGCGAAGTGGGCACAAGAGTTTCCGAATCCGTTTCAGGAAGTTACAAAGAAGTGTCAGATGCAGAAACTCCAACTTACTCAACAAGCATGCAGGCACTCATCAGCAAACCAGACAAACATTGAACAAGTTTCACTTTGCAGAAAGACAAGAAACAACAAAAGAGGAAGGTAACCACGCAGGCTGGTATGTTTCCCCAGGCTGTCACATGAAGTGACTAACGTGATGTCATAATGCTGCAACGTGTGGAAAAAAAAACGACACACAGAAAAAGTTTGCCTTCGAGGCTTTCTGCCAGCAGTTTATGCTAGCAGAAACATGAACAAATAAATACTATTTAATCCTATTGTTTTTACTGCAGCCTTACTAACATGAACAAGTAACTCCATATGTAACATAAACCTCTTGTGTCTGATCCTTTTTAAGGCAACATAGTCTAATCTTTATGTGGACTTTAGTCCTCTACACTACAGAAGGGATTACAGACAGTATACAAAATATAAAGAGTCACCGTTACTTTACCAAGTACTTTGTTTGCTCCACATTTTGAAGACGGTCACACATTAAAGAAGTGCCAGAATAGAAACAATAAAAATTTGATATTTGATATTAGAAGCAACTTTTAACCTTATTTCTACCATTTACTGCTATTCTCGTTCAATGTATGCTTAACAGTTAAGTAAAGCCGTATCCTGTTTTTGTCCAGTAAAACTCGCCACCTGTAGGGGGAGCAGTTCTGTTGCCAACCAGGCTACTTAATGGTGGGGCAGCTTCTGAGCATGACTGAGCGTCTGTAGAGATCTTGGTTTCTATGCATTTGGTTTGCACGCGTCTGAACAGCGTCCCGCAGAAACTTTATGACGTTTGGCCAATATTTTATTTTATTTATTGCAGATTCAGACAGTTAAGAAGCTGTGACTTCACAAAATAAGTTGCACTGATGGTCCTAGAGCAACATTACTATGACACTGTAGCAACAACACCCACAGGAAGCCACACCGTAGGCCAACCTGTTACAATTATTCTTGTATGCATATGCTTTCATTAATCTTCTATTTCCTCCAAAATGCCCATTTGTTCCCTACAGTCTTGTTTTCTTCTGCTGTGCCTTCATTTAAGTCGCAGCAGGAGCCAGCCAGTGTTGTTATTGGTTCTTTCCTCATACAATGAAATCTCCTGTAAATTGCAGACTGCTGTATAAAGTGTTTCTGAATGCTGCATTCAGAGGAAGAAACCAAAATACATGGCAAACAAAAGCCGGTGACATCAGCACCTCCGACAGGCAGCTCCTGTCTTCAGACCTCCTTTTATAGAACAGCGACTTCACTTTCTGAGCTAAAATCAAACACTTCCATTTATGCCGCGTCTCTGCAGCTGAATAAAGCTTTCCAGCTGTCAGGAATCTGATGGAGATGAATGAGTGTGAAGGCTTTGCTGGAGATATTATAAACCGGATCCAGCACCAGAGCCAGTCTTTTACTTTTGCACTTCTGTAGACACGTGTGTTATTGTTGCATATCTGTGCATGAAAAGCATGCACGTTTCCTGCATCTCAGCTATGTGGCTGCGCGAGATTCCTTATTTAACCTGCTAAGCGAATAAAGACTCTACTCTATTATCAATGAGGCCTGCACAGTGAGACGAAATGAGAGGGAGATATTCCGAGAGAGAGAAAGCTTGAAGGCTGGAGGAGCCTCTCTGTGCTTTAATCGATACAACAGATTGAATAAACTCCACTCTGCGAGAGCTCATTCACTGATTAATCAAATCCAGTAAAAACCAAAGCGGCCTCCTCAGTGGTCAAACCCTCCAGTGTGAGCTTTGAAAACTCCCAACAAGCGCAATCAAAAGGTCAGCAACGCACCAAATCTGCTGAACAGTCTCGGCGATGTCAGCGAAACGCCCGCAGTGAAATGTAAACTTAAAGCGTATCTTTCATGCTTTAACGCCCTCCACGAGCAGCCTTTCAGCATCATTCAGATATTTCTCCTTCATTGCTCGCTCACAGCCTGTAACTGTGAAAGATTGCTAAAAACCGGGAGCCGGGAGGGGAGGCGTCAGCAGCCCCGAGGGTGGAAAAAAGATTTGAAAGCTGCTTGAAAATGTTGGCAAGGAGGATGAATGAAAAAAAGGATTCTGCTTTAGTTCAATAAATGCCACAAAACTGGACAGAAACTAAGTGTTTTCATTACAGCATTCGACTTCCCCTTTCAAATGTTTTCACTCATATCTAACGTTTGATGCCTCACTGTAATTTCCTTCAAAGCATCAGCCACGTAATTGCAATTTCTTATGAAGTTTAGAGGATAATTTGGTGCTAATTATAGTGGAAATTGAGACGCGTCACATTAATTAATCTGAATTAATTTCCAGCATAGCCTAGAGAGTCTACTGAGCAATTTGCTTCCGGTATAAAAATAAAATCTTACTTTGCAAAGTGACAAAGTGACAGCTATCACGTCAGGGCTGCAGTCGTTTAGCCTACAGTCATGTGAAAAGAAAGAGCTCTACCACGCAATACCATCTTATAAGTAAGTAAGTATACCCTCACTACTTCCACAGAAAGAAGCAGTCCGGTATTGCTGATCAAACCCTTCTTATTACCTGATCATCAGCATGTGTGAGCGTAGGCCTGCGCGATGTGACCAAATCCCGATATAAGACATTTATCTCCCCGACAACGCATGTCAGGACGATAAATGCATGAAGCTATACATTTTTAGGCACGAGTTGTAATGGCCGCCATTTTCTTTGAGAGTATTTATTACACGGCGTACTGCGGGGTAAAGCCTGTCCTAACGTTTGAGTCTGAGGTTTATTTTGAGCACCTGACGGCTTGCTTTTGCTCCTCATCCATAAACTCTCTCCGTACTCTTTCACATGACTCTTGGGTAGGCGGTACAAGAGGCTTGCCGTGTTTAGTCTGTGGTGGGGAAAGGTTTCCTGCATAATTTGCATTAGTACAGTTTTCTGGTCCGTGTCAGACTTTTTAATAACCAAACCATGTTCATGCTACATGTATAGATAGAGAGTACAGAGGCCCCTTGTTTAGGAATAAGGTCCTCGATTTGTTTTGACTCGTCCTTCTGTTTGTCACCATTTCAGTTAATTTTGAAAAAATCTCAGGATCTTCAGCTTTACTGCGAAAGATTAATGTGGAAAATAAACAAGTGGACGGTGGAGCCACATGCTGGGTTTACTGTCGTTGTTGTCGGCGCTTGTCTGTCCATAGTGTAGATATTTTAAATATAAGAGAAAGAGAGAACTTTAAGGAATTAATAAAGCCACTACAGTGACCATCAAAACCATGAAAAAATATTGCCGTAAACAGTTTGTTTTGCGACACTGCGTGATAGGAAACGACAGACGTCGCCATGTGATACATATCGTTGTAGCGAACAGCCTTATGTGAGCACCTCTATGAAAGCAAACGTCAGACAGTTTGCTACTGTGAAGTATTCAGGTGTGTGTTGAAGACATCAGCAACAATCTTAGAGAAGCAAAAACATTTGAAGTCCATCATTCTGCACAGAGAAAGATTATTCCCAAGTGGAAAACATTCCTGACAGCTGCCAGTCCTTCCAGAGGGGACGTCCCCGCAAATTCACCCAAAGGTCAGACTGTGCAATGCTCAGAGGAACTGCAAAAACCCAGGAGCTTCATCTCAGACTCGGTGGGCCTCCGTTAATATGTCAAATGTTGAAGTTCATAACAGCACAAACACCTCATCCCATCTGTCAGGACAGGGGTGAGTCGACCGTGAACTCCTCTGTACACCAAAGTATCCTTGAGTCGAATGTGAGGCATCTGTGCTGTATTGTTAAAGGTGGTTCATTACAAGTAACGCGTTACTGTAATCCTATTACTTTTTTTCAAGTAACGAGTAATGTAAGGCAGTGGTCCCCTGGGCCACCGACCGGTACCGGTCCGTGAGTCGTTTGGTGCCACGACAGCTGAGGCTTGTGTGTGAAATGTTTATTTTTGTATCATTTTTTATCATTAACTCGGTTTCGCTGGGTCTGTTCTAGGGGCGGGTTTGGATTATCGATTTATCGATTAAAATCAATTCTGGCTTTGATAACGTGATATCGATTCATTAAAATCCTGAATCGATTTTTAAATATAAATTTATTTTGCCCAAAACGTTATACACAGCGCGGACCCGCGGATCAGAATCAGTGAGATGTCGCCTTTCTCACCCGACGGCACGGACACGGTCGGGGCTGAAAGCCGACAGCTCGCTGACTCTGATCCGTCGGCGGGTCCGCGCTTTGTGTTCACGCCCTTTTTGCGCTGATTCAGCAGGTTTTATCTCTCTCCAAACAATATTGAGCGAACCAGCAGCAAAAGAAGATCCAAACTACGCTTCACATAAACATCGTCATGAATTCACTCTGACTTTTGCTGTTTTGTTTCCACCACAATAAAATCACACTTCATGCACAGCTCTCTCTCTGTGTACTTCAAGAACAGTTTCCAGTCTAAAAATCTGTTTTCTGCATTATTCGCTTGCTTGTTACGCACACGTCTACCGTTGTTTACAGGCTGTCGG
This sequence comes from Aulonocara stuartgranti, assembly GCF_965226115.1. Lineage (NCBI taxonomy): Eukaryota > Metazoa > Chordata > Actinopteri > Cichliformes > Cichlidae > Aulonocara > Aulonocara stuartgranti. The sequence continues at coordinate 33,420,980 of NC_138960.1, forward strand.
CCGCTGTTTTTTTTTCCTTTTACTTACTTCCGAAAAGTAAGTAAAAGGAAAAAAAAATCTTTTCTGCCATTCAACAGGCTTCTGAACAAATTTAAACTTTTTAAAATTATGCAAAATTGCAAAATGCTCAGCTGTGTCTGTAATCAAACCTCTGTAACTTTGCTCTGCTTCACGTCAGCAGCATCAGGTAATGTTCATGTGTTCATTAATGGTTTTCTTTTGTTTTTGATGTACTGCAGAATATTTTTATAAAATCCCAGAACAGGAAAACCTTCATGTTTTTCTGTTTTATCTTCAGCTACTTTGACACAAAGGCCTCTGCTGTGATGGTCACAGCTTTGATAAAGTCTCGCAGGTGTCAGCTTTCTTTTTATATCTATAAAAATATACAAAATGTACTGATGCATGATCTGAATTATAATATTTCTGACTGTCTGAGGCAAAATTTCCCCGATTCAAATTGAATCGTGGATCGAATCAATTCTAGAAATCGGTGACGATACCCAGCCCTGGTCTTTTCCTGTGTGTTTTTTTTTTTTGGGTACTGGTTTTATTTTGTTGTATTTATCTGTGACACCTTAAAGGCCGGCCCCTGAAAACATTGTCGGACATAAACAGCTCCTTGGCACAAAAAAGGTTGGGGACCGCTGTAAGGGATTACTATTGCAAAAAAGTAATTAGATTACTGCTACTTTCTCGTAAGCACGCTGCGTTACTGCATTACTAAACCGTCATGAGTTTGTTTGTGAGAGTGTCTCATGACAATGATGGTAACAGACGTGTGCAGATGGATAATATGGAGAGAGTACGACCGTGCAGCGTACTGCGTACTTTGAGTTTGACAAAAACAGCGTCCGCCAGGACTGGACTGGGACAAAAACTCGGCCCGGGCATTTTGACTAGAGACCGGCCCCCCAGGTATTAAAGCCATAAAGCCTTTGAATGAAAACAAACTCTGTGGTGACAGTGATGTACAGTCTTGTTGGTATATGTATGATTTCTATACATTTTACATCAGATAAAAACTTTGGTTGTAAGATTCAGATAATTATTTAATAACAGCCAGACATTTTAAATGAGAATAAGAAAGAAAAGTATTTCTTTGTGCCCCCTCTCCCTGTTAATGCCCTACCTGCCCCCCCTGGCAACACTTTGCTAGATCCACCCCTGCACAGTTACCAGCTGTCAGGTACTTAGAAAAGGATCCTGGTGTTATTTGTCTCTCAGAAACAGTTCATAACTTCAACTCATTCATGTCACCTAAAAGGTAAACCTGTTTCTCCATCACCTGTTCAGCTCTGATGATTCAGTAAGGTCATCTCCTGGTTTCATCTTCATGTTTCCCTCTCACCACATATCCAAACCATATCATGACCAGCAGGTTTACAGCTGTGGCTCCAGCAAACATCAGCTGATACTAGAAATTAATATTAAATACATTCTAACTACAGCTGATCAAGCTTAAACGTGCTGCTGTTGCTTAATGTGACCGCTGCTGGTTTCCTGTTTCTGGCACAAAGTGGGAGATAAACAAGCAAGAGAGAAAAGCTGATCAGCTGATCATTGATCAGTTTCATAGCAGCAGGAGAGGGAGGGGGGAGAATGAGAGAAGAGGCAGCTGTGCAGCGTAACGGCAGAATAACTTCAGCTTTGTGTCTTTGTTCAGAAGGGTTAAAGAAATCTGAGCTGGCAGCAATCACTTCAGAGTGTCGGGTCAGGACACTTGCAAATGTTCAGATGTGAGAGGAACAAACAGGCAGAGTCCAGGAATAAAGTTGTCATTCTTTGTATTTTCAATTGAGAATGTGCCCGCAGCTGGGCGAGATAGAGTGTGTGCGTGTATGTGTGGTTTCTGCAGACAAAGCATAATGATACAAATCAATTAGGAATCAAATTACATAATAAACATAAAGATATAACTGAGGTGTACTCAAGTACAGCATATAGCTAAATAAGCTGACATTATACTTCAACCTGGTTACATAAACTTAAAGTCAGACATTATGCATCAACACACCGCATACAACTATGCACTGAAGGCAACTTTACATCGGTTTATCATCTGTTACACAGAGCACAGAATCAACAACACGATAACAACGAATCTCTCTGCTAGAAGCTAATTAGCAAACAAATCTGTTATGCTAGCGAACTGCCACTTGTACATAACGTCACTTAAACAGAAGCAGAAACTGCTGGTAAGTCATCAAATACACTCATGGCTGAACACCAACATAACTGAGTGAAGTAAAACATTAACTTACGGTCTTATGAACGCACACACTGTCCGTTGTTCAGCTGCCGTTTGTCTCTGAACTAAAGTTGCGGACATGCACCCCGATGGTGCATTCAGGGGGCATAGGAAATCCCATACACAAACCTAACCCTTTTGTACAGCCGCCCCCAAATTTGGTGTACAAATTTGACCTCGATGGAATGTCCTCTGCACCTAAGCAGAATCCTGGGGTAGAACAGGCAACCTGATGAGCCGTGCCACCGGGCGAGTGTAAGTTAGGTCCTTTACTTGAACGACTGCAGCTCTGACACGATCATCGGCCCCCGGTAAGATAGTTTTCACGGTTCCTACTTGCCAGAGCGCTCGTGGGGTCTGCTGATCAACAATGAGAACCACAGATCCAACTGCAATGTTGTCTGTGTCCTTGTGCCGTTTCTGCCGTGGTTGCAAGGTGGGCATAAAATGCCGTATGAAGTGCTTCCAGAATTGGTCAGCCAGGACTTGAGTGTGTCTCCATCTCTTACGACTGAGCAGCTCGGATTCTGGATAGAACACTTGGGGTAGAGAGCAATCTGGCCGCCCCATCAACAAAGAGTAGGGCGTGATGGGATCTGGGTCTGCGATGTCTGAAGAAACATAACCCAAAGGCCTGGAGTTGAGTATACTCTCCACCTCAAGCAGGACAGTCCTCAGCACTTCCTCTGACACTATCTGCGCTCCCAACGTGGTGCGCAGAGCGGTTTTCACAGATCGCACCTCTCTCTCCCAAGACCCTCCAAAGTGTGGAGCACTAGGGGGATTGAAACAGAATCGGATCTGTTCTGCTGCCAGTTGCTGTCTAAGATCTGGCGTTAGGGCGATGAATGCTTCTTGTAGTTCCTTACTTGCACCTCGAAAGTTAGTACCCTGGTCCGAACGGAGTTCAAACGGCTTCCCTCTACGGGCTATGAACCGTCTGAGTGACATCAAGAAGGAGTCAACATCCATGTTTACCAGCAGATCCAGGTGAACTGCTCGAGTAGTAAGACACTTGAAAAGGATGCCCCACCTCTTTTCTGTGCGCCGACCCACTTTAATGAGCATAGGGCCGAAGCAGTCCATTCCAGTCGAATAGAAAGCAGGTCGGAAGAGCCTCAAACTTGAGGGTGGCAAATCTGCCATTTTCGGGACCTCTGGTTGACCTCTCCACTTCTTGCATTCGGGACAGTAATGCTGATGTCTTCTGACTGCTTCTCTCCCCCTTAAGATCCAGTATTTCCAGCGCAACTCAGCGAAAACACGTTCAGCTCCCGGGTGGTTGAGCTTATTGTCACATCGCTGGATTAGAAGCTTCGTAACTGGGTGAGCAGGCTCTAGAAGTACAGGGTGTAGTACCTCAGGGCTCAGGCCTTCGCATCTGCGGAGTCGACCTCCAACTCTAATCAAGTCAGAAGCCTTGTCATACTCAGGAGCGAGGGTAATTAGCCTGCTACTGGATGGAATCAGCTTCTCTGATTTAAGTAATGTGAATTCTCTCGGGAAGCTCTCCATCTGAGAACGTCTAAGCAGGGCCAGCTCTGCCCTTTTAAAGTCATCAGCATCAGGGTGACTGGTGTCATTAGCCGCCCCGTGCATCAATCGAGCAGTGGCTTTCAGGAGTTCCTCATATGTGCTGAACTGTTTGATGTCAGGTATCGCTGGACTAGCGGATCCAGTAAGCAGACCACAGAACACTGGCTTCTTCAGCTCCTCCACTTCCTCCTTAGCTTCTCCCACTGGTGCTTGTGGCCAAAGGCTGGGTGGCAGCTGAAGAAATGGTGGCCCCCGGCTCCAGCGATTCGCACCAGCAAGCTGAGCCACAGTTTTCCCTCTTGTGATATCGTCTGCTGGATTGGTTCCTGAGTCCACGTACCGCCAAGATGCTGCAGCAGAGAGTTCTTGTACCTCTGCAACTCTGGTTCCCACAAAGACTTTATATCTGCATGAATCTGAATGGAGCCAGTTAAGCACTGTGGTCGAGTCTGTCCAGAACACCACATCTTGGATGTCAAGGGTCAGTTCTTTCTTCAGAACAGAAGCCAGCTGTGCTCCTGTAAGGGCTCCACACAACTCTAGCCTTGGAATTGAGAGTTGCTTCTTGGGTGCAACTCTCGACCTCGCAGCCAAGAAAGCCACCTGGACCTTTCCTTCTCCTTGGTCGGTCCGTAGATATGCCACAGACCCATAGGCACGCTCAGAGGCATCACAGAACACATGAAGGCTTCGATGGCTGTGACTACAATCCGAGCGTCAGTCAGTGTAGCATCTCGGCAGCGTTATCTGTGAGAGCTGGCTGAGTTCACTTTCCCACAAACGTCAGGCGTGGAGCAGATTCTCAGGTAAGTGAGGATCATCCCATCCTCTTTTCTTGTCCCAGAGGTGTTGCACGATGACCTTTGCCCTGGTTGTATATGGAATAAGAAACCCGAGAGGATCATACTGCTGGGCGAGCAGCCGATAAATGTTGCGCATTGTTGGCTCTGAACTGACGCTCTGCTGATGCTTGTACCGGAGTGCATCAGTCTTACAGTGCCATACGAGTCCTAGAGTGCGCTCTTGCGGATCAGCTGACTCCTGGGAGAGCCAGAGAACGCTACCCTCTGACTGGGATTCAACTGGTAGGTGGCTGATGACCGTGTGGACATTGCTAGCCCATTGTCGTAGTTCAAATCCACCCTCCAAGAGGAGAGACTGCAGGCGATCCACCAACTCCTTGGCTTGGCCTTCTGATGGGAGGCTCTGCAAACAGTTGTCAACATAGAAATTACGTTCTATGGACAGACGTGCTTCCTCTCCTGGCTCAGTGTGTTTCTGGACATGATCTTGAAGTGCAAAGGTAGCGCAGCACGGACTGCATGTAGTCCCAAAGGGAAGCACCTGCCATTGGTAGATGGTGGGTTTTTCGTCTACCTTCATGTCTCGCCACAGGAAACAGAGAAAGGGTTTGTCCTCATCTAGCAGACGGACCTGATGGAACATCCCTTTTATGTCACTGCTGAAGGCGACTGGGTGTTCCCTGAACCTGAGAAGGACTCCCAACAGGCTAGCTCCCAGTGTAGGCCCTGGAAGAAGGCAGTCGTTCAGGCTCTGACCCTTGTAGGTGAAGGAACAGTTGAACACTATCCTGTCCTTCCCGTTGTGGTGCACCATGTGATGGGGGATAAACCACGAACAGTTACTCACTGCGGCCTCTTCCGGTGCAACAGCTGTGACGAAGCCAGCCTGCAGCAGTTTTTGGATTTCCCGAGAGTAGGCAGCTGCCTTCTGTGGTTCTCTGGCAAGTCGTTTCTCTGTACCACGAAGCTGGGCCAAAACTGCCTCTGGTGTAGCACGAAGAGGGGGAAGATTCTTCTTCCACAGTAGTGGAGTGGCGTAGCGATTTACTCCATCAATTGTTACTCGAATTGTCCTTTCCTCAAGTCTCTGAATGGCCTCAGCGTCTTGTCGGGACCTAGTAATGAGCCGCTCACTCCGGTATGGCAAGGTATCCATCTTCCAGAGTCTCTCCACATGGCTGAAGAGCTCAGCTTCTGGTGAGGCCCCAGAGGTGAAGAGACACTGCTGTGGGGTTAGCCGCTGACGTAGGAATCTCGATGGACCCTGTAAAGTCCATCCAAGTCGGGTGTGCACAGCTGCAGGTCCACCTGGAGGACCTAGACGTACTGGCTCCACAGGAGTGAGAAGATGTGGATTATCTGACCCAATAAGCAGAAGGGGCTGTACTTCCTTTATGTCTGGCAGTGGCAGGTGCTTAAGGTGACGGTACCGCTCCTGTAATGCTCTTATCGGGTAACTATGGCGTGCTAGGCCAAGTTCCTTTGCTGTGAAGGCTCGGTGGATCTGGAAGGACTTGTTCGGCTGTGAGGCAGGAGAAATGGAGAATGACACAGCAGCACCATGGATGGTACAGCTATCTTGACGGACAGTGCGGAGTGCTAGGTCCTCAGCTTCCCCGTGCAGCCCCAAGCAATCAGCCGCTTCGTGCAGAAGTATGGTACGCTCTGATCCATCATCCAGTATAGCATAGGTTTCAACCATCTTTGTACTGCTCCTAATGATGACACGACTTAGCTTGAGTAACACCTGACTGCTATTGGTTTGCCGGTCTACGTACAGTGTCTCAGAGGTGGAACTTACTAAGCATGTGCTTTCCTCTGGTGCACTGGTTGAATCAGAGGCTGTAGCATCTGGGCTGGTATTGACATCATGAAGAACTTCAAGATGTCGGCGCCCACATGGTTTACACTTGGCTTTGAGGTTACACTTAGCTGCTTGATGATCACGGGCGCATCGCCAGCACCTCTTATTCACCTTGATCCACTCTGTCTTCTGCTCTTTCGACAAGAGTTTGAAGTTACTGCACTGATTCAGGTAATGCTGCACTGTATTACAGAATGGACAGTACTTCTTGGGCCTTTCTTGTGCCGCTGACATGTCACCTTCCATCTTTCTCCTGGGCTCACTACCATGGAGAATGGTGGCAACCTTCTGAAACTTATGCTCAGGACGTCTTTCCTTTCGTGAAACTTGCCTCTCCCTGTCAGAGTGACCACAATATTGGTCTCCAATTACCTGGACACGCACCTCATACTCAAGCCATTCAGCAAGATGAAGCAGTGTTGGTATAGGAGTGTTGATGGGATTGACAAATCTCTGGAAATTTGCTCTTAGGTCATAAGGTAGCTTAGCTAAGAGGCGAGATACGTGTGAGCCACACCTCAACTCTGTCCGACCTTGTTCTCCCAACTGGTGTAACATACCGACTAGCGCACGGACTCGTAGTGCAAAAGACTTGAAGGCTCTGATGTCACCACTCCTAATGTTGGGTCCATCCATCAGTTTGGTAATCCTTTTTAAGGCCAGATGTTGAGGTTGCCCATACATTTCTGTAAGTGCTCTCATGGTGTCAGCAAATGGGAATGGACTGTTACTGTATGAGTCAGCTACAAGTAGTGCATCTTCACACTTAAGGTGATCTGTCAAGATTTGGAACTTGAAGTGTTCAGGAGCATCAAGTGGAAGTATGTTATCTAGAGCTAGCTTTAATCTTGCAAACTCACGTGGGTCCTCGTGCACAAGGTCGGGGATCGTTGGTTGAGGTCCACGATAAGTCTCTATCGGTTGGGCTCTGCTGAGAGAGAGTGGTGTCTGAGGGCACCCACCTGGTTGCAGGCGATCGGTTGGACACTGTCGGCGGTCATCTGGATAGTTACCACAGCGCCTGTACGGATAACTCGAATCCTGATACCCATATCCATAAGGAGAACGATAGTGACTGTCAGGGCAGCTTGGGTGACCAGGGGTAGGATGCCTGTCATCTTGTCTGTAGTATGGATCATCTTCATAGCAGGCCCCTAGCCTTGGCAATCTAGGAGGAGTGGCAGGCTGACTGCAGTTCCTGTGGCGACGAGCATACACCTCGTCAACCCTTCTTTGGCCTGCATGATACGGTGACCGTCCCCTTGCTGCTGACGCTTGAAGTGGAGAGGGCCTCTCATCTGGTGTCATTGGTGAAAGAAAATCTTGAGATTCAGGGCATGAGTCGACTGAAGGTGATGGTGACTGTGCGCTGCGCTCCCTGTCAAGATCTGCGTCATTTAGACTGTGGGTGAGCTCCTCAATCAGGCCATGCTGGCTGTCCTTTGGATGTTGAGACTCATCCCCAAATGGCACCTGTGGAGCACTTTCAGGCTGATGTGGGCTCTTCTGACCTTTGATTGGCACCAGCTTACTAGTGTGGGCAGGTGTGGTTGACGTCCCATCCTCAGACCGTGATGTGGCATGCTGTGGAGCTAGTACAGGTGAGCTAGAGATCAATTCTGTCAGGCGTGGCACACCTAGTCGGAGTTGATTGTGTTCCTCTTTCATATGATGAATATATTGGAGAATTTCAGGATGAGTAGAATGCTTGCCCTGATCATCATGTGAGAGATGCTGGTAAGTCATCAAATACACTCATGGCTGAACACCAACATAACTGAGTGAAGTAAAACATTAACTTACGGTCTTATGAACGCACACACTGTCCGTTGTTCAGCTGCCGTTTGTCTCTGAACTAAAGTTGCGGACATGCACCCCGATGGTGCATTCAGGGGGCATAGGAAATCCCATACACAAACCTAACCCTTTTGTACAGTCTTTTTCCAAACTGTTTTCCTTTTCAGCTCAAAACGAAACGTGTAATATTTTCTCTGAATGAGGGACCATTCCATTTTTTAAGGAGCCGTTGGCAACTCTACAAACGAACCTTATTAATAAAATAAAGCTCACTATCAGTAACATCATAGCACCACCCAGCTGTATAGAAACTCCGTCATGCTAGCTAGCACGCAGTACGAGTTATTGTAACTGACTGTAAAAAGCACAACGAAAATAAACTCCACCTAAACTTCAAATCTGAGCAAGCACCGAGCACGCTGCCACGGGAATGTGACATTCACAGAGAAACCACCGGCTCCCCCCACGGACATGACCGCTGTGGCACCGGGCAAACCTCCACCCGCCCCACTCCTGCTAAACAGGTGAAAAAAGAATTAAGAACGACCGGAGTCAGTGCTGCTGAGTCTTTGATTTTATTTTTTGGCTTATTCTTTTATATGAAAAAGCTTTTTTTTTGTTTTATTGGCAAATACAGGACATTGGGCTGTGATCAAATTCAGCGTGCAATACATCAATGAATTACCCAGATTATTTAGCTCGTAACACTTGTTAAAGTAGTCATTCCTACCTGTCTGTATTTGTATAAACAGTTTCTAGTAGTTTTCCTTTCATTATTTCTGGTGGGAATGTTTAAATATGCATTTGTCATCATCTTCAGCATTGTTGTCACTGTTCGTCTGCAAAGTTATGACTCACTGATTAGACGTCTGAAGGTTTTCCAACAGAAACTTGGCTGTGGGATTGAGGAGGAAGTGCAGCCTCGCTTGCATGACTCCAGCATGACAGAGATATGACGCCAAAGCCCAGGTGTTCCTTTACTGAACACCAAGCGCACACTCACCAACACATATGACGTAGCTAACTGTAACCCAGAGTAATTTCCTGCACTAATTTCCTGCCATTGAACGCATCACAAATAAATGACTCCAACCACATGACTTTGCTTCTTTTTTTAATTTTATTTTTTTCTCTGTGTTTTACTTGCATCTATTTGAAAGAGTGAGAGTAAACACAAAGCATTAATTTTATATACTGGAATATGCAGAACATACGTTTAAATGCTAAACAATTTCTTCAAGTCAGAGACTGTTGCATATAATTTCATTTTTGCTTAATGCGATGTGTACTATTTTAATAGATTAAAACTAATAAAATGATTTTTAGATTTTATATGATGGATTATGCAGAAAAAATAGAATTGGGCTGAAAGGCCTATTGCTTTATTACGTATTCATTTTGTTTTTCAAAAGTAACTAAGTAACTAATTACTTTTTAAAATACGTAATCAGTAAAGGAACAGGATTACTTTTTTGGAGAAGTAATCAGTAAGTAGTAAGTAATTACTTTTTAAACCTGAGCAACACTGCTCCCAATCCCCGCTGTGCACCGCGCTGCCTGCACACGTTTGGCTGATCTTCATTACCTTTTATAAGTTTTCAAATAGGAATGCTACAGCTGTGCAGCATGTGCAATAGACGCTGTTATAACAGTAGGATGGCATGCATTGGACTCCTTGCTGCTACTGGTGTTCCAGTTGTGTGGTTTCTCCAGTTAAAATATATGAAGGGTAATAAGAACATAAAACTTCATCTTTGAACCATTATTAAAGTTTGCTCAGATGTTTTTTTAGTGTAACCTCTGCTCTGTGCCGCTGCTGAAACAAGCAGGGTGTCTCCTGCTTTACACAAGGTCTTAATTTACCCACGATGCCTTGAGAACGAGCACAGGTTAATTTCGTTCTATCAATCATTTCCACACAGGAGGCGTCACCTCGTTGAAACGATCAATACAGAACATCCAGCAGACGGAACGAGTTTGTTGCAGCTCTGTGTGCAATTAACACACTCAGACGTGTCGTCTGAGTGTGTTAATTGCTTTCAAAGTGAGACTACACACACGCAGACACACACACACGCACACACACAGCCTCTCTGCTTTTACAGCCAGCGTGGGCGTCTTAAGAGAAAGTCAGTAGTAACTTCAGTTTTAGTCAAAAATGAGACGGGATGACATTTGTGAGAGCTTGTTTTAGAGACAACGGAGGAGCTAATGGCGTGACTTCTTACTCAGTCTCTCAAAGCTCACATCACAATAAAAAAAGACAACATTTACAAACAAGGCGAGCAGCAGCAACAGTAAAAAAGTAGGGCAGCTTTTTGCCTTCAGTGGTTCTCAGAGTTACGGGACAAAATGTAATTAATCTAACACCACGTTCAGCAGAACAAATCACTGACACATGAAAACATTTTATTATATTCTGTGAAACACTCTGAGGTTAGTGGTTGACCATTACGAGGAAACAAACTGGTAGGAAACAGCAGCAGCTTCCTGCTTTTAAAGTCAAATTTTTACTGACCCCTCCTTCCGCCCTCGTCGACTTGTGAATACAAAACAGCCGCAGAATTGTTAATATCAGGAAAACGATTCTTGCTATTGGTATTTACATTAAAAGCGAACAATTATCTGTTTCCTTATTGCATACATGATGATGTAATTTCAGATATACGGGTAAACAAATCTAAAGCTTCAAGATTTTAAGTTCCTTTTTCAATAGTAGTCAACGTGAGCAGGGTAGCAGATCAGAAATCACTGGGTGCTGCCCCTCTGGAGGTTTCCAGAAGCTGGCCAATCAGAAGAAAACCTCCCCGGGGGTTGCTTAAAAAGAAAGGAGCTAAAAAGTCTTTTCAGTTTTAGAGATGACTTGAGGGGCAACACAAAGGGCCCGTACAAGTTGAGACTAAGGGTTTCTTTTTAGAGCTGTGACTGATGAAAAATGCCATTGCTACTGCCTCTCATCATGGATTTAATTCCACACAATCAAGGAAAAGGAAAAAGCCTGTTTTTGCACACTGCCTTACCTTGTAGACCTGCCCATAGGTGCCATTCCCAACCAGTTCGACCAGCTCAAAGATACCAGCTGGGTCCTGGGTGTGAAAGAGAGACAGGAGAGTGGGAGGTAGAGGTTAAAGAGGGAAGAGAAGGAACAAAAAGCACAACGTTATTCAGGAGAACTTAACTGTGGTTCACAGCTGAGCAGGACAGAAGAAGGATGAAGCCATTCAAAGTGGAATCTGACCTTCATGCATGCACTCATTAAAAGGGTGACTGAGCAATGCATACCTGTGGTATTACCCTGTAAAAAGCCTCCCACTGTCACCACACTGTTATTAGTCCTTCAGTAGATAACCTCTGCATTACTCTTACAGACTCGATTCATTCGGCAGAGCCAGATATGCCTCTTATTCACCAGAATCTCACTTTGCGATCTCTCAACTTGCCACAGAAAAGTTAGATTATAGTTTCGGGTGGACTGTGTGGAAAAAGCACACATTATTCAGATCTATTCCTGTTAATGTCACGTTTTACTGCTTCCTGAATACTGGAAACCTAACATTGCCACTGAACACCTTAATCAATTCATTCAGTACACCACACTGATGGTTAAATCTACCATTAATGGGAAACGTACGTTGATAAAGAACTTCAAAATACCTGACCAAGATGGCAGCCAAGTGGAAGGACTTGCTCCTAGAAGTGTAATAGTTTGAAAGAGCTTTGTGATGGAAACATTAAGGGGAGCACCCCCAGCTGAGCTGTTCACTCAAAACTATTTCCTTTCTATGGAACTAAAAGAAGCACACAGCTGACTAACACCATGGTTCAGGCAAAGGCAAGACAAACCTCTCACCACTTCCTTCTGCACAGTGATCCGACTGTCAGGTGGAGTTCTGAAGAAAAAGTAGTTCCTGCAGACATTTTGAAAAAAGAGATTCTTTGGGTGCCACAGGAGCCGTTTCCACTGCAGTCAGGAGACAGAGAGCGTCTCCAAAACTGGGCACACCAAATCAATGCAGACGGGTCAAATCAGCCCAGAGAAAACCGTGCATTTGGTTTTAAATCTTCCCTTGAAATGTAAAAAAATGTGTTTATTTCTTATTATAACGCTAACTACTAACACATGGTACACATACAGGTACAACCCACACAGGTCAAATCCCACCCACATATAAACACACACACAAGATAATCTTATATTCAGGTTTATTCAAATTCAGCAAACCTCCCAAAACACACACGTCGATCTTTAAGCATACCTGAGTGGTGCGTGTTTGGTATTAGCACACCTGCGTGTGCGTGCATGCGTGTCTGTGTGTGTTGGTGTACAGTAGGCCACAGGAGAGCGTTGGGACTGTTACAGCAGAGCCTCCTGAAGGGGATTAGCTTAAAAAGCAGTGTTCCTTTTCAGTCAAGGTCAAACAGAAGCACATCTAATCCTGGAGGAACGAGCCTAGCGTGCATCCACACACACCTGTGCACAGCTTTTACCAGCCGTGAGACCACACATGTATGACAAACACCTGACGTGAAGAAGAAATTTGGATGGCAAATGAGGGGAAAAGCTACAGAAACAAAGGTCTGCATTTAACCTGAGGGGCGGCTAATGAGATTTCACACTGACATGTAAAACACAAGTTTGCATCCACAAGCAGTCTGCAGCTGGGGACCAGCATTTTCCACAACAGAGTCATCGCTACACCTCCTGCACATATTTGAGGAAACTCATGAGCTGTGCACCAGAAATATTCCTTTTACCTCTAATTAATCCTCTCAGGATTCGAGGTTTTCCTTCGCTAACCCCTTCTTTAAACTGTAGCCTGTTACACTGGAGCACTGCGTACACGAGCTGAGTGCCGCTGCAGCTCTGTGAACGCAAAACGATGCAGCAGGGCCGAGACCATTGTCTGCCACAGGTATCATCTCCACTTCTGCAAATTCAACAGTGCAGCAAAACCACAGTGGAAACCCAAAAGAACAACGTGAATAAGCTGTCATTGTTCTCATTCCTTTGTAAGACATCACTCTGCTCACTCATTGGCTGAGAAAAACATCTTTGGAACATATAGACGCTCACGCTGGGTGTAAACAAACCTCTAGCTAAGACAAACCGGTTCAGCCTCAAGCTACAGGTTTTTCTGCATAAATCGAGTCATTTTGACGAACATTTCTAGGGATCTCAGGTTAATCCAAACTACTGGATTAAACAGCGTCAGTGTTCCACGTCTACTTTTGGGCATAACCACTGAACTTTGGGACTTCTTCTCAAAAGCTGAGCGGCTAAGCGGATACTGCTGAGACACCAGAGGAGACGGCACTGACTGTCTTATAAAGAATGAGTGGATTACTAAATGATTCAACTGGGCTCAAGACTCAAGGGGTCAGGAGGCCTGTGGGCTTCAGCTGCAAAATGTCAAACACACTCAGTACAACAAAGAAACACAAAACAACCAGGAAGAGACTCAAAGGGATCATAAACAGACAAAAACAACCAAAGAGAGACACAAAACGACCACAAAGCTTCTCAAGAATACCAAGAAGAATAAAAAAAACACCAAGAAATTTAAAATAACCACGAGGAGACTCAAAATGATCACAAAGAAACACAAAATAGCCACAGAGACCCACAGAGACGATGGAGATAAAAAGCAGCGCTGTGCGTTTTGTGTCTCCTTCCATCTGCAGGATGATTTTTGGACCTTTGCTGCCTGATCTCAGGGGCTGTGGTCTCTGAAACATCCACGACTGCACTGTTTCATGAACACCACGATGCTGCCTGCAGCCGATGCACAGCTGTGATTTTGACCGCGCTCCTTTCAGTTGACACGATCCCCTTTCATTCAAATGTCCCCGACCGTCTCACCTGTCCTGTTTCCGCCAGTCGGCGTCAAATCTACAAAGCCACCCTCCACCTCACCCTCCTGACTCAGCCCCATTTCAGGCAGGCGACTGTAAAATAATGGAATGTGACAGACGCCAAGGTTACGTCCCCATGTGAGCCTCAAACAGCTATTAATACAACATCTGACCGGAGCTATCAGAGGAGCTTAACCCCAGCCTGAGCATCCAGGAGGAGGAAGCAGGTTTGCCTATAGGAGGAGGGGATCACACAAGATCATTTGGGACTCTGCAGAAACAGGAAGTGTGCTAGTGTGAGTGTGCTTGCGACAGGCTTTGCGTCACGCAACCCCCCCCCACAGCTCTATCTGCTGCGTCCTGGGTGACCTAATTTCAGCTACTCATGGAGGCTGCAAAGGATTTTTACAAGAAAACACACACAGACTCCTCTGTCTTTATTTATCCCAGCGATGTGTGTGTCTGTGTGTGTCTGTGCGTGCGCCTTTTACAGATACAAAGACACACACAGGCTTGCAGTCCCACCCGGTCGATCATGTCCAGACTTGATCGTTACTCTGCAGGTACATCTGTGTTGCATAAGCGTCAAAGAAAGGGGAGCTGTGCCTCACACACACACACACACACACACACGCACACACGCACACACACACACACACACACACACACACACACACACACGCACACACACACACACACACACACACACTGAATTAAAAAATAAGAAAGTTTATACAAATGTGATTCTATCATTAGTTTTCCTCTCACACACACACTCACATTCCTGCACTGTCTCCTTCTGCACATCTCACATCCTGGCGGGGGCGCGCGCACGTGCACGCACATAACCCCTTGCACACAGTGCACGCTGCTGCTGCTGCTGTCGCCACAACATCGCGAAATGGCGGAACTCGCTCCTGTTGCGGTTATCGTCGCTATTATTCACGGTGTGTGTGTGAGTGTGTGTGTGTTAGAGTGAGAAACCAAGAGCAAAACGCGCGTGCACGAGTGAGGCAAGTGAGCGCGTGCACCACAAGCCTCCGTATCTGTGTGTGCTGTGAAAGTGTCAATGAGCAGGCAGCTTAACATCTGCCCCACATACCACAGACACAGCAGCCTCTACTTGCTGCCGTGCGCACGCGCAGGTGTGTGTGCGTACGGGGTTGGTGCACGCGCACAGCTCGGAGCGTCGTTACATCGCGTCCCAATTGTTTAGAATAAATAAAAAAGGAACAAACAACAACAGGAGGCTGCCTGAGCCCACACTCTGATATCCGATGTGATTTCCTCAATCACGAGCAGCACAGCCCCCCCGCATACAGCACAGTGTAACTCGTGTGCACGCGCAAGCACGGCAGAAGCAAGAAAGGAGAGGAAGGCACAGAGACGCATCCATCACCGGTGAGGATGGAGAGGAGAAGAAGGAGAAAAGGAGGAGGGGGGACAGGTGTTCGGCAAACTCACACGCACGCGCACAGGCACAGACAGCTCATCACACACGCAGGGACACATTTACCCGTAGTGCAGACAGGTCTATCTCGTCCAGACTCCGTGCCGGGGAGTCGCTCGCCATGGTTCTCTCGGTAGACACGGGACTCAAGATGGAAGCTTCCCCAACGACCATCGACCGAGAGGTGCAGAGCGGCGGGGAGGAACACGCTCACACTCCCGTGCAGTAAACAAACCCCCCACCCACCCCTACAGAAAAAAAAATCCTCGGAAAGATCCCGGTGCAGGCGATGCTTCAGCCCGAGAGGAGCAACGAGCGCTCCGGCAGGGTAGAGGAGCCGGAGGAGGAGGGAGGCGGGCGATGTTCGCGGAGCTCCAGGTGCTGCTACATGCTGCTCGCTCTGCGCCGTGAATCCTCTGCTACATGCCTCCACCTCGACACCCCCGCCCCCCCTAGATCCGGACAGTAGAAAGAGGAGAAGACGCGCGCGGACGGAGAAGAGCGCACAGCAGCCGAGGCGCGCGAGGACAGCGTCCGTGCGTCCGTGTGCGAGGCGGAGCAGCAGTGCGCTTCCCGGGAGTGGCCTGACGAGAGAAGGCTGCGCTACTCACAGAGACGCCCACAATGACACGCACACACACACACACACACACACACACACACACACACACACACACCTTCAGTGCAAAGGTGAAAAGAAGACACATTGACACAGCTGACTGTTCCTGTATTATTTTAGCGCTAATCAGCTCAGACACAAGAAAAACCCTCAAGCGTTAAATGTCAGCACACACAGGAGGGGCCCTGCCCTTTTGTGTGTCCGCTGCCAGAGCGGCTTTCATAGAGCCCACATGGGACTTTTCCAAGACCCATTTCTGCCCTAATGTCACATCAAAGGGACACTTAAGTGGGCACATTAGCGGCCTCTCTGCTTAGGCTGGTCCCAGTTTGTGCCTCCGGACCAGCAGCAGAGGAAAGCTTCAGATCGTTCAGAAGATGTCAAACAGAAGCTTCTCAGGGTATATCCTGAAGACTCTCTAACCATCTGGGTGAAAAGTATTTCTTTTTTAAATAAAACAGCTTTATTTTGTAGAAAAATGCACAACAAACTCCATAAATCACGCTTCGTGTTGTGTCGCTTGATCTATATTTTTAAAAACAGTTTTAAAAATTGTTAAAACTTCAATACTTTTTATTTATTTTTCAGCATAAAAACAAAGACTGAAGGAATGAATACAGAAAGAAATAGTAAGGAGCAGTTCTGCGTGTATTTATCAAAAACAGTAGAAGAAACAAAGGGTGTGTGGTAACTGTCTGCCTTCGTTTTACTTTTTGCTACCTCGAGTGGCAGAATCGTCTGCCTCGTCAATAACTCCCACAGACTGTATATAAAAGATGCACATGGAGCCACCCTGGTGCTCATAATCAACCATTTTGAAGCTCCATTCCCGTTTTGTGGCTGCCCCCATCGCCTGGGGCTAGAAAAAGAGCAGAGTAGACTTTACTGGCCTCATTCAGTACACACCACACACAAAACACACAATCTATGACATTATATGATTACTGTGCATCTGGAACTGAACATGTTGATGCTAAGGGTCCTGAATCTTAGTCTGTGCCTGTGTGCCCACACAGATCCTGAATAGTGTTAGTGATGACACCAGAAATCTCCACACCAGAGACTGGAGTGCTAAATAATCAGCTGCTAAGCTAGCTGGTCATTGCACAGACGCACCTCGCTGCAGTTTCCTTCCCATAGTTTTGCTTTGGCCCGATGCTCAGGTGATTTAAGATTTTAGCGTTTCTGAATTTTTGTTGCTTCATTTTGGAGAGAATCATCCGTCACTGTCTCCTCACTCAGTGCACTCACTGCCTGCTGGCTAACCCCAGCGCTTGTCTCTCATGTTTCCTCACAGCTGACTCTCTAACCGTGTCCTCGGTATCACTCAGTGTTAGGATGCCTGGGTCGTTGACCCAGGGTTTTTGAGTTTATGATATTATTTATATTTTCTAGTTTTTGGTTTCTTTGAGTTCTGTCTTATGGTTTATGTCTCTGTCTTCTTTAGTTGCTCTGTCTCCCCTATCACCTGCATCCCCTTGTCTAGTTCGCGTCTCTGTGTATCTTAAGTTCCTATATCCCCGTGTCCAGTCAGTGTTTGTGTCTGCCCTGGTCCCACGTCTCTGTTCCCTCTGTAGTGCCTACATGTGAGGCTGTGTCTTTGTTCAGTCTGTGTTATGTGTTTCCTGTTTTACTTTGAAGGTCTCTGTCTTTTCTCAGTGTGTTCAGTTTACGCTTCTTTGGTCTCGTCAGTTCTGATTTGCCCCAGCTGTGTTTCCCTCCTGTTACTCATTCCCTGATTGCTCCCTCTGTGTATTTAAGCCCTGTGTTTCTCTGTGTCCGTGTCGCGATCTACCGGTTTCTTAGCTGTGTGCAGTGGCGGCTGGCCCATAGGGGGCGCTCGGGCTCCGCCCCCCCAAATGTGGAGGAGTAAAAATATATATTTTTAAAAAATTCATCAATGATAGTTTTACTATGTGTGTGCCCATATACAGCCAGGCGTATTTTAACATTTTCACCAGCTGACTCATTAAAGTTCAAAAAAACAAACGGTGTTTTTCTTCTTCTGGGGCGCTCGTCAAAGCGCCCTTGATATGCAGCGAAATAGCCTATCATTAAATGGTTGCCAGGGGAAAATAATAAATATTTGACCTATCAGCGTCGCTGAATTAAATGGTTTGGGGGCGCTTAAAATTGCGCCCCTGCAGAAAACGCGCGAAGATTTGCTGTTCTAGAATTTTACCTCAGTCAGTAGCCTAAGTGAGCTATAAGGTCAGAGAGAGACGATGGCAGCGGTATTGTTAACGGTTGAGGCACAGCCTCCCCCAAATTCGGTTAGATCGCTTCTAACTTACCCTTTTGCCAGAAGGACAATGGCAGAAAAACTGCAAGTTAAAGAGTTGGGACCTGACAAGCCCGAAATTCAACTAACCCAGGCAACGAAGGAGAAGTCAAAAGCATACAACAGGACTTTTTGTCGGAGTTGGTTCCAGCGCAAGTCGTGGCTGACAGGCTGTGGAACAGCTAATGCACTTTTTTGTTTCCCATGCATACTGTTCAAAAGTGACAAGTGTGATTTGACGTGGACACAATCTGGACAAACCGACTTAAAGCACCTCTCCGAACGAATCAAGAAACATGAAAGCTCACGAGTTCATATGGACAACAGTGTAAAGCTAGCTGTGCTAGGGAAAACTAGCATAGCGGCGCAGCTAGATGATGGACATCGGATTGCTTTAAGAAGGCACAACGAAGAGGTAGATAAAAACCGTCATATTTTATCTAAAATCATCGATTGTATTAAGTTTTGTGGTGCTTTTGAGCTAGCAATGCGGGGACATGATGAAAGTGATTCCTCAGACAATCCAGGGATTTTTAGAGGTTTAGTCGACTTGTTTTCAATAGTTATTTTTCATTCATTCAAAAAAAAAAAAAAAATCTGTTCATGTTCATTTTTACAAATCTATACAAATGGCCAGAATATGGTTGTTCATTTTAAATTTAAATTTAAATTGTGTTGTTTGATGTACTCATTAAATGGGTCATTTTAGTCGATATCATAAAAATTGCCCCCCCTGAGATTTTTTTCAGGAGCCGCCACTGGCTGTGTGTTTTGTCATTTCTCTAGTTTAAGTTTGTTTTGAGTTTTTTTAGTTTTGTTATATTTTGAGTATTAAATTAAAGCCTTTTTTTGAGTTCACGTCTGTCTCCGGAGTCTGCACCTTGGGTCCTATTCCTGCCTGCACACAGCCACACCTAACACTCAGCGTCTGAATCATTCACCCAAATGTCTGAACTGACTCCACCAGCACCATCTTGGCTGCTGCTGGTATCTCATTCAGCCGCCAGCTGAAGGTCACTTCAAAGGAGATTTTTGTAACTAATTTAGTAGCAGTTTTCACCCCCAGGTGTGTCATGATGTTTCTGTTTACCCCGACTTCCTTCACCTTTGCCACAGTTGCAAATAAAAACATTTGTTTAACGACTTAACTGATTAAATAAAGATTCCACTGCTCCATCTTTTGGGACATCTTGGTATTATACCAGCCCCGCCCTGGTTTACTCCACTTTAACAGCTGCTTCTTCACATTCTGTTGATAGTTTTAGTTCATTTTGGAAGATTTTAAACTATTTTTAAAACCCACAATTTTTTGAGGATGTTGTTGTATTTACTTTATTGAAGCCTGGCTCGGAGACTTTTCCTAACAACAACACAAATCTCCTCCTTGCGTTTTCACTCCTGGTGTTCTTTGACCTGTCGGGTTCCGGGGAATCTTTCGTGTTTCAGCCTGTGTAGCTCCACCCACTCCACCCACCCACTCCAACCCCAGGCTGCAGTGACCCCACCCTCCCACCCCCGAAGCTGTCTCCAGGTCGAATGCTTAAACGCATGCCTGAAAAGCTCAGCCGTGATTTCACATGCCCTGCTGTCACTACTCTCTGCAGCCACTGACAGATTGTCAGGTAGAGTTCTGCAGGACACGCCCTCCGAACCATGAGTGAGCTGTTGTGCAAGCAGTGAAACACTCTACTGCAAGGTTTTCTGCTGTGTCCTTTAATAGTTTGCACCAAATTTATGTTCCTATGCATGATAAAAAATCTTCATCATGTGCGAGTTTATTGCTCAAACATTTTCTGTTAGTGCAACTTCTCTTTTGTCTTCTTGTTGCATTTCCTCCCTTTTTCCTGTCTGGAGTCTAAAGCAGTGATTCTGTTACCCACAGACAGATATCCTGGTCTAAGAACATTTTAAACTGTCCATGAGAGCAGTGCTTGAGTTTTGGATTGGTAACAAAAAGGGGGGGTGTGTAACGGGCCACTTTCCCCTCCTGCAAAGAAGAGTCTCTTTGTGTTGTTCGACATCACTCTGGAGTCATTTTGGTTCTCTTCATGTTTCCTTCCTTTAATTTTATGTGTTTTTGTGTCTCTTTGTTATAGTTTTGTTCTACACAGCACCGTCAACTTCATGTTTTAGGGGTTTTTATTCCCAGTTTACTTATTTATTGGACATTTTGAGCATCTTTTCTTTACCATTTTCCACTTTTTTGCTGTGGCTTTGTCATCTGCTTGGATTGGTGGACTTCGTTGTCCTTTAACATTTCTTTTTGATCAATTTGAGTCTTTTTGTTGGACTTTTGGCAATTGGCTGTTGGAATTTGTTTGTTGTCTCTGCTTCTGTGTGTTTTTGCAGTTGTGTCTTTCATGTCATTTTCCTTTTTGAAGCTCGTTGCCATTGTGAGCCACCTTTAGTTGTTAGTGTCCTTTCAGTTTCTTCATGGTTGACTTTTTAGAGCTTTTTGTGATTGTGTTCTTTTTTCTCTTTGTGGTTGCTTTGTGTTTCAGTTTCTTTGTGGGGGTTTTTTGTCTCATGATCTTTCCACATTTCTTTTTGGTCTTGTTGTATGTTTATTGCCTCTCATCTTCTTGCAACTGCTCTCTGCAGTCAGTTTGTGTCTCCGTGGACATTGTTACTTTATGTTTAGTTTGTGGCAGTCTTGCTATCGTCTTGCTTTGTGGTTGTGTTGCAATATTTCTGTTGTTGTTTTGTGTCTGGCGTCTTTGCTCATATTTAGCAAACTTTGCCACCTGTTCAGATTTCTTCAGTATTGGAACTTGTGACTGATCTTTCTGTGGTTGTTCTTTGCAGACAGTTTGTGTCTCTTTGTGGCTGCTTTGTCTGAGTCATCGTGGCACTTCTTTTTGCACAGTTTCTTTTTCTTTTTGGTGTCTCTTCTGCCATTTTGCGCCTTTTATAATTGTTTTCTGTCTCTTTTTGGTTGCTTCCCATACTGCTCTTCATTTTGTCTGTAGTCATTTTTCGTCTTTCTTTTACGATGTCTGTGTCTCGTTGTGGTTGGTTTGCGTCTCATTTTTCTGATACGTCTGATTTTTCAACAGTAAATGTTAATTTCCCTCCCAAACCCTGCAACAGGTCTCTTCTAAAATCGTAAGACGACTGTTTGAACCCAGTTTTTCCTCATTTCCACCACTGCATCTGTGACAATGTGACAATTTTGAGAACCAAAGTTCACAGAAGTTGGAGTTTTTTACTAGGCAGGTTTGGATTAGTGAGTTTTTTGCATTCCCCCCTCATATAGCCACTGACAGTTGTGATTCAAACTTTGGGAATAGCAAGTTTTGTGGTGCTATGCCAGCGGTTTTTGTGGGAAAATGTGTGGAACCGGTTCTAGATTCAGCACCTGAACTACGCTGGTGAGACAAGTTGGGGCAGGATCATCCTGGCAGTCCAGTCAAATGGAAAACAGATAAGAGCATAATATTAAGAAAGGTCAACTGAACAAACAACGACCAGTTTTAAAGCTTTTATTTTGAAAATTGTAGCTTTTACACATTGTGATGTTTGTTTCGCAGAGACAGCTGCTGATTTGTGAGATACTTTCCAAAAGATACAATATGTTTGTGATTTTGTAAGAAAGCATTTTCTTTATTGAAGAATATTTAAATATTAAACTCGTTAAGTTGGACTTAATGGGACTAAGCTTTCCTCTCACACTTACAGATCTGCCCCGGCTTGCTCTCAGACTCAGGAACACTGCAGCGTGCCTGCTTATGGTCACAAATCGACAACCAATTATTGAGAACAAAATAAAAATAATAACTGTAGTAATACTAGTAATAAAGTAAGTGGGCTGATGTTCCCAGGACACGCCTCATTCAGTGATGTCAATCAAGGCAGGTATTTCCCGCACACTCCCATACACACAAAAGCGCGTTGTCTGGCAACGCTCTGAAGTTTCATGGTGGTCGTGTTTATTTTTCATGGACTGGATTTGGCTTTGCTGAGGTTCACATGGGTGGCAGGTTGCAGTGCTGTGGTTACCATGGTCACCTATCAGCCAAAAGGTTCCTGGTATGAGCCCTGCCCTCAAAGGGCTGGTCTTTAGTGTGCGTTCCCTCTGGGTATTCCCACAGAACAGGAAAAACATGCATGCTGATCACAGGTGAGAGGCAGATAACATGCTCCACATGTGTGCTGACGAAGACCAGAGGGCGGGCCCACATTACACCGGTTTTAGAATCGCTGCACTGGCTCCCCATGTGTTTCAGGATCGATTGTAAAGTTCTTTTACTGGTTTTTAAATGTCTTAATGGTCTCGGGCCTTCTTATCTCTCAGATCTGCTTTTACCATATGAGCCCTCGCGGACCCTGAGGTCCTCTGGTACTGGCCTTTTGATTGTTCCTAAAGTCAGGACACATACTCACGGAGAGGCAGCTTTTCAGTGGTATGGTCCTCGTCTGTGGAACAGCCTGCCGGAGGAGCTCAGGGCCGCAGAGAACGTACATGTTTTTAAGAACAGGCTCAAGACCCACCTTTTTAATTTAGCTTTCACCTAACGTTTATTTATTTTATGCTTATTTATTCTATCCGGTTATTCTATTATTAATTCAGGCTTTACCTAATATTTATTGATTTTATTCTTATTCATTTTTTATCTTCTTACTCTATTTATATTTATATTTATATTGTATCCCGTTCTTATTTATTATATCTTTTTACCCTGTATATAGCCTATTATGGCATATCTCCAGTGTTTCCTCGGAGGGCGCTCTCTGCACCGGGGCTGTGATCGACCGTGGCTGCTGGGTCTCTGGGGGTCCTCTCAGCCTGGCTGGGGGGCTCCTTTGTCTCCCTCCTGCTGTGTGCCCAGCCTGGAGGCTGCGGTCTGTGAGCGGCTCCCGGTGCAGACGGCTCCCTGTTATAGTGTTTCCTCACTTGGCTCATGTGTGTCCAGCCCAATTTATGTATCCATGATTGTTTATGTTAATGAGAGTGTTGGGAGTGAGTTGGAGGGTGGGGTGGGCTGCTTTTAACCATGTAAAGCACTTTGTGCTACATTGCTGTATAAAAAGTGCTTTATAAATAAAGATTGATTGATGTTTAAAAAAAAACATGTGCTTTCAGTAAAACTAGAAAAAGTCTAGATAAGTACCGTTACACAGAGCCATACTGATACACCCAGCCTTCCCTGAGAGTGTAAATATGCTTGAATGAACCAAATCAAAAACTGAGATCAGGCAACAAAACCAGAGTTGAACCTGCTGCAGGTTTTTACTCCAGAGTTAAAGTCGGGATTCAAATCCTGATTTTTCTCATAAACTTGGACAAACATTTGTTTGTTGAGCTGAAACATGAAAAGGGTCAAACACAGCATACCTTTGGCATCACCGCATGTAAAGCATGGGTGTGTGGCGCCATCAAGTGGAAGAAGTGAGACCTACAAGCAGAGAGATCTGGGTACAGTGGAAGGTTTTCTGAGGTAATGCTAATAAATAGCCCTGATAAAAACCGAGCGCTCACGTGTGATGAAGGCACACACAGTGAGACTGTTCACTGCTTCATTACTCGGCCACATCTGGCAGATGTTATGAGATGTGGTGGCTTTTACCCTATTCTGGATCCAAAGCCTTTGTAAAACACAGAAATGCAGTTTGGTTTAATTTCAGTCTTCTCTAATGGCTGCAGAGCTCCAAATACATTACATTAGTGTGGCCCGTGAAGATCTTTTGTCTCTGTGCGCTCTCTTTATCACACTCATGTGCAGTTGAGTTGCTTCTTTAGAAGAAACTACCTGCAAGGCTAAAGTGAGGTAGAATGGTTCCCATATAAAGATTGTTCAGTTTATTTGGACTTAAAGTTCAAAACGAGCCCAGAAATTCATTTTTAAAAGATGTGAATGCTTTTTTGACTAAAGCAAAACCTCTTTATCCATTAATAAAATTAATAACATTATTATTAATAATAAATGTATTTATATAGTACAGCATCACAGGTTGAATCAAAGCCACATATTAAGGTTATGTATACATGTTTGAGCAACCATGTGGTCACACATTCATTCCAACATGCACACTTCCATGGTCCAAAATAAAAGGGGAAAATCAGGGGAAAGCTAACCTGCAAAACCAAGTTTTCAGGTGTCACTTAAAACAGCTGACCTGAGGACTTCAAAAACATGATCGCCTCTGGTTTTAAAACCAGAGGGAGGGTCAGAGGAGACCCTGGTTTGCGGATAAGAGAGCAGTGATAAGGTCTCAGAAGCTCCGCTATAGAAACACGGGTCTGTGCGTTTTTATTTCTCAGTAACGCCTTTGTTACTATTACTATTATTACTATTATTACTTCATTTACCTTCAGCTGCATCTTTTAGCTGTTCTCCCATCAGCAGCAGCTGAAAGCTGAAAGAGAAAGCTGATATAGTGATTTTGAATAAACAGCTGAAGCTCAGCTTTAATCCTCACTGAGCGTTTTCTCTATATTCTGGCATCTTTCTGCTTCCTCCTCTGGTTTCCTTCTCAGCTCTACTACAGATAACTACCACCAGCTGATGAGAGCATCGAGGCATTTAG
Source organism: Aulonocara stuartgranti (assembly GCF_965226115.1). NCBI lineage: Eukaryota > Metazoa > Chordata > Actinopteri > Cichliformes > Cichlidae > Aulonocara > Aulonocara stuartgranti. The sequence continues at coordinate 33,445,962 of NC_138960.1, forward strand.
CCACAATGTTCTAATTATATATTGCAATTTAATATACACTCACTGGTCATTTCATTAGGTACACCTGTTCAGCTGCTCAAGAACACAAATAGTTTTTCACATAATCACATGTCAGCAGCTCATTGTAGTTTTGCATTCCCAGGTCCAAAGTGTCTTCACTCAGTCCTAGCTAGCCATCTGTGCAGTCTCCCTTTGTCACATAGTCTGTTTACTTTACACTCTCAGGTGGTAGAGTGGGTTGTTTACCAATTGGAAGGTCGGTGAATTGATCCCAGACTCCTCCTGTCTTCGTGCTGAAGGATCCTTTGGCAAGACACTGAACCCCTGATGGATCCATCCGTGTGAGTGGGAATGTTAGAAAGCAACTGACCATAAATACAAGTGCTGTATGAGTGTGTGTGGGACTGAATGAATGAGAGATGCAGCTGTTGTTGTTTGAGTAGAAAGTTGTTATATAACTACCAATCCATTTACCATTTCCTTGATTTTTGATTCCTTGCCTTGATTCCTTTAAAAAAAATTTCTGGGTCTTGCTTCATCCCACAAATCTTCACTAACCCCTGAATCCCTGTTAAAAGAAACAGACATGAATGTTTCAGTCCACACTCCATAACAGTTGGTGGCTGTAATGCACCATTCAGTTGTCTGCCAACTGCCAATAAAAGAAAAAGAAGAAAGAAGAAGTTCCAGCTTTACCGAGGCCCTCGCTCATCCATAGGTAAGCAGCACAGGTGCGCCCTAAAGTATCGGAGTGTGCGACCGTGAAGGTTCGTGGGAACGTGCAGGGTGGAGGGATTAATTGTCGCTAAATCTACGTGCTCATACATCAGCCAGCTGTGTGCGCAGCTTCATCTCCAGCTCTGCTCCTTTGGACGCGTCCTAGTTTGTTCTTTTCACTCCTTTAACTAAGTGAGATAAATCAGCACGATAATGGAACAATAAAATGTGCCTCCTTACGAGCAGGATTATGTCAGGCTTTAGTCAAACAGGTTGACGACTCAGTAAAGATTGCAAGGACGTGGCCAAGCTTTCGATGCTGTGGTGACAGCTTTGAGCCATCCACCAGCGCCTATGACCACTTCCTCTGATAACACCTCACCCTCTCATTCAGAAAAAATGAACTCTTAACAGCACAGCTTGCAGCCACATCAGATGCAATGTTAACCATGTTTTTTTCCAGCATTTTTCCAAAGCAATTCACATGTTTGTGCGATTCATATAAACACTTTACTCTAAAACTGTGGGCTCTGTGAAACAAAACAAAAATCTCTTAATATAAGTTCAACAGCTTTGCCTGTTCAGTTTGATAAATTGCTCTCCGTAAAGCGTCCTTTAGTGATGACTGATTTTGACCAGTTTAGGAAAATGTGAATGTTTTATTTCTTGATTTGGAGCTTGTTGGAAGATGTCGAGTGTTTGCTCACAAAAAGTTGGAGCAGAAAAGTCTTTACTGCTCTGTTTTTGTGAATCCTGAGGTCACTCACTGCCAGCAATTCAATTCAATTCAATTCAATTTTATTTATATAGCGCCAAATCACAACATAAGTCGCCTCAAGGCGCTTCATAGATACAGAGAAAAACCCAACAATCATATGACCCCCTATGAGCAGCACTTTGGTGACAGTGGGAAGGAAAAACTCCCTTTTAACAGGAAGAAACCTCCGGCAGAACCAGGCTCAGGGAGGGGCGGGGCCATCTGCTGCGACCGGTTGGGGTGAGAGAAGGAAGACAGGATAAATACATGCTGTGGAAGAGAGACAGAGATTAATAACAGATATGATTCAATGCAATACAGTTCCCCCTGGTGAGAGTCTGTATCTGTCACTGATGCTCATCAGAGACCAGAGATGCTTCTTTCAGTTTGTGCATAAAATCTTGTGATTTTAAATGGAGCACCAAAATGCAGTTGCTGTAGAAGTGCAGTTTATCACTAGAGTTGTAGGTTCAAGCTGTGCGAGGGTCCACTCGTGTCTGACTGAGGTCCCCCTCATCAGAGGGTGAACTGTGTTAAACTGCATTCCTGCCAGATTCCTGTGACAAGTCAGTGCAAACAGTAATGCTTTATAATGTTATTGTGGGCTTCATAAAAGGACTGTGTTGAATGAGCAGCCAGACAAAATGAAGATAAGTTGCTAATGAGCACTTCGGGTTCTCCTGTGAAAACATGATTCTATATCTACATGTTAACTGGAGGCTGACACACTTAAGGCATTTAGTTTGGGTGGATTTTAACTTTCCTTCTTGATTATTTCCATCTTGCTTTGACTGCAGCTGTAACGACATTGATTCGAGCAGGAATTTTAAAAAGCATTTTAACAGACAAACAAAGCCGAGAGTCTGTCACATTGAGCCTTCGGTTTAGGAGGAGATCTGCTTCTTTTTATACCAGTAGCTGTTGTGGCTCAGCAGACTCCAACTCCACTGGGTGGAGCTAAAAATGCAGAATGCCACAACTGTGGGAAACGTGGACACTACGGGAGAGTTTGCAGGTCTACAACTGTGCATGAGGTGGCAGACAGCGCAGATGGACTCTTCCTAGGTGAACTGGATTCAGGGGAAGACCCGTGGCTTGCTAACATCTGCGTGAGAGGCAAAAGCATGACATTTAAATTAGACTCGGGGGCAGATGTCACAGCTATCTCAGAAGAGACATTCAAAGGAGGACATTTCCTACAGTGACAGGAGCACTACAGAGACAATCTATGTAGTCAGAAATCTTTGTGTAGCTCTCTTAAGCATGACCGCTTTCGTGAGACTGAAACTAATTGCCCGAATGGACAATATTGACCTTGAGACAGTAAAAAAAGTGTACCCGAAACTATGTGATGGGCTCGGGCTTGTTCAAAAACCATACACGATTAAGCTGAAGCCTGACGCTGAACCTTATTCACTGAAAGTGCCAAGGCATGTTCCACTGCCACTACTGGGCAAAGTCAAAACAGAGCTGGAGACAGACTGGTGTTGCGGCATGGTCGTAGCCCCCACAAAGGACAAAGAGCAAGTCCGCATCTGTGTGGACATGACACTATTAAATGAGTCAGTGTGTCGTGAAAGATATATCCTCCCCTCTGTAGACCAAACACTAGGCATGCTCACAGGTGCGCAGTATTTCTCCAAGCTTGATGTTAACACGGGCTTTTGGCAAATACCGCTGTCCAAAGAATCTGCTCTCCTCACCACATTTATTACGTCAGTTGGTAGGTACCATTTCAATCGTTTGCCATTTGGTATTTCCAGTGCACCAGAGCATTTCCAAAACATGATGGTGACGGAAGTGACAGCCGGCCTCGCGGGAGTCGTGTGCCACATGGACGACATCCTGGTCTGGGGATCTACGAGAGAGGAGCACGACATGAGACTCCACGCTGTCCTCGACAGAGACGTCACCCTGAAGATGTCAAAATGTGAGTTTGGAATTTCCAGTGAAATTCTTAGGATTCATTGTGTCATCAGAAGGTGTGAGTCCTGACCCTGACAAAACCAGTGCGGCACAGAATATGAAAGAGCCAAGCACCGTGAGTGAGCTTAGGAGCTTCTTAGGAATGGCGAATCAGCTGGCAAAATTCACCCCAAAACTCTCCGAAAAAGACAAACCACTGAGAGACTTGCTTTCAACTAAAAACATGTGGTACTGGGGGCAGTTTAACACAAGAACTGAGCTTGAGACCGACCATAAGCCACTCGTGAGCCTACTCGGAGGGCAAGCCTTGGATTTGCTTCCACCGCGGATACAGAGATTCAGCATGCGCCTAATGAGGTACTCTTACACAATAAGGCACATTCCAGGCAAAAGCCTCACCACAGCTGACACGTTCTCACGGTTACCGCTGATAGACAGTGTGATGCCCAGAGACAATGATCTTATGGAGGACACTGATATTTACGTTGACACAGTGCTGGAGGGCTTTCCTACTAGCAGCAAATACCTTGCAGATCTCCGTGAGCAGCTACAGTCTGACAGCGTCTGTTCCCAAGTCATGAAGTTCTGTGCAGAGGGCTGGCCGGACAGGAACCAGCTGCAGCGAGTAAAACACTACTGGTCAGAAAGAGAAGTTTTGAGTGTACACAAGTGATGATCATTTTCAAACCAGTAAATTGAATTTTAAATAAGGCTATTCAGTTTTTAAAAGCATTTATTCAAGTTACAATTCAGATTCAATCCGAGCAATTCAAATTGAAATTAAACTTATTCAAATTCAGTTTCTGATGGCACAGATTTCTGCCCATACACAATTTGCATGTCAAGTGACATCCTTGGCATGCTGTCTGTTAATGTGCAATTTAACACAGTCTTGAATTACACAATCAGTAATCATTTCAGGCATCAGTTAGTTGCCAAGATTATGTTAAGTAAATAACTAATATTAAATGTAGATTTTTATTTATTGGTGTTTGTCATAATCATAACATCACATATTTACCTCTAGTAGAGCCTTCTTGATTTCTTCATTATCAATTGGAGCCTCAAATGTCTTGTCTTTTCCAACAAGGTACATAAAGAAGTTTGGAGATAAACAACATGGCCCTGAACCACCATGGACAATGGAAACTGCAATCATTCTTCCAATGTAGAAATATTCATTTTCACCTGCAGCTAAAGATAAAGACATTACATTATAATAAAGTCATTTTGACCATGGCAAAAAATGTGAAAAAAATAAACACCTTTACTATGAAATGTGAGATATTTGGCATAGTCTTTTCCTTCGAATATTCTTCTCGTCCTTATGGCTTCCATCAAAAGGGTGAGATATTCTTGAGTAGGCCCACCTGTGTCTATTGCCTCTTCAGCCAGCCCCACGTCATCAGAGAATTTCACCATCATGCCAGAGTTGGGACTTTATGAAGACCTTCTGAAGCCTCGGTAGGCACGATCCCAGACATTGGCCCGGTTAATGTTGAATCTGCTACAGGAGGTTTTGTTGATCTTCAGAGGCGGATTTGAGATGACATCTGCAGCCGTCAATCCATCAGGTTCATCACTGTAGAATCAGTCACTGAAAAGCAACTAAATATTTACACTATTTACACTTTATGTAATTTTTTTTGTTTAATATCTTGTAAGTTATTTTTTCTTGCTTTATCAACTGGCCTTTTTCTGTTAATTCATTTTAAAAAGCAAAATAGTGATCTGAAGAACAATCATCAGCAACCAAATAATTTTAAGAATCTTTTTTTTTTCTGAATACAAACATCAGCAGAATAACTTCACAGGAACAGTTCAGCTATGTTTGCTCCTGTAAAAGGTTAGGATCAAAAATAGCAGCAGTACCCAGCACTATTTTTAGTAAACAAATATTTGATAAATAAGTTAACTGCAAGTCACACACTATGGGTTTGTTGTATTGCATCTGAAGAACTGCTGTCAATAACGACAGGTGCATAGATATTGTTATACATACTGTTGGAGCTATTTGTTCTTTATTTTTGTTTTTGTTCTTATTTTTGAAATTAGTTAAAGTTTGTTGTTAGTTTACTTATATTTTGGGGTTTATTTGTCGGTTAATATTTTGTTTTAAATGATTTGTTTGTTTGTTGTTATTTTGTTAAATTAGTCAGTAAGAGCTGTAGGGCCATTTTTTCTATAAATAAAGAGACTGGTTTAGGACCAGCATGCATTGGGGTGGGCCTATGGTTTTTTACCAGAGCAGGAGAAGCAGCAGGAAGGATCTTGTTATTGCTTGCCAAGATGGATAAATAAACCAAAACTCTCAACTAAAATGTTTGGACAATGGACTTCTTTTGCCTACGTACGAAATATTACCTCAATGCAGCAGTGGCTTGTGGACTTTAAGTTGTGGGACGTTTGATCTTTCAAAAGTAAAGGAATTGCCACTACACAAAGTAAAAAACCTTCCCGTGGACAAAGGAATAATCCTTCATTAATGGATATAAGGATTTCAAGGATCACCGTCGAACTCGAATAAAAGTTATTGGATCGTCTGGTGAGTAATCCAGACGGATTTGATGTTGAGGCCTGGATCAACATGTCACTCGTTCATCAAAGCTGGTGAGTGATAATATTGTTTAAGCCGTAAAGGAAAACGGTGAAACTATTGGAGTTTAAAGACATAATTTCACTACAAAGACTGATGAACTGAGTTTTGACGTACTAAATTGGTGCATAATTGGATCGCTAATTGAAACATGCCAACGCCCTCTGTGGAAATGTTTGTCCGCTGCAAAAGGCAGGTAAATGGATGTCATGTTTGTACTTTAGGCTATGGATTCTCAGTGTGCTGTGCATCTTTATAAAGTTTGAAATAATCCAAGAGGACAATAAAAATGTCGGATATTAAGAGTAAACGAGAGGATGACACTGAGATGCAAGCAGAGAAAAGAAGCGTTAAATTTACGCCAAAAGGTTTGGATTTGTATATAAAGACATGCCAAGAAAAGCGCAGTTCAATGTGTAAGCAAGCATCTAAGTACATGGGGAAAACGTCCGCTTTAATGACCTCATATGAGAACGTTAAGGAAGTGTCTTCTGAATTTGGGAAGTTTATTAAATGCTATCAAGATGCAAACGCTTTGCAAGAATCCTTTTTAAGTTTGCCACTGCCAGAAGATGAAGTGAAAAGGCAAAATGCACATTTTCAGTCGAAGGTGACAGCATTCTCTGTTTTTATGGACAAAATAAAGGTTTGGTTGCAGGAGGCGGGCGAGCCGTACACTGAACAAAGCAATACTGTTCGTAATGATAAAGCTGTTGAAAGTTTGGATGAAATAAAACCTGAAGTGTAAAACCACCTTCAAAAACCTTGTCACAGCAAAGTCGAATTTCATCAACATCTTCCGCATGCATTAAAGCTGCGGCTGACAAGGCAGCGCTCATGGAGCGACTGGCTGCATTAAAGAAAAAACATTCTATCGAAGCGCAAGAGGAAAAACTGAGAAAAGAAAAGGAGAAACTGAGAAAAGAAAAGGAGACCTTATCCTTGGAAACAGAGCTGGCAGCAACTAAGGCAAAGCTTCGTGTCTTAAAAATAAATTCAGTTTGTAGCTCTGAGCATTCTGATGGAATGAACTCTTATTTTGAAAGAGGGCACGTACAAGAAGCGCCTAGTTTAACTCCTTGTGCCGATACATTTGTTCCAACATCAAGAGATTACTCTGGTATAAATTCTGCATCTGAATCACAAGTAATCGTACCTAGACAAAGTCAAACCCAACATCAGGTTGATGATTCAGCTCAAGTGACGCAGCAAACACAGCCTCAGTCTCCTACTTTGACTGGGAACTGCACGAAGGAGATTGTAAATATTATGCAAAAACAAAATGACATCACTAATTTGCTTGTAAAACAAAACTTATCTTCTGTCCTCCCCGCCAGAAACATCCCTGTGTTTGATGGAGACCCTTTACAGTACAGATCATTTATGAATGCCTTTGAAAATGGAGTGGAAGCTAAAACTGATAACTGGAGCGACTGTTTGCATTTTTTAGAGCAGTTCACTAGGGGGCAGCCTAGGGATTTGGTGCATAGTTGTCAGCACTTACCACCTGAGCAGGGCTATTCCACAGCCAAAGATCTTCTTGAAGAACATTTTGGGAACGAAAATAAAATTGCCTCTGCATATATGGAGAGGATTGTGAGTTGGGTACCTATTAAAAGTGAGGATGTGAAAGGTCTACAGTCATTCTCTCTTTTTCTTCAAGGATGTTCGAATCTAACACAGCAAGTTGTTTATATGAAGGAGTTGGATTTGCCCTCAAATATGAGAATGGTTGTTATGAAGCTTCCATACAAATTGAGAGAAAGATGGAGAGTTGTTGCCTATGAACTGCAGGAACAAAATGGTTACAGAGCAGTATTCACTGATCTGGTTGCCTTTATAATAAAACAGGTAAAAGTAGCATCAGATCCAGTGTTTGGCAACATACAAGACTCACAATCTGGAAGCAGCTTTAAAGCTTCAAGTTCTACCAAGCAAAGAAAAAAGGGAAGTAGTTTTGCCACTAATGTCAGTACAGTGCCAGGAGTCAAAGCTCAATCAACTGGACGCAGAACAACTTCCGCCGTTCTGCATAGTTGTTTGTTTTGTTCACACAGCAATCATTTACTAGAGAATTGTAAGCAGTTTAAAGCTAAAACGCATCAGGATAAGTTGACTTTTATCAAGGAAAGGGGAATTTGTTTTGGTTGTTTAAAAGTTGGTCACACAAGCAAAGACTGTAGGAGTCGTTTGGATTGCGACGTGTGTCACCAAAGACACCCAGGGGTTCTTCATATAGAGCGAAAGGATCCAGGTGCGTCTTCGGAACAAACTCAACAGAGGACAAACTCTAATGTCAACTTTTCAACTGCAACTACTCAGACATGTGGGTATATTGGGGCTGGTCATGAAGTTGATGCAATTTTTTTCTATAGTTCCAGTTCAAGTTAAGAGCCAAAAGAGCAATAAAATTGTGCAAACCTATGCGTTTTTGGATCCTGGAAGTTCAGGTACATTCTGTACAGAAACTCTGGCAAAAAGACTGAATGTAAAAGGTAAAAAGACCAATATCTTTTTGAGAACAATGAGTCAAGATAAGATTGTTAGTACACAAGTTCTGTCTGGTTTGGAAGCAAATGATTTCATGCCATTGCCAGATGTTTTGACTCAAAAGACTATGCCAGTTTCTACAGTTAATATTCCCCAGCAAAGCGACATCGATCAGTGGCCTCATCTTAAACCTGTTAAACTTCACAACGTTAATGCAGAGGTGGAGCTACTGATAGGCACTGATGCTTCCAATGTTTTGGAGCCATGGAAGGTGATAAACAGTGTGGGGGGTGGACCTTATGCTGTAAAAACAAAAGTTGGCTGGGTCATAAATGGTCCCCTGCGCACTGGAAGTAACAGTGGAAATAAAACCAACTGCACTGCTGTAACAGCCAATAGGATTTCTGTTGAGCGTCTTGAAGACATGTTGATTAAACAGTACAATCATGATTTTAATGAAAGATCATCAGAGGAGCAGACTGAAATGTCTAGAGAGGATCTGTGTTTCATGGATATTGTTAGTAGTTCAATAAAGCTTATTGGAAATCATTATCACATTGATTTGCCTTTCAGGAGAGAAGGTTCCAGTTTGCCAAATAACCTCTGTGTCGCGGAGCAGCGTCTCCAGAGTCTCAGACGGAGATTTGAAAAGGATACTCATTATAAGGATGAATACACTGAATGTGTAAACAACATGCTTGAACAAGGATATGCCGAGTTTGTGCCTGTAGATGAGTTGCACAAAGATGATGGAAAGGTGTGGTACATCCCTCATCATGGAGTGTATCATCCCACAAAGGGCAAATTAAGAGTTGTATTTGACTGTGGAACAACTTATAAAGGAGCATCATTGAACAGTCAGCTTCTACAGGGACCTGATCTCACAAACTCGCTGGTTGGGGTTCTGATCAGATTTAGACAAGAGCCTGTTGCATTAATGGCGGACATTGATTCCATGTTTCACCAAGTGCACGTCTCAGAAAAACATGTCAACTTTCTCCGTTTCCTGTGGTGGCAACATGGTGACACTTCAAGGTCTGCACAGGAATGCAGGATGAAAGTGCATTTGTTTGGAGCTGTATCTTCGCCAAGCTGTGCAAATTATGCTCTACAGAGAACTGCAGATGATAATGCACAACAGTTTCCAGCTGAAGTGGTCGATACAGTCGAAAGAAACTTTTATGTGGATGATTGTTTGAAATCTGTTGCTTCAGAAGAGGAGGCAGAGCACATGGTGAATAGACTGACAGATATCTGCGCTAAAGGAGGATTTAAGCTTTCAAAATGGATCAGCAACAGTCGCACAGTGCTCATGTCAATCCCAGAGGAAAGAAGAGCAAAGGAAATTAAGGATCTGGATTTGGACACAGATCAACTTCTAGTTGAGAGAGCACTGGGTTTACAGTGGTGCATAGCAACAGACAAGTTCCAGTTCAGAACCTCCCTGCAGGACCGTCCAACAACCAGAAGGGGCATTTTGTCTGTGGTCAGCTCACTGTATGATCCTTTGGGAATCTTGTCTCCCTTCAGTATGCCAGCTAAACTGTTGCTACAAGAGCTTTGCCGACAAAATTTGAAGTGGGATGAAGTTATTCCCCACTCTCTTTCCCAGCGGTGGCGTGATTGGCTGGAGGATCTCCAGCTGATTTCAAAGTTCAAAGTGGAACGTTGCATTAAACCAAATTGCTTTGGAAGACCAGGCACAACTTCATCATTTTTCTGATGCAAGTCAAGATGGGTATGGAACGGTGTCATATTTAAAGTTGGAAAAGAATAACGTCACGCATGTTGCTTTTATCCTGGGAAAGGCTAGAGTTGCTCCTCTCAAGCAAACTACAATTCCCAGGTTGGAATTGACGGCTGCAGTTCTTGCAGTTCGGGTGGACAGGCTTCTGCAAAAGGAGCTGCAGGTCAGGTTGGAAAAATCAGTTTTTTGGACTGATAGTACAACAGTACTGAAATACATCTCCAATGAAACCAGAAGATTCAATACTTTTGTTGCAAACAGAATTGCTCTCATTCGAGAAGCAACAGATGTGAAGCAGTGGAGATACGTTTCTTCCAAGGAGAATCCTGCAAATGATGCATCCAGAGGCATGAGAGCTGGGGATTTCCTCAAATGTAGGAGATGGATAAAAGGGCCAGAATTTCTCTATAAGTCAGAAAAGGAATGGCCTAAACTGGATGTGGAGTACAGTGTAATTTCTGCAGATGACCCAGAGGTCAAAAGGGACCTGACAATGAATGCCATTGTGAGGGAATTACAAAATCCTACCAGCTATTTTATCCTCTACTTCTCGTCTTGGGCAAAACTTAAAATCTCTGTAGCCTGGCTTTTAAAGATGAAAGAGGTCTTGGTGTTGTTGGCACAGAAGAGGAAAGAGTTGCTTGCTGCAGGTTTGAATAAGAATGATCCGGAAGGTCAGAAAGAAGTGGAGATAAGAATGGAAAGATTTAAGACCACTTTGAAGAAAGGAAATCTGACTCCAGAAGACTTGATAAAGGCAGAACAAGCTATTCTTCAATATGCACAACAACAGAAATTTACGACTGAAATCGCTTTAATCCGCAATGGCCTCAAAGGAGTTTCTAAGGGAAATTGTCTCTACAAACTTGATCCAGTGTTGGATGCAGGAATCCTCAGAGTGGGTGGCCGATTGAATAAAGCAGCCATGCCTATGGAATTAAAGCATCCTGTAATTTTGACAAAAGATATGCATGTGTCAACACTGATTTTACGCCATATCCATCAAAGGTTGGGACATGCAGGAAGAGCACACATGCTGTCAAAACTAAGACAAAATTACTGGATACTAAATGCAAATTCTGCTGCCAGGAAAATAATCTCTCGTTGTGTCACGTGTAGACGCAACAGAGGAAAGTTTGTTGAACAAAAGATGGCGGATCTGCCTGAAGAGAGAGTCCTGCCAGACATAGCCCCATTCACAAATGTTGGAGTGGACTATTTTGGACCTATAAGTGTTAAAAGAGGACGAAGTCTCCTTAAAAGGTATGGAGTTCTTTTTACTTGTTTCACCAGTCGTGCAGTACATCTGGAGATTGCATGTACACTTGATACAGACTCTTGTATAAATGCTGTGAGGAGGTTCATCTGTAGACGAGGCCCAGTTTCGACCATCAGATCTGATAATGCTACAAATTTTGTTGGGGCGAATCGAGAGTTGAAAGAAAGTTTGACTGAGCTGGACCATGCCAAAATTCAAAAGGCTTTTGTTCAGGATGGCATGAAATGGAACTTCAACATCCCAGCAGCTTCTCACCAAGGCGGTGTGTGGGAGCGTCTCATTCATTCAGTAAAGAATATTTTAGCCTCAGTTCTTAAGGAGCAAGTTCTGGATGATGAAGGACTCCAAACAGTTTTCTGTGAGGTTGAAGCTATAATGAACGACAGACCCATTACTAAAGTTTCAGATGACTCAAATGATCTTGAAGCACTGACACCCAATCACTTGTTGTTGCTGAAAAATAAACCAGTTTTTCCACCAGGACTGTTTCATCCAAGTGATCTGCATGTCAGGAAAAGGTGGAAACAGGTACAGTACATGGCAGAGTTGTTCTGGAAGAGATGGCTTTCTGAGTACCTACCTTTGATGCAAGAAAGACAAAAATGGATGAGGACTAAAAGATGTCTTATACCTGGAGATGTTGTTTTAATTGCAGACGCTACAGCTCCAAGAGGATCATGGATGATGGCGAAAGTCTTAAATGTAAACATGGGCCCTATTTCAGGAAGCCGGTTTAGTGCAAACTCTGAGTAAGTATACCCTGAGATAACGAAAACTCTGGGTTTTCAGTTTCACAAAGCGAGTTTAGATTAATTCTGAGTGAGTTACTATGACGACACACTCCGTGAAGCTAACCTGCCCCCTAGCAGGTTTACTTCAACTAACCCTGACTGTCTCCGCCCCTTTGTCAGAAACCTGACTGTAGGAAGTGTCAGACATGGCGTGCTCCTTCCTTGAAGAGCCAGTAGATGTTGAAGCCCAAATTCTCCGCAGAGCTCTCCGCCGGGAGAGAGTGATCAGAGCACGTTTGGACATTTTATCATTTCCTGATGATTTCCTGTGTGAACGTTACCGTTTTTCAGCACAATCTATAATTTATTTGAATAACATCCTCAGGCCTAATATTGCTCATGTGACACATCGCGGACATTCTCTCAGTTCTGTACATATTATTTGTATTGCACTTCGGTTTTTTGCAAACGGGAGCTTTCTGTATAATATTGGTGACGCTGAGCACGTTTCCAAGGCTACCGTCTGTCGGGCAGTCAGGAATGTTACAGTTGCACTGAAACGTCTCCTGTACTCGTTTGTGGTGTTCCCCGGTCATAGACCCACAAGATTCATCAAAGAGGGATTCCACAAAATTGCAGGTATCAGGATGAACGAAACTTAATTTATGATGTGGTGATACTTGGACTACTACTTAAATTTTACATTTATTTTCAGGGTTCCCAGGCGTGATTGGCTGTACAGATGGCACTCACATTCCAGTCATTGCTCCTTCAGTAAATGAAGGAGACTATGTGAACAGGAAGTCTTTCCACAGCATTAATGTACAGGTACATAGTTCCCTGTAGCATTTCAAACTAACAAATTATTTCATTATAGTAATGGATGCTAATTTGTGTTCTCTGCACTGTGAAGATCATGATGCTGCCAACATTATCACAAATGTGGAAGCCAAGTGGCCAGGCTCTGTGAGTGGTGGTGGTGGAGGACCTCCACCTGTTTTTCAGGCCTCCGCTTTTTTTTCTGTTGGCTATAACGGGTCACATTTGAGCATACAGAGTAAGCAAACATGTATGTGTGTATGTATGTGTATGTATATGTATGTGTGTGTATGTGTGTATGTATGTGTATATATATTGTACTATTCTTAGTTAGTGTATTGTCTGTCTTGTCTTAATGTTGGTTTAAAATGGAGCACTGTAACAAAAAATAATTTCCCCCAGGGATCAATAAAGTATTCTGATTCTGAAATATGTACTTGTAATGTGCTCAGATAATTTCAATAAGTGCTTACAGAGGGGAAGTTAATGTAGCCTCTAACTGCAATTGATTTACATCGGACAAACAGACCAAGCACTATGGCTCATAATACAATTACACCTTACCTGTTTGGACTATATTTTTATATTTCATTTTTACTTGCTGCCAGGAACGTTTGGGGCCTGTTGGGTTGCACCTGCGCTCACATCACAAAATAAAATGTATAAAATAACACTCACGCATTGACTCTGTCGGCTATGTTTTGCCATGCATGCTCTCTTTCTTTTGCAGCTGAGGCTGTGTTACTTTTTTTCCGCGGAATTTGCATGTTATCGGCATATGCTGCCATCAGAATTTCGGCCTCAAGCGCTGTGAAATACATTGACCGCGCCTTCTTTCCCTCCGTCTCCATGGTGACTCGCTTAATCTGTGCTCCACTAATCAGGGCTTTATGTATCCTCGTGCGCGCGCTTAACTTGGGGTTAAAGCAACTCCGCGTTGACTGAACTAATTGTTATCAGCCTTTCTGAAACCGAATATTCCGAGTTGGACAGTTCGGGGTTACTCAACCCTGAGTATCGTTTTTCACTCTGAGTTTTCTAAACCGGCTTCCTGAAATAGGGCCCTGGGCCCTGTGCTTCGTACGTCGCTTACTACATCCAAGATCAAATGAAACATCCAAGACCAAATCATCGCGCTAACTCTGAGCTCGCTATTCCGGTTCTCCGAACACACATGTTGTTGACGATTAGTACAGCTGGATGAAGTAATGTGAGATCACTGGGTGGCCCAACAGGGGCCACGCATCGATAGTAGAAACATTGATCGGCAACCCTTTGATTGGTCGGCGAAAATGTTGAAGGAGCGCGCTCGGCTCGGTATTTTTCGGCAGCAGAGCAAGAACTCTTGAGTGAGGGATTTCAGGAGTTTCAGAGTTTAATTAAAACGCAAGGGAACACTGCAAAGGCTGCAAAAGCAAGGAGAGAGGGCTGGCAGAAAGTTGCTGACAAATCAAACTCGTAAGTAATTCAATAATAACAATAATAATGGATTGGATTTATATAGCGCTTTTCTAGGCACCCAAAGCGCTTTACAATTCCACTATTCATTCACTCTCACATTCACACACTGGTGGAGGCAGCTACGGTTGTAGCCACAGCTGCCCTGGGGCAGACTGACAGAAGCCAGGCTGCCATATCGCGCCATCGGCCCCTCTGGCCAACACCAGTAGGCGGTAGGGTAGATTTATCATATCACACCATATTATCCAATATTATATTACATTATATTATATTATAATATGTTATATTATATCCCCTTTCACATTAGAGCCACAACAGGACCCACTAGAACATGGGAACAAGTAAAAGTGAAATATTAGAATATTCTACAGAATGGTAATATTTATCACTTATATTGCTTTTCGTCTCTTGGAAAGAGAGCCTGAAATAATCTGTTTGTTTATAACAGCAACCAAGAAAAGGGCAGAGCAAACAAAGACAGGTGGTGGTCCTGCACCCCCTCGTCAACAAGTTGGTTAAGTAAATAATACCCTCACGGGAAAATCGATATCTCTCTATGAGCACACTGTCGCGCTGAGCTAAAGGATCCTGTCTGTCCCGCAATATACGCTGAATTCTGAGGACTCTCCTTATCAATCTTGCACCTTCCGCAATGGGTGGCTCGCGTATACGGACAGGATATGACTGCGACAGACTTCCCAAATCCACCTTCGCTTTTATAGCCGTGGTCTCTCATCTTGATTACACGAAGTAATTTACAATTGCTACTCTGAAATATGAATTACATCTGTAATAATCACATACATGTAATAGAATGTTAATAGTACATTTCCCTTTTTTAGGGAATGACCTGTATGTATCTGTGTGAAATCAATAAAAGGATCAAGTGCTGCATTATCTTTAGTTACATTGATGTTATTTATTTATGGTGAAACAGTGGTGGAATATCGCTGTTGCTTTCGTATGAATGACGCGGGCATACCTGCGTGGCCGCGATCTAATCCTGTTTACATAAAGTAAACCTGGTCCCCAGCAGGTTTACGCTTACGGCTCTGTTGCTATGACAGCAAGTCCCGGATGGGCTTCGGGGAACCGAACGATCCAGGATCACGCGAAATCGTCAACAATCTAATCCAGCTAACTCACTTAGCGCGGTACGAAGAACAGGCCCCTGGATGCAAAAGGCTTGGTGCGTTCTGTGAGACTACAAACAAGGACCAGTGTTTTGGAAAGGCCAGTGACAAAACTTATTTTGCTACTGGAAGCCTCATCGTGAAGAAAATCCTCAATGAAAATTAAGGATTTGTTTAAGGGAATAGCTCCTCCTTTTGGGACTTTAAAGTAATTGTGATTGTATGCACAATTAGGGGCCGGAGTGTTGGAGCTATTTGTTCTTTATTTTTGTTTTTGTTCTTATTTTTGAAATTAGTTAAAGTTTGTTGTTAGTTTACTTATATTTTGGGGTTTATTTGTCGGTTAATATTTTGTTTTAAATGATTTGTTTGTTTGTTGTTATTTTGTTAAATTAGTCAGTAAGAGCTGTAGGGCCATTTTTTTCTATAAATAAAGAGACTGGTTTAGGACCAGCATGCATTGGGGTGGGCCTATGGTTTTTTTTTACCAGAGCAGGAGAAGCAGCAGGAAGGATCTTGTTATTGCTTGCCAAGATGGATAAATAAACCAAAACTCTCAACTAAAATGTTTGGACAATGGACTTCTTTTGCCTGCGTACGAAATATTACCTCAATGCAGCAGTGGCTTGTGGACTTTAAGTTGTGGGACGTTTGATCTTTCAAAAGTAAAGGAATTGCCACTACACATACTGTGAAATAAGAGTATAAACAGAAGATTAAAATGCATTTTATGCAGTAGTAATTCTGGCTCTACATTTGGCTGGGTTGGGTCTGAAGTACTTCACCGTGGCTGAAATTGCTCAAGTTATGGATTAGATAGAGAGCCTCAATAATTTACCAAAAAAAAACCCCAAAAAGAAAAAAACGGTTTCACTGAGCTTATTACTTTAGAATTATTTTCAAGTATATCATTTTATATTTTTTAAATTTTAGAATCAGAATCATAATACTTCATTGATCCCTAGGGGGAAATCATGTAATTTTATAACTTAAGACTAACTTGTAGTATGTTCTCCTGATGTGGATGCCATTTGAGATTCTGTACCACACTGAACCTTCAGCATAAACACAAACACAACACAATACCATATCAACTGCAAATGTAATGGCATGCAAATGAAACTGAACAATTAAATATGCAACATTGTTATACAAAAGAGTATTATATACTTGCACATCAGATGTTTGGGATATTGAAGGTGACCTATAAAATACAGATCCAATGATTAAGAAGAAAATGTTATAAAACATGACATGCTTTAGTGGCCATCAAATGCTAACATTAAAGTGTTAAGAACATTAGATGTTTATATACCTGCCACAGAGGCCAGATCAATGTGCTAGAAGGCAGCCAACTTACCGATGTATAGGCTCTGGTGTACTTGGTGGAGGTTATCCACCAATGCTGTGGATCCAAGGTTATCATATTGGCTCTAAAATTTGCGACCCAACAGTACATGTACAACAGAATTCCTGTTTCCTACCCAGCGCGGTAGTAAAAGAACCTGCAGTCAGCTGAGACTGAAGAAATCACTTGGATGAGTGACTGGAAGGTCAGGGGGTCGAATCCACTGAACGGCTACCCTGAGGTACTGTCCCTACACACTGCTTGGGCACTGGATTGGCTGCCCCCTGCTTGGCTACAGTGAAGCAGTGGGCAGCCACTCCTTCCTATGAGTAATTTCCCTACGGGGATAAATAAAGTATACATCATTAACCAATTATAAACTGGTTTGTTGTTTGCATTTTTTTTTCTCCTGTTAGTTGGACCCTATAAGTATAAAAACTAAAATTACCTTTGAACAGAGAGTGTTTTTAAAAAGTTGCGCTCATGAGGACAGCGGGTTTATCTTGCAGCACAACACAAAGTTGCCATATTTCATCAAAGTTTAAAACACTTCACTGAGAGTGAAGGTGCAGAAAATCCAAAATGTAATATCTTAATTTCATGACATTTTCATGACACATGGTCTCGGACAAATCATACATGACCCAGCATTGTTCAAAGAATGCAAGCTTTCTTATTGTGAGTTGCCACAGCTGCCAGAGAGGGGCAGATTTCTGGCTGATCTTAATGAGTCGTTGTTGCTCTTTCTCTCTGAAATTGCTTTACAGAGGATGTAACGTCTGTGATAAGCAGTGAGCTTTGTGTCCTTGTTGTGATTCAGAAATTACTGATAAGTGGATAACTGGAATATATAGTTTATAGATGTGGTGTGACACTTGTGCTATTTTTAACAGGACCCCAGAAAACTTTACAGTACTCATGCAACTTTACCAAACTTTTGATGGCTAGATGTGAAGTTCCTGCTGTAAATGCATTCACTCTTTATATTCAGAAATCTGAGCGACATTAAGAGATGTCAGAAATCTTGTATTTAAAATAAATGAGGGAAGTACAATGAGGAATGAGAGAACTGACAGCTTTTATTTTAATGACCCTATCTCAGTTCTTTTAACACAATATATCAGAAAATAAGTTGGTGAAATCTGGACTGATGAGTTTATTGTCAGCATTTTAATCATGAGTTTAAAGGCTGTAGGTTGCAGCCACTGCTCGGTGTATTAATGTAACAGGGCTCAATGCTGGTTCTAATTTCAAGCTTTTCTTTGTGAAATAATTTAGAAATTCATATTTTATTGCACAAATCATTATTTAAATGAGAATTCTTTATTTCTATGTGTGTGATTCTTGCAGTCCTCCATAAGAATCCCACCCTGGTGTAACATTGTTAAAGAGAGACGAGCGTCAGATGGTTCCAATTCTCAGCACCGCTCTTCTCTTTTCCTGAGTCCTTAGCAATTCTCCTTCCCAGGATGACGTTTTCATCGAGGCAAAGGAAAACAAAACACCACGTGGTTACGCTGCGCAGCTGAGTCACGTGACCGCACAGTAACAAACCACAGCAGAGTCGGAAGAGTGGGGCGGAGCAAATGTGTGCAGGAGAGGAGTCGAGCAGAGAGAGCTGCTTTGTCATGAAACGGGAGTAAAGTAGTGAACTTAGAGGAGAGAAACAAACTAAAGTATCGATCATAAACCACTACCAACGTCCTGATCGATATCTGCATCGATCTGCCCACCCTTGTCTCCTGGATCGTAGCTGAGATCAGCGTGAACCACGTGGGTCTCTGCTCCCTGATCTGTTTCCTGTGTTTGGAAAGAGTTGCAGCTTCATCGCGGAGTTTCTCTCGGTTTGTGGGCTCATCTAAAGGTAAGCACCGAGCTAACTTTACTGTGAGTTCAGTTCATGTTGAGTTTAGCTCCTGAACAGTGGCGGTCGTAGCCTGTTTGGCGCCCTGGGCGAACACTCCCTCTGCCCCCCCCCCCCCCCCACGCACAAAACATATTAAGGATTGTACATTAACATAAAACTGTTGTACACACACATATGAAGAGAGAGAGAGTATACATTGTATGCAAACTGCTACCAAACAGCCATCATAATTCGTCATACAATGAGAACAGGACAAATCAACAAGTGACACTGACTAATTAATATTAAAATCTGTAACATAATGTACTGTTTGCAGTTTAGTCTGTTGCTGTTGCTATTTTTACCATTTCTTCTTGGAGCAACTGTAACCCACATTATTTCCTTAGGGATTAATAAAGTATTCTGACTCTGATTGTTTCAGGATGAGCTGCCATTATCCAATCACACGTCTGCTTACCTGCATCTTTTGCTCGTTTCTCCTCCTCCTCTTTTCTCTTTTTTCTAAACTGAGCACCTGATGGCTTTGAACTTTTCTTGTCCATCTTACATTGGTTTTAATTTTGCACTCCAGTATGAACACCCATTCCTCAACCCGAGGATCACCACAACAGACCTACACCTTAGTTCACAGATTCACTTAGTCTAGGGTGCATTTCTGAGATTTCACACAACCCAGGATTCAAATCATGAATCCATAATGGACTTGGATTTACATCATTATGAATGAAATGTGCTCTATCTGGAAGCAGCAGGACCCCCTCCCCTTTCGATGGGTTGTGTGTGAGACTTTAAATCAGGGGTCACCAACACGGTGCCCGCGGGCACCAGGTCGCCCGCAAGGACCACATGAGTCGCCCGCGGGCCTGTTCTAAAAATAGCTCACCATAACAACTTACCAGTAAGCTGCATCTATTTTTATTTTTTCTTGCTATTTTTTTTTAATCACAATTGCATTGGCGTTAATTTGTTAGAGATAATATATAAAAAAATGTTTATTATTAAATATTAGATCATGATCTAATATTTAGTGCTAGCTGGTCTCCACGGAAACAGTTGCCGTGAAGACCAGCAAAGGCAAAGGTGAGGAGATGAGGAAAACATGGCGGAAAAAAGGAAGAAAACATATAATTTTCACAGTGAATGGGAGGAAGAGTTCTTTTTTACCACTGTGAAAGATTCATGCGTGTGTCTCATTTGCGGGGCAACTGTGGCAACGGCAAAGCGGCACAACGTGGAGAGACATTTCCGAACGTGTCACACAAGCTACCATGCCAACTACCCAAAGGGCAGCACACTGCGAGCGGAAAAGGCCCGCGAATTAAAGGCAGGTTTGAGCAAACAGCAGTCTTTTTTTCACGAGACCGGTGAAAAACTCTCAAAAAGCAACCGAAGCCTCATTTAGAGCTACACATTTCATGATTAAGAAAAAGAAGGCATTTTTAGACGGGGAGTATTTCAAAGAAGCAATGATGATAATTGCAAAAACTGTGCTTAAAGACGAGAAATATGGAAACGATGTAATCTCCACTCTCTCTGATGTCCAGCTGGGGGCAACTACAATTGTTAGAAGAGTGTCGGCTATGTCCGGGAACTTGGCCGATCAGTTGGATCAGGATCTGGCAAAGTGCAGTTGGTTTAGCATCCAGTGTGACGAGTCCGTCGACAGCAGCAGTACAGCACAGCTGATGGTCTTTATCCGGATGGTATTTGATGGTTTCTCCACAAAAGAAGAACTTCTGACACTACTGCCGCTAAAGACAACAACGAAGGGAGTTGACATCTATAACGCGGTGAAGGAGTTTTTCGCGAAGAAAAAGGTACCGTTGGAAAAGCTGGTATCAGTGACTACCGACGGGGCTCCTGCTATGATCGGCCGACATACGGGATTCATCGCTCACTGTAAAGGTGACACAGAGTTCCCAAACTTCATGCATTACCACTGCATCATTCACCAGCAGGCGTTATGCGCAAAGGTGATCGGCTTCGAGCACGTCATGACTCCCGTCGTGAAGATCATAAACAGCATCCGCTCCAGAGCTAAACAGCACAGAACATTCAAGGTGCTATTGGAGGAGCTGTCAGCTGAATATGGTGACCTGCTACTACATACGGAAATCCGATGGCTCAGCAGGGGACGGATTTTGCTTCGTTTTTTGTCACTTTTGGGTGAAATCAAGGAGTTCATGCAATCCAAAGGGGAAGACACATCTCTGCTGGAGGACACTGAGTGGACACTTGACCTTGCGTTTTTAACAGACATTACTGGGAAACTGAACCATTTGAACTGTGAGCTGCAAGGCAAAGGTAAGACTGTTGCTGACATGATAAGTGCTTTAAATGGATTTAAAGCCCAGATGAACATTTTCTCTGTGCATTTACAGAGAAAAAAGGTGCTGCACTTCCCCTCTGTGCAGATGGTGCTGAAAGACAATGCTTCTGCATCTGAGACTTTTGACAAAGTTGCAGAAAAGTACACTCAAGTCATAAACCGACTTGGTCAAGAGTTTGAGAACAGGTTTTGTGACCTTGATCAGCTTGAGCCATGTGTCTCATTTGTTTCCAATCCTTTCATGAATGTGGACACAACATGCATTGCTGAGCAACTAAGTTCAATGTTCAGCTTGGATGCTGGACAGGTGGAAATCGAAATTGTAACATTGCAAAATGATGTCCACCTCAAAGCCTATCTGGGTGCACCAAACTTTTGGTGCCTTGATGACGTGGTGTGTGCACAGCAGCTATGAAGGTTGCCAGCCTGTTTGGTTCAACCAATCTTTGTGAATCAGCCTTTTCTGACATGAACTTCATCAAGAACAAACACAGAACACGCCTCTCCGATGCACATCTGCAAGACTCACTCAGAGTTGCAGTGTCAAGTTATACCCCAGATTACAACACACTGGTGAACAGCATGCAATGCCAGGTTTCCCACTAACAGACAAAGAAAGCCATATTAGATGTTCTCAGTGGCAACATTACAGTGTCATGTCAAAGTTGAATTTAATTATTGAAAAACAAATGTGTTTGTTAAGTGTAACATGTGACAATTTGCTTTAAAATGCTGCCAATTTGGTGAAAAGTTCTGTAAAATTTGAAAGTTGATTTTTTGTATGTTACATACATACAAAAATAATGTATGTAACAGTGCATGATTTGTTAAAATTTTAGTGGTAAGTGAAAATGTTGTAGAAGTGATCACTTCAAAATGTAAATACTTGCAGAGATATATAGAAATAAAGCGTTGCATATTGATATTTATGTTTCCTACCTTGTTTCCTAATTGCATTCTTTATAATTATGGTGGAAAAATAATTAACATAATTAGTGTCCGTACATAGATGAATATCATTAATTATTAATGATAACACATAATTAAGTTAAACTGAGGAAATTTGTTATTTGAGAAGTGTGTGTCAAACTGGTAGCCCTTCACATTAATCGGTACCCAAGAAGTAGCTCTCACTTTCAAAAAGGTTGGTGACCCCTGCTTTAAATCATCAAACTGTAAATTAAAAATTTTAAATTGTTATTGATCCCTTTACCCCTGGTCCTAAAGTGTACATTTATTTTCTTACTCTTCTTATATTTTTTGTTTGTTTACTTGCATTGTTGTAACTGGAGCCTCGTCGTCTCGTCTCTCTGGACTGTAAGTAGCGGAGATGACAATAAAGTTTACTTTGACTTCAGCAGCGAGCAGGAGCACCGAGGAAAAACATGGGTGCAAATTATAAGTCTGTATCATGGTGTCTGGTGTTTTCGTGTTTGTTGGTTTGTTTTTATTTTGTTTTATTTTGCGAGTTGGTTATTAGATGCTGCTCCAGCCGCCGCCCCGCCCTCTCCTCTCTGTGCCGCAAGCAGCAGGCGCACCTCGCAAACGAAGGGCGCCCTTACTCCCAGCAAATGGGCGATAGAAAACCGATCGGTGCTTATGCCATTCCCAATATGCGCTGGCTGGGGAGCATGAGTATGAGCATTTTTTTTTTTTTCTTTTGCCGATGCCCGTGATGCCGCCCCCCCCACCACGGTGCCTACAGCCTCATTTATATTTGAAGTGACCCGAGCAATCAGTAGTTTTCTGATGAGGCAGCAGCTCTCCAGGGCAGAGACAATGTTCTTATTTTTCTCCTCCTTCTCCCTGAGGGTCTTCCACTTTAAGCTGGGTCCTTTTTATTCCAGTCTCTCTGTAAATAGTTATGTTGTTTATATTTATGTTTAATGTTTTTCTGTTTGAGAATTTTAATATTATTTGAAATAAATTTTTGTAATGACTAATGTCTCAGTTCTACTACACAGCAGATATTGGCACAGAACTTGACACATGTAGAATTTATTTCATATTATACTAATGAAAATACTAATACTAATGTATAGCAACATAGTGATGACCAACATAGTGATGACCAATTATTTAAGAGAATAAAGAGAGGTTAGTTCCAGGAGCTGCCCCGTCGTCCAGGGGCAGCACCTGGAGCAAATGGTGAAACTCACCAAACTGCTCACGCCTCTGGAGGACCTGATGGACCCAGGTACGGTGAGGACGTCCTTTACGCCGCTGCTCTGTTCTCCACAGTAAATAGAAAAGGGAGACTCTCTCTTCAAACGCTAGCTCGACAGCTGCCATCTTGCAAACATACCGTCTGGCACAACTTCCTCCCACATTTCCACTTCAATAATTCACGTTGGACACGCGTCGAGGTGCGAATTTGCATGCGTCAAGCTAGGGGCGTCTGGCGCGTTTTGGTCGTGTCTACTGCATTCGGTGTGAACACACCATAAAATCTGGGACTCTCCACCATTTGAACCTAGAACTGAAGAAGCTTCTCAGACGAGAGGTGAAACGTCTTCAAGCAACTTAATGAAGTGGTGATCATGTCCAGGCCGTGTTTTATAATCACAGGGGTTGCTGAAGGTGTTGAATGTCTTGGGTGGGGGAGTAACAGGTCATTGTTGGTAGAATCCACAGCAGGAGCTGTTCAGGCTGATGACTAGGTGTGAAATGTTGGTAGAGTGGGGTCTTTATGTTTGTGCTTGGTTCACTGTCTGAGTGTTTTCCAGACAGAATCAGAGTCATTAGCTGAAAACAGTTTTTGGAGTTTAGCCTCACTAAACCTGAACAAGGAATGAATGAATACCTTTATTTGTCAGTTGCAGTTGCCTGCAACTGAAATTGCTGGTTTCCAAAAGGGAGTCAGCATGAGAAGAAAACAAGAACTCCATAGCAGATAAAGTAAGCACCGATATTATCATACCATAACACCATAAAACACAGACAAGCAACATGGGGGAGTATGCCGTGTGCACAGCTGCATCTGCAATCTTGCGATCCCGACTCCGGTTGAGCCGCTGTCCACATGGGAGGTATGCATGGGGAGGCGTTGGATTCGAGTAAGGGAGGGTGGTGGTGAGGGCGTATCAGTGTACATGTGTGTGTGCGTTTCGGGATGCGTGTCCTGTGTTCAGCCTGAGAAAGTGGCCTTCCGCCTATTAGGCAAAGATCAACAGTCCGCAGCCTACTGAGGTGGCAATGAAGAATCAGGCAAGAGAGTCAGCTCGTTCTCGTTATCATATCTGAGGGAAGAATTGTTGTTGTTCGCCTCAGCCTTCAAGTGTCCAGCTGGCGCCTTCAGGGTGGGGGGTAGCCGCATGAGAAATCATGGTTATGTTGTTTTCGGACGAACAGACTGCATCAATTTTACAGTTGTTCTTAATGTCCATCACTGGTCTCCAGGTGTATCTCCCGTTTAAGAGCTGTGAGCTCCTCCAAGATCTTTCCCATATTTTGTTCAGTAAGAACAGTCCCAGCACTCACAGCTCTTCCCACACTTTCGATCATAGCGGCTAGCCTTGTGCCGGTTTGAACAGCAGTCACCACTTTCTTCAATTTCCGATAAGCCAGGGCCATGCCAGCTCCGATCAGCAAGAATCCTGTTATCATGGTTCCAAATAGGTAGATGTCTCCAATATCCTCGATAGACAGTCCCGCTAGGCACACAACATGCCACTTCTGCCACCCGTCCATCGTGTATCCAGCAGGGAACGTCCCTTCAGGACACTCGGGCTCTCCCGAACCCAGGCTTCTCGTTGAGAATAGAGTGCCAATTGCGTTAAGGGACCAGTTGATCAAATTCATAGTTCTTCTTTAGGTTTTAGAGAACAAGACTGAGAATGAGACACTCTCTCAGGGTTTGACTCAGACAAGACCAGACAACGACATAGAAGCAAGCGAGCAGGGAAGATAACCGGGAGGAGAGCGTGAAAGAGGTGTCCGTCTCCTCCGAGAGCCAAAGTGGAAAAAAAGAAACTGTCTCCCCTTTAGCTTAGCTGTGAACCAGAGCTCGTCAGTATTCTAACTCACCCTGGTGTGTGATGCTGTGCAGCTTCCTCACAGATGCTGATGTTACAGGACGTCACAGCATCTCTATAATAATCCAAATTGTTAATAACAATCCTGAAAACCTGCCAGTCGGTGCAGTCCAGACACACCTGCAGATTCTCCACAGCCTCATCAGTCCACTGCTTCAGTGTCTTTACAAAAGCTTAAGACAGTTTCAGTTTGTGCCTGTTTGCAGGGATCAAGTGAACCGTGACATGGTCTGAGAATCTTGATGTAGTTTGAGATGATGACCCTCTTACTATCAGCTCACCTTCTGTTTTGTAGAGTATTTTTTTTATCCATTTTGTTTAATAAAATCTATGAGGTTCAAATGAAGCACCAAACTGCAGTTACTCAATCAGTGGAGGTTTATTACTGCAGTTTCTCACCACTGTTGTTAACTGAAGGCTGACACACTGACTGAAGACATTTAGTTTGAGTGGATTTGAGCTTTCCATCTCAGCTTCGTTTGGTCAAGGATGAAATACATATAAATATATTTTTGTTCCAGCTGATCATCAGGAGGAGACGAGCCATTTAGACTCAGCTCAGCCACTACAGAGGAAACAATGACTTCAACCCAAAAGGTGAGCAAGAATATCTGTTATTGAACCTGTGTGCAGGTTACAACTCTCATTGTAGCACATCATTGTAATGTGATAATATCAGCAGAAGGTGGTGGTAACACACCTACGACGTGTTTGTTGACATCTTTGATTCCACTAATGGAGTTTCAGTTTGTTCCACGACTGCATTTCACTCACTACCTCTGTTTGTATCTCTGTCACTGCAGGACCAACATGGAGCGAGAAGTCAGCGCTCTCAGGAGGCCGACAAACCTCACAGAAGAAAGAGAGAGAAAACATACAGCTGTGAGGAGTGTGGGAAGGATTTTACTCGGGCCGACAGCTTAAAAACACACCAACTCATCCACAGTCGAGTTAAAGCTTACAGCTGTGAGTTGTGTGGAAAATCTTTCACCCTGGCTGGAAACTTGAAACGACACCAGCTGACCCACAGTGGAGTTAAAGCTTACAGCTGTGAGTTGTGTCGAAAGTTTTTCAACCAGGCTGTACACTTAAAGAGACACCAACTCATCCACAGTGGAATTAAACAGTACAACTGTGACTTGTGTGGAGATATTTTTACCCACCCTGGAAGCTTGAAAAGACACCAACTCATCCACAGTGTAGTTAAACCGTACACCTGTGACTTGTGTGGAAATGCTTTTACCCAGGCTCAAAGCTTAAAAACACACCAACTCATCCACAGTGGAGTTAAAGCGTACACGTGTGACTTGTGTGGGAAATCTTTTACCCAGGCTCGACACTTAAAAGCACACCAACTCATCCACAGTGGAGTTAAAGCACACAGCTGCAATCAGTGTGGCAGAGCTTTTACTCACAGTAGCCACTTACAGAATCATCTAGTTACCCACTCTGGAATTAATAAGTACAGATGTGACATTTGTGGAAAAACTTTCAGTCGCAATGGGGACCTAAATAGACACATCCGCATTCACACTGGACAGGATGTTTACTGCTGTGATCAGTGTTGGAAACCGTTTACAACAGATGCACAGTTACAAAGCCACATGCTTAGCCACACTGAGGAGAGACCTTATAAATGTGACCTGTGTGATAAGACTTTTAAATCTCCACGTTACCTGAAAATACACCAACAGATCCACACCAGAAAGAAACTCTACAAGTGCAGTTACTGTGAGGTATGTATTTATATTTATATCTTCTAATTTCAGTGTCACTGTTTGGCTCATTAAATTGTGTTAGCATGTTAGTAATTCTACTGGACTCAATGGCATCTACTGGAATTTGGAAAATGTCAGTAAAGAACATGATGAGTCATCTAACTAACAGCAATTATTACTGTTACTTTGTATCCATATTTGAGGATTTACAGTTGCAATTGTTTTGAAGCATTATTTAAATTAGTCCTAAGAGCAACTGGTGGAAAGTCACCTTAATTCCAGTCACTCTGCAGTAACTGGATCGAATGGAATATGGATCTTGTAAATGGCACTAATTGATCTTCTCGGATGGGAGGTGAAACATCTTTGAGAAACTTTAAAAACTCCAGATGCTTTTCTTTACAAGCTCCTTAGACTACGATAATGTACGCCTGAGAACCTTCACAGACTGGGTATGATTTTACAACTCCTTTAAATTCTGATTCAGTTTGATTTTGACTATTATAATTATTCCATTTAGCATGGATATATATAGTGTAGAGGAACCCTGTAAAATAAATATATTCATTTCCAAATAAAGAACAGATCTTAACACAGTTACTTATGGTACTTTTTAAATTTTATTTCTGAGATTTGTGGTATTTCACAGTATATTTCCTCCATTTTGCACATGGACATCTGGTTTTATTTGTGGTCTCAGTCCCAGCTCACTTAACTCTCACTTCCAAGTTTCAAAAAAAGAAATATATTTAAAAATCTCCTGAAATTTCCTTTCCTAATAATTTCTGTGAATGTGTGAGTAAGGTATGTTGTATAAGGTGCTTTGAGTGCTCAGAGTGGAAAAGTGCTCTATATGAACCAGTCAATTTTACTTGTATTCACTAACTTAACAACAGGAGGGTCATCTAACTAAAACCAATCAGTGTATCCCACCTGACCCCCTCAGAATCAGCTGACTTTTAATAGTCTCCAAGTTTTATTTAAATGTCCTATGTATGTATAAGTATGGTGAGAGTCTGTTTGCAGCCAGGGTAGCAGTGCTTCTTGCTGTTCCTCTGCATCACAGACATTTATTGTAGCCCATTAAGCTGTTATAATGTAAACAGTAAAATATAATTGGATGTTGTCAGAGATGCTCTTTATTTCAGGTGGTGTTCAGGATTAAAATGTTGAAGGACTGACTCACACTGTCTTTGTGTCTTTGTTTAGAAGCAGAGTGACACAGATGGATCCAGTTTTCAACCCTATTGTCAGTGTGGTGGTGGGAAAGCGTTTCGTTGTGACCTTTGTGGAAAAACTTTCAACCAGCAACGAAGCCTAAAAAAGCATCAGCTTAGACACACACAAGACAAAATGATCTACTGTAAAGAATGTGGAAGAGGCTTCCCCACTCAATCTGATTTTAAACAACATGAACTGTTCCACGGTGGGGTTTAAAAGCACGCCTGTAACCAGTGCTTACCAGCTTAAAAGACATAAACGAGTCCACACAGGAGAGAAACCATACAAGTGTAGACACTGTAACAAAAGGTTCTCACAATCGAGCAGTCGTAACCTTCATGAACGTACACATGTTGAAGGGAACTTCAGCTGTGACCAGTGTGACAAGAGCTTCAAGAATCTCAGTTCATACTCCGAACACAAACGATCCCATTCTCATTATACATTATCTGCTCTGTGCAAACAGAGTAAGCGTGATCATTAAATCATTCCTATTACTGAATCACAATGACTCTGCAGAGACAGAAAGATCCTCTTCTGGGGCCCGTTCTTCGTACCTCGCTAAGTAAGTTAGCTGGATTTGATTGTTGACCATTTCGTGTGATCTTGGATCGTTCGGTTCTCCGAAGCTCATCCGGGACTTGCTGTCATAGCAACAGATCTGTAAGCGTAAACCTGCTCGGGAGCAGGCTTACTTTATGTAAACAGGATTAGATCGCGGCCACTCAGGTATGTCCGCTTCATGTATACGAAAGCAACAGCGATATTTTACCACTGTTTTTCCATAAATAAATATTATCAATCTAACTAAAGATAATGCAGCACTTGATCCTTTTATTGATTTCATACAGATACATACAGGTCATTTCCTAAAAAAGGGAAATGTACTATTAATCATTCTATTTCATGTATGTGATTATTACAGATGTAATTCATATTTCAGAGTAGTAATTGTAAATTACTTCGTGTAATCAAGATGAGAGACCACGGCTATAAAAGCGAAGGTGGATTTGGGAAGTCTGTCGCAGCCATGTCCTGTCCGTATACGCGAGCCACCCATTGTGGAAGGTGCAAGATTGATAAGGAGAGTCCTCAGAATTCAGCGTTTATTGCGGGATAGACAGGATCCTTTAGCTCAGCGCGACAGTGTGCTCATAGAGAGATATCGATTTTCCCGTGAGGGTATTATTTACTTAACCAACTTGTTGACGAGGGGGTGCAGGACCACCACCTGTCTTTTTTTGCTCTGCCCTTTTCTTGGTTGCTGTTATGAACAAACAAACAGATTATTTCAGGGTCTCTTTCCAAGAGACGAAAAGCAATATAAGTGATAAATATTACCATTCTGTAGAATATTCTTATATTTCACTTTTACTTGTTCCCATGTTCTAGTGGGTCCTGTCGTGGCTCTAATGTGAAAGAGGATATAATGTAATATAATATAATAAATTTACCCTACCGCCTACTGGTGTTGGCCAGAGGGGCCGATGGCGCGATATGGCAGCCTCGCTTCTGTCAGTCTGCCCCAGGGCAGCTGTGGCTACAACTGTAGCTGCCTCCACCAGTGTGTGAATGTGAGAGTGAATGAATAGTGGCATTGTAAAGCGCTTTGGGTGCCTTGAAAAGTGCTATATAAATCCAATCCATTATTATTATTATTATTATTATTATTAATATTATTAAATTACTTACGAGTTTAATTTGTCAGCAACTTTCTGCCAGCCCTCTCTCCTTGCTTTTGCAGCCTTTGCAGTGTTCCCTTGCGTTTTAATTAAACTCTGAAACTCCTGAAATCCCTCAATCAAGAGTTCTTGCTCTGCTGCCGAAAAATACCGAGCGCGCTCCTTCAACATTTTCGCCGACCAATCAAAGGGTTGCCGATCAATGTTTCTACTATCGATGCGTAGCCCCTGTTAAGCCACCCAGTGATCTCACATTACTTCATCCAGCTATACTAATCGTCAACAACAGGTGTGTTCGGAGAACCGGAATAGCGAGCTCAAAGTTGGCGCGATGATTTGATCTTGGATGTAGTAAGCGAGGTACGAAGAACGAACCCCTGGTTTCAGGGTCAGACTTAAAAACCTTGAGATCAGGCTCCACAGAGTTCAGATGGAATCTCCTGTAAAGAGTGTCAGCTGATGTCACACTTGGATCTCACAAGGTAGCTCTGATTTCTGGACCTGCAGTAAATAATCCTGAATCTTAAATTTAATAAGATGCAAATATAGATGTGTACATCAAGTTTTTGTGTTTTAATTTTAATGGATTTTATTGCTCTGAAATGTTATTCCTGTCACATTTACATAATTCCCCCTCAGAAAACAGTAGTGTTTAGTTGTAATACTTGTATTATAAAGTTATAGAAATATCTTTTAAAGCCAACTGATAAGTGTCAGTCTTGGTAGCTGGGGATCGGTCTGCCAGGGCCTCCGCTCCTGGCCACCGCCTGACTCGCATTGCACCCGACCCCTACCGTGCCTCCTGCGGGTGGTGGGCCTGCAGGAAGATGGGCCCCTGTCCCTTTTTCGGGGTGTGTCCCCATGGACTAAGGCCCGGCCAGCATACGCTCGCCCTCGGGCACCCTCCCCGGGCCTGACTCCAAGGCGTGTCCCCGGTAACCATATCCCAGGCAGGGTGAACTGTTCCCTCGATGGTCTTTTCACAGGGGTCTTCTGAATCGCTCTTTGTCCAACCGATGCCAAACGGATGATGTCACAGGTTCGGAGTTTTGACTGCCGTCCCCTCTTAATTTAACTGTGATTAATATGTTATGAAGCTTAACTTTAATCTCAGCCAAACCGATTTACTCAAATAAAACTTTGAAGTAGACCAAACATTAAGATTTGGAAGTTATCTAAGAGACTTGTATATCATGTTTAACCTGAGTAGGAAAAAGGCCGAGGGGGGGTTGAAAACGATGTGTGGGAGTCTGTTCTCGCTGGGCTCTAGTGATCCTTGACCTCGCAGTCTGCTATCAAGCTGGTGGGTAACAGGCATCTCCGGAAACGTCGAAGCACTTTTGTATGTATGGGATATCTTGATAAATCAAGCAGATATTTGAAGTTTACACAACTACATTCTATCCTGAAAATAACTTAAAAGTTTATTTTGTGACCCAGAAAGAGTAATATTTAAAAAAATTTAGCCACGCTCCTCCGCCATTGCCGTGTTTAAATTTTGGACAAAATGCATTCTGGGATATTTAGCTGTACAAAGTTCACACAAGTCACCACCAATGCATGCTCGATAAAATGGGCGGAGCGAGAACACATCTGGGAATTTTTTGCGTTCTCTGCTTGATGCGCATGTCACTGTCACTACCTGATCTGTACTGGAAACCCGATCGGTACCACACATGTGCGAAAGGCCACTATTTCTGCTCATTTACGATAGTTACGGGTCAGAGTATCTGTTAAGATGTTAACAATATTAAGTATCTCTTAAAATGTTATAATGAAACATTTATATTTAACGTAGAGAAAAATGAAAAATAAAAAGATAGCCACAGATCAGGACTCCCCGATCCTTACTGCACATGTATGTGCAAAGTCAGACCGTACAAATCGGGTCTACACGATTCATACCGCGGATGTGCAGAAGTTTTCTTCTTCTTCTGTTTCTTTTAATGGCAGTTTACTCCCCAGTGTACGAGGATACTGCCACCTGCTGACCGAGCGAATGAACCCTTTTTTTTAACTGAACTGGGCGTGTTAAATTTGATTTAGTGATAGTCGAGTGTGTTTATACTTGTCTGTGTGGAGAGGATTGTTGGAATAGTGATGAGGATTTCCGCTATCACTGTCAATTGTCAGTAAACACTTAATCTGGGTGATGAATCTTCATGTGACATATTACTAGAGCTGTATTATTAAGTCTGTCATTAGGCGCCATTCTTCTTATTTTAAAGCGTTGTTGTTTAATTGGGGGACGCTCTCTGTTAAGGAGAAAAGCATGAATTTGTTTGTATACGGATTATCTGTTGTTTAAATGTCCCGGGCAGTCGAAAAGGAGGCTAGGAGCTAACTGGACGCTAACCGTGTCACTCAAATAATTAACTGTCGCAATGTTGGCAAAGAGAAGAAATGACGTAAGATTTGCGCATGCATGGTATGGATCGGGTAGCGACAGCGTACTTTGAATTGGAACAGTACTGATGACGTGTCATGAGTAGGGATGGGTATCGTTTAGGTTTTATCCGATACCAGTACCAAACCGGTAGTTTTGAAACGGTGCTTAAACGGTGCTCGAACCGGTGCTTAAAGAATGGAGAACACAAAATTGGTCCAAAAACCTCTCATGTTCAGCTGTTTTTTTTATAAAAAGATAACAATGTTAGCCTTTTCTGCAGCTACAGGGGATTTATGGCATCACTCTTGGCCAAAAACTTCTCATGTTTAACTGTTTTCCTCTTTTTCTTTGGTCATTTTAGCCTTTTTGGCCAGGGTGAAGGGAGTATCTGCCATCAAACAAGAAGACAGCCGCATGTAGCTATGATGATGTTTGCTAGTTCACCTTACATGCATTAATGTAATAACGTGGTTAGCCTACTCAACGTAAATTACACACGAACAACATTAAGCTACTCACGCAGAGAAGAGCAGCTGCTGCTGCATCATCATCCTCATCATTTCTGCTACACTGGCAGGGCTAGGGGCCAGGACTCTGCTCTTCGGGTTTTTGGGGGATGTTGCAAACTCCGGGTCCGATAACAGGCACCATACCTGCAGTAGATGCGCTCGGTGTGAGGTCTCGCAGCAAGCTCTCAAATACGGCGCATTTCTCAGCTTGTAACAAAATGCTATACGTCATCAGGTGTTTCATCAGATTCGAGGTGTTACCTCCTTTGACAGTATCACAGTATCAGCTTAAAGCACTTGTTGCAGGCTCCTGAGTTTGCATCTTTTTCTGTGAAGTACAGCCAGACTTTGACCGCTTCACCTTGGGCATTTTTAATCTGTAGCTCTGCTCTAACTGAATGTACGTACCTGGGCCCGCCTACTACGCGTGCAAAGGTAAAATGATTGGCTGGAATCCAAAGTGTGTGACATCTCAGGAAAAAAAACACCGAAATAAAGCACCGAAATGTGCGCAGCTTATCGGTCTGGTTACTACCGTTCACGTCAGAACCTGTGCCATCATCGCACCGGATACCAGTACCCATCCCTAATCACGAGTACACGAGAACACAAGTACGCATATTGAGACAGGTCCAATTTCTTCACCCTCTGCCAGGATTCTGTGAGGAACATAACGTCCAAGCTATCACTCATTAAAAAAAGCCATTTAGTATAAATGATTTGTTGGCATATAGATTTGAAACAAAGAACTGAAAAACACTTGAAATATAGTTGCATATAAGACATTCATGAAAACACAAAAACTGTCATTGTAGTGGGTTTTTTTTTTAGTTTAAAGAATATGATAAATATAAACTACTATGTAAATGATTATTTATGGCAAGAAAATGTATTATTTTCAATTGGATTAATGGAAAACTACCAACAATAACTCAGTGGTATAAAGAAATCTTTAGAGCTTTACCAATGGAAAGACTGAGTGCAAAATTAAGATAAGATAAAGATAAGATAGAACTTTATTAATCCCTCGGGTGGGTTCCTCTGGGAAATTCGACTTCCAAAAAAAGCACAGCAACGACCAAAGTTACAGTTACAGAACTGTTATATATATACACACACACACACACACACACACACACACACACACACACACACACACACACACACACATATATAAATACAGAGACAAATATAAATAAAATATACAAAGGGGATAAATAGAATAAATAGGAATAAAAAATAAAAATACAAGTGAATTGCACATTTCAAGTATTGAGTCTATTGCACCGTTGACTATTTACAAAAAGTATTGCACAAGGTATTGTACAGTGAGGTGCAGAGGCACTACAGCTTAGTTGTTCCCCCCCTCCTTTGTCCTCCTGTAAGTGGCAATGATGATATTTTTTTGGATATGTGGCGCCCTGTAATGGATTACTTATCTGATGATCTGAAGACAACCATAGTGAGAGGGGCAGGCCCACTCCAATGGCGGGTTGGGTTTGTCAGGACAAATGTGTAAATGCGTGGTAGACCAAATTATTTACCATACTGTATTAGTTTTCTGTTTACATGTCTCAGACTGCTTATTATGTTATTTTTGTTTTTGGTTTTTTTTGTTTTTCCTTTGTTGTGGTTCTGGTAGTTGTTTTTGTTTTTTGTTTTTTGGGGAATAAAAGGAAAAAAATAAATAAATAAGAAAAAAGTTTCTCGTACTCATGCTGCCCTGACATACTGCCAACGTATTTTTGGGATAATAATAATAATGGATTGCATTTATATAGCACTTTTCGGGGCCCTCAAAGCGCTTTACAATTCCACTATTCATTCACTCTCACATTCACACACTGGTGGAGGCAGCTACAGTTGTAGCCACAGCTGCCCTGGGGTAGACTGACAGAAGCGAGGCTGCCATATCGCCCCATCGGCCCCTCTGGCCATCACCAGTAGGCGGTAGTTGAAGTGTCTTGCCCAAGGACACAACGACCGAGACTGTCCGAGCCGGGGCTCGAACCGGCAACCTTCCGGTCACAAAACAAACTGCCAAATCTTTGAGGCACGATTGCCCCGATGGCATAGGCACCGATCGGTTTTCTATCGCCCATTTGCTGGGAGTAAAGGCGCCTTCCATTTGCGAGGTGCCCCTGCTGCTTGCCAAACATAGGGAGGAGAGGGGCAGGGGGGGGGGATTCTCTGGCTGGTTGGAGCAGCACCTAATATCCAACTCGCAAAATAAAACAAAATAAAAACAATCCAACAAACACGAAAAGACCAGACATTATAACACAGACTTAGAATTTGCAGCGATGTTTTTTCTAAATTCTATACACGAAAAGTGAGCGCGAGAGCCCTCAGTGTGGCTGCTTGCTGCTTTTCTCAAGTCAAAGTAAAAAGAGGGAGTGTTTGCTCAGGGTACCAAACAGGCTAGGACCGCCCCTGCCCACCTCTACTGATGAGTTTACTGTCAGCATTTTAATTATAAGTTTAAAGGCTGTAGGTTGCAGCAATTGCTCATACACTGTGTATAAATGTTACAGGGCACAGTGCTGGTTCTAATTTCAAGCTTTACATTGTGGATGAATTTACAAATTCATATTTTATTGCACAAATCATTATTTAAGCGAGAATTCTTTATTTCTATGTGTGTGATTCTTGTGGTCCTCCATAAGAATCCCACCCGGGTGTAACATTGTTACAGAGGGATGAGTGTGAGGCTGTTCCAACTCTCAGCACCGCTCTTCTCTTTTCCTGAGTCCTTAGCAATTCTCCTTCCCACGATGACGTTTTCATCGGCACTATCTGATATCCTCGTGTCGGTGTTCCCACATCATCATAATAAATGTTGTTCCAGGTTCAACATTGCAAGTGACCAAACACATTGTTGTGACATCATACTTTTGCGACTCTGGGATAAACCGCCTTAAAAAAATCTACTTAACTTGCGAGAAACCGCCTCTGTCCGCCGATCCAGCAATTGAATTCTTTGCATTTCAGGATACTGATCTTTAATAAACGGTAAGCATCATACATATTGTCCTTGCAAAATTTCATAAATGAATGAACCGTTTGGCTTGCAAAAGTATGTAATAATTATTTGTAATAATTTATTCTGTTTTGGGAGTGTTTTTAATGTATCTGTATTATATTATACATACACATTAAAAGTTGTCAAGGGAAAATTGTATTTAGTAGTCAGTATAATCTTTTAGTTTGCATATGGTAGAATACTGCATGTAGTTATTTGTATTAGGAAATATTCAACCATGTATACTTAGAGGCATATAATCAATTGTGTGTGATCTCTAGCAGGCTGCAGGCTTGGTGTGCACCCCAGGAATGCACCCCCACGTCCTGGGAGCATGAGAGCTTGTACCTTGTCTTATTGTTTTATGGTAGGATTAACGTAGTTACGTCTGTTCTAGTCTAAGTGCTTTAACTGCTTGACTTCCTCACTGTGTTATCTATGGTGAGGCTACCCTCTTCCTGACCAAGGATGTTTTCCCTTTGTGCTTTCATGTATATGACCCTTTGATCAGACACACACACACACACACACACACACACACACACACACACACACACACTGAAGTATAAAATAAAGACCGGGGCAGTGCTCGGCGCGAGTCTCTTAGTAGGGAGCTGCCCTTGCTAGCAAGAGTTCTGTGTGTTTCTCTTCTCTGAGTCTTTGCTGAAGAAGTGTTTTAGAATATTTTCCCTAACAAAAGTGAATCTCTGTCCAAAAAATGCAGTCAGTTTACTTTTTACTCACTATGAGTATCATTCATTATTCTTCCCCAGTAATTAAGGTTAGGATATGTATTTTTTTTTGTTCCAATCCATTCTTCTTTTGCAGCATTTAAATAACCTTTATCAGATTTGATGGTTTTGTTACAGACTTTCCAAAAAAGTGTTTTTCTTTCACAAATGTGGGATTAAATTGTGTTAAAATGTACAAAACAGTGATGTCATGTTTTGAGACGAGGACCCAGGCACAGAGAGACTTGATGAATTTAGGAATCTTATGATTTAATAAAGAAATTTGCTGACTTGCACAGAGAGGATAAAATTATGATGACTGATAACGGAGAAGAAGACAACAGACGACGAGGACAGGGAGGAACAGGGGTTTAAATGCACCAAGGAGACAGTCACAGAGAACTCGGGACAACTGGAGACATTTAAGGATGCAGGGACTGACAGAGACAGGGAAGAAGTCTCATCGTGACGTGTAAAGTTTATTTTGCCTGGCTGGGCAGCTCTCTGGGTGCTCAGCACCCCCAAAGCTCTGATTCTAGAATCGCCCCTGGTTCTAACCTTCATTTCATGGACGCACAGTGTGAGCACTCAGGTCGCATCAGAGCATCGGGCCGTATAGTGTGAGACCCTGCATCGTGACTTACGAACATCTAACCCCTGCGAGTAAATCGTGCAGTTTGAGCAGGAGCTGAATCGCGCGACTGAAAAAATCGCACAGTGTAAGCCGGGCATAAGGAAAAGAGGTTAGCAAAAGGAGATAGGCGGTACTTTTGGAAAAAAAAAAAAAAACTCCGCGTGGTTACGCTACGCAGCTGTGTCGCGTGACCACGCAGCTGTGTCGCGTGACCACACAGCAACAAACCACAGATGAGCAGGAAAAAGGGGGCGGAGCAAAGTGTGTGTGCGTGCGCAGGAGAGGAGTCGAGCAGAGAGAGCTGCTTTGTCATGAAACGGGAGTAAAGTAGTGAACTTAGAGGAGAGAAACAAACTAAAGTATCGATCATAAACCACTACCAACGTCCTGATCGATATCTGCATCGATCTGCCCACCCTTGTCTCCTGGATCGTAGCTGAGATCAGCGTGAACCACGTGGGTCTCTGCTCCCTGATCTGTTTCCTGTGTTTGGAAAGAGTTGCAGCTTCATCGCGGAGTTTCTCTCGGTTTGTGGGCTCATCTAAAGGTAAGCACCGAGCTAACTTTACTGTGAGTTCAGTTCATGTTGAGTTTAGCTCCTGAATGAGGTCTTCTGCTGCTCTCCTCGGTGTCTGTTCACAGTTTATTGTGAACACGTTGAGAGAAGAGTGAGAGAGTGTTTGAAGTGATAACAGGAAGTCAGAGCGATCTGCTGCAGTATCAGGGTCACAATAAATTTTATAGTCCAGCTGCTGTGGATGAACACATGAGAGGCTGTAAACTCCTACAGTCTCATTTTAATGAGTCTGGCTGCTGTAAAGTGATGCACAGGAAGATGGTAAATGGCCTGTATTTGTATAGCGCTTTACACATTCAGTCACCCACACACTGGTGATGGCAAGCTACAGAGGCGAGGCTGTCGGACACTGTTGCCACCGGGCCCTCTGAACACAATGGGTGAAGTGTCTTGCCCAAGGACACAACAACCGAGACTGTCGTAGCTGGGGCTTGAACCAGCAACCTTCCGATTACAAGACGAACTGCCAACTCTTGAGCCACAATCGCCCCGATGTTAACAACAGATGTTAACAACAGATGTTAACAAAAGCTAATGAAACAGAGATGAAAGTTCATGTTTGAAAGCACTGAGAATTAAAATAAATGGTGGTGGTTAATGTGCAGCTCTTGGTGATTTGGGGGAAGAATTATGTTTTTAATCCTGTTGGGTATTGAATGGTGGTGTCACGGTTGTGGCAGCAATCGTGTGGTGTTGTGGAAAGGACCCTAAATGCTGGCATATATTATATGGCTCTGACCTTTTAACTACATTTCCAGTCACTCCATTTATGGCGTGACCTTTTAACAGACCAACATGTAAAAAGCATAAGTGAGCAGTCCTGCTAATCTTATAACAAGAGGAACATGTGGATTCTTATGCACAACAAAAATTACAGCGAAGAGTCTGCTCCCTGCATGCTGTTCTGTTTTGTAGAGTTTTCTATACATTTTGTTTAATAAAATCTATAAGGTTCAAATGAAGCACCAAACTGCAGTTACTCAGTTGGTGGAGGTTCAGTAGTGCAGTTTCTCACTGTCATTGTTAACTGGAGGCTGACACACTGACTGAAGACATTCAGTTTGAGTGGATTCGAGCTTTCCATCTCAGCTTCTTTTTGTCACGGGTGGAATACATATTGTCAGGGATTAAACAATTATCAAAACACTCGGGTGAAGAAACGACACTCAGACACTTCAACAGTTTAACGTGCACGGGTGAGAGTTCAACAGATACTCACACCCCGCACTGGTCTTACGTCTTTATTTATACTTCATGGTACATGGTGAAACGCACAGATAAAACAGGAACTTAGCTGCACGCCCTTCACTCGTGGGTGGAGAACATGCAGTTCCTGGAACTTAATCTAACAATAACAGCTGGTTTTCACAACTTAATGTGGTTAATGCTTTGTACGCTATCTATGGCAAACCTTCTGTTGCTATGTGCTGACAACTAGAATATGCTTAAAGAAATGAGCTCTTGCAAGGATGGTTATATTTGCACACATCCCTTGTGATCTCCTCGAACAGTGGTGGCCCACTGTTCAGAGAGTTCATGATAGAAAGACGTTTGCATAAGCAGAAATATTAAACACTTATCAGTATATCACTCAGTTACATTTCATGACAATAAAAGCTTAAAATACTCTAACACATATAAATATGTTTTGTGTTCCAGCTGATCATCAGGAGGAGACGAGCCATTTAGACTCAGCTCAGCCACTACAGAGGAAACAATGACTTCAACCCAAAAGGTGAGCAAGAATATCTCTGTTATTGAACCTGTGTGCAGGTTATGGAGTTTCAGTTTGTTCCACGACTGCATTTCACTCACTGCCTCTGTTTGTATCTCTGTCACTGCAGGACCAACGTGGAGCGAGAAGTCAGCGCTCTCAGGAGGCCGACAAACCTCACAGAAGAAAGGGAGAGAAGAAACACACCTGTGACGATTGTGGGAAGGGTTTTATCAAGGCTAAACACCTGAGAGCACACCAACTCATCCACAGTGGAATTAAACCGTACAGCTGTGACTTGTGTGAAAAATCTTTCACCCAACTTGGACACTTAAAAACACACCAACTCATCCACAGTGGAGTTAAAGCATA
The DNA here is from genome assembly GCF_965226115.1 of Aulonocara stuartgranti. Lineage (NCBI taxonomy): Eukaryota > Metazoa > Chordata > Actinopteri > Cichliformes > Cichlidae > Aulonocara > Aulonocara stuartgranti. Next base: position 33,485,765 of record NC_138960.1, read on the forward strand.
CAGCTGTGATCAGTGTGGTAAATCTTTTGCTCTCAGTTGCACCTTAAAACGTCATCGAGTTACCCACTCTGGAATCAAAGCGTATAGATGTGACATTTGTGGAGACACTTTCAGTCGGCTAGGGACCCGAAATATTCACCAACGGATTCACACTGGACATGATGTTTGCTGCTGTGTTCAGTGTGGGAAACTGTTTACAACAGATGCACAGTTACAACGCCACATGTTTACCCACAATGAGGAGAGACCTTATAAATGTGACCTGTGTGATAAGACTTTCAAATCTCCAAAGTCCCTGAGAAAACACCAAGAGATCCACACCAGAAAGTAACTCTACAAGTGCAGTTACTGTGAGGTATGTATTTATATTATTATCTTCTTATTTTAGACTGAGTGTTTGGAACAACTCTGTTAATTAAATTGTGTTAGCATGTTAGTAATTCCACTGGATGCAAAGGCATCGACTGGATGTCCGTAAAGAACATAATAAGTCATCTTACTAAAAACAATGATTCCTGTTACTTGGTATCCATGTTTGAGGTACAGTTGCATTTTTTTGAAGCATTGTTTAAATTATTTGTAATTTTCCAACCTCAACCTTCATGTAGATTATAGGGATGGGTAGTCTAAGGAGCTTGTAAAGAAAAGCATTCGGCCTTCTTTAAGTTTCTTGAAGACGTTTCACCTCTCATCCGAGGAACTTCTTCAGTCTTTAGAACAATTAGTTCCATTCACAAGGTCCCAATTTAATTCACTTGATTTGGTAGAGAGTCTCAGCGTTTTTAAACCCTTAGGGCTTTAAAATCTGGGAAAACCTTCACAGACAATAGGGCTGGGTATTGTCACTGATTTCTAAAACTCATTCAGTTCTGATTCACAAGGTCCCGATCCAATTAGTTTAGACTGAATTTGATTTTGACTTTATGTGCTGCCAGACATCTGGCTTTAGTTTTGGCTTCACCCTCAGTGGAGTCTCAGTCCCTGGTCACTTGACTCTCACATGGCCCCCTCTTGTTACCCACTTGCAAGTTTCATACATGGCAAAATACATTTAAAAATATATATTGTACATATCAGAACTGCTCTATTTTACTTGTATTCACTAACTGAACAACAGGAGGGTCATCTAACTAAAAGCAATCAGTGCATCCTACCACACATTCAGAATCAACTTACTTTAATAGTCTGTTAGTTTTATTTACATGTCCTCAAAGTATCAACCAATCAATCAATCTTTATTTATAAAGCACTTTTCATACAGAAATGTAGCACAAAGTGCTTTACATGGTTAAAAGCAGCCCACCCCACCCTCCAACTCACTCCCCACACTCTCTTTTTTTTGCCTGTCCCGTTTGGCTCTTTTGCCATCAGAATTAGTGTCTAAAGGCAAAGAAAGATGCCCAACAGATTTACTTTACCAAATTGACCATCCCAGCTTTGCCGTAATGGTCTGTTTGATTCACCTTTTATTGTTTATTTTATTTTTTATTTTCACTTGCTAAATACAGGACAGACTTGACTGAGGAAGAGAAAGGGGAGAAAGAAAGAGGGAAAAACAGCAGAGAAGAGGGACAAGGATAAAGGGCAAAAAAACAAAAACCAACAAAATAAGCAGACAAAAAATACATATATCAATCACCTGGATCACCTGTTGAGAAAGAAAACAAGTAGAAGATAGAATAAACAACAGGACGATGATCTATGGGAATATAACAATAAAAACAAAATATTAAACATTATTGTGCAGCACATAAGATCAACAGAACACAGTGTGCTTTGAGGTAGGAGCCAAAAAGGGTGTAGTTTGTGTGTGTGAGCACCTGTGTGTACACCTGTGAGCATGGACGCGCTTGTATTTAAAAGGTTCCTTCATGTAATGATCTGCTAGAGGGTGTGGGGGGGCCATAGCCCCGTCCACCAGGGCATGAAGCAGGTATGGAGGAGATCAAAACTCCCGACATCCAGAGGTTGGCATGTTGACATTTTTGAAGAGGCCGGAGGTTATTAATGTTTTTGGAGTTACTGGATTTATGATAATTGTGTTGCTCTCTGTTTGGGATTATGACGGGTATTATGTTGACTGTGGGAGAGAGAGGTCCGAGTCCAGAGTTTTTGTGTATTACTGTTAAAAGTTGAACAGATATAGGAGCTGGGACCAGGGGGACATCAGTCAGTGGCGGATAGATCAGCAGGTAATGTCGGTTTGAGTAATGACAGGGCGGTGTGCGGGAGTGCTGTACACCAAATGGTAAATTGGCAGACAGCAGACGGCGTCCCCAGGCGTTGAGGTGGAGCCCGTCTGCCCCAAAAAGATGCCTCCTCTCCCAGAAGGCATCAAAATTGTTAATAAAACCCACACCATGGGAGACACAGGGGGAGGAAAGCCAGGTGTTAAGGCTGAGCAGACGGCTGAAATGGCCTATCCCTCTGCCTTCTGATATCCTTTGTTCCAGCTCGATCACTTTTTGGCTCAGGTTGATGCAGCTTTCACAACTGGATGTTGAGGTAAGTGGTGCCATGACTCACGCAGTATTTGACAGTATTTGTTCGCTGCACCTCGTTCACAAAGGCGCTGAGCTGCTTCAGTGGCTTCTCTATCAATGCAACCAAGCTGTGTGTATAGTTTCACTGTGACAGTAAAATGTAACTGGATGTTGGCAAAGATGCTCTTTATTTCAAGCTTCATTCTGGATTAAAATGTTGAAGGACTGACTTACACTGTCTTTGTGTCTTTGTTTAGAAGCAGAGCGACACAGATGGATCCAGTTCTCAACCCTGTCGTCACTGTGGTGGTGGGAAAGAGTTTCGCTGTGACCTTTGTGGAAAAACTTACAGTAATCAAAAGAGCCTGAAAATACATCAACGTAGACACACTGGAGACAAAATGAACTACTGCAAAGAATGTGGGAGCGGCTTCCCCACTATAAGTGAATTAAAAAACCATGAACTTTGTCACAGTGGGGTTAAAAAGCACATCTGTGACCAGTGTGGGTCATCCTACACCTCTGCAGGTGAGCTTAATAGACACAAACGAGTCCACCCAAGAGAGAAACCATACAAGTGCAGACACTGTGACAGAAGTTTCTCGTACTCAGGGAGTCGTAACAATCATGAACGTACACACATTGAAGGGAACTTCAGCTGTGACCAGTGTGACAAAAGTTTCGGTAAGCTCAGTTCATACTCCAAACACAAACAATCCCACGCTGCAAATAAATTGTTTCACTATTACCAATGTGCAAAAACATTCACTTCATTATCTGCTCTGAGCAAACATCAGCGTGATCATGAAATCACTCCCATCACTGGATCACAATGAATCTGAAGAGACAGAAAGATCCTCTTCTGGTTTCAGGGTCAGAGGTCTGAAAAAACAGATAAACAGATTTATTAACTATCTACAGCAGCAGTCCCCAGCCTTTTTTGCGCCACGGACTGGTTTAATGTCAGACAATATTTTCATGGACTGACTTTTAAGGCGGATAAATACAACAAAATAAAATGATACGACCAAGACAAACACTGGAATTTTGTAAATAAAATAATAAACGTGAATTCACCGTGTAATCGTGTAACTTTATTAGCAGCGTCCTCCGGAAATGCGCCCACAAGATTGAGAGCAACATCCTCCTCTCTGCCCCTTAATGCTCTCTGGTCACTATGGTAACATGTAGATGTTTCTTTCAAAATAAGACACACAACTACAACATGGGGAAAAGACCCAGGCAAAGAGAGTTAATGAAAACCATAAATTTCACGCCCAAGCCTCAACTCTCGCGGCCCGGTACCAAACAACTCATGGACTGGTACCGGTCCATGGCCTGGGGCTTGGGGACCGCTGAACATGGTTTAACATTCCACATTGTATACAAGACTTACAGGCAAATACAGAAACTAATTTCAGTGTGTTTTTCTTTTTAAGTTTAAAACATATCTTAAGTGGTAAGACAATGAATTTTACTCTGACTGTCCATGTTATATAGCAGTATCCATTTTATCATGCATGTATGCTACTTTTTTCTGCTGACTGTAAATGTTTTTCTTTTGTATTCATGAAATAAACTAGACTTTCACAGTTTACGTTTTTTACTGTTTCTGCTTTTGTTCACTCCAAGTTGGACAAAAACCCACAGACAGGCAGAGTAAACTAACAATGTGAAGCAATCACAGACTGTGTATTAAATGGAAAATGGCCTGTATTTGTATAGCGCTTTACTTAGTCCCTAAGGACCCCAAAGTGCTTTACACTACATACAGTCCACCCATTCACAAACACATTCACACACTGGTGATGGGAAACAACATTGTAGCCACAGCTGCCCTGGGGCGCACTGACACTGATTAGCAGAGATGGGCAGTAACGCGTTACTGTAATCTGATTACTTTTTTCAAGTAACGAGTAAAGTAAGGGATTACTATTGCAAAAACGGTAATTAGATTACCGTTACTTTCCCGTAGTAACGCTGCGTTTCTGCGTTACTAAAACCGTGATTTCTTTGCGATAATGTCTCATGACAGTGACGTAAGCGAGTGCGCCGTTGGTGACAACAGCTGTGTGCAGATCAACAATGGATCACATATCGATTGCGGGAGAGAGTATGAGCGTGCAGCGTTTAAAGCGTGGAAGTACTGACCTTACTTTGAGTTTGATTCCATAAAAAGTGACAAAAACATTAGTGTCCATCGTGTGTGGGAAGAAAACTTCTTTTTACAGCGAAAAAACCCCTAAACTTCCAAGCAAGCACCGAGTAGCTACGACGTGATGGGAAACTCACAGAGAAACTCGCGGATTCTTCCACTGACCGCGGCACACCTGCACCAGGGTAAACCTCCGCCTACCCTGCTCCTGCTTTACAGGTGAAAATAGAGCAACAGGACTGCTGAGTCTTTGACTTTATTTATTTTCTGCTGTGTTTTACTTGCATCTATTTGAAAGACTGAGTGTAAACACACAAAATATTTTATTTTATGTGCTGGAATGTGCAGAAAATAGGTTTAAATGTTAAACTAATTTATTCAAGTCAGAGAATGTTGCATATAATTACATTTTTGCTTGATGCATAAAGTTAAAAGATTAAAACTAATAAAACAAGTTTTAAAAAGAGACTTTTCCATCTGATTACATTTTGTATGATGGATTATGTAGAAAAAGTAGAATTGGGCTGAAAGATCTATCGCTTTATCACCTCTTCAGGGTGTAAATCATGTTTTTAAAAAGTAACTAAGTAATTAATTACTTTTGAAAATAAGTAATCAGTAAAGTAACGGGATTACTTTTTGGGGAAGTAATCAGTAATTAGTTACTGATTACTTTTTTCAAGTAACTTGACCAACACTGCTGATTAGTACCTTGTTTTTCATAAACACAAACAGGTGACTGAGAGAAATGTCTTTGTTATCCACTTTGATCATTCTGAACATTGAAGGAGGTTTGTTCAAGAGTCACACTTTGTGTATTTCCTTAAGTTAGAACATAATAATGTTGGATATAACTATTTCAATTGATCTTCCCTTCGTGGTTTTGATGTGAAATGTTGTTAAACCATGTGTCAACTTGTGTTAGCATGACAGCAGATCATTCTGATGTACTTGTAAGAAGACTTAATGAAAAGGAAACTGACCCTGAACTAATTAAAAGCAGGTCACAGCTGAGTCAAAGGGTAATAAAAATAAGGCCATGCTGTGTCCAGCGTCTAAAAAAATTCAGGAGACTAATTTGCCATGAAGTATTTCTGGAAAAACTGTACTAATATATTTTAATTACTCAAGAAATAATATTTGATTAAAAGCTAATGGCCATGAATGTGTTTCAGGGAAAACTGAGGATTACTGCATTCTTTGCTCTATGTTAGATGCTGACGCTGACCGCAGCATGATTTAAAAAAACACACAAAGTGTTTACCAAACAGAATATGAGGTTTTGATTTTTCCTTTGCAGGTGCAGTGTGAATCTCGCCAATGATGGAAATATTTTGAGTGTGCAAAATATAAAGTCAGCAACCAAGAATATACATACAGAAAATGTAAGGAAAACATATAACTGTCATGATCGGGGGAAACGTGCAAACTAAACACAGTAATTCGGCGTGCCCGTGTGGTGTGCTGGCTAGACCCAAACGCAGGGAAGGCTAGTGATGGGTTGGGACAGGCACGCAGTTACTCTAGTAACGATCGGTGCACAAAGCACGGCTTTGGAACCGATGTTACAGATGAAGAGCGAACGGAGTGTCAACAGTTTCAGCGGAAGAAGCAGAGAGACAAATGCTTTTTCTGAAGGAGGAAGGGCTGTGTTTTGGTTGCTTAGGTGCTGGGCACATAAGTAAGGACTGTGCTAAGCGTTTGACATGTAGGACATGTGGTAAAGGTCATACCACTGTCCTCCATATTGATAACAATGGTTTAAGTCCAGAGTCCTTTGGAGAGCCCTCCTTTTCAAAGAATGTACTCCTATGAAACTATGGAACTCCTATGAAAATTTGTGGTCATACAGGGGCCGGAAGAGACAGCGGTTTTCTTTCCATTCTGCCAGTTCAAATAAAGTCTGTTAAAGGTAGTCATGTCATTAGGCATGGGTATTGTTTAGGTTTTATCCGGTGCCAAACCGGTACTTTTGAAACTGTGCCGGTGCCTAAACAGTGCTCAAACCGGTGCTTAAAGAATGGAGAACACAAACTTTGTCCAAAAACCTGTCATGTTTAGCTGTTTTTTTGGTAAAAAGATAACAATGTTAGCCTTTTCTGCAGCTATGGGGCATATATGGTATCACTCTTGGCTGGAAGCAGTGCTTAAACAATGGAAAAAACACAAACCTTGTCCAAAAATAATAACGGATTGCATTTATATAGTGCTTTTCGGGACCCCTCAAAGCACTTTACAATTCCACTATTCATTCGCTCTCACATTCATACACTGGTGAAGGCAAACTACAGTTGTAGCCACAGCTGCCCTGGGGCAGACTGACTGAAGCGAGGCTGCCATATTGCGCCATCGGCCCCTCTGGCCATCACCAGTAGGCGGTAGGTAGAGTGTCTTGCCCAAGGACACAACGACTGAGACTGTCTGAGCTGGGGCTCGAACCGGCAAACTTCCGATTACAAGACGAACACCTAACTCATGAGCCATGATCGCATCTCATGTTTAACTGTTTTGCTCTTTTTCTTTGGCCTTTCTTTTGGCCAGGGTGAAGGGAGTATCTGCCATCAAACAAGAAGACAGCCGCATGTAACTACGACGGTGTTTGCTACTTTACCTTACATGCATTAATGTAATAACGTGGTTAGCCTACTCAACGTAATTTACACATGACCAACATGACCCCCGCTGTCTTTCGCTACTCAGGTTAAATATGATATACAAGTCACTCGGATAACTTAAAAAAGTAATTGTTGGACTTTTTTATGTGTTTTATTTGTACCGGAATAAATCGGTTTGGCTGAGATCAAAGATATTAGATTAGATTAGATTAAATAAAACTTTAGTAATCCATCAGGTGGGTTCCTCTGGGATTTTGACACAGCTGAATGAACGTCAAACAGAAAACTGATTAAACAAGTGTGAGACTGTCAAGAATTTACGCCAGTGTCCTCGTATATTTTAGATAGCAAGGAACAACGGCACACTGTGGTGTCACAGCTGGTGACGCAAATCTGAAGGCTAGATGTAACAGAGTTAGAAAATAGCTTAATGAATTTCCTCAAAATTGATGTGCTTTGTGAATAGTTGGAGCCACCTGGTGGACAGACACAGCAACTGCAACTGTTAAGGTTCCAAATTGCTGCACAGCGCATGCGTCAGCAAAGGAGAAAAACTCCCAAGCTGGTGGTAGGTGCTAGTGAGCGATACTGTTGTCAATTTTGTAATTGTATTAATGAAAACATTCTTATAGTGGTAATTGTCAACATGTATTTTGATTGTAAGCAGTACTAGCATGTATCCTGAAAGTTACAGGCATTTTGATGCATGGGTAGTAACTTTATTCACGAGTAGCATTTTAAATTAGCATGCTAAGCTAATACTCGTTAGCTAGTCAGGTGCTTTTTGATTTGCACTCTCATTTTTTTCTCTGATTTTTTTCTCCTCCCCTTTGTGAGTGTGGACGCTTCATCTCTTTGCTCTTGAATGCTTTGCTTCTTATATTGATTTTTATTGATTTTTATGCTGATTTTTTCCCTTTTTTCCGTGTGAGCTTACCTGCGATAACTTCTGGACACTTGTAGATCATTAGGACTAGAGTGTTCTTAACAGAAACAGCAACATTTTATGGTTACCTTGTCCTCAGCGCTCCGTGTGTCTGTGGCCTAGACACAGCTGAAGCCTGATTACAGCGTCTGGGCACCGAGCAGCCTCAATAGCCTGGAAAGGTGCTAACCGCTAGGCTAACTAGCAACAAGATGCCTTCCCTCTCCACAGATGACTACCACAGCCTCCTGCAGAAGATTGCAGTACTGGAGACAAAAATTCATCGCTTAGAAGTAAACGTGGAGGTAAATGGACTGTGTGGAAATGAAACAACCTTGCCTTTGATTCAAAACAATGGCGATGAGCAAGCTAGTACACAGCTAAGATGCACAGATAACATGACCAAGAAAGTAGACTCTGTGCATTATTATAAATCCTCAAGTGATAATCCCCCCTTAGACTGTCTTGGTGCAAAACCAAGACATAAATCATGTCTCCTGGAAGGGGGAGGACGTATCACAGGCAGGGCACAGCGAGCTGAAATCTCCGAAACCGACTGGCCTTCACTTCCTACGAGACAGAGAAGCTCTTCTACCCCTGTATACGGGAGGAAACAGGACTGGACAACCGTGAATAGGAAGGTTAACAACAAACCTCCAAAACAACTGAATGTGAAACTGCAGAACAGATTTGCTCCACTATCAAAGGACCCTGGATCTATATCGGACAACCATCCATCTAAAAGCAGCGAAATAAGGTCTGAAAATCTGTTGAAAAGTGAAAGGCCACAGGGAAAGCTAAAGGCTAGGCCTGAAACTCTGATTGTGGGTGACTCTGCCGTAAAGGATGTACAAAGGATGTGCGGTAAGAACACTAAAGTCCTCTGCTTTCCTAACGATATGGTCAACAACCTGAAGGAGAGAATTCTTCAAATTGCAGATGAATATCCAACTGTGACAAACATTGTTCTGCATACAGGGTCAAACGATGTGTCCAAACAACAGTCGGAGGTTCTGAAACGGGACTTTACTGGATTATTAAATACTGTAAACTCTCTGAATGCAGCTGTATTCATCAGTGGACCTGTACCGCCGGTCAGAGGAGGAGACGAGAGATTCAGCAGGTTGTTTACACTGAATAAATGGCTTATATCAGCATGTGCTGACCACTCAGTGCACTTTATCGACAACTTTAATATTTTTTGGGAACGCAGGCATCTGTTTTAACAAGTCAGGGGTGAAACTGTTCACCTCCAACTTGTTTTATTCCATACGTCATCCATCCGTGCTTGGTGCCAAGGCTGAGATAAACGAGGAGTTATCTCATAAAGAGGAACAAACAGTACTCCAAGAACAGACAAAGCCCAGCAGAAACCTTGAGGAGGAGCTCCATCTGCCCCCACCCGGGAAGAGCCTCAGAAAGGAGAGACATCTGAGGCAAGAAGAGGGGTCCCTATTTGCCTCCAACTCTCTCAACAACACCAACGACCAGGACAAGGGACCACGACCTTCCCCAGTCCCCCAAACCCCTGACAGGCCATCACCCTCCTCCCCCTCCCTTTCTCCCTCCTCCCCACACCTGAAATTCACTGAGGAGATGATGGAGCGGGTCAATGCTGGGCTCAGATCTACCCCCCGTCCCAATCCCTTTTTGTCCCCCATAAACCCCCCACCAGAGCGGCCAAAGATTCGCCATCGAGCCCCACCCTCAACAGAGCAATCGAAGTCACATTGCCCAGCCTCGCCCCCCTTAGTTCCTCTTCATGCCCTGTCTCCGCAGTCTGATGTGTGATGTGTGGAGGGTCCGGGCTGTGAGGATTATGGCAGTGATGACTTTTCCCAGGAGAAGCTGGGACCCTGTTTACTAGAAGGTTTTAAAATTTCTGTACTTTTAGGTGACAGGAGACATGTGGCCTGGTCAAAACACAGAGAGCTGCACTCTAAAAGATCTTTAAACATAGTAAACATACCTTGTGTGCCACAGACTGCTCCCAAACACGAGGGGACAAGTAATACCTCTAAAACACTTAAGTTGGCTTTATTAAACATTAGATCTCTAGCTGGGAAAACATTTTTAATTAATGATTTAATCACTGAGCACAGCCTTGATTTTATGTTTTTAACTGAAACTTGGTTGGACCAAAGTAACAGTGGAGCTGTTCTCATCGAGACGACCCCTCCTAACTACAGTTTTATCAGTGAGGCCAGGGTGAGCAGGAGAGGAGGAGGGGTTGCTGTCTTATTTAATGAATCATTTCAATGTAAGCAGCTATCTCCTGGAATTTTTCAGTCTTTTGAATATGTGGCTTTACAGCTGAAGGCCCCATCCAAAGTTGTGTTTCTTAATGTTTACAGGCCTCCCAAATACTGCACATACTTTTTTAATGACCTTAGTGAACTGTTGTGTGTGATCTGTGTTGATTTTGACTGTGTAATTATTGCTGGGGATTTTAACATTTATGTGGACAACCCTCAGGACAAAGGGACTAAAGACCTGAGTAACACTCTGGGCAACTTTGGGCTGACTCAGCATGTAACAGAGGCCATACATAATAGAGGACACACTCTCGACCTACTGATCTCCAAGAGCCTGAGCATTTCAAACATTACTGTGTCTGATGTGGGCTTATCTGATCATTACTGTGTTTTCTTTGAAAGTAAAATCTCAGCCCACACAAATATATCAACAGCAGTGATCACAAAACGGTGTATAACTGAAAACAGTAGTGAGATCTTTAACCAGGTCTTCCCATTAACACCTGACCTGCCCAGAGGGTCAGTCAATGAGCTCGTCAATAGCTTCAATGCTAACATGTTAAATGTAATGGACACTATTGCTCCCATTAAGGTGAAGGTTATCTCTGGAAGGAAAAAGTCTCCATGGAGAAACTCCACACTGGTGAAAAATGAAAAAAGAGAGTGTAGGAAAGCTGAGCGCAGATGGAGAAAAACAAACCTCCAGGTTCATTATGACATTTATAAAGAGAAACTTCACAATTATAATTTACAACTGAGGAATGCAAGGAGGTCCTACTTCTCTGACATCATCACTAAAAACAGCCATAATGCTCGGGTCTTATTTTCTACAGTTGACAGGCTAACAAACCCTCCTGTGCCAGTGGCAGCTGAACTTCATTCGACCATGGCCTGCAATGACTTTGCCAAATTCTTCACTGAAAAAATCCAAAAAATTAGACAAGCAATTGTTACATCAACAGCAGATCCAGGATATGTACTGTGTCCACCAAAAAACTGTTTAAACACCATGAAACAGTTTCAACCTATTAACAGCAAAGACCTGGAGGACATCTTAGGTCAACTGAACTCCTCCTCCTGCTGTTTAGATGTCCTGCCAACAAGTTTTTTCAAAAAGGTCTCAAAGACTTTAGAGTCAGACCTGTTACAGATCGTCAACTTTTCTTTATTATCAGGTGTGTTTCCAGAATCACTAAAAACTGCTGTAATCAAACCTATACTGAAAAAGGACAATCTTGACAAGACACAAATGAACAACTACAGGCCGATCTCAAATCTCCCGTTTTTAAGTAAGATCATTGAAAAAGCAGTTTCTCAACAGCTCAGTTACTTCTTAAAACAGAATAATTGCTACGATGCCTTCCAGTCAGGTTTTAGACAGAACCACAGCACTGAAACTGCTCTGACCAAAGTGTTTAATGACATATGTCTGAATACAGACAGTGGAAAAATGTCAGTCTTAGTTTTACTGGATCTCAGTGCAGCATTTGATACAGTTGACCACAACATATTACTCAAACGACTGGAGAACTGGACAGGTCTTTCAGGAACTGTACTAAACTGGTTCAAAACATACGTAGAAAACAGGAAATACTTTGTATCAATAGGTAACTTCACATCCGAGCAGACAAGTATCACATGTGGAGTTCCCCAAGGTTCCATCTTGGGACCCCTTCTGTTTAACATCTACATGCTCCCACTGGCACAGATTATAAACAACAACAAAATAAACTATCACAGCTATGCAGATGACACACAAATATATATCACAATGTCACCAGGAGACCGAGGCCCTGTACAGGCTCTTGGTAAATGCATTGAGGAAATCAATGACTGGTTGTGCCACAATTTTCTCCAGCTAAACAAAAACAAAACTGAGGTAATAGTCTTTGGCGCCAAAGAAAAACGATTACAGGTCACCAGAGAACTTCAATCTATACATCTAAAAACCACAAACCAGGCGAGAAATTTGGGTGTAGTGATGGATGCAGACCTAAACTTAGAAAAACACATTAAGACAATAACAAAGTCAGCTTACTATCACCTCAAGAATATATCAAGGATAAAAGATCTGATGTCTCAACAGGACCTGGAAAAACTAGTCCATGCATTCATCTTTAGTAGGCTTGATTACTGTAACAGCATCTTTACAGGTCTACCTAAAAAATCAGTCAGACAACTACAGCTCATTCAGAACTCTGCTGCTCGAGTCCTCACTAAGACCAAAAAAGTGGACCACATCAGTCCAGCTCTGAGGTCCTTACACTGGCTGCCTGTCCGTCAGAGGATAGACTTTAAAGTTCTGATGCTGGTCTATAAAGCTCTGAATGGTTTAGGACCAAAATACATCAATGACCTCCTGACCCAGTATGAACCATCCAGATCCCTCAGGTCATCTGGATCCGGTCTTTTATCAGTTCCCAGAGTCAGAACCAGACACGGAGAAGCTGCATTCAGCTTTTATGCTCCTTATATCTGGAACAAACTCCCAGAAAGCCTCAGATCAGCTGAAACACTCAGTTTATTTAAATCCAGGTTGAAGACTCACCTGTTCTCAGCTGCATTTGAATAAAGCACCAAATCCACACTTTAAGCTTAAATTTCAAAACTTACATTTAACTACTGATTTTATCTACTGTTCTGATTTTATCTGTTTTGATTTTATATACTGTTGTTTGTTTGTTTGTTTGTTAATTAGTTAGTTAGTTTATTTGCTTGTTTTAATCAATTTTAAATCATGCTTTTTATTTGTTCTTGTTTCTAATGTCTCTGTAAAGCACTTTGAATCACCTTGTTGTTGAATTGTGCTATACAAATAAACTTGCCTTGCCTTGCCTTGCCTTGCCTTGCCTTGCCTTGCCTTGCCTTGCCTTGCCTTGCCTTGCCTTGCCTTGCCTTGCACTCAGCTCTAATGCTTCTCTATGAGATTGTAATTGTTCTAATTCTTTTTAACAGAACTGAATGTTGCAGTTGCTTTGCACACTGTTAATGACAACTGTGTGCTGTTTTCTTTGTACCAGGTAGGCGCTGTTAAGTATAAGTTTTAATTGATGCTGTTGTATAGGAAAAAAATGATGAACAATGATGATTGTTTTATAATAGAAAATCTGTTTTTATATGTTATTGTTGTTGTTGGTTAGGAAAAAGGAGAAAAATAAATAAATAATACCACAATCACAGGTTTGGTTTCAGCCAGAACTTTTAAAAGAAAGACTTTGATAATAATAATGTACACTTTTATTGATCCCCGTGGGGAAATTCTTCTCTGCATTTAACCCATTTACTCAGTGAAGCAGTGGGCAGCCACCAGTGCAGCGCCCGGGGAGCAGCGTGTGGGGATGGTACCTTGCTCAAGGGTACCTCAGGGTAGCCGTTCAGGGGATTCGAACCCCTGACCTTGCGATCATGGGGCAACCGCTCTACCTACTGAGCTATCCCTGCCCCCCTTTGTTGATGTTATGTTGTATATGTTATGTTTGGAAAGAAAAAAAAGGAAAAGAAACTCCCAAGCTGGTGAACTGAATGTTGCAGTTGCTTTGCACACTGTTAATGAAGACTGTGTGCTGTTTTCTTTTTACCAGTTGCCAGAATAAAGAGGGAGCCCAGAGTAAGGGCAAGTCCAGCGTTGCAGTGCCGTCCTTTCTACATGGGCATATCACACCACTTGCACAATAGACTCACAGATCAGCAACAGCTACATAGACTGTTCCATTTCACAGCCTCGCATTTCCGGCCTTCTCAGTCTTCAAAGGATCCTGCCCACATAGACCGCGAAGGCTGGGTCCTCCGAACAATGCGGCTTATGTTTTGGGATACAGCTACTGAGCCTTGCAATGTTCACACGCCACCATGTTGGATGATGCCATTGCTCTAACACTGTGTATAAATGTAACACGGTTTTATTTTAAAGCTTTACTTTGCGAATGGATTTAAAATTTGTATTTTATTGCACAAATCATTATTTAAGGACAGAATGTTTTATTTCCAGGTGTGTGACGCTTGTGATCGTCCATAAGATTCGCTCCAGGGTGTCACATTGATACAGAGACTAGTGTGAGGCTGTTCCAATTCTCAGCACCGCTCGTCTCTTTTCCTGAGTCCTTAGCAATTCTCCTTCCAAAAAGGACGTTTTAATCAAGGAAAAGGAAAGAGGAGATACTTTTGGAACACACCCCACCTACTCACGATGTATAGTCGAGTCACGTGACCACACAGTAACAAACCACAGCAGAGTCGGAAAAATGGGGCGGAGCAAATGTGTGCAGGAGAGGAGTCGAGGAGAGGAGTCGAGCAGAGAGAGCTGCTTTTTCATGAAACGGGAGTAAAGTAGTGAACTTAGAGGAGAGAAACAAATTAAAGTATCGATCATAAACCACTACCAACGTCCTGATCGATATCTGCATCGATCTGCCCACCCTTGTCTCCTGGATCGTAGCTGAGATCAGCGTGAGCCACGTGGGTCTCTGCTCCCTGATCTGTTTCCTGTGTTTGGAAAGAGTTCCGGCTTCATCGCGGAGTTTCTCTCGGTTTGTGGGCTCATCTAAAGGTAAGCACCGAGCTAACTTTACTGTGAGTTCAGTTCATGTTGAGTTTAGCTCCTGAATGAGGTCTTCTGCTGCTCTCCTCGGTGTCTGTTCACAGTTTATTGTGAACACGTTGAGAGAAGAGTGAGAGAGTGTTTGGAGAAAAACACCAACTAATCATTAGCTCAGCATGCTGGGAGAAGTTGAGCTTTCGCTCACAGAAAGTTTGAGCATAATAACTGTGAGTCTGTGAGAAAGAGGTAGGTTAGAGGGTGACAGGTCGCCTAGCAACAGAGGCTTCAGTAAGGGGAAGTTAAGAAATAGGAAGTATAGAGCTGCAGCGCCATATTAATAGAACACAGGAAACCAGAGGGAAAAAGCGGAACCAAGTAACACACACACATTACTCAGACCAGAAGGAGTTGTTTTGATCGAAACTGTGTGTGTGACGTGTAGCAGAACTATATATACAGTGGGGCAAAAAAGTATTTAGTCAGCCACCGATTGTGCAAGTTCCCCCACCTAAAATGATGACAGAGGTCAGTAATTTGCACCAGAGGTACACTTCAACTGTGAGAGACAGAATGTGAAAAAAAAAAATCCATGAATCCACATGGTAGGATTTGTAAAGAATTTATTGGTAAATCAGGGTGGAAAATAAGTATTTGGTCAATAACAAAAATACAACCCAATACTTTGTAACATAACCTTTGTTGGTAATAACAGAGGTCAAACGTTTACTATAGGTCTTTACCAGGTTTGCACACACAGTAGCTGGTATTTTGGCCCATTCCTCCATGCAGATCTTCTCGAGAGCAGTGATGTTTTGGGGCTGTCGCCGAGCAACATGGACTTTCAACTCCCGCCACAGATTTTCTATGGGGTTGAGGTCTGGAGACTGGCTAGGCCACTCCAGGACTTTCAAATGCTTCTTACGGAGCCACTCCTTTGTTGCCCGGGCGGTGTGTTTTGGATCATTGTCATGTTGGAAGACCCAGCCTCGTTTCATCTTCAAAGTTCTCACTGATGGAAGGAGGTTTTGGCTCAAAATCTCACGATACATGGCCCCATTCATTCTGTCCTTAACACGGATCAGTCGTCCTGTCCCCTTGGCAGAAAAACAGCCCCATAGCATGATGTTTCCACCCCCATGCTTCACAGTAGGTATGGTGTTCTTGGGATGCAACTCAGTATTCTTCTTCCTCCAAACACGACGAGTTGAGTTTATACCAAAAAGTTCTACTTTGGTTTCATCTGACCACATGACATTCTCCCAATCCTCTGCTGTATCATCCATGTGCTCTCTGGCAAACTTCAGACGGGCCTGGACATGCACTGGCTTCAGCAGCGGAACACGTCTGGCACTGCGGGATTTGATTCCCTGCCGTTGTAGTGTGTTACTGATGGTGACCTTTGTTACTTTGGTCCCAGCTCTCTGCAGGTCATTCACCAGGTCCCCCCGTGTGGTTCTGGGATCTTTGCTCACCGTTCTCATGATCATTTTGACCCCACGGGATGAGATCTTGCGTGGAGCTCCAGATCGAGGGAGATTATCAGTGGTCTTGTATGTCTTCCATTTTCTGATGATTGCTCCCACAGTTGATTTTTTCACACCAAGCTGCTTGCCTATTGTAGATTCACTCTTCCCAGTCTGGTGCAGGTCTACAATACTTTTCCTGGTGTCCTTCGAAAGCTCTTTGGTCTTGGCCATGGCGGAGTTTGGAGTCTGACTGTTTGAGGCTGTGGACAGGTGTCTTTTATACAGATGATGAGTTCAAACAGGTGCCATTCATACAGGTAACGAGTGGGGGACAGAAAAGCTTCTTACAGAAGACGTTACAGGTCTGTGAGAGCCAGAGATTTTCCTTGTTTGAGGTGACCAAATACTTATTTTCCACCCTAATTTACGAATAAATTCTTTACAAATCCTACCATGTGGATTCATGGATTTTTTTTTCACATTCTGTCTCTCACAGTTGAAGTGTACCTCTGGTGCAAATTACTGACCTCTGTCATCATTTTAGGTGGGGGAACTTGCACAATCGGTGGCTGACTAAATACTTTTTTGCCCCACTGTATACCCATTCTGGCTTCTAATGCTTTCAGACCTGAGCTTGTGTTAGTGTGACAGGCCTCAATTTCCGGAAATATCTTTATTTTTTTTAGCTTGACCACTCTGAGTCCAGTCTTTCTCTGTCGCCAAAAGAATTCAAAAGAACGGAATTTAATAAGGCTGACACACTGACTGAAGACATTTAGTTTGAGTGGTCCTGACTCTTGGTGGCGCTGTCACTTGGTGTTCGCTCGCTCTGCGGTATAGTATCACTTCCTGTTCCTGCTCAAACACAGTGATGTTTCTGAGTAGCTTATTTGCTTACCAATTTAATTAACAACTTTTAAATACATTCTTTTTCATAGTATAATCTTCACGTGCTTCATCCGAAGCACACTTTCTGTGTACTCACTACCTAATTTATAGCCAAAGTATTCACTCACTTTCTCTGTACTGTTTCGCTAGCTTAGCCTAGCTCGTAGCCGACTCGTTAGCACCATGGCTACTTCACCTGTCCCTCCTGCTCTTTCTTGCTCATTCAATTCAATTCAATTTTATTTATATAACGCCAAATCACAACAAAAGTCGCCTCAAACCCAACAATCATATGACCCCCTATGAGCAAGCACTTTGGCGATAGTGAGAAGGAAAAACCCCCTTTTAACAGGAAGAAACCTCCGGCAGAACCAGGCTCAGGGAGGGGCGGCCATCTGCTGCGACCGGTTGGGGTGAGAGAAGGAAGACAGGATAAAGACATGCTGTGGAAGAGAGACAGAGGTTAATAACAGATATGATTCAATGCAGAGAGGTCTGTGTCAGATGTTTAGTTACTCCTCGGCCTCCTTTAGCAATAATGATATCTGTAACAAATGTAGCGTATTTGCAGCTCTGGAGGCCAGGATTACTGAATTGGAGACTCTGCTTCGCACCCTTCATTCACCCATAGCTAGCCAGGCCCCTGTAGCTGGTGCAGCCGAAGATGGCGTAGGCCCCGCTAGCTGTTCCCCGGCAGACCCCAAGCAGCTGGGGAAAGATGGCGGCTGGGTGATGGTGAGGAGGAAGCATAGTCCTAAACAGAAGCCCCAGGTACACCGTCTAACCGTTTTTCCCCACTCGGCGAAACACCCGCCGGGGGTCAAACTCTGGTAATTGGTGATTCTGTTCTCAGACACGTGAAGCTAGAGACACCGGCAGGGGCCAGAGCAGGCGACATTGAAGGAAATTTAAAAGTGCTGGCTAAGGGTAAACATAAATTCAGTAAAATCATAATTCACGTCGGCAGTAATGAAACCCGGTTACGCCAATCGGAGGTCACTAAAATCAATATTGAATCGGTGTGCAACTTTGCCAAAACAATGTTGGACTCTGTAGTTTTCTCTGGTCCCCTCCCCAATCAGACCAGGAGTGACATGTTTAGCCGCATGTTCTCCTTAAATTGCTGGCTGTCTGAGTGGTGTCCCAGAAACGATGTGGTCTTGTTAGGAGAGACGGCATCCATCCCACTTTGGATGGAGCAGCTCTCATTTCTAGAAATATGGACCAATTTATTAAACCCCCCAAAATATGACTATCCAGAGTTGGGACCAGGAAGCAGAGTTGCAGTCTTACACGCCTCTCTGTAGTTTCTCTCCTCCTGCTACCCCAAAAACCCATCTCCATAGAGACTGTGTCAGCTTCCAAAAAGACAAAAAACAAACTAAAAACCAAAAACAAACAACTTAAACATAAACAATTACAAAGAAAGAACAATACAGTATCCACATCTGAACCAAAGAGTAAAACAGTGAAATGTGGATTATTAAATATTAGGTCTCTCTCCTCCAAGTCTCTGTTAGTACATGACTTAATAATTGATCAACAAATTGATTTCCTCTGCCTTACAGAAACCTGGTTGCAGCAGGATGATTATGTTAGTTTAAATGAATCAACACCCCCGAGTCATTCTTTTTTTTTTTTTTTTTTTTTTTTTTTTGCCTGTCCCGTTTGGCTCTTTTGCATCAGAATTGTTGTCTAAAGGCAAAGAAAGATGCCCAACGGATTTACTTTACCAAATTGACCATCCCAGCCTTGCCGTAATGGTCCATTTGATTCACCTTTTATTGTTTATTTTATTTTCACTTACTGAATACGGGACAGACTTGACTGGGGGAAAGAAGGGGAGAAAGAAAGAGGGAAAGAGAAACAGCTGAGAAGAGGGACGGGGGAGAAGGACAAAAAACAAAAACCAACAGAATGAGCAGAAGAAAAAAAAAAAATAAAAAAAATAAAAAGAAATAAAAAATGCATATATCAATCACCTGGATCACCTGCTGAGAAAGAAAGAAGA
Organism: Aulonocara stuartgranti; assembly: GCF_965226115.1. NCBI lineage: Eukaryota > Metazoa > Chordata > Actinopteri > Cichliformes > Cichlidae > Aulonocara > Aulonocara stuartgranti. Next base: position 33,505,100 of record NC_138960.1, read on the forward strand.
AAACAAGCAGAAGAGAACAAGAGTAATAGAATAAACAACATCACAATGATATATGGGAATATGACAGTAAATACTAAATATTAAACATTATTGTGCAGCACATAAGATCAACAGAACACAGTGTGCTTTGAGGTAGGAGCCAAAAAGGGTGTAGTTTGTGGGTGTGATCACCCGTGTGTACACCTGTGAGCATGGACGCGCTTGTTTTTTGTTTTTTTAAAAGGTTCCTTCATGTAATGATCTGCTAGAGGGTGTGGGGGGGCCACAGCCCCGTCCTCCAGGGCATGAAGCAGGTATGGAGGAGATCAAAACTCCAGACATCCAGAGGCCCCCAGAACACAAGAGACCAAGGAAGACCAACAGAGGGGCAGCCGCGCCACTGTCCCAGAAAGAGCTGAGGAGAGTCCCAGATGAGGGCTCACTCAGCAGCCGCGGAGCAGAAGCCCGGGGGAGTTGCAGTGACGCGCCCGTGAGCTCCGCCGGCAGCCAGCCGTGCCTGAGTGACCGAGCCCCAGGCCGAGAGGCCGGGGGCACCCCACCTCCGAAGTGGCCCGAGCCAGCCCCAGGCTCCAGGCCCCGATAAGCGGCCGTCAAGGAGTGAGCCGGTGTGTACCTGGACGCCCACCCCCGGACACAAAGAACCACCAACGCACCGACACCTGAGGGAGTCCGCCACTGGCAGGGGAAGTGGTGGTGGGTGGAGATAGGCCTCCAAACCTTGGAGGGCCTGAGATGTCCCCAGAGAGGTGGCGCCTGACACCCAACCTGACATATAGACACAGAAATACAGGCACACACATATACAAACATCCATTCCCACCCTCATGCTCTCATGAATGACTTAGTTAGAATGACTCTCCCCCGAGTCATTCTAACTACCAGAAATCTCGAAGCACAGGCCGAGCGGGCGGTGTGGCAGCAATTTTTCACACCAGCCTATTAATTAATGAAAGACCCAGACAGACTTTTAATTCATTTGAAAGCCTGATGCTTAACATTGTTCACCCCAGCTGTGAAACTCAGAAACCAGTCTTACTTGTTATCATCTATCGTCCACCTGGGCCTTACACAGAGTTTCTGTCTGATTTCTCAGATTTATATCTAATTTAGTTCCCAGCTCAGATAAAATAATTATTGTGGGTGATTTTAACATCCATGTAGATGCTAAAAATGACAGCCTCAACATGGCATTTAATCTGTTATTAGACTCAATTGGTTTCTCTCAAAATGTAAAAGAACCCACCCACCACTTTAATCACACTCTAGATCTTGTGTTAACATATGGCATAGAAACTGAACATTTAACAGTGTTTCCTGAAAACCCTCTCCTGTCTGATCATTTCCTGATAACATTTACATTTACAATAATTGATTACACAGCGGTGAAGAGTAGACTTTATCAAAGTAGATGTCTTTCTGAAAGCGCTGTAACTAAGTTTAAGAATATAATCCACCCACTGTTATCATCTTCAATGCCCTGTACCAACACAGAGCAGAGCAGCTATCTGAACGCTACCCCAACAGAGGTCGATTATCTTGTTAATAATTTCACCTCCTCACTACGTACGACTCTGGATACTGTAGCTCCTGTGAAAACGAAGGTCTCTAATCAGAAGTACCTGACTCCGTGGTATAATTCTCAAACACATACCCTAAAGCAGATGACTCGTAATCTGGAGAGGAAATGTCACAAATTTAGAGGATCATCATTTAGCCTGGAGAAATAGTTTGCTGCCCTCCGCAAAGCCAGAACATCTTACTATTCATCACTGATTGAAGAAAATAAGAACAACCCCAGGTTTCTCTTCAGCACTGTAGCCAGGCTGACAAACAGTCAGAGCTCTTTTGAGCCAACCATCCCTTTAACGTTAACTAGTAATGACTTCATGAACTTCTTCACAAATAAAATTTTTATCATTAGAGAAAAAATTACCAATAATCATCCCACAGATGTAATATTATCTACAGCTACTCTTAGTACCATTGATGTTAAGTTAGACTCTTTTTCTCCAATTGATCTTTCTGAGTTAACTTCAATAATTACTTCCTCCAAACCATCAACGTGTCTTTTAGACCCCATTCCTACAAAACTGCTTAAAGAAGTCCTGCCATTAATTAATTCTTCTATCTTAAATATGATCAACCTATCTCTAATGATCGGCTATGTACCACAGGCCTTCAAGCTATCATTAGAAGACATAGCATACATTTTCACTGCTATGCAGATGACACCCAGCTCTATCTGTCCATGAAGCCAGATGACACACACCAATGAGTTAAACTGCAGGAATGTCTTAAAGACATAAAGACCTGGATGGCCGCTAACTTTCTGCTTCTTAATTCAGATCAAACTGAGGTTATTGTACTCGGCTGTGAAAAGCTTAGAAATATGGTATCTAACCAGATTCTTACTCTGGATGGCATTAACTTGGCCTCCAGTAACGCTGTGAGGAACCTTGGAGTCATTTTTGACCAGGACATGTCCTTCAACGCACATATTAAACAAATATGTAAGACTGCGTTCTTCCATTTGCGCAACATCTCTAAAATGAGAAATATCCTGTTTCAGAGTGACACTGAAAAACTAGTTCATGCATTTATTACTTCCAGGCTGGACTACTGTAATTCATTATTATCAGAATGTCCAAAAAACTCACTGAAAAGCCTTCAGCTAATCCAAAATGCTGCAGCAAGAGTCCTGACAGGGACTAGAAAGAGAGAGCATATTTCTCCTGTTTTGGCTTCCCTTCATTGGCTTCCTGTTAAGTCCAGAATTGAATTCAATATCCTGCTCCTCACATACAAGGTCTTAAATAATCAGGCCCCATATTATCTTAATGACCTTGTAGTACCATATCACCCTATTAGAGCACTTCGCTCTCGCACTGCAGGCCTACTTGATGTTCCTAGAGTATTTAAAAGTAGAATGGGAGGGAGAGCCTTCAGTTTTCAGGCCCCTCTTCTGTTGAACCAGCTTCCAGTTTGGATTCGGGAGACAGACACTATCTCTACTTTTAAGATTAGGCTTCAAACTTTCCTTTTTGCTAAAGCATATAGTTAGGGCTGGACCAGGTGACCCTGAATCCTCCCTTAGTTATGCTGCAATAGACGTAGGCTGCCGGGGGATTCCCATGATGCATTGAGTTTTTCCTTTCCAGTCACCTTTCTCACTCACTATGTATTAACAGACCTCTCTGCATTGAATCATATCTGTTATTAACCTCTGTCTCTCTTCCACAGCATGTCTTTATCCTGTCTTCCTTCTCTCACCCCAACCGGTCGCAGCAGATGCCCTCCCTGAGCCTGGTTCTGCTGGAGGTTTCTTCCTGTTAAAAGGGAGTTTTTCCTTCCCACTGTCGCCAAAGTGCTTGCTCATAGGGGGTCATATGATTGTTGGGTTTTTCTCTGTATCTATGAAGCGCCTTGAGGCGACCTTTGTTGTGATTTGGCGCTATATAAATAAAAATTGAATTGAATTGAATTTGAGCTTTCCATCACAGCTTCTTTTGGTCAAGGATGAAATACATATAAATATATTTTTTGTTCCAGCTGATCATCAGGAGGCGATGAGCCATTTAGATTCAGCTCAGCCACTACAGAGGAAACAATGACTTCAACCCAAAAGGTGAGCAAAAATATCTCTGTTATTGAAACTGTGTGCACGTCACAACTCTCATTGTAACTCATAATTGTAATGTGATAATATCACCAGAAGGTGGTGGTAACACACCTACGACGTGTTTGTTGACATCTTTGATTCCACTAATGGAGTTTCAGTTTGTTCCACGACTGCATTTAACTTGAGACTGACATGGCGGGAGCATATTGACCGGATTGAAACAAATGCAAAAAAGTTATTAATGTTATGAGGTGTGTAGCTGGGAGGGGTTGGGGAGCGAGCTCTTCTGCTTTGAAAAGACTTTACCAGGCATTAATTAGGTCGGTCTTTGATTATGGGTGTGTGGCATATGGTTCAGCAGCTCCCTATGTGTTGAGAAGTTTAGATGTTCTGCAATCGGAAGCCCTTAGAGTGTGCTGTGGAGCTTTTAAGACGTCTCCAGTTGGTGCCCTACAGGTGGAGATGGGAGAAATGCCCCTAGATCTTAGGAGGAAGCAAGTATCGGTGAATTACTGGGTTCATCTTGGTGGTCATGGTGACGCACATCCCACAAAGGAGGTACTTTTGGAATGCTGGGAGTATGGAAGAAGTCAGAAGGATCATTTTGGAAAGGTGGGGAATCAGTGGGCTAAGGAGTGTCAGGTGTATGAATTTAAAATATGTCCTGCAGTAGTGTTCTCTGTGGTTCCCCCATGATTATTGGAGACCCCTCCTGTGGACTCCTGTATTCATGTGTTCACGGATGGTGCTAAAAGTCCAGTTACTGGAAGTACAGGGTTTGGAATAGCAGTTCCGTCAAAAAATATTGGAATACACAGACGCACTTCAGATGGACTGGCAGTATACTCGGTTGAAATGGTAGCAATTTTGGTAGCATTGAAATGGGTAGAGTGTTCGAAAATCAGGCAGGTGGTAGTGTGTTCTGACTCGGCAGCTGTTCTTTCAAGTCTACAATCATTTTGTTCGAAGACAAGGCAGGGCATGCTGTATGCTATTCTGGAGACTATCAGCAGAATAAGGTGTTGTGGTGGCAATATTCACTTTCTTTGGCTGCCAGCTCATGTAGGGATCAATGGAAATGAAAAGGTGGATAGGTTGGCGAAAAGAGCGTTGACTAAAAATAGGACTGAGATGGAAATTACAAGCAGCGGATCTGAAGCAAAAGGTATTGTTTGGAGGCAGGTTGTTCAGGAGTGGCAGAAGCGGTGGGATTCAGGGAGTACGGGCAGGCAATTGTATCATCTTAAGAGGGAGGTGGCAGTGAGTAGGTTTTATGGGGGTAATAGGAGAGATGAGGTGGTCATTACCAGGCTTAGACTGGGACATTGTGCATTGAATAAAACACTACAGATGATAGGAGAACATGAGACGGGGCTTTGTGGAGTGTGCCAGGAGGAGATGGAGACAGTAGAGCATGTAATACCCTTACACCGCAGTAAGGGTTATGATGTGCAGAGGAAAGTTCTGCAGAATAGATTGAAGGAGTGGGGAATTGGGGAATTTAATCTGAAGAGTGTGTTGGAGGGTAGTAGGGCACAGGTGAGGGAACTGGTGGGGTTTCTGAAGGATATAGGTGTTTATGAAAGAGTGTAGGGTTTTTTTTGTTTTTTGTTTTTTGTTTTGATACAGCTTGTAAACTCACTGTCTGACCCATACTCCGGAACAGTAAGAGGTGGTAATGCTCCTTTACGTTGGATGTCAACTGCCGTTAAACACAAAGAAGAAGAAGAAGTAGACTGCATTTCACTCACTGCCTCTGTTTGTATCTCTGTCACTGCAGGACCAACATGGAGCGAGAAGTCAGCGCTCTCAGGAGGCCGACAAACCTCACAGAAGAAAGGGAGAGAAAACATACAGCTGTGATGAGCGTGGGAAGGATTTTACCAAGGCTGAACACCTGAAAACACACCAACTCATCCACAGTGGAGTTAAACCGTACAGCTGTGACTTGTGTGGAAAATCTTTTACCCTGGCTGGAAACTTAAAAAAACACAAAATCATCCACAGTGGAGTTAAAGCATACACCTGTGACTTGTGTGGAAAATCTTTTACCCAGGCTGGAAGCTTAAAAAGACACCAACTCATCCACAGTGGAGTTAAAGTGTACACCTGTGACTTGTGTGGAAAATCTTTTACCCTGGCTGGAAACTTAAAAACACACCAACTCATCCACAGTCGATATAAAGTGTACACCTGTGACTTGTGTGGAAAATCTTTTACCCAGGCTTTTAGCTTACAAACACACCAACTCATCCACAGTGGAGTTAAAGCGTACACCTGTGACTTGTGTGGAAAATCTTTTACCTGGGCTGGAAGCTTTAAAAGACACCAACTCACCCACAGTGGAGTTAAAGCATACAACTGTGACTTGTGTGGAAAATCTTTTACCCAGGCTGGAAGCTTAAAAGCACACCAACTCATCCACAGTGGAGTTAAGGCATACGCCTGTGACTTGTGTGGAAAATCTTTTACCCTGGCTGGAAACTTAAAAGCACACCAACTCATCCACAGTGGAGTTAAGGCATACACCTGTGACTTGTGTGGAAAATCTTTTACCCAGGCTGGAAGCTTGAAAACACACCAACTCATCCACAGTGGAGTTAAAGCGTACACCTGTGACTTGTGTGGAAAATCTTTTACCCACGCTGGAAGCTTGCAAACACACCAACTCATCCACAGTGGAGTTAAAGCGTACACCTGTGACTTGTGTGGAAAATCTTTTACCCACGCTGGAAGCTTGCAAACACACCAACTCATCCACAGTGGAATTAAAGCGTACACCTGTGACTTGTGTGGAAAATCTTTTACCCACGCTGGAAGCTTAAAAAGACACCAACTCATCCACAGTGGAGTTAAAGCGTACACCTGTGACTTGTGTGGAAAATCTTTTACCTGGGCTGGAAGTTTAAAAAGACACCAACTCATCCACAGTGGAGTTAAAGCATACACCTGTGACTTGTGTGGAAAATCTTTTACCCACGCTGGAAGCTTAAAAAGACACCAACTCATCCACAGTGGAGTTAAAGCGTACACCTGTGACTTGTGTGGAAAATCTTTTACCTGGGCTGGAAGCTTAAAAACACACCAACTCATCCACAGTGGCGTTAAAGCATACACCTGTGACTCGTGTGGAAAATCTTTTACCTGGGCTGGAAGCTTACAAACACACCAACTCATCCACAGTGGGGTTAAAGCGTACACCTGTGACTTGTGTGGAAAATCTTTTTCCCACGCTGTTAGCTTAAAAAGACACCAACTCATCCACAGTGGCGTTAAAGTATACACCTGTGACTTGTGTGGAAAATCTTTTAACCGCACTGGAAGCTTAAAAAGACACCAACTCATCCACAGTGGCATTAAAGCGTACACCTGTGACTTGTGTGGAAAATCTTTTACCTGGGCTGGAAGCTTAAAAGCACACCAACTCATCCACAGTGGAGTTAAAGCATACACCTGTGACTTGTGTGGAAAATCTTTTACCCAGGCTGTTAACTTACAAACACACCAACTCATCCACAGTGGAGTTAAGGCATACACCTGTGACTTGTGTGGAAAATCTTTTACCTGGGTTGGAAGCTTAAAAACACACCAACTTATCCATAGTGGCGTTAAAGCATACACCTGTGACTTGTGTGGAAAATCTTTTACCCAGGCTGTTAACTTACAAACACACCAACTTATCCACAGTGGAGTTAAAGCATACACCTGTGACTTGTGTGGAAAATCTTTTACCCAGGCTGTTAGCTTACAAACACACAAACTCATCCACAGTGGAGTTAAAGCATACACCTGTGACTTGTGTGGAAAATCTTTTACCCACGCTGGAGGCTTAAAAACACACCAACTCAGCCACAGTGGAGTTAAGGCGTACAGCTGTGATCAGTGTGGTAAAGCTTTTGCTCGCCATACCTACTTACAGCATCATCAAGTTATCCACTCCGGATTTAAGGCGTACAGCTGCCACATTTGTGGAAAAACCTTCCGCTGGCTAAGTAGCCGAAATATTCACCTCCGCATTCACACTGGAAATGACGTTTACTGCTGTGACCAGTGTGGTAAACTGTTTGTGAAATATAAAGACTTACAACACCATATGTTTACCCACACTGTTGGGAGACCTTATAAATGTGACGTTTGTGATAAGACCTTTAAAGCTCCACGTTACCTTAAAATCCACCAACAGATCCACACCAGAAAGAAACTGCAAGTGCAGTTACTGTGAGTTATGTATGTATATTGTTATCTTCTTATTTAAGACTGACTTTTTGGATCAACTCTTCACATTAAATTGTGTTCGCATGTAGGGCTGCGCCATATTATACCGTTCACGGTAATACCGGTACAATGCTAGGCAATGATAAGAAAATGAAATATTGCGGTAGAATATGGGTAGACCGTGCATGCGCAGTGACGAAAAAGCACGGTGGTAATTGAGAATGAGAATGGGGGGGAAAGCAGATTGTTGAGTGAAACGGATGAACCAGAATTAGTTTGTAAAAATGGTGCAACTTAACATGTGTGGTGTTTGTTCGTCAGATAGACAACAAAGCACATTTTTTTTGCACTAAGGTGCTTGTAAATCTGGGAGTAATCTGGTTCCTAAACTCCTTTAAGGTCCCGAAGTCAAACGAATATCACTAGGAGTTAAAAACTGTCTAAATTCTTCCATCTTTAATAAAACAATCAGCGCTGTTGCTTTACCAGGTGTAACTATGATGTTTAACACCCAGGCATCCATGAAAACAGAATTCATTACATTTAGCAGAGTTAGAAGTTAGCAGGAAGTTAGCGGAAGTTAGCTCGCTAGTTTCGCTAGTTACCTAAGCATGATATAGCATGTTCTGACTGAGAGATTTCTGAAAAAAATCTAACGTACAGCTCTGCTATCACTTCCAACATAAATGAAGACAGGAAACAAAACAGCAGTGACGTTTGTAGGGTTACTGAAGTTTGGCTAGCTGGTATGTAATGTGCTACATGATCGCTAGCAACACAGCTATGTTAGCATAACATAAACAGAAAAGCTGGAGGATGAACGCTAACACTTTTCCACTCAATAAAAGTTAACGTGAAGGTTCCTGATGGTTAGAGACAAATGCAATCGCATGGCAGGATGCTGTAAACAGACCAAACTTCAGTCAGGAGAACAACTAAGATAATCCATCCACAATATGAGGTTAGTCATTAATATACTGCAACAAGAATCAGAATCAGAAACTTTATTGTCATTGTCACAAGAACAATGAAATTAAGAATGGTCCCCGATCATTGCATCATCCCTAGCAATATCAAAATATAAACAAAACAATAAAATTCAATAAATAAAATAGATAGAATACTTAAAATACTAATAAGACGTAACAGTAAAACATTCACATACATTCCCACACACATGCTTCAGACCGTGCATAGATTAACACAAGAGTGGCCACATCAGGAGTAGTACTTGTTAAAAGAAAGAGAGATTTGTCACCGAAGTGAACTATGTGTAATGAGGTAGTTGCACCCCCCAGCCTCCGGGTGGCGCATTGTTCAGTGAGACAGAATAGCGAGGTCATAGGTCCTCCTCTCCAATATGGCAGAAGCGAGGCAAAGAGAAACTTCACCAGTCGTCTCTGTCTCATCATTTCCCTGTTTTGCAGGTTTGTAACCGGTAAAACTATAGTAAAACGGTTGTAAAATATTGATAAGAAACATAGCTAAATGTGGGGGTATAAATCAGCGGGTAAACGCTGTTATTGGTTACATTTTATGAAGTAGAAGGACTGAAAAAATGCCAAAGCCCAGCCAGCCGCGGGCGCCATTTTGGTTTCCTTTCGTCACTTATTTCGGGTCGTTTAGCTGAATAAGCTCCTTTTTGTGTCCTGATATTGTTAATCTGCTGTTGGCAGTGAAAAACGACTGTTTACTGGTTCTGAAAAGTGATTTTGAGAATGTTAAAGCTAAAGCTAAGCCTGTCGACATACACATGACTCTTTCATGTATTTGTGAGCCACTAAGCTAAATTGGTTTAAGACCAAGCACTGGTATGTTGGTTAAAACAATCAGAATACATAGGTATTTGGGTTAAGAGTTAAAGAGAGGTAAAATGTATTTGAACATGCATTTCATATTGTTTTGAATTGTCATTCAGAGAGAATAACCGAGTAAATGATTTGAAGGTCACTACACGTGAAGTATTCTTGTTTCCCATGTAAAGATCGTGGTATTGCAGCTTGAACACACAGACGGTTTTACTGTTATTTCTGTTGTATATAGAGAATGGTGATGCTGCAAATTAAAAATACATGTGATTATATAAATAAATATGGCAGAAGCGAGGCAAAGAGAAACTTCACCAGTCGTCTCTGTCTCATCATTTCCCTGTTTTGCAGGAACATTTAATCTGTTTTACCGGCCCAAACTCTGGGTGGGTTACAGATTCTTGGTGGCCCGTACGGGGATTGGTTCCACATCATCAATGGAGCTGATCCTCACACATCCATAAGACCTGCTGCGGAGCTGATGGTCCAAGGAGAGTTGGTGTAAAGCGGAGGAGCTGCTGTCCACTACAGAGGGAAGATCCAGTTTAGAATTACCCATCGCAGAGCAACGAGGAGGACATCATGGCTGACGGTGTAAGGAAGAGCCTGGTGTGGGACATCAGGAAGGGCCTTTTCGCACTGATGCCGGATCAGCTTTTTGAGATTGCTGCAAAGGTGGGTCCAGTACCAGGCAAGGATCTGTCAGAGCTGTCAAGTGATGATGCAGAAGGAAGCTTCGAGTACATCAACTCCTTCATCTACAGCGAGGCAATGTTAGAAGCTGAGGACAGTGGGATGGGGGAATTGTTAGCGCTAAAGGACATGGTAGATGAACTTCTGAATCCTACCAACAACCAGACCAGTGCCGTGGAGACAGATGTGGAAACACGGACGTCAGAGCATGCACCCCACCCTACCTCAGAGCCCAGCCAGTTCAATGCAGCTCAAGTAAACATGGATCAGTCTGACTCTAGCCTTAACATCCCACAAGAAGAACTCCTTAAAATGATTTCGGACTATGAGAAGGTTGGTAGGACATTGCAAGGTTTAGTAAAAACTCCTGCACTACAGCAAGCTCAACTCACCTCACAAAGTAATGTTAGACCTCCCCCAGGCCCTGTAGTTTCCCTCAAAGACCTACCTTATCTTCCGAGACGTGAGTTCAAGGTTCAGGGAGGCCAAGTAGGGGATCACATGTCAGACATCAGCTACAACAGTGTGTGTAGGCAGATAGAGGAGGGTCTAAAAGAGAATTTTACAGAATCTGAGATTGTTAGAGGGGTGTTAAAAATAATTAAACCAGGCAGTTTCAAGGACATGTTAGTTAATAAAGATGACATGACAGTTGCCGGGTTAAAAGGATTCCTGCAGTCCCATCTTGGAGAAAGGAGTAGTACAGAGCTGTTCCAGGAACTGATTTGTGCCAAACAGAGAGAAAATGAAACAACACAACAATTTCTCTACCGCATAATTGGCTTAAAACAAAGAGTTCTTTTTGAGTCCAAAAAGACTGATTCTGAGATTAAATATACCCCAGAAACAGTTCAAGGTGTCTTCTTGCACACAGTTTATCAGGGGATCGGACATAAGGACAATGATATTAGAAGAGAGCTGAAGCCCTTGCTGGCGAATCAGTCAGTGACAGATGAGATGATTCTGAAATATGCAATGAAAGTGACCAGTGAAGAATCTGAGCGTCACCGGAGATTAGGTTCCACACCCCGAGCAAAACAGTTCAGTGCTCATGTTGCCCATGTGGATGAAGGGAAAGTCAAACTAACAAAGAGAGAGGTTGCAGATCAAAAGTCAACAGCCGACACAGTAAAGCAACTGGAAGAGAAGATTGATGCACTCACTAGAGTAGTAGATTCACTCGCAGAAAAAATGAAGAAAGAGTCTTCTAGCAGTACAGCTAGACCAGCTGCAACAAAGACTGAGAGACTTTATGCATGTTCTACATGTTCACAGGTGGGCTCTAAAAATTGTAACCACTGCTTCTCATGCGGCGAAGAAGGCCATAGAGCGATTGGCTGCCTCAAACGTCCAAAGCAGCCGGGAAACGAGGGCCGGTTGCTGCGGAGGGACCAGCTGTGACCGGGACAACATCTGAGTCCCACCTTGACACAGAGACTGAATCATGTGACAACACCAAAGTGCACCAAGCTAAACTCAAGACACAGAAATCCAAGAAGAGCAAAAATGAGCCACTAAAAACCACTGTAAGCAACAGAGAGCCAATAGTAAGACTAATAGGAAAAAAAGCAACAACAAAATGCCTTCTTAATGGGTTAACGGTGACCGCTCTTGTAGATACAGGGGCTCAGGTTAGCTTGATAGACCGAGCTTGGAAAAATAAATACATTCCAGATGTCAATGTTCGTCCGATAGCAGAGCTCATAGAGTTAACTGACTATGGGAAAGTGCCAAAGATTTATGCAGTTAATGGGGAATCTCTTCCATTTGATGGGTGGGTAGTATTAACTGTAAATTTGCCAGGCAATGAAGACCCAGAGCTTTCCATGAATGTGCCGTTTCTAATTAGCTCAGTGCCCTTAGACACACCACTCATAGGGTTCAATGTGGTGGAAGTGTTAATCCAGGGAAGCCCAGCACAGGCTGCTTCTAACTTAGCTAAGCTACTTGGGGGTGCACTGTCTATTCCAGTCGATGAAGCACAGGGAATGGTACATTTCATCCAGACACATCAGGAGAACACAGCTCAGGGGCGCTTGAGGGTGGGTTACAGAGACACAGTAATTCCTGCTGGCAGCACAACCTGGGTAAAGTGTAAAGTCCCACCACAGCTTGACCCAAGTGAACGTTTAGTCTTGTTTGAGCCTGAAGAGAGTTCTGTCCAGTTGCAGCAGTTAGGATTAGGAGAGGGACTCTTAGAGATCCAGCCCGGCAAACTACCTTATGTAGCTGTGCCTGTAGAAAACCACACTAGACATGACATTGTTCTAACAAGAAAGACTGCTATTGGTAGCGTCCAGGCAATTAAGAAGGTGATAGAGACAGATTCACCCATTGAAAACGACGCTAAAGTAGAGGCAACTACTGTTTGTCAGGCAGAGACAGGTTCCCCTAGAACTTTGTGGCAGCCACCAGTAGATCTAGGCCATCTTGAGAAACAGCAGCAAGACATTGTGGAAAAGATGTTATGGGAGGAGTCAGGCGCTTTCGCTAAAGATGCTCATGACATTGGTTGTATTCCTAGTTTGCACATGTCACTCAACCTCAAAGATGACGTCCCAGTGCAGAGGGCCTACTCCTCTGTCCCAAAGCCTTTGTTCTCCGAAGTGAAGGAGTACATTCAGGACCTCCTGGCCAAGGGGTGGATTGTTAAATCCAGGTCACCGTATGCTGCTCCAGTCGTCTGTGTCCGAAAAAAAGACGGCTCGTTACGCCTTTGTATAGACTACCGTCTGCTGAATCAGAAGACCATTCCGGATAAACACCCTCTTCCTCGGATCCAAGACCTGACCGACACTCTGGGGGGGCATTCATGGTTCAGTATCCTTGATCAGGGAAAGGCGTACCACCAGGGCTTCATGGCGGAGGGCTCACGCCACCTCACAGCCTTCGTCACCCCCTGGGGCCTTTATGAGTGGGTACGAATACCCTTCGGCCTCTCCAATGCACCTGCGGCTTTTCAAAGAAGCATGGAGGAGATGTTAGATTCGCTCAGGGACAATTGTTGTATCCCATACCTGGACGACATCTTATGCTATGCACCAACATTTGAAGAGCATGTTGAGGGTGTGAGACAAGTTTTAAGAGCACTCCAGAGGCACGGAGTAAAACTAAGACCCGAAAAATGCGAACTGTTTTGCAAAGAAGTAAGGTATGTTGGCCGCCTTGTATCTGCAGAAGGGGTAAGGATTGATCCAAAAGACTTAGAGGCAGTAGAATCCCTAAAAACTAAGACACCTCAAACAGTTGGTGATATAAGGCGTCTACTTGGCTTCTTAAGCTACTACAGAAGCTACGTCCAAGACTTTTCGAGGATTGCAAAACCTATCTATGAACTGTTAAAAGTAAAACCGGACATGCCAACCTTCCCATCGCGCCAACTGAAGACTAAAGGTCCCCAGTTGTCATCCAAGGCCCCCGTTGCATGGACTAGTGAACACCAGCATGTACTTGAACAGCTAATTACCATGCTTACGAGTCCCCCAGTTTTGGCCTACCCAGATTTTAACTCACCGTTCTGCCTCCACACAGATGCCTCAGAACAGGGCCTCGGTGCTGTTCTCTACCAGCGCCAGGATGGAAAATTACGGGTAATAGCGTATGGGTCCAGGACATTGTCACCAGCAGAAAAGAATTATTGTCTCCATAGCGGCAAGCTAGAATTTCTGGCACTTAAATGGGCAGTGTGTGAGCGTTTTAGAGACTATCTGTACTATGCTCCACACTTTACCATCTATACAGATAATAATCCATTGACCTACGTTATGAGTACTGCCAAGCTTAATGCCGTGGGCCATCGCTGGGTCGGGGAACTGTCAGACTTTCACTTTGAGATCAGATACAGGCCTGGCCGGGCCAATGTTGATGCTGACACATTGTCCCGTCTCCCTCTTAACATTGACATGTATGTGGGTGAGTGCACTGAAGAGTTATCACCTGAGGTGGTCCAAGCAGCCTGGGGTGGAGCTAGAGCAGCTCGAGAAAGTGATGTTGCATGGATTGCTGCCCTAACTATCGCTGAAAATGCAGCCCGGGAGCCACATCCAGTTTTCCCTGCAATCGACCAAGATGAGCTAGCTCAAGCACAAAGAGAAGACAAAACGGTTGGAGAAATAATGAGGCTAAAGGAGAAAATGACAGTCTTAACAAATGACATCAGAAACACAGTGACTAAAACAACGAGGAAAATGTTGCAGGAGTGGGACAAATTACATTTCAAAAACGGACTGATGTATAGACAGACAGGTGAAAGGCAACAACTAATCCTCCCCGCAAAGTACAAAGAGACGGTGTTAAAGCACCTGCATGATAACATGGGACATATCGGCACAGAGAGAGTACTGGCACTGGTGAGAGAGAGGTTCTACTGGCCGTACATGAAACGGGACATAGAAAGCTATGTTACCAGGAAGTGCCGATGTATCATTAGCAAGAAGCCAACAACCCTGGTACGTGCTCCAATGGGCACCATCACATCCACCTCGCCTTTGGACCTGGTCTGCATCGACTATCTCCACCTGGAGCCCAGCCGGGGGGGATATGAATACATTCTTGTCGTCGTGGACCACTTCACCAGGTTTGCCCAGGCGTACCCCACCAAAAACAAGTCTGGGAAGACAGCAGCTGAGCGAATCTTTGGAGAGTTCATTCTGCGCTTTGGGTACCCAGCACGACTTCACCACGACCAAGGGCGCGAGTTTGAAAATGAACTTTTCAAGACACTGAGGGAGAAATCAGGTACTGGACACTCGAGAACATCCCCATATCATCCTCAAGGTAATCCTGCCGAGAGGTTTAACAGGACACTTTTACAAATGTTAAGAACGCTAGGTGAAAAAGAAAAGGGGAATTGGAAGGATCATTTGCCACACATAGTTCACGCTTACAACTGTACGCGCCATGAATCCACAGGTTTTTCCCCCCATTTTCTACTGTTTGGGCATCACCCGCGCCTTCCGGTAGACATTTTATTTGGTCTAGTTGGGGAGAAGCAGATAATGTCACACAAAAGCTACACAGACAGGTGGGCGAAAAGAATGACAGAAGCGTACAGGATAGCCAGTGAAAAAAGTAGCTTGTCTAGTATCAAAAACAAGTCTTTCTATGATAAAAAGCTGAGGGGTGTAGTGTTACAGCCTGGTGATAGGGTCCTCGTAAGGAACTGCAGGGAACGTGGGGGACCAGGGAAGCTGCGATCTTACTGGGAGAAAACCATTTATTTGGTTAAAGGGCAAATAGGTGATAATCCAGTTTATGCAGTCTATTCGGAGGGCAGTGATGGAAGTAAAACCAGGGTCCTACACCGTAACCTCCTATTACTGGTTAACGACCTCCCAGTTGAGGCTCCGCCTCCGAGATCTGAGCAGGCACCTAAGAAACCGATTAGACAGAGAGAAGCGGAGTTAAGTGAACAAAACAGACAGAAAAGCGATTCTAGTGACTCAGAATCTGATGAGGATGCAGGAGGGTACTGGTTTAGGTTCCCCAGAGAGGCTAGACATGTTGAAAGAGACGTCCATTATAGTCAATCTGGCGTACCCCCAACAAGCCAAAGCCCTGAGGACCAAAGGAACCGCTTCCAGTTACCAACTAGAGACAGTGAAAGAGAAAGAACCTCCAGCGAACATGAACAGACAGGAATAGACAGTCAGATGCCCCCTGTCCCTGAGGTACAGGCACAGCCAAATTGTCTGGAAGAAGGATGTGAAAGGTCCACTTTACCTGGCCAAGCGCTACCACAGATACCAGCAGGTGACCCACAGACTGAGTTAAGAAGGTCAGCCCGAGAAAGGAGACCTAGACAAGTGTTTACTTATGAGTCACTGGGAGAACCGGCTCTACAGCCACAGGTCATAGTATCTGCACTAGCTGCGCCATTCTTTCCATACCAGCCATGGACACTAACACCTTGTGTACCATTTAGCCCAGGGTTTGCATCTTGTGTGCCTTATCCAGCTGGGCCATATACTTACCCTGCACATATGCCATGTTGAGTATTTGACCGTATTACTTTTGAAAATGGTTGTATTTTTGAATGTCAGGAGCCATTTCCATTTGTCAGGGAGCGTGTGACACACTAATGTGTGGCCACATCAGGAGTAGTACTTGTTAAAAGAAAGAGAGATTTGTCACCGAAGTGAACTATGTGTAATGAGGTAGTTGCACCCCCAGCCTCCGGGTGGCGCATTGTTCAGTGAGACAGAATAGCGAGGTCATAGGTCCTCCTCTCCAATATGGCAGAAGCGAGGCAAAGAGAAACTTCACCAGTCGTCTCTGTCTCATCATTTCCCTGTTTTGCAGGTTTGTAACCGGTAAAACTATAGTAAAACGGTTGTAAAATATTGATAAGAAACATAGCTAAATGTGGGGGTATAAATCAGCGGGTAAACGCTGTTATTGGTTACATTTTATGAAGTAGAAGGACTGAAAAAATGCCAAAGCCCAGCCAGCCGCGGGCGCCATTTTGGTTTCCTTTCGTCACTTATTTCGGGTCGTTTAGCTGAATAAGCTCCTTTTTGTGTCTTGATATTGTTAATCTGCTGTTGGCAGTGAAAAACGACTGTTTACTGGTTCTGAAAAGTGATTTTGAGAATGTTAAAGCTAAAGCTAAGCCTGTCGACATACACATGACTCTTTCATGTATTTGTGAGCCACTAAGCTAAATTGGTTTAAGACCAAGCACTGGTATGTTGGTTAAAACAATCAGAATACATAGGTATTTGGGTTAAGAGTTAAAGAGAGGTAAAATGTATTTGAACATGCATTTCATATTGTTTTGAATTGTCATTCAGAGAGAATAACCGAGTAAATGATTTGAAGGTCACTACACGTGAAGTATTCTTGTTTCCCATGTAAAGATCGTGGTATTGCAGCTTGAACACACAGACGGTTTTACTGTTATTTCTGTTGTATATAGAGAATGGTGATGCTGCAAATTAAAAATACATGTGATTATATAAATAAATATGGCAGAAGCGAGGCAAAGAGAAACTTCACCAGTCGTCTCTGTCTCATCATTTCCCTGTTTTGCAGGAACATTTAATCTGTTTTACCGGCCCAAACTCTGGGTCGGTTACATTTTTTTGTAGTACTCAGATGTGTTATTGCAGTTGGATAACAACTGTGTTTGAGTCTGTTAGTCCTTGAGCTGATTGCCCTGTACCGTCTGCCTGAGGGCAACAGTTCAAACAGGGAGTGGCCAGGATGTGAGGTGTCTTTTATGATATTTTGGGCCTTTTTAAAACAGTGGACGTTGTGTAGAACTTCCAGTGTGGGGAGAGAGCAGCCAGTGATCTTTTGGGCGGTGTTAATGATCCCTTGGAGTGCTTTCCATGAACAACATGAGAATAGAGCAGCTGTGATAGAATACAGAATTAATGAATCAATGGTACAGAAGTAGAGGAAGCAAGAAGAATGAGTTGAATAGTTTGATTTATCTGACTGCTTTGTTTCGCTTAATGTGCCTAATAATCCCATGCACCTTGTGGTCCGAAAAATACATATTTGACTTTTTTATTTGGCACACTGCAGTTTAATGTAGCAAAGCACCTCTTTTTAACTTCAGTGGATGTTATACATGGTTATGCTCAGGATATGTCAGCCCATTTCTACTGGAAATGCCTTTTGGTTAAACTTTCAGAAAGGAATTTGCATTTGCACTGTTAAATATTTATATAGCTTTAATACACATAAAAAACAGCTGCTTGTTTAAGTAAAATAAATGGATGTTTGGGTTTTTTTTTGCACTGTATTTATTTGTCCAAGAGTAAGTTTGCTAATGATGTTGGTTGAAGCTAATAGAAGCAGTCACGAGAACTAAATAATAGCGCTGTTTTAACGGCACCCTCATCATAGTGCTCTCAAATGCAGCAGCAATCCATTTACTCAAAGTCATAACAGATAGAAAGCAAGGCAGTAGCCTGTGTTCAGAAAAACCCAAAAACATTTTATTCAAATATAATAACCACAATGGTGGAGAGGGAAACAAAGAGAAACTGGCTTCTTTTTCCAGTATAACCATGTTTACAGGCTGTTCTAGTGTTTATGTTTTACACGCTTGTCCAAACAACAAATAAGTTAAATTTCAAAAGGTCTTTTCCAGCGAACATAAGAAGAAAATAAAAGTCTGGCGTAGAGTTAAGTCTTCAGTGTGATTTAGTGCATCTCAAATAAATGAATAATCCAAAAAGTATTGTTAGGATTTAAATATATATATATTCTTAATGCTTATTTTCTGATTAGATTGTTTCATGTATTTTAATAATAGAGGCCTTTATAAACCAGGCCCAGAGGTGACAAAGATCTAGGTCGGAAGGTGACAAGTTGCCCTGGCAACAGACTTTAGAAAGGAGAAGTAAAAAAAAGAGGAAGTTTAGTGCAGAGCTGCACCTGAAATCTGACACAAAGAAAGAGGAACTGAGTAAACTGAGGGTGTGTGTGTGACGTGCAGCGGAAATATATATAACCATGCTGGCTGCTACTGCTTTCAGACCTGAGCGTGTGTGTTCATGTGTTCGGGTCTCCGTTTCCGGAAATGTAAAATAAAGATAATTTTTTTCAGCTTTCTTTGCTGCCAAAAGAATTCAAAGAACGAAATTTATAGTATCTTTATTAATACTGGAACAAACAAGCAAATAAGGTAAAATATTCCCTCCAAACAAAACGTTTAAAAACATACAAATTTGACAGGAAATCTATCTGCACCTTCCAGTGTGCAATGTGGCAATAAGTTCGCCCATGTTTGGACTTCTTCTGTGTTCCGCAAATCAGTCCGTGGATGATTACATTGCTCCGCCCATCAAAAAGTCTACGCATGCGCGAATATCTCAGTTAGTGGACTGACGATTGTTGGTTGGAAAATTTTTACATTTCACCCAACCTTACTGGGTAGTCTAAAGAGCACTGAAAGGAAGGCAACTGGACTTCCTTGAAGATGTTTCAACTATCTTCCGAGAAGCTTCTTTGGTCCTAAGAGCAATTAGGTCGGTTTACCAGGTCCCAATTCAATTTGATTTTGACTCTATCAGAAATATTATTCTTATATTATAATATTATAATTATGATCATATAGCTTGGATATATATAGTGTAGCCCTGACAGAGCCCATCACCCACTGGGAACGAGTCCTTATTGCCGGCAATGCGAACCAAGCTCTTGCAACGGTTGTATAGGGATCGAATGGCCCGTAGCAATGGGCCAGACACCCCATACTCCCGCAACACCTCCCACAGGACACCCCAAGGGATTGTTCCTCCTGTATCCGAGGTTCGACTAGCGGACGAACTCTCCTTTCCAGCACCCTGGCATAGACTTTCCCAGGGAGGCTGAGGAGTGTGATCCCCTGTAGTTGGAACACACCCTACGGTCCCACTTCTTAAAGATGGGGACTACCACCCCGGTCTGCCAGTCCACAGGTACTGCCCCTGATCTCCACGCAACATTGCAGAGGCGTGTCAACCAGGACAGCCCTACATCGTCCAGAGCCTTCAGGAACTCAGGGCGGACCTCATCAACACCAGGGGCTCTGCCACCAAGGAGTTGTTTAACTGCCTCAGTGACCTCGCCCCCGGAAATTGGCGGGTCATTCCCCTCATCCCCAGACTCTGCTTCCTCCTCGGAAGACGTGTCAGTGGGATTAAGGAGGTCCTCGAAGTATTCCTTCCACCGCCTGAAAATTTTCTCAGTCGACGTCAGCAGCGCTCCTCCAGCACTATACACAGTGCAGGTAGAGCACCGCTTTCCCCTCCTGAGACGCCTGACGGTTTGCCAAAATCTCTTCGAGGCAGTCCAAAAGTCTTTTTCCATGGCCTCTCCGAACTCCTCCGAACTGTTGAAGCTCTGCCGGAGGTGTGCGTGTGTGATCTCGCAGACTGGGGCCTCTGCTAGATGTTCCCAGCACACCCTCACTACGCGTTTAGGTGCACCAGGTCTGTCCAGCGTCCTCCCCCGCCGCCTGATCCAACTCACCACCAGGTGGTGATCAGTTGACAGCTCAGCCCTTCTCTTTACCCGAGTGTCCAGAACATATGGTTGCAGGTCTGGTGATACGATTACAAAATTGATCATCGACCTACGGCCTAGAGCGTCCTGGTGCCACGTGCACTCTTATGTTCGAACAAGGTGTTCGTTATGGCCAATTTGTGATTAGCACAGAAGTCCAATAACAAAGCACCACTCGGGTTCAGATCAGGGAGGCTGTTCCTCCCAATCACGCCCCTCCAGGTCTCGCTGTCGTTACCCACGTGAGAATTGAAGTCTCCAGGTGGAGCACCTTCCAGCACCCCCCCATGGACTAAGGCACCACCAGACACTCGCCTTGGGCACCTTCCCCGGGCCTGGCTCCAGGGCGGGGCCCCGGTAACCCTATCCCGGGCGGGTTAACTGTTCGCTCGATGTTCTTTTCATAAGGGTCTTCTGAATCGCTCTTTGTCTGGTCCCTCACCCAGGACCAATTTGCCATGGGAGACCCTACCAGGGGGCAAAAGCCCCCAGACAACATATCCCCTGGGATCCCTGGGACACACAAACCCCTCCACCACGATAAGGTAGCGATTCAAGGAGGAGATTTTCCAATTGGCTAAAAATTACAGGGGAGAGGGATGCTGCTAGCTAGCCAGTCCTGTATAATATGGCCTTAAAGCGAGCAAAAAAAGGTAATTCCTGGACTTTTATGCCAATTTGGACAGAAGACTGGGGTTTTGTGCAACAGAAAGATCATGCTATATGTGCCCTTTGCCTTGAGAGTGTTGGTTGCCAGACCTCCAATGTTAAACAACAGTTTGAGATGAAAGATCAAGAAGCTTCAAGTATGAGGCAGAGAAAGTTGAATCAATTACACGTGCTGTGTCAAGATATGAGAAGCAAGCAAGTACTCTTGCACATTTTTACAGCTGCTAAACATCATGGACCATAAGTAAGTTTTCGTATTGGGCAGTGCATTGCTAAACATGGAGAGCTGTTTACAGACGGAGAATTTATTAAGGAGGCTTTTCTCTCAAGCTCAGAGATGTTATTTAATGGGCTTCCAAACAAAGATGCAATTAAAGCAAGGATTCAAGACATACCTGCATCAGCCAGAACTGTGGAATGATACATCCAGGAAATAGGTAACAATGCCAGAGCCCAACAAACAGCTGCTTTGAAAGAAGCCCAGGTGTTTAGTGTAGCTTTGGACAAAAGCGTTGATATCAGTGAGGTTCCACGTTTGGCTGTTCTGGTAAGATCCTGTGATGTGGAAGTACAAGAGGAACTCTTCTGCTTAACCCCGATGCCTGAAAAAACGTGATGTGGGGTGTGGTGAGGCGTGGTCGGCGACGCCGTGCAGGTCTGCAATCACGTCCGCCGTGTGAAAACACGCTCTAAATGATGATCTGTGGTCCCGCCGTGCCTTATTCACACCACGTGAGGGTATTGGCAAGGTTTTTAAGGAGTGTTTTGATGAGCGAGGCATTGGCATTACATTGTGCTGTGACAAATAATGATGCACCAGCCATTGCTGGAAAACACAGGGGTGCTGTTACCTTAATTGAGGAACAAGTTGGTCATCTCATCATTAAATAACACTGAATAAAAGAGTTAGAAAACCTTTGTGCCAAGATGTCAAATTCAGATCTTCATGACGCCATGGCCACAGTGGCAAAAATCGTGAACTTTATAGTTAAGCAATCTGCTTTGACACCGCCAATTCCAGTCTGTGCTCGACGAGATGGATAGCTCATGCATAGACATCCCACTCCACTGTGCTATCAGATGGCATAGCTGTGGAAATGTTCTGGAATGATTTGTGGATTGTTTTGATGTGGTTAGAAAAAATCCTGGCAGAAAAGGTGCAAAGCCGTCCGAAGTCAGAGACCAGAATTGGGTTGAAAAACGGGACACTTCAGCGAGTTACAAAATGTGATCCCCAGATAACACAACTGGCAAATACAAAGCAGCGGCAGGGATCACATTAACCTGCAAATCCCAACATAACTCTTCCAAAATTATTAGACACCCAAGCAATGGCACTGGATTCGCTACTGACGCCAGGTGAACTCCAGGAAGCTCTGATAAATATGCCCAATCATAAGGCTCCAGGTCCAGACGGTTTTTCAACAGATTTTTACAAAGAATTCTGGACGATTGTGGCACCAGCTTTTCACAGGATGTTGCAGGAAATCAAAGAAAATGGTAGACTACCACCATATATGAACTCTGCAAATATCAGTCTCTTACTAAAACCAGGCAAAGACCCTGTATTTCCTTCAAGCTATCGTCCAATATCCCTTATTAATGTAGACCTTAAAATAATCTGCAAAGCTCTCTCAAAAAGATTAGAGAAAATAACCCCCCTTTTAATTCATCCTGACCAAACTGGTTTTATAAAAGTTAGGCACCCATCAACAAATACACGTAGATTACTTAATTTAATAGACCACTCATGCAGTAAAAACATTGAAACCATAATCTTTTCTTTAGATGCAGAAAAAGCATTTGACAGAGTTAACTGGAAATTTCTATTTGCAACTTTACACAAATTTGGTTTTGGATCCTCTTTCATAAACTGGTTAAAAATATTATATAATTCCCCAACAGCTTGTGTCAGAACAAATGACCAAACATCCTCCAGCTTCCCTCTCTTGAGGGGTACCAGACAGGGATGCCCACTCTCCCCTTCACTGTTTGTAATTTTTATTGAGCCAGCAGCAATTAGACAGGCTACAACAATTACGGGCATAAAATGTAAGAATGTAGAACATAAAATCAGCCTTTATGCGGATGATGTGTTACTTTTTCTCCAAAATTCACAAACCAATCTCTCTGGGGTAATTGCATTGATAAATTCTTTCTCAAGTGTCTCAGATTATTCAATTAACTGGTTGAAATCAACAGTTCTTCCGATTAATTGCTCCTTCCATAAATTCTTCTCCTTCCCCACTGCAATCTGGAAATATAAAATATTTAGGTATTAATGTCTCTCCTAAGCTTTCACACTTAACTAAATTAAACCACATCCCACTTCTAAAGAAAGTAGAAGGCGATCTGACTAGATGGAAATCTTTACCCATATTACTCATGGGAAGGGTCGCCGCTATAAAAAAGATGGTCTTGCCAAAAATAAACTATTTATTTTCAATGATCCCAAATAAGCCATCACAAGATTGGTTCAGATCTCTAGACTCGTATATTTCTAAATTCCTTTGGAAAGATAAACCCCCACGTATCAGCTTAAAAACACTACAAAAGACCAAGGATAAAGGAGGATTAGATCTGCCAAACTTTAATCACTATTTTTTAGCCAATAGGCTTCAGTTCATCTGTTTGAGTACTTGTTTGAGTACTTACGATTGTTTTGTTTTTTTGTTGTTGTTTTTTTGTACTTTTCATATTTTACATTTATATTTATTATTGAAACTTGCACCAAGGGAGCGGCACTCCAATTTCGTTGTACTCTGTACAATGACAATAAAGGCTATTCTATTCTATTCTATTCTATTCTATCTCTAGATGGTTTAAACACACCCTCTTAGATGAACCTTGGATAGATGTAGAACAGGCACTATGTAATAATCTAGAAATTTCATACCTACCATTTTTCAGCTCAAACATCAAATGACATGAATGCTTTAAAAGCATCAACATCAGCTCTTCTCTGACAGCATGGTGGGAGATTCTAAAAATGACAGAGTCTTCATTAATCCCATGCAAACGTACACCTATCTGGAACAATCCGGACATATTACAAAACAATAATATGATAAACTTTCCAGTTTGGAATTTCAAATGAATTAAATACTTGGAACATATATTGGAAGGAACAAACTTTATTTCATTTGACAGACTAGTTACACAATATGGGATCAACAAGAAACGATTTTTGGAATATCAACAAATTAAATCCATAGTAAAAAGAAATGTAATCCTAGTGAAGCTGAATTACAAACACCATCGAGTGTGGTACAATTTTTTAGTCTAAAACCCCCCAAATTATTGTCTAATATATACAGAACACTTTCTAAAATAGATGAATCAATATCCCTTCCTTGCAAAATGGGAAGCAGATTTATCGATCAGCTTAGACCAAAACCTTTGGTCTCAGATATGCTTAAAAACCTTTCAATGGATCAGCAATCCTAGTTTTCAATTAATACAATACAAAATATTACATAGAGTGCAATATACTGGTCATGGGATGTTCAAGATGGGCTATACGCTGTGAAGATCAGAGAAATATTTTACTGCTATTGTTCATGGTCATCATCACTACCATTGCATTAATAACATTAATAACATAATCTACAGCATTGATATTGTATTCAGATGTTTAAACATATTGGCACCCAATTAACTTTTATTACAGGTGCAGTTATAACCACTTTAAAGTGTTGAGTTAAATCTATAATCTTAAATGCTTTTGAATGCTTCATAATGTTAAAAGTTTATATGCAGATTATATTGCATTATAAAAGAAAGCCCTAACTCTGAGTACACTCTGTGCCAAAGTAGACAGGAAACGTAGGCTTTTGCAGAGCGTGCTTGTGAAAGTGAAACTAAAGCAGAGTCTAAGTGTGAGTTACTTTGAGAAGCTGTTGGGAGGATGCTATTTGAATAATCAGGTTATTCATTATTATCTTTTATTCATTTATATCTTTTTATTAAGCTTTGAGTAGTGGCATTCATTTACAGCATTTATTCAATATATTACATATATATATAGTAGGGGTGCAACGATACACAAAATTCACGGTTCGGTTCGGTTCGATACTTTGGTGTCACGGTTCGATATTTTTTCGATACAAAAAAATGTTCATGCCTTTTTAATTTGTCATTTATTAAAATTATAAATATATATTTTAACTCAAAAGTACAGTTTTTAAATTTAACCCTAACCCTTGTGCGTGTTTTTTATTTTGACAGCGAATGCACACCTGCGGACCACTTATGTGCAGCCCTGGTTATTTAGCTCGTCATATTGCAGCCACAGAAATTATTTTGTCCATGAAACCATAAAGCTGCACTTTCTTTTTGCCTTATAGTCTGATTTGTCATAACTTCTCCGTTTTGTGGTAAGCTTTTCTTTGGCTGTCACTTCTTCACCCTGACCTGTCTTATTTGGCTCAGCAGAACTGAAATGCTTTTACACACGGACTCACATAAGCTCAGCGATTCTCTGCGCGATCAACCTCTCACATGTTTAAGCTGCGGGAGATTTCACTTGTCATGTTTGCATAGTAAGCTAACGATTAATAAGACGATGTCAGAGGAATTGGTGCACAAATTATCATCACTCACAGATCAGTGCTGTCGCTCTCTATACACAGTTCGCACGATTGCAAAGTGAAAGCAAAAAAACGAGCGCAAATTCAAACGCGACTTCAATATGTCACATATTGACAGTGGCTCACCGATGCCAATGACATAATTACCCAGCTACATTTCTGAAAGAATGCAAAAGCATTGACATATATTTTTCCTACAATAGCCCGACGGGCAGGGCAGAGATAGATTTTGGTAGCCCGACTGAAAAAATCGCTAGCTCCGGGACGTCGGGCTAGCGATATTGCAAGCCCTGTATCTGATTGAGGAATCACTCATCTTTGGAAAAGAGAGTTTATTACAGAGAAATGGCTCTTTCCAAAATAAAAGCTATACTATCCGCTTCTTCTGGGCTATATTCTCAGCAGCATAAGGAGAATCATGTGCTAACAGCTGTCTAAATGACTCGGCTAAAGTTAGTAGCATGCTTGCTTTTTTTTGTCTGCTTCCACTTGTCTTTGCACTAGGATGATGTCGGCGTAAATGTGCAGTCATATTCATTGTGTTCCCACTAGTGCTTTCAGGTTAATCTCGTTGAAATGACCTTAACGCCACAACACGGCAAATCTCCGTTAACGAGCTACCGCCGATCGCCCCGTGCATGGGGCTAGACGGCCAACACGTTAACGAGCTAACTGCGCTAACACACTAGTTCACACCAATGTAATTGAGCATTGCATGGCACATCCAACATACTGTTTTACTTTAGTCCATGACTCGCTTACCTTCAGGGTCATACGTCACATGAAAACCAAAATAATTCCAAACGCCAGATCTGAATGAGGGTGGGGGAGGTGCCCTGCGCTCTTCCTTCTGACTATGCTGTCTGTGTTGAGCACTCAGTGGATCTGCGCTGGACAGTGCAGCCTAGGCGGAGTAGTCGAACACAGATTCACTGAGCGCTCAACACAGACAGCATCGTCAGAAGGAAAATTGATAAAATAAATTACAAATGTTGTATTGTTCGATACATATGCGTACCGAACCGAAAGCACTGTATCGAACGGTTCAATATCGATACGAATATTGTTGCACCCCTAATATATAGTTATAGTAAACTGCTACACATCTGAGAGTGGCCTCTGTCTGGTTGTGAGCGTTAGTGGGTGAGGTGAGAGGTGACACAGAGTGCCAATTGAGGTCAGGACACACACACACATACACACTGTAGGTAGGCTTATGTTCTAGGTGAGAGTTCAGACATATTTTGCTTGTAACTGCATTTTTGTGCGTGCAGAATTTCTAGTTTGTTGCAGAGCATGGCCCGAGGTTTTGGAGAAGCGAGAGCGAGCTACCGGAAGCACCTGGCGTGGAGGCGAAGAAGATGCTCTTTCAAACAGTGTTAAAGTCGTTAACGGAGCATTTGTGGTTTTGAAACTTATGCATGTGATGATGCATGAGGGGGCGTCATAAAATTAAACCCTGATGGTATAAAACAACTGCTTGTGTATTGTTAGGGAGATCGATGCTGTCTGAGTACAGTGTTCATCTCCCACACGTGTGTTCATTAAAATCATCATTTGACTCCACCCGGCCGGATCAGTGTTTTATTTTGGAATTCCTCCTGTATCCCTCCTCAATATTTGAACCCTTAACAACGCCTTCCAACAACTGCTCACACTGTCCAGTGTAACCAACTTTAAGGTATAAAGGTGAATTACAGCGCAATAATTACTTGGGCTCGTAATAAGACCCTGGCCAGAATCAGAAGACACCAAATTCGTATGGAGCCAAAGTATTGAGCAGCAATAATGACCTGGACACAATGTTAACTTTTGAGTAGCCACTCTTGTATTGTTACAAAGTATAACAGGTATTTGTCCAATTTGTACAGATAAAGTATAAAATAAAATAAATAGTGTGCACACTCAACAAAATAAAAGTACTCGTTGGGGCCCTTTAAGAATTTAGAGTTAAGCTGGCGATAGCCAACTTCAAAGGTCCTTGTGAATGTAACTGGAATGTATGAGTGTGTGGTGTGTATCTTCTTTGGGGTAGATCGTCCTCAAAGTGGTTGGCTCGCCATCTATCACAACCAGAATATCGTCCTGGTCCTTGGACTTTTCCGTCCTCTCCAAAAAACCTGACCTATAATCCAGGTCATAAAATGTACATTCTAATCAGTCTGTTTCAGATGCATTGTTTAAGGTTAAAATACAAAATCAAAATATTGCATCACCTCATATTCATTGCATCAACATCTTAAATCTTATCAAATCTCACAGTTCTGTTGTACAACATTCAATTTTCAAGCATATCAAATATGAGAACTAAACATCTAAGTTGCTCAAATATTTCTCTATTCATGTAAACATTAATTAAACAATACTTATGGTAAGTAACCATTGACACTCAAAATACAATACACCATAACAAATTCAGAACTATGTGCAAATAAGCAACAAAATATACATATGAGTTCAGTTCAGAGGCATTAAAGCAGTGTGCTTAATTTCTCCACGCTATAGGCCTATTCGTGAGAGAGAAATGCACTAAAAATTACCCTCTAGATTACTTTAAACTCACAGTGAACTGACAAAATTTAGCTTTAGAGCAGCTAAGAACATGTTGCTCACCGTTGCTCTGTTTCACAAAAGCCCAACACACACTGGCGTTGGAATTGCAGCAGCTCTCCGGATGAAAGGTGAGTGGTTAGCCGACGTTGCCTCTCTCCTTCATCCAGCCACTCGACTCCGGACTTCCAGCAGGTAAGTAGGCTGGTTTTCCTTCCTCTCAATCCTGAGTTTTCCTCTCTTTTGTCCGTGGATATCTCGGTTTGAGTAGCAGATGCCTCCACTCCTCTTGCTGAGATAAGAAAAACCCGGGACACCATGCACCTCCACCTCACTTCCTGGCTGACAGGGTCAATGCGGCCTGGGTAGGCTCTGATTGGTTGCTGAGCTAGGTGCCCTCACGTGGGGTGAACTAAGAGGTGCATTCAATGGTCATAGGAAATACGACGCTTGTTGATGTGGACAGTTAATATAAAGAGAATAAGTATGATATTTTTCCATCTGGGCTACACCCTCCCCTCCTGAACTCATGCACGTCCCTGTGCATGGTAGACAGTTAAATGATGATTATTTGACGGGTCAAGGAAGAGGGCGAAGCAGGCTCTTCACCATCACTGATGACATCGGCCCAAGCTGAAGACAGTCCTTGCAAGAATGATTTTGCTGCAGTGATCAGAGGATTGCCTAGCTCCGTATAGTCAAGCCGTCGTGGCGGACGACGGTTTCTCTCAGATCTCCTTACAGAATCATTTGTATCCATGTTTTCCCTTGTATCCACTGGGACTATCTCCTCCACTCTCTCCTCAGAATTCGCACCTCTGGTGCCAGCCTCCTGAAATGGAAGTTGCCTTTCTTGGACGTCTGGGTCATCAACAGGTGAGTCAGTTTCAGTTAAGGTTATTTCATCCACTTGTTCGGTCGGTGTGACTCCATTGGTAGATAAGTACTCAGTATCATCTGTAGTACTGTTAGGCATATCAGGTATGTTGCCAAAATCAGATTGGCTGTCAAAAACAGGTGGGTTGTCAATATCAGGAACATTTACAGGACTCTCACTCACTGTGTGGACAGGGGAACTCAACCAAACAGGAATGAGCAAATCATCTTCTTCGTCTGAGGAGTTCTCTTCCTCTAGCGCTGGATTTGCACGGGTTCTTGGCCTGCGTGACACTGGCTTCTGTACATGCTCACTGCTTTCCTCCACAGGTAGGTAGCCACATGGTAGCAACAGATCCCGGTGTAGTGTTCTTAGGGGACCATCTTTGTTTTCAGGCTTAACTGTATATACTGGGAGGTTGCCTGCCCTTCTCACCACTACATGCACAGTGTGTTCCCACTTGTCTGAAATCTTATGTTTGCCCCGGATACGGACATTCCTGACCAATACCCGATCTCCAGCTTCCAAGTCTGATGCAGTTACATGTCTGTCAAACCTCATTTTGTTCTTGTGAGCCATCTTTGCAGCCTTGTCCATAGCTAACTTGTAGCTTTCTTTGAGACGTGACTTGAGTTTTTGCACATATTCAGAGTGAGATGAGTGTTGTTCCTCTTGCACTGGCAGGTTGAATGCAAGGTCAACTGGCAACCGAGGTTGGCGTCCGAACATCAGTTCGTACGGGGTGAAACCAGTCACTTCATTCCTGGTGCAGTTATAAGCGTGGACCAGGGGTCTTACATGGTCACGCCAACAGGACTTATCTTGATCACGGAGAGTTCCCAACATATCAAGCAAGGTACGATTAAATCGTTCCACAGGATTGCCCCTAGGATGGTATGGGGTTGTCCTCACCTTGTGGATACCAGCCACCTGACAGAGCTCCTTGATTGTGCGGGACTCGAAATCTGGACCCTGGTCACTATGCAATTTTTCTGGGATGCCATAGTGTACCATAAAGTTCTCCCACAGACACCTTGCCACTGTGCGGGCCTTTTGATTAGGTGTTGGGATAGCAACTGCAAATTTAGTGAAGTGGTCCGTGATCACCAATATATCTTTGGTTCCACTCCTGTCAGCTTCCAGGGACAAGAAGTCCATGCACAAGAGTTCAAGAGGTCGTGTCGTATTAATGTTGACCAAGGGGGCCGCTCTTTCAGGCCGTGCCTTCCTCCGCACGCACCTGCCACACGTCTTCACTTTCCTTTCCACGTCCAAAGCCATCCTTGGCCAATAAAATCTTGACCTTACAAGGTCCAGTGTACGGTCGACTCCCATGTGACCCATATGGTCATGCAGGCTGGTGAGAACTGTGTTGCGAAGCTCAGCTGGAAGTACAAGCTGGTAGGTTTTCTGGGACCCCTCTTGGCGTCGCCGGTACAAGACATTGTTGCGGAGCTCAAGACGGTTAAGCTCTCGGAGGAGCAGTGGAAGCTCAGGGAACTGTGTGCGCACGGTTGGAGGTGGTGTGTCCCCATATTCGATCTGAGAAATAACATGCTTTATACACTGATCGGCTCTTTGCTCGTCTGCCAGCTCTGCCTCAGTTAGATGGGGAATGGTTGGCAGACCTCCAAACTGTTCCTCTTGCCCATAGCTATCAGGTACAGCACTAGGAGACACAGCAAGCACCTCCACCAAGGCAACACAATCTGCATCTGCCTCTCTTTCATTGTCAGGACTGACGCTGTAGGTGAACTGCCTCTCACAGATTGCTTTCACCACAGACTGATTTACAGCATTGATGTTGTCTGGATCACAAAGGTGATCTTGAGTGAACTGTTGTATGCGTTCAATCTCTTTTTGTGATTTCAGGTCGTCCGCTAGCGGTCTGCGTGATAATCCATCCGCATCTCCATTCTGCTTCCCTGGACGATAGAGGAGTTTGAAAGAGAATGTGGACAGTGCTGCTAGCCACCTATAGCTAGTTGCGTCAAGTTTTGCTGAAGTCAGAATGTAAGTCAGCGGATTACTATCCGTTACAACAGTGAAGTGGTTGCCGTAGAGATAGTCGCTGAACTTTTCTGTAACTGACCACTTGAGCGCCAGAAACTCCAACTTGTGCGCTGGATAGCGATTTTCGCTCCGTGACAGCCCTCTACTTGCATAGCCTATGACTCTAAGTTGTCCCTCTTGCTCCTGATACAATACAGCACCAAGCCCGGTGGTACTGGCGTCGGTGTGCAGTATATAGGGTTTCTGGGGGTCAGCGAAGGCAAGTACAGGGGCAGTGGTGAGACTTTGGATGACTGACTCGAAGGCTTCCTGGCAAGCTGGCGTCCAGCGACCTCCGAAAGGGTCTTTTGGGTCATGGTACTGATGTGCACTTTGTCTTGCGTTTACTTTTGATTTCTTGTGGCTAGGTGGGTACCCTGAAGTTAAGTTGTGGAGAGGTTTCACAATGCTGGAATACCCCTTAACGAACCTTCTATAATACCCAGCAAAACCAAGGAACGACTTTAACTCTCGCAGGGTCTGTGGGACAGGCCATGTTTTAAGGGCCGAAATCTTCTCAGGGTCAGTCCGAACTCCATTTCTGGAGACCACATGTCCCAGATAACGGACTGAAGTCTGGAAGAAGACACATTTCTCTGGTGACAGCTTTAACCCAAACTCTTTTAGACGAGTGAGCACTTTCATGAGTCTTTCTTCGTGTTCCTCAAGGGTTCGGGAGAATACTATCACGTCATCAAGAAAGACCAATGCATCCTTCAAATGCATATCCCCCATGCACCGCTCCATTAACCGCTGGAACGTGCTGGGGGCGTTCGTTACACCCTGAGGCATTCTGTTGAACTCCCAGAAGCCGAGAGGGCACACAAAGGCCGTCTTCGGTTTGTCTGCTTCTTCGACCTCGATCTGGTAGTACCCTGATTTTAGATCAAGAACAGAGAACCACTGTGAACCATTGAGGGCTGAGAATGTGTCCTCTAGCTTCGGAAGGCTGTACGCATCTTTTATAGTCTGAAGGTTTAGACGCCTATAATCGATGCACAACCGGACTTGGCCGTTCTTTTTCCGGACTACCACTATGGGTGACGCAAATGGGGACTCTGACTCTCTAATAACTCCTGCATCAAGGAGTTCCTGAATGTGCTTCCGGACAGCCTCAATGTCCCGTGGGTGGATTGGCCGGGCACGTAGTTTGAAAGGCGTGCCATCCGAAAGCTTTATATGATGTCGCACCTGGTCCGTCCGGCCAAAATCCAGGTCGTGCTGTGCAAACACCTCAGGCATGCCGCTGAGCTGCTGAGTGATGCGCTGTTTCCATTCCAATGGAACTGGGGAGTCACCAAAATTGAAGGTTATGGTGGGCTCTTGGAAAGACGGAGTCTCTGGAGTTCTCTGGGATAGTTCTGACTGTTTGGTCTTGTTGTGTTCCTTTAATAGGATGGTCTGATAAGCACTAACCTCTGCAATAGTACACTTGGCAGGGATGACAATGTCGTGGTCAGACTCGTTGCTTATAACAACTGGCAACTTGTGGGGCCGCCGCTGGGGAAAGTCCACCAGACCGGCTTTAAGTAGCAGGCCACCGGGCAAGGGGGACGATGATGGGTACTCAATTACAACTGATTTTTCATCCTGAAGGCCCTCGCCAAGGGCGACTCCCTCCACCACTACAGTTGAACCAGCTGGAATGACTTGAGGCATCTTGCCAAGTAGCTTCACTACCCCCTGATGGGTGTCACTTGTCTGCTTCCGTCTCAACTCAATGATTTTGAAGACTACTTTGTAGCCATGTGGGAGGGGTTGACGATTGGCTAAGTCAGTCTCTGAGTAGATGTCGAACAGTACATCTAGGGTGTTTGTGCCTATGAGCATGAGGGATTGTGAAGTGTCAGGGACGATTAAAGCAAGTGTGTTTACATCTACTGGAACACCTATAAAGTCCTTTGGAAAAGTTATGGTCATTTCTATATAGCCAAAGTAAGGCACTAGCTGGCCATTAGCACCTTCCACTTCTAAGAGGTCATGTAGTGGCTTGATCTTTTGCTCTGAAAGGTGCTGCTGGTAAAATGACTCAGGAACAGTGGTAACTTGGGAGCCTGAGTCAAGAAGACAGTTGACTTCTTCACCTCTCACAGTCACTTGAGCTGTACTTCTGGTACCAATCAACTGTTTAGGGAGTTGGAAAGATTGGTTCTGCTCTGAATGGTTTAAGCCAGAACATGTTTGTGCTTTGACAGTCTTTGCTGGGGTACTTACTTTGTTAACCTCAGCTGTGATTTTGTCACCATTGTTTACGTCTGAGGGACGTTGTTGACTCTCCTCAGCTCCTGTTTGTCCCACAACAGGAACTGTTAGATGTTTAAAGGTGAATCTGTACAATCTCGCGCTTCCCACTGGCGTTGTTTCTCCTCCAACTGCTTCTTTTTTTCTGCTACTAGGTTGGGGTTAGCGGGGTCAACACAGCATGGAGCGATATGTCCATCTTCACCGCAGTTGAAACAATACCAGGGCTTGGGTCTGCCCCTTTGCCTCTTTGAAGTCTGTCTTTGCATACGTC
This sequence comes from Aulonocara stuartgranti, assembly GCF_965226115.1. Taxonomy (NCBI): domain Eukaryota; kingdom Metazoa; phylum Chordata; class Actinopteri; order Cichliformes; family Cichlidae; genus Aulonocara; species Aulonocara stuartgranti. Next base: position 33,538,686 of record NC_138960.1, read on the forward strand.
CATCTACACCATGTGGCTTTGACATCTTACTCTGCGGCTTCCCTGCAGGGTCCTTGCTGTTTGCAAACTTTGTTTTTTTCTGTGACATGAATGTAGTTAGTTGACTTTGCAGACTCGCCACCTGCTTTCGCAGATCCTCAATAGCAGCAATGCTACTCCCATGTTTCTCCTCTGGTTCACAAACATGTGCACCCTGGAACTGTAACTGAGTTCTCTGCTTTGTGGTGCCAATGTGTTTTCTCATACGGTTAGTTTTTGCTTGCTGTCGATCTTCCTCAGAGCGAATCATTAACAACAGGTCTGAGAATTGGGGTGGGCTGCTCTTCTTTTGCTCAAGTTGCAGGGCGCTGAGTAGGTCGTTGTCCCAACATCCCCTGCAGAACTGTTTAAGTAGATGTTTGTCCACTCCTTCACATGTGACTCCCCCCCTCTTCGTGGCTCTGTTTAATGCTAGCTGTAGCCGGTGAAGGTAAGTGGATGACTTCTCACCTGGCTCTTGAAGGGTGTTCAGGAATTGAGCGAAAAGTTCCTCACCATCTTCTACAGTGCCAAAGGCTGAATCTAGAAGCTGCAAATAAGTCACAGGTGGTGACTCAGGCCGCAAACTCTTAACTATATCAGCTGCTGGTGGGAGCAGGCTCTCATGGATCTTTCTGGATATTTGCAGGGGGGACATGCTGGGATCATTTTGGAGCAGTTCAATTTGTGTGCGCCATGTGTCATAATCAGTTTCATTGTTAGGTCTGGGAACCTTACCGGAGAAGGAACGGAGTCTCACCTGGGACTGGATGTGTGGGACAACATCTTGCCTTCGTACGATATGCTCTACCACAACCTTCTGAATGTCAGGTGGGTTCAAGTCACTTACTGAGAGGGACGCTGCTCTCCTTCCATTAGTGAGGGGAACATCATCAGTGGCACCAGTATCACTTGGTGTAACATCTGAATGTGAGGTGTGACACTGTCGCTCTTTAGAAGCAGGCGGAGATACAACAGTGGTCTCGACATACGTGGGAGAAGGTTCTTCAGTGGTAGGTCGCATGGCTTCAACATCCTCCCCAATCTGACACATCATCTCCTTCAGCACCTCACCGTAGTCTTTGCCACTCAGCTTGGCTAGTTCCTTGAGTTCCGCCAAGTAGGTTTTTGTAACATTACTCCCAACCGTGGTAGTGTACATGCTACTGAGTGTTTTAATTTCATAGACAACGCTGGGATCAGCTTGTGCTGTGTATGTGTATGGTAAACGAGGTTCTAAACCTTCTAAGGCTGAACTGCTAGAGTATTCTACGATCAGGTTTTGGTAGAAGTTGGACAGTGAATCATCAACAAAAAGGACTCTTGTGATTTTACCATACTGTTTCAGAAAGTCAATGACCTGTTCATCTTTCTCAGATACCTGTGTTATCCCAGCGACAACAACCGCATTAAGTATTTTGACACCAGACTTTTGTATGAAATCCATGGTGGTCATTGCCTCAATATTAATGCTCAAATCAATTGGCTCCTGGCTGGCTCGCCACTTCTGTAACCAACTTTAAGGTATAAAGGTGAATTACAGCGCAATAATTACTTGGGCTCGTAATAAGACCCTGGCCAGAATCAGAAGACACCAAATTCGTATGGAGCCAAAGTATTGAGCAGCAATAATGACCTGGACACAATGTTAACTTTTGAGTAGCCACTCTTGTATTGTTACAAAGTATAACAGGTATTTGTCCAATTTGTACAGATAAAGTATAAAATAAAATAAATAGTGTGCACACTCAACAAAATAAAAGTACTCGTTGGGGCCCTTTAAGAATTTAGAGTTAAGCTGGCGATAGCCAACTTCAAAGGTCCTTGTGAATGTAACTGGAATGTATGAGTGTGTGGTGTGTATCTTCTTTGAGGTAGATCGTCCTCAAAGTGGTTGGCTCGCCATCTATCACAACCAGAATATCGTCCTCTCCAAAAAACCTGACCTATAATCCAGGTCATAAAATGTACATTCTAATCAGTCTGTTTCAGATGCATTGTTTAAGGTTAAAATACAAAATCAAAATATTGCATCACCTCATATTCATTGCATCAACATCTTAAATCTTATCAAATCTCACAGTTCTGTTGTACAACATTCAATTTTCAAGCATATCAAATATGAGAACTAAACATCTAAGTTGCTCAAATATTTCTCTATTCATGTAAACATTAATTAAACAATACTTATGGTAAGTAACCATTGACACTCAAAATACAATACACCATAACAAATTCAGAACTATGTGCAAATAAGCAACAAAATATACATATGAGTTCAGTTCAGAGGCATTAAAGCAGTGTGCTTAATTTCTCCACGCTATAGGCCTATTCGTGAGAGAGAAATGCACTAAAAATTACCCTCTAGATTACTTTAAACTCACAGTGAACTGACAAAATTTAGCTTTAGAGCAGCTAAGAACATGTTGCTCACCGTTGCTCTGTTTCACAAAAGCCCAACACACACTGGCGTTGGAATTGCAGCAGCTCTCCGGATGAAAGGTGAGTGGTTAGCCGACGTTGCCTCTCTCCTTCATCCAGCCACTCGACTCCGGACTTCCAGCAGGTAAGTAGGCTGGTTTTCCTTCCTCTCAATCCTGAGTTTTCCTCTCTTTTGTCCGTGGATTTCTCGGTTTGAGTAGCAGATGCCTCCACTCCTCTTGCTGAGATAAGAAAAACCCGGGACACCATGCACCTCCACCTCACTTCCTGGCTGACAGGGTCAATGCGGCCTGGGTAGGCTCTGATTGGTTGCTGAGCTAGGTGCCCTCACGTGGGGTGAACTAAGAGGTGCATTCAATGGTCATAGGAAATACGACGCTTGTTGATGTGGACAGTTAATATAAAGAGAATAAGTATGATATTTTTCCATCTGGGCTACACCAGCAAATACACCGGACAATTACATCCACGCTCTTTGGTTCTGTCCACCAGTTCAGAAGTTTTGGCGCGAGATATGTGAAGACTTATCAAAGTGTCTGAAATGTAACATTCCAGCCTCCCCTTTAGTATGCGTGCTGGGCAACTTGGATGAGGTCACTGCAGAAATAAACATGTTGTTTTTACGGCCCTATGCATTGCCAAGAAAATGGTCCTCATTAACTGGAAAAATAAAAATAATCCTAATTCTAACCAATATAAAAACCATCTAATAGATCACATTAGTCTTGATACAGCCTCTGCCATCACATTTGATCAATCCCTTTGGGCTCCTTTGATCGGCTTCATCACCTAGTGGGGGTGGGGGGTCATGGTTTGGTCCTGCCTTCGCTATTGTGGTTGATATGGGGGTAGGGACGGCCTTAGGACGTCTGGGGAGTCCCTAGGGACGTTTCCCTAGAGGGACTAACCTGGGGGATGTGGCCATGACCTGGTTAGGGGCTCTGGTGGCTCTTAGATGGTGTTTTCCTTGTGGCTGCATACAGCGGAGATGGGGGAGGGTCTGTGCTGGCGGATGTTGGTTACTGGCCTGGTAGCCTGGCTGCTGCTGGGTGGGTCCGAGATGGGCGTGGAGGCTTGGGGGTCTGGGGGTGCTCGGCCCCCGGTCTGGGGTGCTGGCTGGGCCTTGGGGGCTTGGGTCCTGGCTGTTGTGTCGCCAGAGCTGTGGGTGGGTGGGTGGGTGCAGGTGGGGCTTAGCCCCAGTGCAGGGGACCTCTGATGCATCGGTCCAACTAGGGGGCTCTCTAACTGGTGGGGAGGCTGTTATATCTTTGCAGGTGGTCTCCTCTCTACAGGAGCTCACTCTGCAGGTGGGGGAGAGATATAGGAGAGGTGGAGAATGAACTCAACCTGGATGTCTATTGTGTTGTGTAGTTCGGGAGATGATTGGATGATGGGGTGCAGTTTTCTCCCGGGTGGAGTCGGGTGGGCTCCCCCGGACTCTGTGGGGCTGGGCGCTGCTGCTGCTGTGGGCCCCGGTCCGGATGGGCCTGGGCCCCTTTGCCCTTCCCTCCCCATCTCCAGCTGCCTCCCTCTTCCCGCTCCACCACAATCACCCACACATTCAGGGCCTTGGGTTAAAGGTGTGTCACCAGGGTGCAGGGGAGGCATCCCCCCCTCTGTCCCCTTCTGGCTGCCTCTGCCTCAATTTTATCCCACAACTTAGACATTCACATTACTCACACTCTCATTACACATACATATAGGATCTTGGGGGTGGGCACGCTACACTGTTTCCAAATTACCATCAGGGTGTACAACCTCACCCCTGGCGTCGTTGCCCACCTCCCAATTTTAAATACATGTAGACATTGAGAGCTAGCAGGAGGGGCTGTGCGCTTACCTGCTGCTCTCTGGCAGGTAGCTCCATGCCCTCCTTGGTTTTAAATGCACCTTAGAACACACATGCATCAACACTACAATGAGCGGGTGGAGGGAGGTTTGGAGTCTTCTCTCACCCCCGTTCTCTGCGGCCTGCTGGAGCGGGGGGGGGGGGGGGGGGGGGGCTAGGAGGAGTTGGCCGTCCGACTGCGGTCTGGAATGTGGGGCCTCCCTGCTGCTGCCGAGCCGGGGCAGTCTGCTTCTCTCCACCCCAGGGAAAAGGGTTACACTACCTGGGTCTTGGTGCAGTTTCCCCCTCCGGGGGCAAGGGTACCTAGCCCTGGGGCTTAGAGTACGCTTGGGGAGTGTGATTGTGTGTACAGCGTCTCTCAATGTCTGTCTCCACGTTGGGTGAATGTTGAGTGCATATTAGAGCATGAGGGTGGGAATGGATGTTTGTTTCTGTGTGTGCCTGTATGTCTGTGTCTATATGTCAGGTCAGGTATCAGACGCCACCTCTCTGGGGACATCTCAGGCCCTCCAAGGTATGGAGGCCTATCTCCCCCCACCACCACTTCCCCTGTCAGTGGCAGACGCCCGCAGACATCGGTGCCTGGGGATGGGCGTCCAGGTACACACCGGCTCACTCCTTGGTGGCTGCTTGTCGGGGCCTGGAGCCTGGGGCTCGGTCACTCAGGCACAGCTGGCTGCCGGCGGAGCTCCCGGGCACATCACTGCAACTCCCCCTGGCTTCTGCTCCGCGGCTGCTGAGTGAGCCCTCATCTGGGACTCTCCTCAGCTCTTTCTGGGATAGTGGCACAGCTGCCCCTCTGTTGGTCTTCCTTGGTCTTTTGTGTTCTGGGGGCCTCTGGATGTCTGGAGTCTTGATCTCCTCCATACCTGCTTCATGTCCTGGAGGACGGGGCTGTTGCTCCCCACACCCTCTAGCAGATTATTACATGAAGGAACCTTTTAAATACGAGCGCGTCCATGCTCACAGGTGTACACACGGGGACTCACACACACAAACTACACCCTTTTTGGCTCCTACCTCAAACCACACTGTGCGCTGTCGATCTTACGTGCTGCACAATAATGTTTAATATTTAGTATTTACTGTTACACTCCCATAGATCATCGTGATGTTGTTTTTTTATGTTGCTCGTTTTGTTCTTTCTTCTGCTTGTTTTCTCTTTTTTCTTTTTCAACAGGTGATCCAGGAGATTGATATATGTATTTTTTGTCTGCTTATTTTGTTTCTATTTTGTTTTTTGCCCTTTATCCCCGTCCCTCTTCCCCGTTGTTTTTCTTTCCCTCTTTCTTTCTCCCCTTTCTTTTCCCCAGTCAAGTCTGTCCCGTATTAAACAAGTAAAAATAAAATAAAATGAACAATAAAAGGTGAATCAAATACACCATTACTGGGATGGTCCATTTAGTAAAGTAAATCCGTTGGGCATCTTTCTTCGCCTTTAGACAATAATTCTGATGGCAAAAGAGCCAAACGGGACAGGCAAAAAAAAAAAAAGAAAAAGAAGAAGGATCTAAAACTTGGAGATATAGTCATTATAATGGATTCTTCTGCACCATGTGTTTCCTGGCCACTTGGAAGAGTTCTGGAAACCATTCATGACAAAAATGGACTTGTACAATCTGTACTTTTAAAAACAAAAACTAACATTCTTGAAAGACCTGTAACTAAACTTTACCTGTTACATTAGACATTGGTATAAAAGTGTATTTAAATGCTCTGTTTGCTTTTGGTTATTTATGTGACTTTATATGTCTAAAGTAGACTGTGTGAGTGGCTCCTTATTTTCTTTGTGATTAGAATTGCCATGTCTGATAGCCATTACAATTAGTGGTTGGGGCGTAGGAGCCATTTTTGGGTTAATAACATATGTGGCCACCAGAGGTCACCTTTTTCTGTTTTGGTATGGTTTGTTCATGTAAAGGTATTTAAGGTAGACACACTTAGTCGGCATCAGGTGTGTCGTTAATTGTAAGAAGGCAAACAGTTTGTGACCGGCAGTGTTGGGTAAGTTACTTTAAAAAAGTAATTAATTACTAATTACTCTACAGTACGCAGAGGTAGCATCTCTTCCACAATGTTGCCTGCAATCATTTTTTTAAGCTCACCTTCAGACGTTTTCTGTGCTGCTGAAGTAAAATCCAGCTTTGCCTGCTTAGCAGGAGTTGCCATGGTGTTATCCATGGATGACGAACAAGAAGTGTTCGTCTATGCTCTCATGTCATGCGCTTCATTAGATTACTCATGCTATTAACAGCTGCTGATAGTTTTTTCTCGCCAAGACATATAGCTTACATATTACTGTAATATTCTTGTCTGCTTGTTTCAGAAAAGTGAAGAGACGGGACTATGTCCATTTCATAAAACAGCCACTCGCTTCAGCCGAGTCCGACATCTTCCGCTTTAGAATACAACTATGCAGCAAACTGGTGCGAAATGACACGCACCTACACTACAGCGATGTTAAAGCGGCAGAGTTTACTTCTATGTTTAGAAGACAAATTATTGAAATTAAATAACAATATTCAGCGAGTTTAATTATTTTACAATGTAACGCAAGTACATTGAACAGTAATTAGTTACTCTATTTTTTCAGTGGAAAAGTAATTTAATTACAGTAACGCATTACTTAGTAACGCATTACACCCAACACTGGTGACCGCTGCGCTGTTATGTTAAGATGATATTGGAATAAAGACCAAAAAGGAAGAGATAAGTACTGCTGGAGCTATTGGACTGTTTAATTAATTCATGCATACCAGGGACATCGTGTCACCCCCGTTAACGACCACCTCAGTGGCTTCAAGCGTAGGCTTTGCCTCTACAATTATTCCTGTTAAATATTAAACTCCACTGAGACAGCTGGTGACACAAATCTGAAGGCTAGACTGTCCCAGTTTCCAGCCTCGCATTTCCAGCCTTCTCAGTCTTCGAAGGATCCTGCCCACATAGACCGCGAAGGCTGGTTCCTCTGAACAATGCGGCTTATGTTTTGGGATACACAATTCATAGCGCGGCGGTGGGTGTGGATAATTTTGCCGCAAAATGCGGCAGAAGGGAGCGGCCGAAGAGTGAACTTCGCATTTATTCATGTGCAAATGTTTAATAATGAAGAACATTAAAACATTACTGTTGGCCACATGTGAGCAAAGTTATGAGACATTAGTGATGTTTGTGCTAGAGATGGCACGATACTACTTTTTTATGTCCGATACTAATATCTTAAATTTGGATATCTGCCGATACAGATATGAATCCGATGTAGTGTGTCTTTTAATTAATAAAATAGTTTTTTAATATCTTGCTGCATTTTGTATAAGTTCATACTCAAGTTTAAATAAACAACAACACTAAAGCTATTCTGTTATACCTGTATGTAAAAAATACACTGCACCCAAAATATTTCATAGTTCAGCAACAGTGATCAATCTAATAAACTTAAACCTGCTCCATCTGTTGGGTCTGTCTAGCACAGGCCCACCGCTGGAACGAGACAATTTAACTACACAGCAAAAGCACCGAACACCAAGTAAGCAAAGTTCTTTGTGTTACTCATGCATGAGGGAGACCGGAGCCAGATGTCGTTCCGCCCACTTGACCTCTGTCGGACTCTCAGCCAGGTTCCCCATAGCACTAATTTTATTGTGGTTAGATGAATATGCATAGGTTCATCAACATATGACGTTTACATACACACAAAGAGTACCTTGCCTGTGCGTTGTGCAAGTGTGTGTGTGTGTGTGTGTGTGTGTGTGTGTGTGTGGGGGGGGGGGGGGGGGGGGGGGTCAGTTATAGTGTGACCCCATAAACGACTTCCCTAAACCTGCTGGCCTGGAAGTCCAGCAGTTCATCTAAAAACCATGGCATTAATTATACAACTATAAGCATACAATCAGTAGATATTTCTAAGCATAAATGACAATCAACAATACAAATCTAACACCATCCTTCCTATTCTGGTACGAATAGGGTTGCAAACTCCAAGCAAAAGAAAGAAAATAGGGAACCAGCCCCCACCCTCCACCTCGTGATGCTTAATCAATGTAATCAACTTTAATTTGATGCAGTGTGAAAAAAATGCACATAAATAAATTATTTTTCAACGATAATTAAATAGATTCAGCATCTTTCTTCAACAGAATTGCAGACTGCACAGATGGTCAGTTACGTAGAAAAAGATCCTGGTCTAGAAAGTAATATTAAATAAATTCTAACAACAGCTTATCAAGCTTAAACGTGCTGCTGTTGTTCAGCCGCTGGTTTCCTCTTTCTGGCGCAAAGTGGACCAAAAACAAAGATAGAAGGACTCGCGACAGAAAAGCCGAAAAGCTGATCATTAATCAGTTTCACGATGGAATTAGCAGCAGGAGAGGGAGGGAGAAGAGGCACTTGCTCCATACATCGGTTGTTAAGCTTAACACGGGAATGCTTTACAAACATTCAGAGATGAACTTACTCACTTGCTTTACTTCTCTCTGGGATAACTTCCTCGGAGATGAAATGCCGCATTGCTAGCGAGGCCACAAATACACACAGCCGCCGAGAGCACACTGCTGGGTGGCCGGCATAGTGTACAGGAACATCTGTGCCGAGTATAACCTGGAAGTCCCGAGGTCAAAATGGGAGATGCCCCCAAGGGTGGTGGAGAGTGACCGAGCTAAGATCCTGTGGGACTTCCAGATACAGACGGACAAAATGGTGGTGGCTAACCAACCGGACATAGTGGTGGTAGACAAACAGAAGAAGATGGCCGTAGTGACCGATGTAGCGGTTCCGAATGACAGCAATATCAGGAAGAAGGAACACGAGAAGCTGGAGAAATACCAAGGGCTCAGAGAAGAGCTCGAGAGGATGTGGAGGGTGAAGGTAACGGTGGTCCCCGTGGTAATCGGAGCACTAGGTGCAGTGACTCCCAAGCTAGGCGAGTGGCTCCAGCAGATCCCGGGAACAACATCGGAGATCTCTGTCCAGAAGAGCGCAGTCCTGGGAACAGCTAAGATACTGCAGGACCCTCAAGCTCCCAGGCCTAGAGGACCCGATATATATATATGTATAATTGTTATTTACTAACTAATCTTGAAATGACTGTTCAGTACAGAAATAAAGCCCAACAATCATGTTTTTACAGTCTCGTGGTCTCAGCCTCAGATACTCAACTAATCAAAGTGATGTCATGACAAAAATGAATGACAAACAAAAAAAATTTTCTCCTTCATTTCTGTCAAACAAAGCTGTATCATCATCATAGTATCATGGTTGCTAGGCAACCTGAACGGCCCGACGAAGGCTAGACCGTCCCATTTCACAAGCCTCTCACTTCCGCGCACCGTACGTAGTACACGTAGTGCGCGTATTTCAAGCGTACGGTCTCTTAATTGGGATACAGCCATTGATACGGAGAGACTAGTGTAAGGCTGTTCCAATTCTCAGCACCGCTCTTCTCTTTTCCTGTGTCCTTAGCAATTCTCCTTCCCATGATGACGTTTTCAACGAGGCCCAGGAAAAGAACCGAGGAAAAGGAAAGAGGAGGTACTTTTGGAAAACACCCCACCTACTCACGATGTGTAGCGCAGTCACGTGACCACACAGTAACAAACCACAGCAGAGTCGGAAGAGTGGGGCGGAGCAAAGTGTGTGTGCAGGACGGGAGTCGAGCAGAGAGAGCTGCTTTGTCATGAAACGGGAGTAAAGTAGTGAACTTAGAGGAGAGAAACAAACTAAAGCATCGATCATAAACCACTACCAACGTCCTGATCGATATCTGCATCGATCTGCCCACCCTTGTCTCCTGGATCGTAGCTGCGATCAGCGTGAGCCACGTGGGTCTCTGCTCCCTGATCTGTTTCCTGTGTTTGGAAAGAGTTGCAGCTTCATCGCGGAGTTTCTCTCGGTTTGTGGGCTCATCTAAAGGTAAGCACCGAGCTAACTTTACTGTGAGTTCAGTTCATGTTGAGTTTAGCTCCTGAATGAGGTCTTCTGCTGCTCTCCTCGGTGTCTGTTCACAGTTTATTGTGAACACGTTGAGAGAAGAGTGAGAGAGTGTTTGGAGAAAAACACCAACTAATCATTAGCTCAGCATGCTGGGAGAAGTTGGAGCAGAAAAGTCTTTTCAGCAGCCCTGCAGCTGTTTTTCTGCCTGCACCAAACCTCTACAGCCTCGTTTCTATTTGAAGTGATAACAGGAAGTCAGAGCGATCTGCTGCAGTATCAGGGTCACAATAAACTTTATTGTCCAGCTGTATGGGCTCAAAATGTGGTCATAAATATTTTGTACTTGTAAAAAAGATTTGTATGTGTAGAAAAGATTTGTGTGTGGACTTAGGGAAAAAAAAAACCCTCCAAGTTACAAGTACGGATTTTGACCCTATTTTTCTTCCTTTCATCTGATTGGTCAATGTCATGTCAATCACAAATGTAACAATCCAATCAGAGAACAGATGGGTTTGGCTGTAGGAGGGGCGCTTTTTTGAACTGCAGGTCCTTGAAGGGTGATACAGTTTGAAGCTGGAGGATCTCTATATAAATATCCGATAGCAGCTAGGTCCCCTAACTTTCAGTAGCTGTTGAAAGGAAAAAGTTGTGGTATGTCAGTGGTTAGAAATACCATTATTACTTTAGGATTAGTTTAACACAAAGTCAGGGCTGACCCAGGACCATTGCTGCTCACATCGGACGCAGGATGTGCTGCTAATGCTAACTGCTAACTAAAAGCAAAGGATCCAGAATTTGTTACGCTGGCTGCTGGGCTCTGTGGGTTTTTGCAGCAGCTCTACCTGTACTAGATGCACCTGCTCCTTGTCTTTTCTATCTCTGACTTTATGTCCTCTACAAGAGTTTGTTTTTTTTGCTGGTTCTTCAAATGTTCAATAAAAACATGTATGCTAATTCATAACGAAGAAAGCTTTGTAATGAAGACTGTCATTTCCAAAACACTGCCCGCCCCCAACCCGCGGTCCGCAGCGCTGTTGAAAAGGCTGTGGAAGTCCCTGTATTAAACACGTAGACCTGTGACACAAAAATCACCAAACTCGGACGACCACAGACTGTTTTCCTTAGTGGTGATGAAGGAAAACGCTGGGTTGGCATGTAAAAGGGCATTTATTCCCTTCAAAGACCTGCAGTTCAAAAAAACGCCCCTCCGACAGCCAAACCCATCTGCTCTCTGATTGGATTGTTACATTTGTGATTGACATGACATTGACCAATCAGATGAAAGGAAGAAAAATAGGGTCAAAATCCGTACTTGTAACTTGCAGGGGGTTTTTTTCTAAGTCCACACACAAATCTTTTTTACAAGTACAAAATATTTATGACCACATTTTGAGCCCATACAGCTGCTGTGGATGAACACATGAGAGGAAGTGAACTCCTACAAAGTCTCATTTTAATGAGTGTGGCTGCTGTAAAGTGATGCACAGGAAGATGTTAACAAAAACTAATGAAACAGAGATGAAAGTTCATATTTGAAAGCGCTGTGAATTAAAATATAATGTGGTGGTTAATGTGCAGCTCTTGTTGAGTTGGGAGAAGAAGAATGTTTTTAATCCTGTTGGGTATTGTTAGGATTTAAATATATATATTCTTAGCTGTGAACCAGAGCTGGTCATTATTCTAACTCACCCTGGTGTGTGATGCTGTGCAGCTTCCTCACAGAAGCTGATGTCACAGCATCTCTATAATAATCCAAATTGTTGTTAACAATCCTGAAAACCTGCCAGTCGGTGCAGTCCAGACACACCTGCAGATTCTCCACAGCCTCATCAGTCCACTGCTTCAGTGTCTTCACAAAAGCTTAAGACAGTTTCAGTTTGTGCCTGTTTGCAGGGATCAAGTGAACCATGACATGGTCTGAGAATCTTGATGTAGTGTCAGATGATGACCCTCTTACTATCAGCTCACCTTCTGTTTTGTAGAGTATTTTTCTTTTCCTTTTTTAAAATAAAATCTATGAGGTTCAAATGAAGCACCAAACTTCTTTTACTCAATCAGTGGAGGTTCATTAGTGCATTTTCTCACCACTGTTTTTAACTAGAGGCTGTTACGAAATAAATATATATCCTTAGTCCTTATTTTCTGATTATATTGTTTTTTGTGCTTTGTAATAAAGTCTGTGAGAAAGAACGAGGTTAGAGGGTGACAGGTTGCCTAGCAACAGAGGCTTCAGTAAGGGGACGTTAAGAAACAAGAAGTATAGAGCTGCTGCACCATATTAATAAAACACAGGAAACTAGATGGAAAAAGCGACAGGCCTCCGTTTCCGGAAATGTAAAATGAATATCTTTTTTTTTTTTTTAGCTTGACTACTCTGAGTCCAGTCTTTCTCTGTCGCCAAAAGAATTCAAAAGAACGGAATTTAATAAGGCTGACACACTGACTGAAGACATTTAGTTTGAGTGGATTTGAGCTTTCCATCTCAGCTTCGTTTGGTCAAGGATGAAATACATATAAATATATTTTTGTTCCAGCTGATCATCAGGAGGAGACGAGCCATTTAGACTCAGCTCAGCCACTACAGAGGAAACAATGACTTCAACCCAAAAGGTGAGCAAGAATATCTCTGTTATTGAACCTGTGTGCAGGTTACAACTCTCATTGTAGCTCATAATTGTAATGTCATACTATCACTAGAAGGTGGTGGTAACACACCTACAATGTGTTTGTTGACATCTTTGATTCCACTAATGGAGTCAGTTTCAGTTTGTTCCACGACTGCATTTCACTCACTGCCTCTGTTTGTATCTCTGTCACTGCAGGACCAACATGGAGCGAGAAGTCAGCGCTCTCAGGAGGCCGACAAACCTCACAGAAGAAAGGGGCAGAAAAAATACAGCTGTGACGAGTGTGGGAAATCTTTCACCCACGCTGGAAGCTTAAAAACACACCAACTCATCCACAGTGGCGTTAAAGCATACATCTGTGACTTGTGTGGAAAATCTTTTACCTGGGCTGGAAGCTTAAAAACACACCAACTCATCCACAGTGGCGTTAAAGCATACATCTGTGACTTGTGTGGAAAATCTTTTACCTGGGCTGGAAGCTTAAAAACACACCAACTCATCCACAGTGGCGTTAAAGCATACATCTGTGACTTGTGTGGAAAATCTTTTACCCAGGCTGGAAGCTTAAAAACACACCAACTCATCCACAGTGGCGTTAAAGCTTACACCTGTGACTTGTGTGGAAAATCTTTTACCCAGGCTGGACGTTTAAAAAGACACCAACTCATCCACAGTGGAGTTAAAGCATACACCTGTGACTTGTGTGGAAAATCTTTTACCCAGGCTGGAAGCTTAAAAAGACACCAACTCATCCACAGTGGAGTTAAAGCATACACCTGTGACTTGTGTGGAAAATCTTTTACCTCGGCTGGAAGCTTAAAAAGACACCAACTCATCCACAGTGGAGTTAAAGCATACACCTGTGACTTTTGTGGAAAATCTTTTACCCAGGCTGTTAACTTACAGACACACCGACTCATCCACAGTGGCTTTAAAGCATACACCTGTGACTTGTGTGGAAAGTCTTTTACCCAGGCTGTTAGTTTAAAAAGACACCAACTCATCCACAGTGGAGTTAAAGCATACACCTGTGACTTGTGTGGAAAATCTTTTACCCTGGCTGGAAGCTTACGATCACACCAACTCATCCACAGTGGAGTTAAAGCATACCGCTGTGATCAGTGTGGCAGAGCTTTTACCCACAGTGGCCTCTTACAGCGTCATCAAGTTATCCACTCTGGATTTAAGGCGTACAGCTGCCACATATGTGGAAAAACCTTCCACTTGCTAGGCAGCCTAAATATTCACCTCCGCATTCACACTGGAAATGACGTTTACTGCTGTGATCAGTGTGGGAAACCGTTTGTGAGATATAAAGACTTAGAACGCCACATGTTTACCCACACTGTGGGGAGACCTTATAAATGTGACCTGTGTGAGAAGACCTTTAAAGCACCACGTTACCTTAAAATCCACCAACAGATCCACACCAGAAAGAAACTCTGCAAGTGCAGTTACTGTGAGGTATGTATGTATATTGTTATCTTCTTATTTAAGACTGACTGTTTGGACCAACTCTTCTCATTAAATTGTGTTCGCATGTTAATAATTCTACTGGACTCAATGGCATCTACTGGAATTTTGAAAATGTCAGTAAAGAACATAATAAGTCATCAAACTAAAAACCATGATTACTGTAACTTTGCATCCATATTTGAGGATTTGCAGTTGCACTTTCATTCAAATATAATAAACACAATGGTGGAGAGGGAAACAAAGAGAAACTGGCTTCTTTTTCCACTATAACTATGTTCACAGGCCGTTCTAGTGTTTATCTGTCTTACACAGATAAACACAGATATCTGTCTTAAAATGTGTTCAATGTGCTGCCCATTGTGTTGGATTGTCAATGCAACCCTCTTCTCCCACTCTTCGCACACTGATAGCAACACCGCAGGAGAAATGCCAGCACAGGCATCCAGTATCCGTAGTTTCAGGTGCTGCACATCTCGTATCTTCACACCATAGATAATTGCCTTCAGATGACCCCAAACATAAAAGTCTAAGGGGGTCAGATTGGGAGACCTTGGGGGCCATTCAACTGGCCCACGACAACCAATCCACTTTCCAGGAAACTGTTCATCTAGTGATGCTCGGACCTGGCACCCATAATGTGGTGGTGCACCATCTTGCTGGAAAAACTCAGGGAACGTGCCAGCTTCAGTGCATAAAGAGGGAAACACATCATCATGTAGCAATTTCAAATATCCAGTGGCCTTGAGGTTTCCATTGATGAAGAATGGACCCACTATCGTTGTGCCCCATATACCGTGTTGGGAAGGTTACTTTTAAAATGTATTCCATTACAGATTACAGAATACATGCCCCAAAATGTATTCCGTTACGTTACTCAATGAGAGTAAAGTATTCTGAATACTTTGGATTACTTAACATATTATCATGCTTTTTACAACTATGTGAATGTACTATTGCTGTGTGATTTATTACTGTTACTGAAGGTCTGCGGCTCTGAACCGTAGTAAAGGGACCTCTGACTAATATGGGTTCCGTGTCGGGCTCATAGCCGAAAAATAGCTTTACTTTTTTTTTGTGGGTCAACTTTTCTTGCGAGAGACAGAGAGAGGCGTTGAAAGGCTGCTCCAACAGAGCTTATTGTTCTGGAGGAAAACACGAACAGAGTGTACATTCGAGTCTTAATAGCTTACTTGCACACAATGCACCCGACCCCTATTGTGCCTCCTGCGGGTGGTGGGCCTGCGGGAGGATAGGCCCATGTCTCCTCTTCGGGCCCCATGGACTAAGGCACGGCCACCAGACACTCGCCCTCGGGCACCCTCCCCGGGCCTGGCTCCAGGGCGGGGCCCCGGTAACCCTATCCCGGGCAGGGTAAACTGTTCCCTCGATGTTCTTTTCATAAGGGTCTTATGAATCGCTCTTTGTCTGGTCCCTCACCCAGGACCAATTTGCCATGGGAGACCCTACCGGGGGGGCAAAAGCCCCCAGACAACATATCCCCTGGGATCCCTGGGACACACAAACCCCTCCACCACGATAAGGTAGCGATTCAAGGAGGAGATTTTCCAATTGGCTAAAAATTACAGGGGAGAGGGATGCTGCTAGCTAGCCAGTCCTGTATAATATGGCCTTAAAGCGAGCAAAAAAAGGTAATTCCTGGACTTTTATGCCAATTTGGACAGAAGACTGGGGTTTTGTGCAACAGAAAGATCATGCTATATGTGCCCTTTGCCTTGAGAGTGTTGGTTGCCAGACCTCCAATGTTAAACAACAGTTTGAGATGAAAGATCAAGAAGCTTCAAGTATGAGGCAGAGAAAGCTGAATCAATTACACGTGCTGTGTCAAGATATGAGAAGCAAGCAAGTACTCTTGCACGTTTTTACAGCTGCTAAACATCATGGACCATAAGTAAGTTTTCGTATTGGGCAGTGCATTGCTAAACATGGAGAGCTGTTTACAGACGGAGAATTTATTAAGGAGGCTTTTCTCTCAAGCTCAGAGATGTTATTTAATGGGCTTCCAAACAAAGATGCAATTAAAGCAAGGATTCAAGACATACCTGCATCAGCCAGAACTGTGGAATGATACATCCAGGAAATAGGTAACAATGTCAGAGCCCAACAAACAGCTGCTTTGAAAGAAGCCCAGGTGTTTAGTGTAGCTTTGGACAAAAGCATTGATATCAGTGAGGTTCCACGTTTGGCTGTTCTGGTAAGATCCTGTGATGTGGAAGTACAAGAGGAACTCTTCTGCTTAACCCCGATGCCTGAAAAAACGTGATGTGGGGTGTGGTGAGGCGTGGTCGGCGACGCCGTGCAGGTCTGCAATCACGTCCGCCGTGTGAAAACACGCTCTAAATGATGATCTGTGGTCCCGCCGTGCCTTATTCACACCACGTGAGGGTATTGGCAAGGTTTTTAAGGAGTGTTTTGATGAGCGAGGCATTGGCATTACATTGTGCTGTGACAAATAATGATGCACCAGCCATTGCTGGAAAACACAGGGGTGCTGTTACCTTAATTGAGGAACAAGTTGGTCATCTCATCATTAAACAACACTGAATAAAAGAGTTAGAAAACCTTTGTGCCAAGATGTCAAATTCAGATCTTCATGACGCCATGGCCACAGTGGCAAAAATCGTGAACTTTATCGTTAAGCGATCTGCTTTGACACCGCCAATTCCAGTCTGTGCTCGACGAGATGGATAGCTCATGCATAGACATCCCACTCCACTGTGCTATCAGATGGCATAGCTGTGGAAATGTTCTGGAACGATTTGTGGATTGTTTTGATGTGGTTAAAGAAAATCCTGGCAGAAAAGGTGCAAAGCCGTCCGAAGTCAGAGACGAGAATTGGGTTGAAAAACGGGACACTTCAGCGAGTTACAAAATGTGGTCCCCAGATAATACAACTGGCAAATACAAAGCAGCGGCAGGGATCACATTAACCTGCAAATCCCTGAATTAAGAAAAGTCATATATGCCCAGTTTACTTTTTTCTTATCATTGTTTTACCATCTGCATTTTCTGTTGTATATTTCCTTTGCTGTTATGGTTAAATGTTATGTTATGGATAAAAAGTGTTTTTTGAAATATAGCAAATATAGTTCTATAAAGTTGTTCTGTATAGTGTGCAACTGTTGATATGCAGCATTATTAAATTTATTGTTAATGCAATTATTGCGATGACACATTGACTTTTGAGGAAATTTTAGATGCCACTCATCATCAGAAAGGTTGCCTACGCCTGCTCTACAACAAAGACCTATTGAGTCTCAGTACCAGGTCACTTTACTCTAGCATGCAAAGTGCTTTACCGTGTTGTATAAAGCACTTTGAGTGCTCAGGCAGAGTAAAAAAGTGCTTTATAAGAATCAATCCATTTTACTTGTATTTACTAACTGAACAACAGGAGGGTCATCTAACTAAAACCAATCAGTGTATCCCACCTGACCCCCTCAGAATCAGCTTACTTTTAATAGTTTGTGAGTTTTATTTAAATGTCCTCAAAGTATGGTGAGAGTCTGTCTGCAGCCAGGGTACCAGTGCTTGTTGCTGTTCCTCTACATCAAAGACATTTATTGTATCCCATTAAGCTGAGTGTTATAATGAAAACAGTAAAGTGTAATTGGACATTGGCAGAGATGCTCTTTATTTCAGGCGACTTTCAGAATTAAAATGTTGAAGGAATTCCCCGACTTACACTGTCTTTGTGTCTTTGTTTAGAAGCAGAGTGACACAGATGGATCCAGTTCTCAACCCTGTCGTCGCTGTGGTGGTGGGAAAGACTTTGACTCTGCAACAGACCCTAAAAATATATCAACGTAGACACAGTGAAGACAGAACCAACTATTGCAAAGAACGTGAGAGGCTTCCCCACTCGAACTAATTTAAAAATACATGAACTCATTCACAGTGGGGTTAAAAAGCACATCTGTGACCAGTGTGGGTCATCCTTCACCTTTGCAGGTCACCTTAAAAGTCATAAACAAGTCCACACCGGAGAGAGACCATACAAGTGTAAACACTGTGACGGAAGCTTCTCACGATCGAGGCATCTTAACCTTCATGAACGTACACACATGTAAGATAATTTACCTGTGACCAGTGTGACCAGAGCTTCAGGAATCTCAGTTCATACTCCAAACACAAACGATCCCACACTGTAAATAAACGTTTTCACTGTTGCCAATGTGCAAAAACATTCACTTCATTATCTGCTCTGTGCAAACATCAGCGTGATCATGCAGGACTGAAATCAGTAAATCAAAATGAATCTGCAGAGGCAGAAAGATCCTCTTCTGGTTTTGGGGTCAGACTTAAAAACCTTGAGATCAGGCTGCACAGAGTTCAGATGGACTCCTGTAAAGAGTGTCAGCTGATGTCACACGTGGATGAAGTTATTCAGTGTTTTTATAGTTTTGTATTTTCATTGTTTTGAAGTCTTAATTTGTATTTTACTTTTTGAAATTTAG